>NC_059164.1:80171961-80796532 GCF_019923935.1 Bubalus bubalis
TGAGCTTTTCTCTAGTTGTGATGAGTGGGGGCTACTCTCCAGTTGCAGAGTGCAGGCTTCTCACTGCAGTGGCTTCTCCTGTTGCGGAGCATGGGCTCTAGGGCATGCAGCCTTCAGTAGCTGCTGCACATGAGCTCAGTAGTTGTGGCTCCTGGGCCCTAAAACACAGGCTCAATAGTTATGACACACAGGCTTAGTTGCTCCACAGCATGTGGGATCTTCCTGAATCAGGGATTGAACTGTGTCTCCTGCATTGGAAGGCAGATTCTTTACCACTGAGCCACCAAGGAAGCCCTCAAGGGTTTTTGGTGTTTTTTTTTTCTCTTTTTATTTCTTCATTGATACCAGTCATTTTTTAGTAGCATGTTGTTTAATCTCCACATATCTGTGATTTTCCAGTTGTCTTCTTGTAATTGGTTTCTAGTTTCATAGTATTGTGGTCAGAAAAGATACCTAATATGATTTCAATATTTTTAAATGTATTAAGACTTGTTTTGTAACCTAACATATGATTTATTCTGAAGTATGTTCCATGGGCACTTGAGAAAGAATGTGTATTCTATTGCTTTTGGATAGACTGTTCTCTATAAATCTGTTTAGTCAATCTGGTCTAATTTAAGACCAGTGTTTCCTTATTGATTATCTGTCTGGATGATCTGTCCTTTGAGGTAAGCAGAGTAGTAAAGTCCCCTATTACTACTGTATTGTTGTCTGGTTCTCCCTTTAGGTCTGTAAATATTTGCTTTATATATTTAGGTGTTCCCATGTGGCCTGGAGAATTCCATGGACTGTATAGGGGTCGCAAAGAGCTGGACACAACTGAGCAACTTCCACTTTCACTTTTTTCATGTTGGATGCATAAGTATACAAATATTACATACTCTTGTTGGATTGATCCCTTTATCAGTATGCAATGCCCTTCTTTGTCTCTTATCACAGTTTTTGTTTCAAAGTCTCTTTTGTTGGATGTAAGTATTGCTACCAAAGCTTTGTTCTGGCTTCTATTTGCACTAAATATCTTTTTTACATCCCTCCACTTTCAGTCTATGTATGTCCTTATACCTGAAGTGAGACTCTTTGCAGGCCTTTATTTTTAATCAACTTATTTAGTCCATGTCTTTTGATGGTAAACTTAGTCCATTTACATTTAAAGTAATTATTGATAGGTATGTACTTATTGCCATTTTGTTAATTGTTTTCTGGTTGTTTCCTAGTTCTTCTGTTCCTTTCTTCTTCTCAGAAAAAAAAAAAATCCTGGTGTTAAAAAACCCTTTTAAAAGTCTTTTTTTCCCTTTTTGTTTGCACTGGTAGACAGGTCAGGTTTTAACATAATTTAAGCTACTATGATTCTTCACTTGAAAATGGTTATATACCTCAATTTTACAAAAAAAAAAAAAACACAGAGTGTTAAGTTGGACTCTGTTCATAACACTGTAAACATAAAAAGGGCATGCTTTAAGGTGCTAACACAGGGAGTCTTGAGTTTAGTATAGATTTAGCAACACTCCTCTAGGCAAAATTGAATTTTCCGGCTTTGCGCGAAATGAATTGTTGTATATATTATCTACGCATTCCAAATAGTCCAAATATTACAGATTACCTTGCACACAGCTGCAAACTGTTGGTTATTTCCTGCTCCAACTACAAGATATCCATCCTTGGTTTTAAAAGCCTAAAATAAATAAATACATACATAAATATATAATTTTATATATTGAGAATACCACAAAAATAGCTTTAATTACTCAACATATATATATATAAACCTTGTTCTAAAGTAATATTAATTAAATCAATATCAACTAATTAGTATATTTTTCTATTATATTTGTATAGCTGTTATTTGAGGTTCTCAAAGCAATTCCTGTCTCATCCACCAATTGTTATAACATTGGAGGAGGGAGGAAAAATGAGTAACTTAGAATAGTAAAGACAATACTGGAGGTTTATTATAATTCATGATATTAAATTCTATATTCATTGTAGTTTGGATTAATGTTGGATATTCCCAGTTTTGTGTTTTATTTCCAATTTTTCGTGTAGGGCAAAGAGAATGATATAGCACATTGTTTTCTACAAAGTCTAAGAAGAATAGATGGGAAAAAGGAAGGAAATGAGGGAAAGGAGAAGAAAAGAAAGGAGAACGGTGTGGAAGGAAGATGAGTAATGGAGCTATAGTTTGTCTTCGAAAATCTGAGATACAAACTTTTGGGTAATTTTCACTTTCTAGTAAGTGAAAAATGACACATTGAGATCACTGGACCCCATGTGGCTTTATGTACCTGAGAAAGTCTTTTCCTTTTAAGAGACATGTTCATTTGGGAAACCAGATATATGTAAATAATTGATACTTCTCATAGTTCAAGCCCCTCTTAAGTACTTATCAGAACTCACTTCTACACACTGGATCACAGTGATGATCAGGGGAACCGAACTTTACCCTCAGAAGGCCTTATTCCTATTTTCTTCGAGTAAATGAGTTTCTTTAGTTTCCTCTCTTTCTATGTAAAAATTGCTCTGCATCTTCACCTACTTTTTCTTCACTTATGCCCACCTCTGGGAAAGATAACATCTGTTTTTCCTGTCAGGGCTTATTCCTAGGCTAATGACCTGAGTACTACCTGTACTCACTCACATCCTTCAGAACCCTGCTCAATCATCTTTTATGTCTTCATTTCCACTGGATCTTTTTCTTCTGCCTACATAGAAGCTCATGCTAATACTAAAAATATTAGAAACAAAATAAAATTTGTACCAGTCTTGACATACCTCTCAAGCTTTCTTGAAATTGTTCCCTTCCTCCATCTCTAAATAATATAAAAATGCCACAATGGCACCCCACTCCAGTACTCTTGCCTGGAAAATCCCATGGACAGAGGAAACTGGTAGGCTGCAGTCCATGGGGTCGCTAGGAGTCGGACACGACTGAGCGACTTCACTTTCACTTTTCACTTTCATGCATTGGAGAAGGAAATGGCAACCCACTCCAGTGTTCTTGCCTGGAGAATCCTAGGGATGGGGGAGCCTGGTGGGCTGCCGTCTGTGGGGTTGCACAGAGTCGGACACGACTGAAGTGACTTAGCAGCAGCAGCAGCCACTTCTTCACCAACCACCACATACCAATGCCCTTTGTCATCAGGATTCCTATCCTATCACTGAAACAATTCTTTCTTATACCACTGTATTAGTTGATACCATTCCCTCCTTCAGGAAACAGTCTCATCTCTAGGCTCTGTCTGCATTATCTCTAATCTCTCTGATGTTTTTCACATGCCCCCTTTACAGGATTACCTTCTAAACTCAACATTACTTAAACATCATCATTACTTAAGTATCTGTATTACTTGTTTCTTACGGTAGCCACTAGCCACACGTAAGTATTAAATTTAAATAAACTAAAATTAAATCAGCCAGTCACAAAAGAATACAAATTGTGATTCCACTTATAGGAAATGACCAAAATCTGCAAATCCATGGAGACTCGAAAGATTAGTGGATGTCTGGGGCTGAAGAAGTTTGGGAAATGTGGAAAGTGACCACACAAGTAACAGCTTTCTTTTTTGGGCAATGAAAATATTCTAAAATGGATTATGGTAAAGGCTGTGCAACTCTATGAATGTACTAAAAACCAGTGAGTTGTGCAGTTTCAGTGAGTAAATTTTAGTGTATGTGTATTATATGTCAATAAAGCTGTTTTTAAGAAAAATTAATAGTTTACTTCTACCAACATTCTAGCTAAACATCAAGCATTCAATAGCCACGTGTGGCTATTGGCTACCACAGGAGACAGTCCGGATAGAGAACGTTTCTATCATCACAGAAAGTTCTGTTGCACAGTATAAGTAGATTGGAGTTAGTAGACTGTATATTTTTTTCTTTTGTTCTTCCTACTTCATGGTATCTGAAGAATATGAGGCAATTAATAAATGGTTATAAAATGTTAATACATCACTCAGATGATTGCTTCCATATAATAGCGTTGTGGCTAAAAGGGATCTTGGAACACTATAATCAAGTTTTTTTCTGTTTAGATTTTTGCTTGATTTGTAAATCAATGCCACCAAGATATTACATGAACTATTTTAAATGTTTATATTCCCTTATCCACTAGGCAAAAGCAAAATTAGTGCCATACCTAATGCATTAGTGTTTCTTAAACTACAGAAAGGAAGTCTGCAACAGAGGTATGAGTGGAGGACAAGGATTTTGAGCAGAGATGTCTCAACAAACCGTTCATAATTATGAAGTTATACAGGTTGTTTGTTTGCCTGCTTTTTTATGAGGGAAAAGTAAGTTGGGAAGTAGCTAAGTAATATGAAGTAACAATGTGTATTAACAAGTATAATGGGAAGTAAGGTTTCCAAAATTTTGGATCAGTGACATGTTCAAGTTTACCTATTATAGGAGAGGGTTCATTTTCTTTCAGTTAATAAAGAAATGGCTGTTTCTTCCTTAATTCTGAACCATAACATGAAATATATTTTTACCAATACATATATTTTTAATTTTAAGCAGTGATAACTAGTTAATAATCACTGGAAAGTAAATACCAAGTAACAGCTCAGCTGTGTATGCGTGCTTGCCTGCTAAGTCTCTTCAGTCATGTCCAACTCTTTGCAACACCACAGACTGTAGCCTGCCAGGCTCCTCTGTCCATGGAATTCTCCAGACAAGAATACTGGAGTAGGTTGCCATGCTCTCCTCCAGGGGATCTTCCCAACCCAGGGATCAAACCCATGTATCATGTCTCCCTCATTGGCAGGTGGGTTCTTTAGCACTAACGCCACCTGGGAAGCCCTAGCAGCTCAGCTACCAGGATATAATTAGACTAAGGCTCACCAAGTAGATTTATTAGGATGAAGATTGGGAAATGAGTACATCAAGGCTGTGTATTGGCAACTTGCTTATTTAACTTCGAGCATCATGTGAAATCCCAGGCTGGATGAATCACAAGCTGGAATCAAGACTGCCAGGAGAAACATCAACAACCTCAGATATGCAAATGATACCACTCTAAAGACGAAAAGGAAAGAAGAACCAAAGAGCCTTTTGATGAGGATGAAAAAAGAGAGTAAAAAAGCTGGCTTATAACTCAACATTCAAAATCCTAAGATCATGGCATCCAGTCCATCACTTTATGGCAAATAGATGGCGTAAAGTGGAAGCAGTGAAAATTTTTATTTTCTTGGGCTCCAAAACCACTGCATATGGTGACTGCAGTCATGAAATTTTAAAAAACGCTTGCTCCTTGGAAGAAAAGTTATGACAAAAGTAGACAGCTTAATAAAAAGCAGAGACATCACTTTGCCTACAAAGATCCATACAGTCAAAAGCATAGTTTTGACTATACAGATGTGAGAGTTGGACCATAAAGAAGGCTGAGCACTGAAGAATTATTGCTTTCAAATTGTGGGGCTGGTGAAGGCTCTTGAGAGTCCTTTGGACAGCAAGGAGATCAAACCAGTCAGTCCTAAAGGAAATCAGTCCTGAATATTCATTGGAAGGACTGATGCTGAAGCTAAGGCTTCAACACTTTGGTCACCTAATGCAAAGAGTTGACTCATTGGAAAAGATCCTGATGCTGGGAAGATTGAAGGTAGGAGAAGAAGAGGGCAACAGAGGATGAGATGGTTGGATGGCATCACCAACTCAATGGACATGAGTTTGAGCAAACTCTGGGGGATAGTAAAGGACAGGGAAGCCTGGCATGCTGCAGTCTATGGGGTTGCTAAGAAGTAGGACATGATTTAGTGACTGAACAACAACAGCAAGAAGATTATTAATTCTTTAAATAATTATTTGTCCCATGTTATTATTGCTACAGTATTTAATAAATATATTTTAAATAAGAACTTTTAGAGGAATATCTTTTGCTGTAAAATGAATGTTTTCTGGAGAAGGAAATGGCAACCCAATCCAGTGTCCTCCTCAAATTCAGTTGTTGAAATCCTAACTCCCCAATGTTGGTATTAGTAATAAGAACACAGCCATTTCTGAAACAGGAAGCAGGCCCTCACAAGACATCTAATATGCCAGCATCTTGATCTTGGATTTCCTAGCCTTGAGAATTGTAATAAAGAAATGCCTGCTGTTTCAGCCACCCTGTCTATGGTATTCTGTTATAGTATCCCAAATGGACTAAGAAATTGGTACTGAGAAGTGGGATACTGCTGTAACAAATATCTAAAAATGGTGATGATAGGAGGAAGTTATGAATAGGGCATATGAGAGGTGTCAGTGGATAAGAAATCCTGATTAAGTCAAAGACTGGCCATAATGTGGTGAGTAGTTGAATGCAAGGTGGAAGACAGGAGACTATGAATAGTCAAAATATAAAATGCTTCAGTCAGTGATTACTGGAGCAAAGACGTTTCAGTGTGAGGTTAGAGTCACAGTGTGAGGTGCATAAAATAATTTCTGATAAAAGGTAAGGACTCAATAAATATCATTATTATTAAATAGCTACTAACAATGCTGGTTGGCACATAAAAAGAACCCCCTGTACATTCTAAGCCTTTGGATCTTGATTTCTGGACTCTTATCTACTTTGCAGACTCTCTCTTCATCCCCTTGGTTGCCTCACTCTCTATACTAGGCAAGATAAATGACCACATACTATGTACACACACCTCCAGCAGATTTTCCATCACAGGAACTAAATAAGAGCAGCAGACTGCGCTGCAAACATTCATGGCTGGGATGTTTCTCTTGTAAAGAACTGAAGCCTCAAACTACCGTATTGATGTGTCAGTATTTTCTCCAATCTAAAAAAGGTACATACAGTTAGTGGTGTGTCTACTTCAAAAACAAGAACACAAACTTCAAACCCTCCTGGAGCTACTTAAGTTTTCACAAGATTTTCTTCCCGAAAAGGTAACCATTGCAAAATGACTTCATCGTCCACTGGAAAAAGACATTCCATGGAGTTGAACTCATTGCCATGAGAATGTTTTCTGGAATGTCAAGCAGTTACTGACTTTGGGTCTGTGCTAGTACACTGTGACAAATATAGAGCACTATTTCCTACCGCTAACAGTTAAGCTCACCTTATGGCACTGGAGCTGGCTGAGCCAGATGCAAGGAGGCCTCAAATGCTTACAACTCAAGAACAATGTCCTATGGGATGGAACTCTGCAACAAGTGATAAAGGAGGCCAGAAGCCCCTAATTTCACCTATTACCTATTTGTCTACACATTTTTTTCATGGGAAATAAGCCATTTTGAACACACTCATTTCTACATTGTCTTGAATTCTAGAACCACTTTGAAAGCAATACTACATACTGATTTCCTGCAACCCCAGATCCAGGTCAGGATTTTCCAATTCCATAGGAAGTCTGAATGTTCCTTGAGGTCCTTCAAATCAATTAAATCCCATTTTAAATAAAATAAATTTAGAATTTTCAATCACTCAGTTTCTAATACTAGATATGGAGTCAGGGGCAAGAAAAGAAATGGAAACTGTCATGATTTTTATCTTCACAAATTATGGGTAGATATTATTTTTCTTAGAAGTCCTATATAGGGAAAGCTTGCTGTTCTTCAGGAAGGCACCCATCATGTATCCTAGACATAATGTACAATGACATGGTGTTATTTTTCCTGGAAGCTATGCATTAGAAACTGATGATTCTGAATCACCTGTGTTATAAAGAATCTCAAGCTAGATTGTTTGGACTAAGCTGCCAAAAGCACCTCCTATTTAATGGAAAGTGGCAACAAATTCTGGACAAGAATCCATATTGATTTTTCAGGAACACTTCAAGGTAAAAATTCCTTGACTATGTTGAGCCTTTTTCAAGTACTCTTTGTTTTACCCCAAACATGTTACAACAAATAAAGTTTTGTACTAGTTATGTACCATCCATGAAAATACCATATCTATCAATGAGCCTACACTTATCTAAGACATGTTAAAAGTCTTATCATAGACACTTATCATAGACTAGAACTTTATTCAGGCTGTCATTATGACATTTCACCTTCAAGCAAAAAAATAAACTAGAGCAGAATATTAACTAAACCTCAATAAGAACATTATTGTAAAGTAGATAACAGTAGATTATCAATAAGGTTTTCTGAACATACTTTAATTTCATCATATCTCAAGATTTATCAATGACAAAACAGAGCACACAGAAGGTTGGCATTACTGGAAAGACCAATATTAGACCTGCCCACTAGACCTGAAGAGACACTAGGGTATAGATCTAGTTAACAGTGGAATTTCAGCCTAGGATATAGAAAGTTTGGATAAGCATGGCTGAGGGAAACATTCAGCCAGATGAAGTATGGGGGTATAGGTAGGAAATGGAGTAAGACATTTGGACAAATTCTTGAAATAGGATGAGATGGTTGGATGGCATCACAACTCGATGGACATGAGCTTGAGGACGCTCCAGGAGTTGATGATGGACAGGGAAGCTGGTGTACTGCAGTCCATGGAGTTGCAAAGAGTCAGACACTACTAGAAACTAAACTGAACTGAATTCTTGGAAGTCCTTCAGTAGGTAGTCAGTTCCTGAGATTTATAGGCAGAGGCTGCATTTATGGGAATGAGGCTCAGAGACTTGCCTCCAAATTCCCACATGACAAGTTGTGAAAGCAAGTCACAAGGTAGAGGGATAGCACCCTGGTAGTTAACTAGATAAAATCCTCAGAGAATACAGGCAAAAGCAGAAGCCCAAGCCTTTGAACAAAGACACATGAAGCAATGACAGTGACCTCTAAGTGAGCACAGGAGTCTGGCTGGCAGATAAGAACTTAGAACCTGCTGCAGTTATCCCACGCACCAAGGACAACATCTGGCATAACAGGAGCTAAACAAATTTTGTCAAATCAAGGCTGATGCACTGATTGTCATAATGAGTGATGTAAGAAATACTGTATGATATTGCTTATATGTGGAATCTAAAAAGAAATGATACAAATGAACATACTAACAAAACAGAAACAGACTCAAGGACTTAGAACAAACATGTTACTGGAAGAGAGGAGTAAGGAGGAGTGGATAGTTAAGAGAGTTTGTGATTGACATGTACCCAGTGCAATATTTAAAATGGATAACCAACAAAGACCTACTGTATTGCATGGGGAACTCAGCTCAATGTTATGTAACAACTTAAATGGGAAAAGAATTTGAAAAAGAATAGATACATGTATATGTATAATTAAATCACTTTACTGCCCACCTGAAACTATAACAACATTGTTAATCAACTATACTCTGATAAAAAACAAAGTTTCTAAAAAAGGCTGATGTATTATGTTGGATCAGAGCAAAGTAAGCAATTCAACAAATACTAGAAGCTATACAGAAGGCTTGCTGGCAAAACTGGGAAGCATGAGGTAAGAAAGATGAGAAAGTGTCAGTGACCCAAAAATGAAAACTCTTTTTCACTATATTGATTCTTCTGATCATAAACACGGTAAATTTCTCCATCTATTTGTGTCCTCTTTGATTTCTTTCACCAGTGTTTTATAGTTCTCTATATATAGATCTTTTGTTTCTTTAGGTAGATATATTCCTAAGTATTTTATTCTTTTTGTTGCAATGGTGAATGGAATTATTTCCTTAATTTCTCTTTCTGTTTCCTCATTGTTAGTGTATAGGAATGCAAGGGATTTCTGTGTGTTGATTTTATATCCTGCAACTTTACTATATTCATTAATTAGCTCTAGTAATTTTCTGGTGGAGTCTTTAGGGTTTTCTATGTATAGGATCATGTCATCTGCAAACAGTGAGAGTTTTCTACCCAAAGCAATCTATAGATTCAATGCAATCCCTATCAAGCTACCAAAGATATTTTTCACAGAACTAGAACAAATAATTTCACAATTTGTATGGAAATACAAAAACCTCAAATGGCCAAAGCAATCTTGACAAAGAAGAATGGAACTGGAGGAATCAACCTACCTGACTTCAGGCTCTACTACAAAGCCACAGTCATCAAGACCGTATGGTACTGGCACAAAGACAGAAATCTCTGATCAATGGAACAAAATAGAAAGCCCAGAGATAAATCCACGCACATATGGACACCTTATCTTTGACAAAGGAGGCAAGAATATACAATGGAGAAAAGACAATCTTTTTAACAAGTTGTGCTGGGAAAACTGGTCAATGATTTGTAAAAAAAATGAAACTAGAAGACTTTCTAACACCACACACAAAAGCAAACTCAAAATGGATTAAAGATCTAAACATAAGGCTAGAAACTATAAAACTCCTAGAGGAAAACATAGGCAAAACACTCTCTGACATCAATCACAGCAGGATCCTCTATGACCCATCTCTCAGAATATTGGAAATAAAAGCAAAAATAAACAAATGGCAACTCGTTTCATACATGATATTTTACATGTTTCAGTCCGGGTTCGATGCACGATACTGGATGCTTGGGGCTGGTGCACTGGGATGACCCAGAGGGATGGAATGGGGAGGGAGGGGGGAGGAGGGTTCAGGATGGGGAACGCATGTATACCTGTGGCGGATTCATTTTGATATTTGGCAAAACTAATATAATTATGTAAAGTTTAAAAATAAAATAAAATTAAAAAACAAACAAACAAACAAATGGGACCTAATTAAACTTAAAAGCTTTTGCACAACAAAGGAAACTATAAGCAAGGTGAAAAGACAGCCTTCAGAATGGGAGAAAATAATACCAAACACAGCAACTGACAAAGAATTAATCTCAAAAATATACAAGCAACTCCTACAGCTCAATTCCAGAAAAATAAATGACCCAATCAAAAAATGGGCCAAAGAACTAAACAGACATTTCTCCAAAGAAGATATACAGATGGCTAACAAACACATGAAAAGATGCTCAACATCACTCATTATCAGAGAAGTGCAAATCAAAACCACTATGAGGTACCACTTCACGCCAGTCAGAATGGCTGCGATCCAAAAGTCTACAAGCAATAAATGTTGGAGAGGGTGTGGAGAAAAGGGAACCCTCTTACACTGTTGGTGGGAATGCAAACTAGTACAGCCACTATGGAGAACAGTGTGGAGATTCCTTAAAAAACTGGAAAAAGAACTGCCCTATGACCCAGCAATCCCACTGCTGGGCATACACACCGAGGAAACCAGAATTGAAAGAGACACATGTACCCCTATGTTCATCGCAGCACTGTTTTTAATAGCTAGGACATGGAAGCAACCTAGATGTCCATCAGCAGATGAATGGATAAGAAAGCTGTGGTACATATACACAATGGAATATTACTCATCCATTAAAAAGAATATATTTGAATCAGTTCTAATGAGGAGGATGAATCTGGAGCCTATTATACAGAGTGAAGTAAGCCAGAAAGGAAAACACCAATACAGTATGCTGCTGCTAAGTCGCTTCAGTCGTGTCCGAACTCTGTGCGACCCCATAGACGGCAGCCCACCAAGCTCCCCCATCCCTGGGATTCTCCAGGCAAGAACACTGGAGTGGGTTGCCATTTCCTTCTCCAATCCAATACAGTATACTAACGCATATATATGGAATTTAGAAAGATAGTAATGATAACCCTGTATGCGAGACAGCAAAAGAGACACAGATGTATAGAAGAGTCTTTTGGACTCTGTGGGAGAGGGCGAGGGTGGGATGGTTTGGGAGAATGGCATTGAAACATGTATATTATCATATGTGAAACAGATCGCCAGTCCAGGTTCAATGCATGATACAGGGTTCTCGGGGCTGGTGCACTGGGATGACCCAGAGGGATGGGATGGGGAGGGAGGTGGGAGGGGGGTTCAGGATGGGGAACACATGTACACCTGTGGTGGATTCATGTCAATGTATGACAAAACCAATACAATATTGTAAAGTAATTAGCCTCCAAATAAATAAATAAAGTGGGGAAAAAAAAAAAAAAGATGAGAACTCACTGAGAATGGCAAACATACTAAGAATTGATTCCCAAAACAAACTTTCTTCTTCACAGAGTACTGCCTAAATTTATGGGTGAAGATAAGTTTAAGGAGAGATGGAGAATATAATTCCAATAAGAATTCCATATATATCCTGTAGTTGGAACAATGAAAGGTTTAGTCCTACTAATTAATTAATTACTCATTTTACTATGGTCAAAATTTAGCCCATTCACAAGACAGTCCTTCCATTGTCAAGTCCATTTATTTGTCTGAAAGATGTCTTCCTTTATCTCCTTAATGCTCAAAGCCAAGGGTTTCTTAACCCACTGTGGTATTTGGAGGCAAGGAAGTTGTTGTCCTGTAGGATGATGCAGAGAAATCTCCCAGCATCTCTCCATAGGGGAGGACCATTCAGGATTCACTCACACTTCTACTTTCTCCAACCATCAAGTTATCATCATCACCCTAATCTGGTACCTATGGCAGATGTTGCTATGTAACTCTGGCACTCTGTCTTTAAACATATAGGATAAGCCTTATTATTCTTTTCAGCAAATACCCCAGATAGCTACTACCTAATAGTTGAACATTCCATCCAAGTATAAAATGAGTTCTAGAATCTAAAGAATACAGATTCTCAAAACATCTTTGGGCTTGGCTCAAAGATTGTGGGAAGAACTAATGGCTACTCAATTTATTCAGTGAAGAGTAAGCACTTATGGTAAGGCCCAGCTGACTCACAGGAGCAAGTGATATGTAGTCCTCATGGGATAAGCAAGAATCTAAAACAAGTCAACTGCAGGGCCAGAAAAAGTTTTAGGGAAGGTTCCATCTTATGTATTTACAGACATCTCTAAGGCAAGTGATGGAAAAGGTGGTAGGCTGCAAGGGGCTGGTAAGACCCTGGTGAGATGGTTACCTTCCAGGATCTGAACCCATTCTTTAAAGGACTCCTTCCTTCTCCTGGATGATCAGGACCTGGGAGCATAACTCGGGCCATCTATCATGCCTGTGAGATTAAGGTAGAGACCAGAATGATGAATTGCTACTATACAGTAAGAAATAACTATATCAGAGGCTGGAATCCTTGAAGAATAAATGATCAATGAATTCTCTCCCTGGGAAACTAAAAATCAGAAGGCAAAATTCAGAACTGAGCATGGATTAATTACTTCTTATCTCAAGTCCTCATGAATCTGGAAATGAAGTGAAGCCTGAATCTTTCATCTTTCCATCGACAGATGGAAAGGTCAGTAGACAGTGTCTGCATGTGGATATAAGAAGCAGGGGAAATGAGCCTTAGCCTTGTTCAGCAGAGAGAGTCATGCTGAATTGCAAGAGAATTGAAGTCTCAATACTTCAACTATTTCCATTGCATGACATACTCAGAAGAAAAAAAAATGCACTCTGAATATTATTCTGCACATTCTTGTTTCAGTCATTGGTGACCCAAAAGAGTTGGGTTCACTCACATGGGCACATACACCACAACTGAGATCACGGGAGCATTATGCAAGGTTCTTTTGCATCAGAATTTAAACCAATGAGGAAGTTGTCCCTTCCAAAGTAATCTAACACAAGAGCCATTAGGAGCATTCTTCCAAAACAACCTGAAAAAAATCTCAGTAGCCTTTCCAGTAGGTCAACAGGTGAAGAAAGCAATAATTCTTTTCTCAACTCCATAACCACATAAGAAAAGATACTTGATATTTCTATGACCTCTGCCAACAGGTCATATTAGCTAGAAGGTCAAGGGTAACAAGAGATTCTGTTTTATTTTAGAGTTTATTTCTCTGTTTGAATAATTAATTTATTTTAGTTCCTCTGGGATTCATGCTCTGCAAATAAAGGTGGGAGCTAGTTAAGAATTTTTAGGCATAATTGAATATGCTGTAAATAATTTATTACTGCCTATGTTCTCAAACACTAAAATTATTCATCCCAGTGACATTAAATATATTTAATTTCCACTCCACCTCAAACCCTCCTGAAGCAGCAGCACCATACATGGTGTGACTGACTGTTCCTCATCCCTAGTTGACTAGAATTATGCAGATATCACTCACAAGCCAGCCAATAGATTCACCAAGCAGGAATCAATTACATCAGCTTAAAAATTCAAAAGCCACGTGGAAGTGCAGCTGGAATAACCATATTAGGCTTAAGTTAAGTAAGAAAGCCTCAGAAAGACTAAAACTTAGACAAAAGACTAGACTAGTCATTACTTTCCCAACAAAGGTTTGTCTAGTCAAAGCTATGGTTTTTCCAGTAGTCATGTATGGATATGAGAGTTGGACTATAAAGAAGGCTGAGCATTGAAGAATTGATGCTTTTGAACTGTGGTGTTGGAGAAGACTCTTGAGAGTCCCTTGGACTGCAAGGAGATCCAACCAGTGCATCCTGAAGGAAATCAGTCCTGAATATTCACTGGAAGGACTGATGCTGAAGCTGAAACTCCAATACTTTGGCCACCTGATGTGAAGACCTGACTCACTAGAAAAGACCCTGATGCTGAAAAAGATTGAAGGCAGGAGGAGAAAAGGACAACAGAGGATGAGATGGTTGGATGGCATCACTGACTCGATGGACATGAGTTTGAGTAAACTCCAGGAGTTGGTGATGGACAGGGAAGCCTGGCGTGCTGCCGTCCATGGGATCGCAAAGAGTCAGACCTAACTGAGTGACTGAACTGATACAAAAGAAACAGACAGGGACCGAGCAACTGCCATGTGCCTGATGGCATGCATCTTGATTCTCATAAAATGACACTACACTTGTGTTTCTGCAAAATTTCTGTAGCTTTAAAACAGCCTCCTCTTACCACCCCCATCCTTTTTTTTTTTCTTTTTTTTTTCCTTTATTTTTAATTGAAGGATAATTGTTTTACAATACTGTGTTGGTTGCTGTCATACATCAACATGAATCAGCCATGGGTATACATATGTGCCCTCCCTCTTGAATCTCCCACCCCTCTAGGTTGTCACAGAGCCCTGGTTTGAGCTCCCTGAGTCATACAGCAAATTCCCACTGGCTATCAATTTTTTGTATGAAAGTGTATATGTTTCCATGCTACTCTCTCCATTCATCCCACCCTCTCCTTCACCCCACCCCCATGTCCACAAGTCTGTTCTCTGTGTCTGCATCTCCATTTCTGCCCTGCAAATAGGTTCTTCAGTATTATCTTTCCAGATTTCAGACATGACTTAGCGACTGATCTGATCTGATATACATTAATAAATAATATTTGTTTTTCTCTTTATGACTTACTTCAATCTGTATAATAGGCTCTAGGGACATCCACATCATTAGAACTGATTCAAATGCACTCCTTTTTATGGCTGAGTGATATTCCTTTTATATATATACCACATCTTCTTTATCCATTATCTCTCCATGGACATCCAGCTTGCTTTCATGTCCTAGGTATTGTAAATAGTGCTGCAATGAACAATGGAGTACATGTGTGTTTTTCAATTATGGTTCTCTCAGGGTATATGCCCAATAGTGGAATTGTTGGGTCATATGTAAGACCAGAAACTAAATAAAACTCTTAGAGGAAAACAAAGGCAGAACACGCTATAACATAAATCACAGCAAGATCCTTTATGACCCACCTCCTAAAGTATAGGATATATACAATATTTTATGTTTTATATATCCAATATTTTATATTGGATATAAAAACAGAAATAAACAAGTGCAAGCTAATTAAACTTAAAAGCTTTTGCATAGCCAAGGAAACTATAAGCAAGGTGAAAAAACAACCCTCAAGATGGGAGAAGATAATAGCAAATGAAACAACTGACAAAAGATTAATTTCCAAAATATAAAAACAGCTCATACAACTCAATACCAGAAAAACAAAAAACCCAATCAATAAATGGGCAGAATACCTAAACAGGCATTTTTCCAAAAAAGACATACAGGCAGCTAATAAACACATGAAAAGATGCTCAACATCGCTCATTATTAGAGAAATGCAAATCAAAACTACAATGAGATATATCACCTCACACCAGTTAGAAGAACCACCATCAAAACACCATCCCTGTTTATCAGTTAGTTTGACTGCATTTCTGCTCTATAGAACCAAAAAGATTTAATCCTAGACCTTTTAAACTGTGCTATATGATGCAAGTTCAGGGTCAGTATATGACTAGAGTTTTCTTGCATAGTGGAGTTTGAGGGAAACAGTGAACAAGAATGCCCAGTCCAGGGATTTCCCTGGAGGTCCAGTGGTTGGGAGTTCACCTTCCAATGCAGGGGGTTAGGGTTCAATCCCTGATCAGGGACCTAAGATTCCACATGCCCTGGAGGCCAAAAAACCAAAACATAAAACAGAAGCAATATTGTAACAAATTCAATAAAGACTTTAAAAAAAAAAGAAGAAGGCTGGGTCTATATCTTGTAGACTTATGATCTATTTGCTTTGCACAGGGCCTGACATATTAGGAGGACCTTAAGAGTCGGACATGACTGAGCAACTGAATTGAACTGCTACTTATTTGAAAAAAATTTTTTCTTAAAACTGAAGATTTTAAGCCAGCATTTCCCAAATTAGTTTCACAAAACCCTCCATACTACGGAGTATGTTAATAACAATCTTCCCTCTCTTTTTCTCTCTCTGCACCACACACACAAAACTTCTCTGCACTCAAATAAGTTTGGGAAATGAAAGTTCAACAGCTTTTTTATCCTACTTTTCAAAATCCTTAAAGTACTAGAATATTTATGAAACTCCAAAAGGGACCTGGAATTTAAAAAAAAAAGTTTCCCAAATTAGTTTGATGATGAAATATTTTTTGGTAAGAACACCAATTAATTCCTCACAGAAGACTGTTCCACAGAAAAGTTTGAAGAAAGCAGGGCAAACTGATTGACCTATATAGGAGCAAGGACCCTGTTGACATCCAGAAGAATCTATAGAGTGTGATCTTTCATTTTCTTCAGTGTTAGTATCACTAACATTGCTTTATTAACTGCTTTATTTAAAACCTGATTTAATATTATCCCCTCAAAAATAAACTATCTTTTGCAATTTTATACAAGGCTCTAAATGAAAGTTTTGGCTAAACACCAAGAGAATGCTGATTTATTTTACCTTAATCTATATTTTCCATCTAACAAAGCTCTATTTTTTTAAAATATGATAGCTAATCAAACCAGTCCATCCTAAAGGAAAACAGTCCTGAATATTCATTGGAAGGACTGATGCTGAAGCTGAAACTCCAATACTTTGGCCACCTGATGCGAAGAACTGACTCACTAGAAAAGACCCTGATGCTGGGAAAGATTGAAGGCATGAGGAGAAGGGGATGGCAGAGGATGAGATGGTTGGATGGCATCACCGACTCAATGGACATGAGTTTGAGTAAACTCCAGGAGTTGGTGATGGACAGGGAAGCCTGGCGTGCTACAGTCCGTGGGGTTGCAAAGAGTCAGACACAATTGAGTGACTGAACTGAACTGAACCATTTAGATAGGGTGTTTAAAAAAAAAAAAATGATCAAGAAATCTTATTTATCAGTTGTTCTGAGCAAAGAATGACATTTGCAAAGACCAAATAATTTAAGTTCTTCAGGAACTTCTCTCCACACACTGTTAAATTAATAATCAGTTTTTAATTACCTAACCATATATGACAACTATTTTGCTCTCAGATAGTTGTCCCTCTCTGTTTCCATTCCCTACCATTCATTCATTTCTCCCTTTTATGCCTGGATGACTCCCATTCAGCACTTCATGAAAACTACTCTCAAATGACATCTTAATCACAATATTTTTTTCTCAAAGTCTTCACTTGTTAAAAAATTTTTACATTTTTGCCATACTGTTCAGCATGCAGGATCCTAGTTGCACAAAATGTTCCCCAACCAGGAATGGAACCAGAGTCCCCTGCAGTGGAAGCACAGAGTCTTAACCACTGGACCCTACGGAAGTCCCCTCAAAGTCCTCACTTTTGTTTGATCTCCTTGCCTCGCCCCCAACCACATACTTCTGTTTTACCCTGGAGAGAAACTATACAGTCTTATTTCCTTCCAATCCCAATTCCTCTTACTCTGTGGGATTCCTGTGCCTTTCTCCTCAGTCACCCTCTCCTTCTTCTCCTTCAACTCTGTGATCCCACTCACTCTCAGATATTCAACCATGACTTCTACAGGAATCCTCTCTGTAACACTGACCCACTTCCAAACTCGTCCTGCTGCTGCTAAGTCGCTTCAGTCATGTCCGACTCTGTGCGACCCCATAGACGGCAGCCCACCAGGCTCTCCTGTTCTTGGGATTCTCCAGGCAAGAACACTGGAGTGGGTTGCCATTTCCTTCTCCAATGCATGAAAGTGAAAAGTGAAAGTGAAGTCGCTCAGTCGTGTCCGACTCCTAGAGACCCCATGGACTGCAGCCTACCAGGCTCCTCCATCCATGGGATTTTTCCAGGCAAGAGTACTGGAGTGGGGTGCCATTGCCTTCTCCAAAACTCATCCTAAATTTTTCAAAGTTGGTAACACCATCATAAAGTTGGAAAACATAAAAGGCTACTCTATCAGTAAAAGTGTAAATAAGAAAGATCTATTTCATGAGAAAAGATAGGAGAAAAAAAGACTTTTCTGAATAATGTGAATCATGGTTTTTCCCTGCTGCTGCTAAGTCGCCTCAGTCGTGTCCAAGAACATTGGAGTGAGTTGCCATTTTCTTCTCCAATGCATGAAAGTAAAAAGTGAAAGTGAAGTTGCTCAGTCATGTCCGACTCTTAGCGACCCCATGGATCTACCAGGCCCCTCCGTCCATGGGATTCTCCAGGCAAGAATACTGGAGTGGGTTGCCATTTACTTCTCCCGGTTTTTCCCTAAAGCGGTTCAAATCTATGGGTAGGGTCTGAATAGCAAAAGCCAAAAAATGGCCCCTGCTTTCCATTAGGTCCCTTAGGATGCTATGCAAGAAGAAGGACTTCCTCAAGTTAAATTGAAAGGGATTTACACTGAGCTAATCCAATTATCTTTGAGTCTACAATCCAACATACACAATATACAAGAAAATAAGTTTTCATGAGCAGGAGTTGGCAGAAACAATAAAGACCAGAATCAGAATCACAAGATATTCAACTAATGGTGTTTCTAGATTAAATAATATAAAATAACCATGGCTAAAATAAGTTTTGAATGAGGGATAGATTCAAATGTGAAAAAAAGCATAACTTACTCTCAAAAAAGGGTACACCTTTTAAAGACCAAGATATAGTTTTTAAAAATAAAAATGTTATTAAAATTCAAAACTCAATGAACAGATTATGGGCTCCCCGGGTGATGCTAGTGGTAAAGAATCTACTTGCCAATGCTGGAAAAGTAAGAGACATGGGTTCAATCCCTAGGTCAGAAAGATCTCCTGGAGGAGGAGATGGCAACCTACTCCGGTTTTCTTGCCAGAGAATCTCAGGGACAAAGGCTATAGTCCATATGGTTGCAAAGAGTCAGACACAACTAAGGTAACTTAGTATGCACGGGTAGGTTACAGAGCTTATCTGAAATCTGAAAGGAGAATTGTTGCCTGGAATAGAGGTTTTTAAAAACTAGTTAGAATTCAGCATATAGAGAAGAGATCAAAAATATAAAAGTGATAGCAAGAGACAAGGAGATTAAAATTAAAACATCCAAATGGAGTTATAGGTACAAAGAATAGAGAAAATGTGGGAAAAGCTATATATGAAAAAATAATGTTTTAGAAATATCCAGAATTAATTCTGTAAGCTCAATGGATCACAAATGGGATAAATAAGAAGAAATTTACATCTAAATAAACCAGAATAAAACTGAAGGATATAAAAAAAAATAAGGATATTAAAATAATCCAAGAGGTTATCTGTCATTTTTAACAATGTCATTTATGCTGGTAGCAGAAACCTCTAGAGCAATAATAGAAGTCAGGGGATAGGGCTGAGATACAGAAACTATGTCAACATAGGATTTCATACCTAACTGAAATATTCTTAAAGATAATCTTGAAATAATGTCATTTTCAGACTAATAAACTCAGACAGTTTATCACCACCAGATCCTCACCAAAGCAATTTCTTTAAAAATATGCTTTATAAAGAAGAAAACTAAAACCTAGAAAGAATGAGATACAAAAGGGAATAGTGAGACAAAAAAATATATGAGTGAATCTAAAACACTATTATAAAACACTACTAATATATATGAGTGAGTCTAAAACACTATTATTTATTAATTATAAAACACTATTATTAATAATAATAATTAATAAAGCAGTAATAGGGATGAATCACTAAGATCTCATTAGGTGGGATGTGGGATGACATCAACAAGATGGCAGAATAGGAAGCCCCAGACCCTCTTCCCCCAACAACAATGTATAGACCAATTCCCCTTGTAAGAAATCCAGAAAATGGTTAGGAGGCTCCTGAATCCCAGGTCCCCAGGTGAGTGTGAAACCAGCCACATCAAAGCCAATAAGAAAATTTGTGCCACTCATTTTCTACACCCCTCCCCCCATTGCATCATTATTGGGAAAAATCTCCCAGCTGCTGGCTTCCTGCTGCTACGTCGCTTCAGTCGTGTCTGATTCTGTGCAACCCCATAGACGGCAGCCCACCAGGCTCCCCTGTCCCTGGGATTCTCCAGGCAAGAACACTGGAGTGGGTTGCCATTTCCTTCTCCAATGCATGAAAGTGAAAAGTGAAAGTGAAGTCGCTCAGTCGTGTCCTACTCTTAGCGACCTCATGGACTGCAGCCTACCAGGCTCCTCCGTCCACAGGATTTTCCAGGCAAAAGTATTAGAGTGGGGTGCCATTGGCCTTCCGACCAGAGAGCAAAAAAGAAGACCAAAATGTACATCCAATGTGTAGGATTTTCAAGAGGCTGCCTGAGGGACAAGATTTCCATCTCACTTGTCTCAGAGAATTTACAGGATACAGTATACTCTGAGGGATGCTGAGGGAAAAAAAAAGAGAGAGAGAGCTGGGTGATGTGCTATTTGGGTTAGCCAAAAAGTTTGTTCCGGTTTTTCAACAAGATGTTACAGAAAAACCTGAATGAACTTTTTGGTTAACCCAATACTATTCCACTAGATCCACAGGACAGCAAGCAGAAGTCCCTGTCTATTCATTCCAGTTTTTGGATCATCTCTGTGTCTGATTCAGTTGATTATTTTTTATCTTTCTTATCAGTTATTTTTTCCAGCTTTTTCACATATCTACAAATGTATCTGCTAAACATTATAAAGCTTATATTTCAAAAGCTCTGGATTATGTTAATTTCCTATAAAATTCTACAATGTTTCTGTTGAGTTTTGACAGGCACGCTGAATTACTTGAAAGCTCACCTTGATCTCATCAAGAATTGGCTTTGTTAAGGTTGGTCTATTTCAGTACTGTCCTTACTCCTAGACTTGGGTCCTTACTCAGAGGGTGTGCTTTTTCCAGGTTCCCAAGATACTAATAAAATTAGTGACAAGGCCTTCTTTTAGCAGAGCATATTATAATTTATAAAGAATTTCATAGATTTTATTTTCTCAAATAGGTACTCTTATGAAGAAAATCAAAAGAACATTCAGCACATGCCACAAAACATCCAAAAGTTAATAAGTTATTGTTTGTCCCAGAATATTTATTCAAGCCACCAACATTCATTCATTCAGTACGTGTCTAACATTCACCTATCATAACTCTGAATACTATATTAGGCATGGGGAGACAAATATGAATAATATACTCTCAAAAGTCCAGCATAAAAGCTTATGATATTGTGGATAAAGGGAGAAACGAGAGGGCTAATAGAAATGAAATGTCTTCTGTCTTTCCGGAGTTCAAATTATTAAATGGTCTTATTGACACATGGAGCAGCATTCTAAAACCAAACTGTGAATAAAGCCATAGGCTCTCATTGTATCAATTAAAAATTGATTTTGGAGCAGCAAAGACAAAAACAACAACAACAAAAAAAAGTCTTTAGAAAATGCCATAGCTAAAAGAAGATGTTTACTAACCATGAGTAAGTTTTAAAGTAGCTAATAACAATAGATACTAACCGGGAAGGAAGGCCACCAATGATCTTTGAATCTAGTCAGGACAGTCAGTGAAATTTGTCTTATACTCTGAATCTCCTGCATCTGAGATGTACCCAGCTCACTTGCAAACACAGGAAAGCACAATATTCCCTATGCTGCATTCCTTAAAAATACTAAATACCCACCTTGTTGTCCTGCTTGGGGAATCTGTTTCTGCCTCAATTTCTCTACTAAGTACCCCTTTTATCTTTCAGATTAGAATGTTATCCTAAATTGAGAGTGACTTTGATAGGACTCGGAGAACCTACTAACCTAGGAAGTTTTCTAAGCACTTTTGCAAGGGATAGAATTTTCTTCCTGTAACAGATATCACACTTCAAAGAGCCTGATCACTTGAGATTATAGTGAAGACTACTCTTTACTGTCTACTACTCATGACAGACTCTATGCTAAATTCATTTCATTGAGTCGGTGATGCCATCCAACCATCTCATCCTCTGTTGCCCCTTCTCCTCCTGCCCTCAATCACTCCCAGCATCAGAGTCTTTCTAATGAGTCAGCTCTTCGCACCAGGTGGCCAAAGTACTGGAGTTTCTGCTTCAACATCAGTCCTTCCAATGAACACCCAGGACTGATCTCCTTTAGGATGGACTGGTTGGATTTGCTTGCATTCTAAGGGACTCTCAAGAGTCTTCTCCAACACCACAGTTCAAAGGCATCAATTCTTCAGTGCTCAGCCTTCTTTATAGTCCAACTCTCACATCCATACATGACCCCTGGAAAAACCATAGCTTTGACTAGACGGACTTTTGTTGGCAAAGTAATGTCTCTGCTTTTTAATAAGCTGTCTAGGTTGGTCATAACCTTCGGCTGCAATCACCATCTGCAGTGATTTTGGAGCCCAGGAAAATAAAGTCAGCCGCTGTTTCCACTGTTTCCCCATCTAGTTGTCATGAAGTGATGGGACCAGATGCCATGATCTTAGTTTTCTGAATGTTGAGCTTTAAGCCAACTTTTTCACTCTCCTCTTTCACTTTCATCAAGAAGCTCTTTAGTTCTTCTTCACTTTCTGCCATAAGGGTGGTGTCATCTGCATATCTGAGGTTATTGATATTTCTCCCAGCAATCTTGATTCCAGCTTCTGTTTATTCCAGCCCAGCATTTCTCATGATGCAGTCTGCATATTAGTTAAATAAGCAGGGTGACAATATTCAGCCTTGACGTACTCCTTTTCTTATTTGGAACCAGTCTGTTGTTCCATGTCCACTTCTAACTGTTGCTTCCTGACCTGCATATAGATTTCTCAAGAGGGAGGTCAGGTGGCTTGGTATTCCCATCTCCTTCAGAATTTTCCATAGTTTATTGTGATCCACATAGTCAAAGGCTTTGGCATAGTCAATAAAGCAGAAATAGATGTTTTTCTGAAACTCTTTTGCTTTTTCAATGATCCAGCGGATGTTGGCAATTTCATCTCTGGTTCTTCTGCCTTTTCTAAAACCAGCTTGAACATCAGGAAGTTCACAGTTCATGTATTGCTGAAGCCTGGCTTGGAGAATTTTGAGTATTACTTTACTAGCCTGTGAGATGAGTGCAATTGTGCAGTAGTTTGAGCATTCTTTGACATTGTCTTTCTTGGGACTGGAATGAAAACTGACCTTTTCCAGTCCTGTGGCCCACTGCTGAATTTTCCAAATTTGCTGAGATATTGAGTGCAGCACTTTCAGAGCATCATGTTTTAGGATTTGAAATAGCTCAACTGGAATTCCATCACCTCCACTAACTTTGTTCATAGTGATGCTTCCTAAGGCCCACCTGACTTCACATTCCAGGATGTCTGGCTCTAGGTGAGTGTGAGTGATCACACCATTGTGATTATCTTGGTCGTGAAGATCTTTTTTGTACAGTTCTTCTGTGTATTCTTGTCACCTCTTCTTAATGTCTTCTGCTTCTGTTAGGTCCATACCATTTCTGTCCTTTATTGAGCCCATCTTTGCATGAAATGTTCCCTTGGTTTCTCGAATTTTCTTGAAGAAATCTCTAGTCTTTCCCATTCTATTGTTTTCCTCTATTTCTTTGCACTGATCGCTGAGGAAGGCTTTCTTATCTCTCCTTGCTATTCTTTATAACTCTGCATTCAAATGGGTATATCTTTCCTTTTCTCCTTTGCTTTTCACTTCTCTTTTTTTCACAGCCCACTGCTGAGATATTTACCTGATGCTTGCCTTTCTGGTTCAACCTGACATCCTTAGATAATATTGCATGCTACATGTGTGCTAAGTCACTTGAGTAGTGTTGGAGTCTTTGTGACCTCATGGATATAGCCCGCCAGGCTTCTCTGACCATGGAATTTTCCAGGCAAGAATGCTGGAGTGGGTTGCCATGCCCTCCTCCAGGGGATCTTCCCAACCCTGGGATCAAACCCATGTATCTTATGTTTCCTGCATTGGCAGATGTTTTCTTTACCACTAGTACCATGGAAAGCCCTTAGATAATATTACCTGACCATAACTGAGATTGTAAGATGCCTTTGAATGTATGGGTCAGCCTCTGCCACCAGATAAAGGTCCCCAGCACCAGCCTTATCCAATCTTTTCTTTCAGCCATATGCTGAATGTCACACACATATGCGGGCTACACTTTGTAGGGCCCCAGTACCACCACTACTAAATAATAAAAGCTTAAATTCTGTCCTGATCCAGTGTCATTTCTTACCCCTGAATGTTGTCTTTGATACAAGAGACCAGGATTCTGCTACTAACTTACTATATGGCCTTAGGCAATCACTTCAACTTGTCAGGTCATAGATCCCTGACAACAAATTTAGGGTGTTAGACTGATCCCATCCAGCTATTAAATTCTGTGATTTTAAGATCAAACATGAAATCCTGATAGGAAGATTACAATAAAACAGTGAAAAAGAAAGAAAATGGTCTGGTCGAGAAGATTTTGCTTATTTTATTATGAGTGTTTGGGACTAGCTTATATATGTTTACATGCACTTCGAGACATTTAAAACAAGAAAATTTTATAAGGTAAGAAACAAGAAAGCCCTCACACACAAGATATTTAAAATGTGGCTCCAGAGTTCACAACACCCTCATCATGTATAAATAGAACATAGCATTTACAAGCACTTTCTCTGCAATATATTTCTTTTGGCTGAGAGGTAATGTCAACTACATGAATTCTAGAGAACACTAACCTTTGTTCTTTATGTTCCTGAGTAAAGTAATGCTACTTTGTTAAGACATAGTGTCCTTAGGCACTCAATCTGATTATGTGTGGGTTTTTTTTTTTTTTTTTGGTAAATAATTATAATGGCCTCATTCATCAAGCACTCAGTATTGGGTCTGACTCTTTGCATGGTAATTTACATTCATAATATTCTTTCAACAAGCCTGCAAAATATGTATGACTATTCCCACTTTACTTATAAGAAAAATCAGGTCTCAGAGAGTACAACAGCTTTGCTGAACACAAATAAGACACCACGACAAGAACCCAAGATTATTTGGCTCTGCTTTGCCACTCTTCTCAAAGTAACTTAAATCTTCTTGCTATTTAAATAATAATAATAGTAAAATTTATTGAATTCTTATTATGTAATGACTCTTGTAAGCCTCCCAGCAACCTTTTTAGCTAGATACTACTATTATATTATCTCCATTTTACCAGGATGAAAGCTGAAGCATAGATAAGTAATCTGTCAACAGGTACACAGCTTCAAAACATCACTGCTCTCAACCCCCTTCTTGAAAATTGCCTACAATGTGGTAGAAGCTCTAGGTCTAGAGGAAAATTACTCATTTCTTCTCAAGATTCACAAATTGATAGGTAAGATGATTAGATTGATAAGACATTTATTATAGTCTCAAATCACAAAATTCTTCCATATTTACTACTGTTCCACACATCTACACCTCTAAGTATGTATAAAAAGAAATTACCTTACAGGCTTGCAGATGTTCCCACACTCCTGTCGCCTTGATTCCCTTCTCTATGAAAACTACATAGGCAAGTTTCTCTAACTATGCCATAAGGACAAGGAGGAAGAGGTGGATGATAACTATTTTTAATGTGTTTGACTTTTTATTGAAGTATAGTTGATATACAATGTTTCAGGTATACAATAAAGTGATTCATATATATATGAAAGTGAAAGTCACTCAGTCATGTCTGACTCTTTGTGACCCCGTGGACTATACAGTCCATGGAATTCTCTGGACCAGAATACTGGAGTGGGTAGCCTTTCCCTTCTCCAGGGGATCTTCCCAACCCAGGAATCAAACTCAAGTCTCCCACGTTGCAGGTAGATTCTTTACCAGCTGAGCCACAAGGGATACACACACATATATATTGTTTTGTTGTTCAATCATTCAGTCATGTCCAACTCTTTGTGACCCCATGGACTGCAGCATCGCAGCTTCCTTGTTCTTCTCCATCTTCCAGAGTTTGCTCGAACTCATGTCCATTGAGTCGGTGATGCCATCCAACCATCTTGTCCTCTGTTTTCCCCTTCTCCTCCTGCCTTCAATCTTTCCCAGGATCAGGGTCTTTTCCAATGAGTCGGGTTTTGCATCAGGTGGCCAAAGTACTAAAGCTTCAGCATCAGTCCTTCCAATGAATATTCAGGGTTGATTTCCTTTAGGTTTGACTGGTTTGATCTCCTTGCAGTTCAAGGGACTCTCAAGAGTCTTCTCCAACATCACAGTTCAAAAGCATTAATTCTTCAGCTCTCAGCGTTCTTTATGGTCCAAGTCTCACATCTGTACATGACTACTGGAAAAACCATAGATTTGACTATACAGACTTTTGTTGGCAAAGTACTGTCTCTGTTTTTTAATACACTGTCTAGGTTTGTTATAGCTTTTCCCCCAAGGAGCAAGCATCTTTTAATTTCATAGCTGCCTATGAAATTTCATAGTCACCATCCACAGTGATTTTGGAGCCCAAGAAAATAAAGTCTGTCACTGTTTCCATTGTTTCTCCATTTGCCATGAAATGATGGGACCAGATGCCATGATCTTTGTTTTTTGAATGTTGAGTTTTAAGCTGGCTTTTTCACTGTTCTCTAAAATAATGATACAAATGAATGTTTTTACAAAACAGAAATAGACATAAAGAACAAATTTATGGTTACAAAAGGGGAAAGGGTGAGAGGGTTAAATTTGGATTTGGGATTAACATTTCACACTACTATATATAAAATATATGAACAACAAGGACTTACTATATAACACAGAGAACTTTATTCAATATATTGTAATAAACTTAATGGAAAAGAACATGAAAAAGAACATATACACACACACACATATATATAAGTGATATATACATATAAGTGATATCATGATATTTTTCTCTATCTGACTTACTTCACTTAGTAAGTAATAATAACCTCTAGGTCCATCTGTCTTGCTTCAAATAACATTATTTCATTCTTTTTTATGGCTGAGTAATATTCCATTGTATATGTACACAGCATCTTTATTCATTCGTCTATTGATGGACATTTAGGTTACTTTCATGTCTTGGCTATTATAAACAGCGGTGCTGTGAACATTGGGGTGCATATATCTTTTCAAATTAGAGCCACACACCCAGGAGTAGGGTTGCTGGATCATATGGTAACTCTACTTTAGCTTTTTAAGAAATTTCCAGACTATTCTCCATAGCGTCTGCTGTTATTTGTTCAGTTGCTCAGTCTTGTCCAACTGTTTGTGACCCCACGGACTGCAGCACGCCAGGCTTCCCTGTCCTTCACCATATCCCAGAGTTTGCTCAAACACATGTCCATTGAATTGGTGATGCCATCCAACCATCTGGTCCTCTGCCATCACCTTCTCCTCCTGCCTTCAATCTTTCCCAGCATCAGGGTCTTTTCCAGTGAGTCAGCTCTTCACATCAGGTGGCCAAAGTATTGGAGCTTCAGCTTCAGCATCAATTTACATTTCCATCAGCAGTAAGAAGGCTACCTTTCAATGATGATATCTTTTAAATTATTTCATGCTCAGTTATTTCTACCATTTGACACACTATCCCACCATGGCAGAGTACATTTTCAAATTTAATCAGAAAAATGATCTGTAAGGGATAGTGTTATTGATCACCT
Organism: Bubalus bubalis; assembly: GCF_019923935.1. Classification (NCBI taxonomy): domain Eukaryota; kingdom Metazoa; phylum Chordata; class Mammalia; order Artiodactyla; family Bovidae; genus Bubalus; species Bubalus bubalis. Next base: position 80,199,969 of record NC_059164.1, read on the forward strand.
AAGACTTATTTTTCTTATTGAAGACATTATAAATAGTATGGTACCAGTCCAAGGAGAGACACATAACGAATATTTTGTCAAAGAAATGAGATAAACTTCAAAATAGGGAGCAGAAATAATATATGGCCAGTTGTAAAATATGTTTTAAATATCATAAAATTTATGATAAACCTTAATTCCAAATAAACTGCTTGATGTTGTAAACATACACTGTGCTAGAGTGTTTAAATATATATACAAAGAATCAAATTCTCCATTGCAACATTAATTTTCCATTACCTTTTCAATAGTATCCCATGAAAACTTACACATATAGAAGATGGATACTTTATGATAGCAACACATGGGAGCCAGTGTAATAAGGGTTATGTCAGTGTTTCCATTTAAGCTACTTTTTTTCAGTAGGTTAATGACTGAACTATAAAAATGCAGTTAAATGAAATCTGGCATATGTGTTCTTAGTAACATTTTAAAAAGTGAAAAAAACAGCAACTGCTGACCATTTAGAAGAAGTTTTTCATATTTTTTTTCAATTATTCTGAGGAGAAGGCACTGTAAAGTCCAAGCAAAGCTTTTAGCAGATTTATAAACATATTTTGAAAGTTTGTCCTATGTTAAATTTAGTCCTATTTTTTCTACAAAATAACCTGTGATTTTAGGCACTTTAACATGTGCTTTTTTACCAGATATGACATGCATCAGCAGTGACATTAATATTTTTCTATAGTCACTAATCACAATATTTGGGAGTCTAAGTATTCCTAGATGGGTAACATGCAAATGAGTAATAATGAAATTAAATATGAAATGATACTCCATTTACAATTTTATCTGGATTAACTATTGACAGAGTTGGAAACATTGCCAAGACTCAAAGACATATCAGTTAAGGTGTCAGCTCTGTTGCTTGCTATTTTGTGCCACCCAGGCAAGGTATCTAACTTCTTGGTGTCTCAGGCATCCCATTTTTAAAATGAGAATAATAGTGTCTATCTCATAGGATCCATTCATTCAAAAAATTGAGTACCTAGTGGTGCAAACAGCTATATACTAGACTTCTTAGAACCTGCTTTATTAAACACAATTTAAAATCTTCTTAAATCATGGAAAGTTCTCAAAATAAGTACTAGTGATTCTTAATGATTATATGATTTTGAGAGGATGTTTGTTTCACTCTGGTTAGTTCTTTAAGATGGCAGGATGAAGAGCAATGAACCATCTTAAATCTCATTGATTATTTGGCTGTTACAGAATGTCTTCCTAGCATAAATAAGATGTTAGCAAATCTACCCAAAGCATCTGATGTTTAATATTTGCTGAACATCTACTTTATTTAAGAACAGGGCTAAAAATCATATTCCATATAGACTGACTGGAGTATCTTGAAGAGATAACAATAACAAGTATGGGATTTTGAAAAGAATGAATTCTAGAGAAAGGAAAAAAATATGCTAATACAATACACAAGATGGCCAGGAATATGTTTGTCACAAGGGTTCAAAGAGCGTAGAAAGTAAGTCTGAATAAGAAACCAAAGTCCAAACTGTGAAAAGCCCAAGGAAGTGTTGTACGTGATCAGTGAAAGGTGTGTTGACAGTTTTTCCCAAGGTTTAAATTGTTATATGAGGTAATACATATGGTAACTTTTAGCATGGGGCCTGCTACATACTAACTACTAAAAAAATACCAGCAAATAAATAATTTATTTCTTAAAATTTTAATTACACACCATTCTTAATACTAACAAAACACTGCCACATAAACCACGCAACATGTTTCTACCGCTCCTACTTGCCCTTATCATATTGTGTGTATATTGTAAATTTAAGACTAAGTTAGATGCTTTTGAATACATTTTAACTGTATTCACTGACATCTAGGAATCAAACAAAAACATACAAAGAGTTCTTAGTTCCTCAGATCACCTAGACTTGGTCTTGATAAAGGAACAAATAACACGTGGTAGATATTAGAATTCAAATATTAGACACTAGATCACCAAAACCTGGTCGATATTTTAATATCTAAGGAAAAGACCTGGGGCAAGACTAAAGGCCCAAGGCTAGAAGAAAAAGCCCTTCTCTAACAACTATTCAAAAAGACCTGCCATATTCTGTGAATTAGTTGCAATTCAGAGCTAGTACACAGTCTTAGGGATGGTGGCATGCCTTGGGGAATTCTCAAAGAAGCATTTCCTGACCTCCTTAGAAAGCAGAGTCATATCTACTGTTTGGCCCAGCACTAAGTCTCCAGTGCCCAGCAGACAGTAGGTAATCAGTAAATATTTGTTGAAGGACAGATGACAAAGCAGATCAGCAGGCACAAGGCATTAGGGTCAATCATCCTTCCAGACTGGAGGCAGAGGAATGGTGAGCCTGAATTCTGGTAAAGTGTCCAGGCAGCTGATCTGGTCAAGATCAATAAAGGAAATACTGAAGCTACAGTCAGAAAAAAAAAAAAAATGGCTTTGATCCTTTAACAGCTTCCAGGTTAAGGAAGCTGGGTTTTAATGAATAAACTTTACAGAGCTTGTGTAAACTCATGAGCAGGAGAGAGACCTGATCAGACCTCTTCTTTGAGGTTCAAGAGAGTATATACTGGAGTCGGGGAACTGGGAAGAGGAAAGGGTGTGCTTGTATAATGGTCCAGGCAAATGAAAATAAGATAACAAAGTAGGCTTGTGTCCATGAAAGTGGTGATGCAAATCACAGCAGCACAAACAGCCAGTAAAAGAATTTCCCCCACTGTACTTAGAGAATTCAGATGAAACATACAGACATGATCCTTTTTTTTTTTTTTTTTTCAATTTAACTAGAGTATAGTTGATTTCCAATGTTGTGTGTTTCAGGTATACAGCATAGTGATTCAGTTATAAAAGTACATGAATTCATTATTTTTCAGATTATTTTCCCATATATGTTATTACAGGATAGTGAGTAGAGCTCCCTGTGCTATACAGTAGGTCCTTCTTGGCTATCTATTTTATATATGGTAGTGTGTGTGTGTGTGTATGTGTGTGTATGCGTACACGCGCACGTGTGTATGTGTGTATACTAATCCCAAGCTCCTAATTCATCCCTCTCCTAGAATGCATTTCAATTGACTTATCTGTTCTCAACTGGGAAAGTGAAACACTGACCTTAGTTTCAAAATCAATTACTGTGGGCATCTGTCTGTCTTAATTGCCTTTTTTTTTTTAATGTTTTTATCCATCTAGTCAAGGCTATGGTTTTTCCTGTGGTCATGTATGGATGTGAGAGTTGGACTGTGAAGAAAGCTGAGCGCCGAAGAATTGATGCTTTTGAACTGTGGTGTTGGAGAAGACTCTTGAGAGTCCCTTGGACTGCAAGGACATCCAACCAGTCCATTCTGAAGGAGATCAGCCCTGGGTGTTCTTTGGAGGGAATGATGCTAAAGCTGAAACTCCAATACTTTGACCACCTCATGCGAAGAGTTGACTCATTGGAAAAGACTCTGATGCTGGGAGGGATTGGGGGCAGGAGGAGAAGGGGACAACAGAGGATGAGATGGCTGGATGGCATCACCGACTCAGTGGACGTGAGTTTGTGTGAACTCCGGGAGATGGTGATGGACAGGGAGGCCTGGCATGCTGCGATTCATGGGGTCGCAGAGTCGGACACGACTGAGCGACTGAACTGAACTGAATTGTGGTAAAAGTCACATAATATAAAGCATACTATTTTAACAATATTTAACTGTGCATTAAGTACATTCACATTGCTGTACAACACTCACCATCATCTATCTCCTGAATTTCTCACCTTCCTAAACTGAAACTCTGTCCCCATTAAACACCAAGTCCCATTCCTCCCTCTCCCACCCCCGCCTGACCCCTGGCATCCACCAATGAACTTTATAAATCTATGAATTTGTTTACTCTAGTAGACTTGCATAAGTGGGATCAAACAGTATTTTTCTGCACCTAAAGTATATATTGGATTGTACTTTTAAGGTTAACGTAACGGATGTCCTACAGAGTGCACCTTCTTTTCTTTCCCTGTGCTCTACAGTAGGTTTTCACTATTTATCTATTTTATACATAGCAATGTATGTAAGATGTAATCTTTGGAAAAAGCAGTTGACATAATCTATTGACTTTTATTCCTTCATTTTTCATCAAGAAACCTTCATCACAGTTAGCAGCAGCAATTCACCCCATCTAGTTACCTACCCCAGAGAAGGCAATGGCACCACACTCCAGTACTCTTGCCTGGAAAATCCCATGGACAGAGGAGCCTGGTAGGCTGCAGTCCATGGGGTCACTAGGAGTTGGACATGACTGAACGACTTCACTTTCACTTTTCACTTTCATGCATTGGAGAAGGAAATGGCAACCCACTCCAGTGTTCTTGCCTGGAGAATCCCAGGGACGGGGGAGCCTGGTGGGCTGCTGTCTCTGGGGTCACACAGAGTCAGACACGACTGAAGCGACTTAGCAGCAGCAGCAGTTACCCACCCACATAACTTCACAGAACACTATTACTTGTCAACAGAATACCCTTTCCCTACCCTCTTCATTTATTAACTCTTTCTCATGTTTCAAAATTCATCTCAGCATCTGATTTCCCTAAAGTTCTTTGATCTCCCTGCAGACCATATATGCCCATAGCAGCCTTCTACAATTTTATCATGGTACCTGTGCTGTGCTGAGCCGCTGAATATGTCCAATTCGTTGTGACCCTATGGACTGTATGTAGCCCTCCAGGCTCCTCTGTCCATGGGGATTCTCCAGGCAAAAATACTGGAGTGGGTTGCCATGCCCTCCTCTAGGGGACCTTCCCAACCCAAGAATCAAACTGGGGTCTCCTGCATTATAGGAAGATTCTTTACCTTCTGAGCCACCAGGAAAGCCCAAGAATACTGGAACAGGTAGCCTATCCCTTCTCCAGGGGAAAGTCCCTACCCAGGAATTAAACTGTGGTCTCCTGCATTGCAGGCTGATTCTTTACCTTCTGAGGCACCAGGGAAGCCCATGCTGCAAGAAGTATATGGAACAATAACTGGAAACTGATTAATGAAGCCACTGGCATGGAAATAGTATTAAATAATACAGCTCTTTCATTACTCTTTTTGCACACTGCAGATTAAACAATGAAGCAGACCAGGCTACTCGTCTGAGATGACCACCAAAGTCAATGAGTAGACAGATCTAAGATCTCCGCCCCTCAACCCCTCTCCTTCCCAATATGCCTCATGGCAGCAGACCTCAACAGTGGCTCCAGACTGTAAATTGACAAGGAGACATCCAAGCTCTTGAATCAATTCCTCCTTTCCTCCTACAGATATCAGAAAAGGAAAAATGTGAAGTGAGAGCTGCCCAAAATACAAACTGAACTTAGTATATCTTTGAGGCCAGAAAAAAATCAGGGGAAAGCAGATCTTTACTGACTAAAAATTATAACTCTCCTCACTTCTCTTCAAATTCAGGCCAAAATTATATTTTCTCTTTCTGTAATAAATCAGGGGATTCATGAGTATATTGGGGATTCTGTCTATAGGCTTAGAGTTGGCTAGCAATATACAAAAGTGGATAATTAGGTAAACAAAAAAAAATTAAATTCCTGCTATCAGATCTCTCTTTGCATTAGTTTTTAGTACCTTTGTCATCAGCCAAAGAAATTCAATCAACAAAATCCATGAAGAACTATCCATTTACGATATCCATTTGCAATAGTAAACATGAGCTTTGCCTTCTGTTCCATGTAACAGGAACTCACTGCTCCATAAATGAACACATTCCTTTATGATTCTGCTGCATCTTATTACACCAAAAAACTTAGTTAACATACTTTACACTGATATTCTTCTTTAAAATTACATCTCTCATCATAATAACTTCCAAATATGTTTCTAGCACTCTACTGTAGGCAGGGAGCAAGACAAAGAATAAAGCATTATTTCAAGACCCTGGTGAATATTAAAATTCTGGTTAGAAAAGTATTACACTTTATGGGTTCCAATGCATAATAAGGCATTGTAATTTCTTTTCACTACCTCAGGGTTAAGTTATCCAACACTCAGAGAGCAAATGTAAAAATGTCCCTTCCTCTGTTTCACAAATGAGAAAATGAAAAAAGATGATGCTTTTCATTTAAAGAACCTCTTGGTTATTGACAGATAATATTTAAGTAATGCTGTCACTGCCTAACCAGATCACAGCTGACTTACTACAATCTGCTTGCTTATAACCCCTGTCCCTTAAGTGTCCTAGTTCTCTAGGACATGGTCCCCCTCTTAACCATAGTTGGGGGGGAGTTAGAAAGTGACACTTGACCAGGACAGATCATCCAGAGGCCAGCCAGTGGCCTATGCCTGACCAAAACTTTCAACTGTTCCAATCTCATTAGTCTTCCAAACACATCATATTAGGAAAAGAAGAGAATGGACCACTTAAGAAGCTAGTAGTAAAAATATGCAATAAAAGTGAGTCAGGAACATGGCAAGGCAATAATACATGCACTCCAAAATAAGAATGGAGCTAAAACAATATTGAGTGGCTGGTAACATTCAAATGACTTTTGGGGAAAAGTACAAGAGCAATTCAATGGTGGAATAATAGTAGCTCATTTAGCAAAAGTACAATTAGATATCCATAGGTCAAAAAAAAGAAAGAAAGAAACTCACACTTTATATAAAAATTAACTCAAAATGGATAACAGACTAAAATATAAAAACAAAACTTATAAAAAATAGCAGAACATAAACCTTTCAGATCTAGGACTTGGCACCAAAATTAGAATCTATAAAATATTGATAAGTTGTACTTCAAAATTAAAGGCTTTTGCTTTAAGAAAGACCCTGCTTAAAGAATAAAAAGGCAAACTACAAAGTATGAGAAAACATTTGCAAACTACATATCTAGCAAAGGCTTAGTATCCAGCATATATAAAGAACTCTCAAAAGTCAACAGTAAAAAAAGAAAAAAAAAAAAGTTAATTCACACAATCCAACAAGAAAATGAGCAAAGGACATTACAGGAGATCTACATATGGCAAACAAACATATGAAAAGATAACCAACATCATTAGTGACTACAGAAGTGATAATTAAAACCACAATGAGTTAACTATCAGAAAAGCTAAAATTTTTAAATTGGTGCTAACACCAAATGCTGGGAAGAAGGCAGGGATTCTAGGTCACTCATACCATTGTTTGTAGGAATGTAAAATGATACAGTCACTCTGGAAAATAGTTTGGCCATTCCTTACAAAACCAGGCATACCATTACAAAACAACCTATCAACTGAACTCCTGGATATTTATCCCTAAGAAACAACACTCAAGTTCACAAAGAAATCTGTACAAATGCTTCTTATCAGCTTTACTGATAATAGCCAAAAACTAGAAGCAACACAAATGTCCTTCAATGGGTGAATGGTTTAAAAAGAATTGTGGTGTACTCACACCATGGAATACTACTCAGAAATAAAAAGGAATAAAGTATAGATAGGTACAGTAACTTGAATCAATCACTAAGATATTATGTATAATGAAAACGGCAATTCTGAAAGCTACATACTATATGATTCTATCTACATAAAATTCTTCTAGCACAGCATTGTAAAGCAATAATATTCCACACAAAAGCAAAAATTTTTTTAAATAAAATTATTGAAATGACAAAATGAAGATTAAAAAGTAAATATCATAAATAATAGATATTTAGTCAAATAACTATTCAAAATATCATTTAGTCAAAATGATATTTAGTCATATATTTTATACCCAGAAAATTCAAAAGACCCTAAAAATAAAGCTACTACAACTCAGGTTAATTTGATAAGGTGACTAGATATGCTATACACAGAACCAACATTTTATACCAAACAAGCACCATTCAGATATTAAAACAAAAAAAAACTGCTATTCACAAAAGGAAAAAAACCTATGTAGTTATAAGTTTTACTCTTAAGTACAAAAGATTTGAACTAATAGATAGGCAAATGATATCCTTAGAAAGATTTTACTATACTATAATAAAATCTATAAAATCCAAATACTATAAAAGTATACACTTTGAAAACAATCTGTCTGAATTAAAATAATTTTAAATTAGGTTGAATGTTTTGATATTCATATGGAAAATAAATGTATAAGAAGAAAAAAAAATATGAAAACAGTTATATGCTTAGGACTTACCTAACCATCTATTCAAACTTACTAAAACATCATCTTAAGTAAACAAAAAATACACAAATAATTTAGTGTAATGAAAGAGAGTCAGTAGTAGTTTCCAATATATATAAGAAGCTGATTAACACAGAATTTTATTTAGTTTAAAAAAAAAAACCCTATTCAAAATGCTATCAAACTATCTATTTGTAAGCAAATTAAGTTGGACATTAGTTCCCATCATATAGAGAAACATATTTCATATGGACTAAAGGTAGAATTGTAGAAATAAAAATAGAAAAAAAATTTAGGAAAATAAATGTTAGGGAGACCTTTTAATCAGGGCCTTTTTAATCAAAGGTAGAAAACTCAAAAAGTCTAGAAGAAAAATCAGACACACTTGACTATATAAAAAATAAAAACATAGTTAAAGATGAAAAATGGATTGGAAAAATATTATTCACTGAAGAGGTTTTATATATTGATAAAGAAAATATAGGGGCTAATAAAAAAGTATATGCATAGTAAAAGAAAATATCCAAGAAACATATAAAAAGAGAGTCAAACTCAGCAAGTGTGAGAGGGCTATTAAAATAGCATTTCTTGGAATATTACTCAGCCTTTAAAAAGAATGAAATAATGCAATATGCAGCAATATGGATGGACCCAGAGATTGTCATACTGAGTGAAGTAAGTTAGACAGAGAAGGAGAAATATTGTATGACATCCCTTAAATGTGAAATCTAAAAAGAAATGATACAAATGAGCTTACTTACAAAACAGAAAGAGATTCAAAGACTTAGACAACAAACTTATGGTTGCTGGGGGAAGAATGGGGGAAAGGGATAGTTAGGGAATTTGGAATGGACATGTACACACTGATAAATTTAAAATGGATACAGTGGGAATTTGCTGTACATAGGACATAGGAAGCTCAAACGCCATGCTCTGTGACAACCTAGAGAGGTGGGATGGGAATCAGCAATGGGATGGGGTAGCTGGGACGTTCAAGAGGGAGGGGACATATGTATATTTATAGTTGATTTATGTTGATGTATGGCAGAAACCAACACAGTTGTAAAGCAATTATTTGCAGTTAAAAAAAAATTCTTTTAATGGATAACCAACAAGGACCAACTGTATACCACAAGCAACTCTGTTCAATGTTATGTGGCAGCGTAGTTGGAGGCGAGTTTGGGAGAGAATGGATACATGTATACATATGACTCAAACCATGGCTGTTCACCTGGAACAGTTACAATACTGTTCAGTTCAGTTCAGTTCAGTCGCTCAGTCGTGTCCGACTCTTTGCGACCCCATGAATCGCAGCACGCCAGGCCTCCCTGTCCATCACCAACTCCCGGAGTTCACTCAGACTCACGTCCATCGAGTCAGTGATGCCATCCAGCCATCTCATCCTCTGTCGTCCCCTTTTCCTCCTGTCCCCAACCGCTCCCAGCATCAGAGTCTTTTCCAATGAGTCAACTTTTCGCATGAGGTGGCCAAAGTACTGGAGTTTCAGCTTCAGCATCATTCCCTCCAAAGAAATCCCAGGGCTGATCTTCTGTTAGTTATGGCAATTCTGAAGCTTCCCTCATAGTTCACTTGGTAAAGAATCCACCTGTAATCCAGGAGACCCCAGTTCAATTCCTCAGTCAGGAAGATCCCCTGGAGAAGGGATAAGCTACCCACTCCAGTATTCTTGAAATTCCCTTATGGCTCAGATGGTAAAGAATCTGCCTGCAATGCCAGAGGACTGGGTTCAGTCCCTGGTCTAGGGACAATCCCACAGAGAAGGGAAAGGCCACCCACTCCAGTTTTCCGGCCTGGAGAATTCATGGACTGTATAGTCCACGGGGTCACAAACAGTCGTACACGACTCAGTGACTCTCACTTTCACATTTCATTTTCACATCCTGTAGATATAATAGCTACAGTTTATTCACATATAAAAGAATATTTATGGAAGCATTTATTATAGTGGCAAAAAATGAAACAATATACTATCCATGGACTGAGGGGAAAATCAGGTTACATCCAAACCATGAATTATTATGCAATGATTAAAAAGGATGTATTTGAAAGAGAAATTTCCATAATGTACCAAATCAGTATAAATGTATTTTATTACATTTATCAATATAATAAAGAAAATTACAATTTGTTGCTGTGATTTACATCTATTTGATTATTAATGACATTGAATGTCTCTTTCATGTTCTTAATTATTTGTACTTTCTTCTTTATGAACTGTCTTTTGAAGATATTAAGAAGAGGTGGCAAGAATATACAGAAGAACTGTACAAAAAAGATCTTCACAACCCAGATAATCACAATGGTGTGATCATTCATCTAGAGCCAGACATCCTGGAATGTGAAGTCAGGTGGGCCTTAGGAAGCATCACTACAAACAAAGCTTGTGGAGGTGATGGAATTCCAGTTGAGCTATTTCAAACCCTAAAAGATGATGCTGTGAAAGTGCTGCACTCAATATGTCAGCAAATTTGGAAAACTCAGCAGTGGCCACGGGATTGGAAATGGTCAGTTTTCATTACAATCCCTAAGAAAGGCAATGCCAAAGAATTCTCAAACTACTGCACAATTGCACACATCTCACACACTAGCGAACTACTGCTCAAAATTCTATAAGCCAGGCTTCAACAATTCGTAAACTGTGAACTTCCAGATGTTCAAGCTGGTTTTAGAAAAGGCAGAGGAACCAGAGATCAAATTGCCAACATCCGCTGGATCATAGAAAAAGCAAGAGAGTTCCAGAAAAACATCTATTTCTGCTTTATTGACTATGCCAAAGCCTTTGACTGTGTGGATCACAATAAACTGTGGAAAATTCTTTAAGAGATTGGAATGCCAGACCACCTGACCTGCTTCTTGAGAAATCTGTATGCAGGTCAGGAAGCAACAGTTAGAACTGGACATGGAACAACAGACTGGTTCCAAATAGGAAAAGGAGTACGTCAAGGCTGTATATTGTCACCCTGCTTATTTAACTTATATGCAGAGTACATCATGAGAAATCCTGGGCTGGATGAAGCACAAGCTGGAATCAAGACTGCCGGGAGAAATAATAACCTCAGATATGCAGATGACACCACCCTTACGGCCGAAAGTGAAGAGGAACTAAAGAGCCTCTTGATGAAAGTGAAAGAGAAGAGTGAAAATGTTGGCTTAAAGTTCAACATTCAGAAAACTAAGATCATGGCATCTGGTCCCATCAATTTTTGGCATATAGATGGAGAAACAGGGGAAACAGTCACAGACTTTATTTTTGGGGGGCTCCAAAATCACTGCAGATGGTGACTTCAGCCATGAAATAAAAAAGACACTTATTCCTTGGAAGAAAAGTTATGACCAACATAAACAGGATATTAAAAAGCAGAGACATTACTTTGCCAACAAAAGTCTGTCTACTCAAGGCTATGGTTTTTCCAGTGGTCATGTATGGATGTGAGAGTTGGACTATAATGAAAGCTGAGTGCCGAAGAATTGATGCTTTTGAACTGTGGTGTTGGGGAAGACTCTTGAGAGTCCCTTGGACTGCAAGGAGATCCAACCAGTCCATCCTAAAGGAAATCAGTCCTGAATACTCATTGGAAAAACTGATGTTGAAGCTGAAACTCCAATACTTTGGCCACCTGATGCAAAGAACTGACTCATTTGAGAAGACCCTGATGCTGGGAAAGTTGAGGGCAGGAGGAGAAGGGGACGACAGAGAATGAAATGGTTGGACGGCATCACCAACTCAATGGACGTGAGTTTGAGTAAACTCTGCGAGTTGGTGATAGACAGGGAGGCCTGTCATGCCCCAGTCCATGGGGTCGCAAAGAGTCAGACAAGACTGAGCGACTGAACTGAACTGAACTTTGAAGTGAAAGTGAAAGTCACTCAGTCATGTCCGACTCTTTGTGATCCCATGGGCTAAACAGTCCATGGAATTCTCTAGACCGGAATACTGGAGTAGGTATCATTTCCCTTCTCCAGGGGATTTTCCCAACTCAGGGATCGAACCCAGGTTTCCAGCATTGCAGGCAGATTCTTTACCAGCTGAGCCACAAGGGAAGCCCAAAACTGTCTTTTAATGTTATGCGGTTTTCTATTAGAATTTTCACATTTTTATTATTAATTTGCAAAAATTCTTCATACATAAGGATTCATGCTTTGACAATCAAATCATGTTATAAATATTTTTATTTGCCATAAATAATGTATATGGAGTGAGCTTCCTCATATACAGATGTTATACATTTTTAAATAGTTAAATCTATCAGTAATTTAATTTGCCCTTGTATTGGACTTAAAACTGCTACCCAAAGTGTACATAAATATTTTACCATATTTTTTCAAGTAATAATAAAGTTTTATAATTTTTTACATGTAAATCTTTAATCCATCTGGAGTTTATTTTGGTAGGTGAAATGAGTTAGGAATCTGACTCTCCCATTGAAGTAGGGGATTTGCCTGAAACAGCAGGCAGGAGCTACAGGAAGGAGGTCTGACAAAGCCAAACAGTATTTTTGAGGGGAAGCCAGGAGGTAAAGAAACTAGTTACAGTAAGCTAGTCCACAGCATAGCAGTTTCCCCATGAACAGAGAATAAACCAAGCAGAGGAAATTTCCTGGCTTTAGGTGTCCCATTCCTCCAACTTCTTCCAAATTGCTGGGTCACTGATATAAATTTACCCTACCCACCATTCAACCACAGCTTTTAGAAAAGGATCTTAACATCTTAAAAGAATATTTTAAAAAACCAAAAAGCTATTTACTGCCAAATACAAGATCAGAATAAATTTTTTTCATTTAAGAATGTATAAGTATAAAAAAGAATATACAATAATAAAGATGAAATGATACCCATAAAGATATTATATCCTACATAGGGAAATAAATACAGCATGTAAGAGGTAAAGAGAATATTTTAATGTTACTATGGCAAGAAACATAAGTAAATTTTAGAACACATTAATCTATATTCTCAAAGAAATTAAATAAAACACTTTGCACTCTCTGAACAAAATGGGTAAAGATGAACTAAAATAAAAAAAATTACACTAAAAAAAAGATAATTGATGGACTTACTAAAATAATGTAGGGAGGAAATAAAGAATGACAATAGAATTTAAAATTGCACTAAAATTTACAACTGTCAGACCCTAAACTGCAGAAAATCTAGTAAGTCATGCAAAAGACAAACTTATAAACCTAGCCAAGACCAAAGAAGAAAAGGATAGAAGTATTAAAATGGTCAAAATGATACAAGTATGGAAGATATAATATACAGATAATATATTTTATTAAAGAAGAAATCTAAACAAATGATATGAAATTATCTAATACTGTATGAAAATCTTCCCTTAAAAGAAGAGTTATTTTTATTTTTTAATCTTATGTTGGAAGAATGATGAAAGGAGAACAAGCATCAGCTAATTTTACAAACTAGTACTCTGATCAGTAACAAGAATTTTGCCTTGATCAGCACATTAGGCCGCTAAATGATTTTAGTTCCTATTTAAACTTTGTCTTCTTAACAAGATAAAACAGACAACAAATAAGAATTAAGCACTTTATTACTAATCAAACTTAGGAGGAAAAAATATCAGTGAGAGAGGGGTGGTTTCTGATGTGATAGCCGTGAGGACTCTGGACACCTAGCAAAGTCTCTGGTCTAATGGACAAGATTTTGTGGGCTGAGAACACTATAAAGGAATGACCAGACATGAAACCCTTCTGATGCCCTCTGTCTTCCACTTTTGCACAAGAAATCATTTATATCATATTAGAAAAAGACAAGGTTTCAAAATACAAAAAGGAAAAGGAACAGAAGAAAAGATTTTCATAAATTCAAATCACGTTTGTTAGTACAAAATATATCAAAATATGCAAATAAGTGTTCAAAGGGAAAAAAATTCATTTTAAAAGACGAATCTAAATTAAAATTTAGATAATAATGTGAAGAACTGACTCATTTTAAAAGACCCTGATGCTGGGAAAGATTGAAGGCAGGAGGAGAAGGGGACGACAGAGGATGAAATGGTTGGATGGCATCACCAACACAATGGACATGAGTTTGAGTAAACTCCGAGAGTTGGTGATGGACAGGGAGGCTTGGCGTGCTGCAGCCCATGGGGTCACAAAGAGTTGGACACAACTGAGCGACTGAACTGAACTAACTGAAATTGAAATTATTCCTGAAATTTTGAAATAAGAATAATAACAATACCAGCAAATACTTGTACAGTACTTAGTATGCTCTGAAGTGAAAGTAGCTCAGTCATGTCCAACTCTTTGCAACCCTATGGACTATACAGTCCATGGAATTCTCTAGGCCAGAATACTGGAGTGGGTAGCCTTTCCCTTCTCCAGGGGATCGTCCCAACCCAGTGATTGAACCCCGGTCTCTGGCATTGCAGGCAGATTCTTTACCAGCTGAGCCACAAGGGAAGCCCAAGAATACTGAAGTGGGTAGCCTGATCCCTTCTCCATCAGATTTTCCTGACCCCGGAATCAAACCCAAGTGTCCTGTATTGCAGGTGGACTCTTTACCAACTGAGCTATCAGAGAAGCCTAGTATGCTCTAGGCACTATCAAAGGCATTTTATATTGATATTCATTTAAATCCTCAAAACATCCCTATTTTATAGATTACAAAACTAAAGCATAAATCAGTTAATCAACTTGCCTATAAAAGTGTGTTAAGTGCCACCATTATGATCAAACCCAGCCCATATATGGTGTCTGAACATGTAAGTTTGATTAGGCTGCCTCTCAGACAGGGGTGATACATTCTCTTAGCACCTGAAGATCTATCATGTTTATCTGTTGTCTTCATTTTTGGACAAAGATGTACCAGACAAATAAAATAATGTCAGGGAAACAAAAAATATTAAAGAATTCAGGAAAAAAAAATATTAAATTGAGTTAAAAAAGAATAATTTAAAAAAGAAAAAGAAAAAATTGGAGAATATCATAATATAGCCCAAGAAATGAATTAGAACAAACTAGAAATAATGAAGCATTTTGGTGACATTGCCAATTATGAGCCATATATAACATAAGGAGTTACCATTGGGAAAACATAATGGGAAATGATCCTATATACCACAGCTCCCAAAACATGTAAAACATCTAGAAATAGATGAGAAATAAAGTGTATGATCTCTATGAAGAAATCTACAAAACTTAGCTCAGTGATATAAGATTTGACTGGTATGATTTATCTGTTTGACTGGTGTCATTTACCTGGATAAGAAGACTCAATTATGGTTAACAGGTAAATGCTAACCAATTAATTTTTACATTTAAAGTAATTCCAATCAAAATCTGAAAGGATATTTTTAACTTGAGTTTTTTTTTGTAGCCAATTGTTTTTAACTTTTTATTTTGTATTGGGTTATAGCCGATTAACAACATTGTGATAGTTTGAAATCAACAGGTGAACTCAGCCATACATATTTAACTTGATATTTTTGAACCAAAAATTTCTCTTACATAACACAGATAATAGACAAGAAAATATTGAAAGAGAAGAATGTTAGAGAGCTTATAAAAATCGAAGTCAAAACTTGTTATACAGGCTTCCCAGGGAGCTTAGCAGAGGAGACAGGGGTTCAATCCCTGTGTCAGGTAGGTGCCCCAAAGGAGGCCATGGCAACCCACTCCATATTCTTGTCTGGAGAATCCTATGGACTGAGGAGCCTTGCAGGCTACAGTTCACAGTGTCACAAGAGTTGGACACAACTGAAGCAACTGAGCACCAAACTTGTTTTATAGCTAAAATAATGGTAACAGAATGTAGCTGAGGGGACAAGAGACAACAGAACAGAATATAAAATCCAGAGCCATCTGAACCTGTGTGTATATGTTTATAAAATAAGCTCATATCATTGAGGGAATATTAATAAGTAGTTATAATTTAATGGTATAATTATTTGAAGGACCTACCCAAAATGAGTTACTTATGTAGTAAAACTGCAAATAATTTTTATTTTATTTTCTTTCAGTTTGTTTTGTCTTTCCTTAGGCTTGTGGTATTTTCCTGATCTCCAAATGCCCAACACTGAGAATGTTTTATTGTTACTAAAACTCAACATTCAGAAAACGAAGATCATGGCATCTGGTCCCATCACTTCATGGGAAATAGATGGGGAAACAGTGGAAACAGTGGAAGACTTTATTTTTTGGGGCTCCAAAATCACTGCAGATGATGACTGCAGCCATGAAATTAGAAGACGCTTACTCCTTGGAAGGAAAGTTATGACCAACCTAGACAGCATATTGAAAAGCAGAGACATTACTTTGCCAACAAAGGTCCATCTAGTCAAGGTTATGGTTTTTCCTGTGGTCATGTATGGATGTGAGAGTTGGACTGTGAAGAAGGCTGAGTGCTGAAGAATTGATGCTTTTGAACTGTGGTGTTGGAGAAGACTCTTGAGAGTCCCTTGGACTGCAAGGACATCCAACCAGTCCATTCTAAAGGAGATCAGCCCTGGGTGTTCTTTGGAAGGAATGATGCTAAAGCTGAAACTCCAGTACTTTGGCCACCTCATGCAAAAAGTTGACTCATTGGAAAAGACTCTGATGCTGGGAGGGATTGGGGACAGGAGGAAAAGGGGACAACAGAGGATGAGATGGCTGGATGGCATCACCGACTCGATGGATGTGAGTCTGAGTGAACTCTGGGAGTTGGTGATGGACAGGGAGGCCTGGCTTGCTGCGATTCATGGGGTCGCAAAGAGTCGGACACGACTGAGCAACTGAACTGAACTGTGGTGTTTTCCTGATCTCCAAATGCCCAATACTGAGAATGTTTTATTGTTATAATTAGAAAAAGCTCAAAAATGTTATTTTAATGATGTGGGTTCAATTAAAGATGTAATTAGAAAAAAAACGATATCTCATTTTAATTCTACAAACTTGAGATTCCTTCTACAGCAAAAGGAAACTGAGAAAAAAATTGCTTTTGTAACAAACTATAACCCAGTAAACTATAGAGGTGAAAGAAAAGGGGGTGAAAAAATCATATTAAAGACTTGGGTTCTGCCTTGCAAGAAGAGAACTTGGTAAAAGTATACAGTGGGGAAATCAGTCAGAAAGATGTTATTCAAAGTTACCTTTCACAGGTAGCAAAGGAAGGCATCCTAAGAGGGACAGGACTAATCAAAGAACTTCAGCCTTCTCTGTTTATATAAGCCTGTTTCTAGTATGGTTTCTAGAGCAAAAATATCCAAATAAAAGTGACTAGTTTTCTAAATGACTACTAATTTAGATGATCATCTCTAGAAAAATCTCTAGAGAAAATACTGTCAAAACTAGCTCCAACATCTATGACATACAGAATTTGCAAGTACGTGCATTAGACATTGATAAACAGGAGCATATGTCACTTAAAAGAAGTGAGTATTAAAGTTATTTTAAAATAACTGTATTTAAAAGAAATTGAAAAAGGCAAAATGGTTGTCTGAGGAAGCCTTACAAATAGCTCAGAAAAGAAGAGACGCTAAAGGCAAAGGACAAAAAGAAAGAAGAGCAAGGAGAGATAAGAAAGCCTTCCTCAGTGATCAATGCAAAGAAATAGAGGAAAACAACAGAATAGGAAGGACTAGAGATCTCTTCAAGAAAATTAGAGATACCAAGGGTACACTTCATGCAAAGATGGGCTCAATAAAGGACAGAAATGGTATGGACCTACCTAACAGAAGCAGAAGATAATAAGAAGAGGTGGCAAGAATACACAGAAGACCTATACAAAGAAGATCTTCATGACCCAGATAACCACAATGGTGTGATCACTCACCTAGAGTCAGACATCCTGGAGTGTGAAGTCAAGCGGGCCTTAGGAAGCATCACTATGAACAAAGCTAGTGGAGGTGATGGAATCCCAGTTGAGGTATTTCAAAATCCTATGATGCTGTGAAAGTGCTGAACTCAATATGCCAGCAAATTGGGAAAACTCAGCAGTGACCACAGGACTGGAAAAGGTCAGTTTTCATTCCAGTCCCAAAGAAAGGCAATGCCAAAGAATGTTCAAACTATCACACAATTGCACTCATCTCACACACTAGTAAAGTAATGCTCAAAATTCTCCAAATTAGGCTTCAACAGTATGTGAACCATGAACTTCCAGATGTTCAAGCTGGACTTAGAAAAGACAGAGGAACCAGAGATCAAGTTGCCAACATCTATTGGATCATAGCAAAAGCAAGAGAATTCCAGAAAAACAGCTACTTTTGCCTCATTGACTACTCCAAAGTCTTTGACTGTATGGATCACAACAAACAGTGGAAAATTCTTAAAGAGAAAGGAATATGAGACCACCTTACCTTCCTCCTGAGAAAACTGTATGAAGGTCAAGAAGCAACAGTTAGAACCCGACATGGAACAATGGACTGGTTCCAAATTGGGAAAGGAGTATGTCTAGGCTGTATATTATAACCATGCTTATTTAACTTATATGCAGAGTACATCATGTGAAATGCCGGGCTGGATGAAGCATAAGCTGGAATGAAGATTGCCGGAAGAAATATCAAGAACCTCAGATATGCAGATGATACCACCCTTATGGCAGAAAGTGAAGAGGAACTAAAAAGCTTCTTGATGAAAGTGAAAGAGGAGAGTGAAAAAGCTGGTTTAAAACTCAACATTCAGAAAACTAAGATCATGGCATCTGGTCCCATCGCTTCATGGCAAATATGTGGAGAAACAATGGAAACAGTGACAGACTTTATTTTCTTGGGCTCCAAAATCACTGCAGATGGTGCAGCCATGAAATTAAAACATGCTTTTTCCTTGGAAGAAAAGCTATGACCAACCTAGACAACATATTAAAAAGCAGAGACATTACTTTGCCAACAAAGGTCCGTATGGTCAAAGCTATGTTTTTTCCCACAGTCATGTATGGATGTGAGAATTGGACCATAAGGAAGGCTAAGCACCAAAGAATTGATGCTTTTGAACTGTGGTATTGGAGAAGACTCCTGAGAGTCCTTTGGACTTCAAGAGATGAAACCAGACAATCCTAAAGGAAATCAGTCCTGAATATTCATTGGAAGGACTGATGCTGAAGTTTCAGTACTTTGGCCACCTGATGCAAAGAACTGATTCATTAGAAAAAATCCTGATGCTGGGAAAGATTGAAGGCAGGAGGAGAAGGGGACAACAAAGGATGAGACGGTTGGATGGCATCACTGACTCGATGGACCTGAGTTTGAGCATGCTCCAGGAGTTGGTGATGGACATGGAAGCCTGGCATGCTTCAGTCCACGGGATTACAAATAGTCGTACATGACTGAGTGACTGAACTGAACTGTATTTAAAAGAAATTGTAAAGGGAAAGTTACTTTCAAATCACAGGACTGCTCTAGAAATATTGTTTTAAAAAAGAAAGACATCACCTTTGATTTACCTCTTAAATTTTTTTTACATAATGACCACCAAAATATGACAGAACAGTACATTTGGCATGAATGACTTTAAAAAGCTTCCTGGCATCGAAATCAACAAACCATTGGTATCCTTCCAAGGAAAATAGGTAAAACAGGACCAAAAAAACATCTGAACTCAGGGGTATGTTAGTAAGTTAATGGTAATAGAAAACTATCCCAGTCTCACTAGGGAATCAATCAGATGACTCTTATTTCAGAGAAAGTGCTCTCTTTCAAGGTAATACAGACTAGTTTGGAAAAAATTATAAATGAAAATGTTCTTCTAGTCTCTGTTGCCAATTCTTCTGTGTGCACTGAGAAATAAACTGGGGATGGGGGAGGAGGAGGAGTGAAAAAAAAAGAGTATTCTTATTTATCTATATTCCTTTAAAAGCCTTCTAAAAGCTCAGACCTACCAAATTCTTTTGCTAAGGACTGCCAAAATTGAATGAGGAAAGATCAAAATATGTCAATGTTTTTCATTTTTCAATACTTAGAGACTGAGATCAATATAACTTTTTAATTCTTTTATTTTTTTTTGGCATGATCTTCTTAAGTTCTGAAGTTGTTTCTCTTTTTATGACTTAAATTGAACCACTTTTAAAATACATATCAGAAAATAAATAATCACATTTATTTTGTTTTTTAATTTTTGCCATGGTTTCAGGACACAAAAATTTTATATCTTCATCAACTTAAAAGACATATGATTAAAAGAATTGTTTACTTTAATTGCAGATATTACACTGACAAATAGTTTCTGACTTTTATTGTTTTAATAAAACAAAATAACTGGAATACTTTTTAAACTTTAAAAGCCACTTCATCCAGCTCTTGAAATAGCTACATTTATTATATTTTTATTGAGAGCCAAGTAAGTCAGGAAAAAATTTGACTTGAATCAACAAAGAGATGTTGACAACAAAATGTTATTTTATGACAATAAGGTAAATTGTAAGTACTTTTCTATAAGCTTTTGCATTTGAATCCTCATTTTCATTCATATTTCCTGTCTTCTTTGTTGTCATCTTTTAAAAGAAGCTGTTAAAGCTCCTTTTGTTCTTTCCATTTTTCAAAAAAATTTAAGTTTTTATTTCTGTGAGGTAGACTTTATTTCAACATTTGTTTTAAACCAAAAACCTAGACTATCACTACATTTCCAAGTTTTCTGTCCATATGTATAATTTAAAGCTCAGCAAAAATAGCAAATGAAAAAGAGAGGGATCCTTTGTTTCTACTCTCCAGCCAAATGATCATTGTAAAAATTCAGAATTCTCTGTCATTGAATATGAATGAGTACCTAAAAATCAGTACATTTTGCTATATTATTTACTGTTTAAAAAAGTTTTCAAAAGACTAGGACATATTTTTGGCATATTTACCCCTGAGTTACATTTTTATGACCAAGTTACAATATTCTGAATAAAAGATATTTGTATAAATTAACTCAGAATTGAACATACCCTAATCAGATTAGTGCTCTAGTGAACCTAAATAAACCACTTTACTTTACTAATGCCATCACAATTAAAATTTGCTAGGAGAGCATAACAGGATTTCATAAATTATAAAAGATAGTTTCTGATTGTTAAAATGTTAATTTTATAAAATATTTCCTAGAACCAGACACATGAGTATTATAAGAGAAGTAAAAGTGCTCTGTAATACTTAAAACATTACGTATCCAAATCCTAATTTTAAAGCAGGAAACATATTATCTTAATGGCAATGAAAAAGGAAAAGATATTTCTTCTTTATAGAAATGGAGAAACTGAGGTCCAAATTCATATAACACATCTCCTATCACCCTTATATCATTTTAAAACCAGTGTAAGACACTGAAAGTGCTGTGTGTACCTAGGGATGCAGTCACTGCATCTTCACAGTTGGGACTCTCTTACTCCTTACCACTCTGTGACTAGGTATCACAGACTGATGCCATAGCCTTGTCTAAACAGCCCAGGAGGAGACCCTTCTATTTCAGCTCTTCTGTTGCTGGGGACGGGGAGTGAGGGGTGCTGATCTCCTGGGGACAGCTCTAATCTCTTTGACTTCCTACACAGATTATAGGAAGGGAATGAGGTTTAGTTTGGGGTTTTAGGAGATAAAGAGGCTTAGAAATTAAACTACATAGCCCAGCTCAGCACATCAGAGAGTTTTGCTGTGGTGTTTTAGACTCAAGCCCAGCCAATCTATAAAGATACCAGAATTAGGAATTGGTTCCACTTAGTCCCCACACTGCTCAGGAACATTCATCTGTCAGCGGGACAGATCTGGCAGAGCATGGGATAAGCTGAAGAGCCTCTGTTTGTGTAGAAAGTATTTTTCTCCCCAAGAAGCTATATTATCAAGACACCAGCACATTAGAATCTCCTTTACATGCAAAGATAGAGCTGCAAATGCAACTAGAGACCTCTCCCAAAGGAATGTCTTCTTTAGACCAAGGAGGACAAACAACAACAAAGGTCACTACCTAGGTATCCACTCCTGTACAAGGTGCCAAGAGCCTTGCCTGGCTCCTAAAGAGTCAGACCAACGTGACTTTCCCTCTTTACTTAGAATCACTGAATAATAGCTCTGTAAGTAACTTCATTGACTCTTATTCTTCCTCTCTTGGATAAGAAAACTCAATTCTGGTGAAGTTCAGCAACTTGACCAAGGTCATTGAGTCAGAGGTAGAGCTTCCTGGGACTCAGGCAGGGGCCCAACGGCTGCACAGAGCAGTGATCCTTTGTCAGTCTCAGCTCCCAAGTGACCTGGAGTCATGCACTTGGCATTGTGCATGAATGAAGCCAGTGCAGCTCCTCTCCTGATCCCTGCCTTATCTCCTTTTCATGTGTTGCTAAAACCTGAAAAAGACAACTCACAAAAGAGAAATAAGTAGCCAAGACCAGTATGCATGATTCCCATCTAGATTGATTACCCTTCATCAGTCAGAAAGCTAGTCAAAAATAATCTCCAGGAGCAGATGCTGCTTCCGAAATTAATCTTTAAACAGATTAAAAGGGCATGCTCACACTGCAAACTCAACCTGTTTGCCATATAGACAAAGAAAACATGAAAACATGCTTCACGTCAAACTGCGTCAAATGAGTTCCATTCCCCTATGAAGAAACTGAGTAGAAATAACTTATGAATCATCTAAGCACATCAAAACCAGAGGTGAGAGCAAGACTCAAATAGAGATTAAACATTTTAGCCACTTTGAGCTGTGTTCAGGACATAATGATCTGTTTGGTTTGTTTATACATTGATCCTGAATTTTAGAATGGCTCCTCCATTTTTATGACTGTGTAACTTTTCCCTTTTTGCCCAACATACTAACAGTTTGAAATACAGTTAATGTTCCTTTTTTGCAAATGTTGTTACTCTGTCCCTTTAGGTTTGCAGTACCTCTGGCAAAAGTCAATGTTCTTGAAAGTGTTATCACTGTTTTTAATACAATGAGATAAATAAATTGTACCATATTCAAATATGTGGTGGATAAAACACTATTCAGTTTCATTCAGTATGATAAGTCTTGTCTTATTCATTAGTGAATGAGACTTGTGTGGGACTCTACTTATTCACAGAAGGATTTTTATGTTATTTGGCTTATTTACTTCCTTGTTTTGATGCCAGGTCAGCAGCAAATGCACTTGCATTTTTGTATAAAACCTAATAAAATATGGAAAATAACAGTAAAAAGACAACTGTTATGTTTAACATACAGTTTACAGTCATCTACTTCCCAAAAGAAAAAAAAAAGGAAAGTGGAAAAATACATGTAAGAATGAACACAGGTTAAGAGGAATTAGGTTACAGTTTAAAATGTAAAAAGCAAACAGATATAGAGACCAGATAATATCTCTATACATACAGTCATACCTCTAACGTCTAGGAATTGAAGTGAAATTCAAAGTGAATTTTCCGGTGAAAAGTCTCAGTGTTCCCACCTAAATCCATGGACGGCTTCACTAAAACCACACATAAGTCAGCAAGTTGGCAGTATTCAGTCTGGAGAGGATGAAGCTTAGGCTGTTTGGAGACTGAACTCCCTCTCACCCTAAGGAGGGTGGATCCCACCCGATCAGGATGAAGCAATAAAATGAAACTTTTTAAAAGCTTAGACAACAGAGATGTACCAGGGAGAAACAGGGGGTAAGGGATAAATTGGGAGATTAGGATTGACATATACACACTACTATATATAAAATGGATAACTAATAAGAACCTAGTGTACAGCATAGGGAACTCTACTCAGTATTCCATAATGACCTATATGGTAACAGAATTTTAAAAACAGCAGATATATGTATATGTATAATTGACTCGCTTTCCTGTACAGCAGAAACTAACACAACATTGTAAATCAACTATACTTCAATAAAAATTAATAAGCAAAAAAAACCAAAAAGCTTAGAAGACAGAGACAAATAGACATTTTACATCCAGAACCATTTAAAGTAGCTCTTCATGAAATGTGTATATGGATTATTCCCAATGCAATGAATTTATGCCAAATATAGAAAAGCTAGATACATTTGCAAAAGAGTATTTTTAGGAGAAAACAGAAAGAAAGTAGATGTTAATATCTAGAAAACAAAGAAAAATTTCACTGTCTTTGTATTAGTATATTCTCACTGGCCTTATTTTTCTACCTTATCATCAGTTTTACTCCAGGGACGTTTATAAAAAGAAAAAAGTAAGTCAGAAAGAGAAAAACAAATATATGTTAAGTTGTATATGTGGAATCTAGAAAAACGGTACAGATGGACCTATTTTCAGGGCAGGAACAGAGATGCAGACACAGAGAGCAGATGTGTAGACACAGGTGGAGGGAGAGGGGAGTGGGATCAATTGGGAGACTGGGATTGACATATATACACTGCCATGTGTAAAATAGTGGAAACCTGCTGAAGGTCACAGGGAGATCAGCTCAGTGCTCTGTGATGACCTAGATGGGTAGGATGGAAGGAGGAGTCTAAGAGGGAAGGGTTATATGTATACATACGGCTGATTCACTTCATTGTACTGCAGAGACTAACACAACACGGTAAAGCAATTATATTCCAATAAAGAAGAAGAAAGAAAAGTCTGCTTCTCATAACAGAAGTTGCTGGCCTTAATTGAAGCAGTTGGTTTCCAGGCCATAGTGAGTCAGAAAGCACAATAAGAGCTAGCTTCTTGATTTACTAGGTCAGTCCTGAACTGAGCTCTCTCTTCACTTAACCTAAAAACAAAAAACAGATTATACCAAATCATCTCTAATGGCTCAACCAGTTCAAAAGAAAGACTAAGGCAGAATCACAGAAAGCTTCATAGCACAGGCTCTAGACCCAGGCTTCCTAACCACGAGACCTTAGGTAAGACATTAACTTCCACAAGCTTCAGCTTCTTTATTTGAAGAAAAAAAAGGGTGGGATAATAAAATTTTTTTCATACCATGAGTGTAAGGAGCAAAGAGGATAATCCACATGAAACATTTAAAATAGTACTTAGCACATAGAAAATGCTCAATTAATATTAGCTATTATTGTTATGAGTGCTTACTAAAATGTATTTTTATGAATAAATTTGGAATATTTGATTAAAAAAAAAAAAAAAAAAGCTGTTGCAACCAAAAATGTTAAAGGGAGCAACTTGGAACATTTTTGAAAAAGCAGCAGAAAGAACAGGTTCATGGTTAAGGAGTGAGGCACCCTCACTAAATTAGAGTACTCTAACAGTTGGGGTAGGCTTGTCCCTAGGGATACTATTCTATCCAAATACTATATATTCACCAAGTTGCTTTCTGGTCTTCATTTATAGCTCTTGTTATTTCTTGTCTTAAGTAAACTTCCCTTCTAGGAAGAAGGATTTGCTATTTTAGGATATTAAACTAGTTTCTAGCTAAAATCAGAATTGAGTCACCGTCAGTCCACTTTCCCAAGGGCTTAATCACTCCTTAGATTAACTGAATGGCCAACTCCCAGACTGCAAGATTGGGAGAACAAACCCCAGAGAATAAAGAATCCTTAACCTACCTTTCCAGAACTCTCACAAGTTTAATTGACCATTCATTCTTTGCTCGGGCCCTAACCATGTCCTGCTTAAGTTAACAGCTTCTCACATTCCATTACACTTCCATGTTTCCTTGTCTGGTCCTCACTGCCCACCACTTCCATTTTACAGAGTTGTAGAGCTCCCAGAAGGGAGAGCCCTCATCTAGATCATCTCATGGTCTAGCCCTCTTGCTACATAGCACATAGCAGACTCTAAAAATGTTGAAGTAAATTGAGCAAGATACTATTGTATCCTATACTGATATACAATGATTCCTTAGATTAAGAGCAATAAAAGTCCAAGTAGGTTTTTTGACCAGCTGGTAATGAGGAAACAAAAAAATCTCCTTTTTATGATCAGACATTGTAATTTTATAAAATCTTTCTAAGGATACTGGCTAGTCCAGAAGGGAAAAAAAAATCAGCCAGTTATCTTCCCTTAATTTCAGAATTTAAGAAAAATAATTCAAGATTGACAAGAGCAAATCATGATTAAAGATTAACATTAGGATGAAGGATGTAGAACAAGAATACTTTAGCAACTTCAAATGGATGAATTAGGCTGTTTTCCTTTTTTTTTTTTTTTTTGCCATGCCACACAGCTTGTGGGATCTAGTTCCCCAATGAGGGATCGAACCCAGGCCCTGGAGTTGAAAGTGCCAAATCCTAACTACTGGTGTGTATGTGTGTCAGTCACTCAGTTGTGTCTGATCTTTGCAATCCCATGGATTGTAGCCTGCCAGACTCCTCTGTCCATCAATTCTCCAGGCAAAAATACTGGAGTGGGTTGCTATTCCCTTCTCCAGGGGATCTTCCTGACCCCAGGATCGGGCCCAGGTCTCCTACACTGCAGGCGGATTCTTTACCTGAGTCACTAGGACTGCCAGGGAATTCCCTGGGCTGCTTTTCTGATGCATCTCTGAATTGGAGAGTTCCATTTGGCTCTGTTCAAACCCATCCAACTACCTCTTCACCCCAGCACTGCCCTGGGGTACAGGTTCATACCTTTCATCTCTGGGGACTGAGTTGGTATGTGGTATGAGAGCAAAGGACACTGAAAAGTGAGTTGCCACTTAGGCAAGTAGAGTAGGAAGTAAGCAAAATATGAAGGCACAGAAATGTATCATATGGGGACTTCCCTGGTGCTCCATTGGTTAAGACTCTGACCTTCCAATACAAGGAGCATGGATTCCATCTCTGGTCAGAGAACTACAATCCCTCATGCCATGCAGTGTGGCCAAAAGTCTATTAAAAAAACAACAATGAAAAATGCATCACATGACACCAGCTGAAAGTCAGCATGCTGGCAGGAGGTTAAGTCCTCACCAAATGCCAATTAGAAGAGCAATTCATGCAAAGTCCTTGTCACAGCCAACACATTAATAAATTCTGTTCAGATACTCAAATTGGCTCCCAACAGATTTCCATGAGAATGGGTGCTGGACAGCCTCTAGATATAAACTCTGCTCCTGTTTTTGACCCCTCATTTAGAGCTCTATCTCCTCATTCCACCTGTCTCCATTTCTCCCACCAACTCAGGGAATCTTATCTGCTCTTAGTGATGAGAAATCTTGTTCTAGCTTCCATTCTTCTTTCTTGCAGCAACAGTACCTCAATTTTTTCAGGGGAACCAATCTTTTCCCAATGTCAATTCATGCACTTGGGTAAAACGATTATATTCCTTGAGAATTAAAGCAAGATCATGAATTAAAATAAGTTCACCTTCCTACACAAACTCTTTTCAAAAAAATAGAGGAAGAGGGACTATTTCCCAACTAATTTTATGAGGTCAACTTTACCCTGATACCAAAACCAGATAAATACATTATGTGAAATATGTAAACAACCGATATCACTCAAGAACATGGACATCAAAATTAATCACACACATTAAATTCAGAAACATATAAAACATATCCAATACATCATGACCTTATAGTGTTTATGCCAGGAATGAAAGTAAAGTTCACTAATGTAATTCGCCATATGAATAGAATAAAGAACAAAATCCACATAATATCTTCACTGATGCACAAAAAATCATTTACGAAAATTCAACACCAAATCATGATTTTTGAAAAAATTCTCAGGAATAGTAGGGGACTTCCTCAATCTGATAGATGAAATCTATAAAAAAAAAAAAACTTACAGCTAACACCATACTTTATGGTGAAACATTAAACTGTTTTTCTCAGTCATCAAGAAAATGCTGGGATACCTGCTCTTTCTAGTCAGCATTGTCCTAGAGGACCTTGTCCGTGCAGCAAGTCAAGAAAAAGAAACTAATCACATACAGACTGGAATGCAGAAAGTAAAATAAGTTAATGTGCTTACTTATGTTTGGAAATGGACATGTGAGCCATACCAGGTCAATGAGGTCCAACTGATTTTGCGTGTACCTCTCTTTCAGCTGTGCTGTCTTTTACTGAGGTGAAGAGACCCTCAAACTTCTGGAGCCCATGATACAGTATAAGAATAGAACTACCCCATGAAGTGCAGGGCCTAAAAAGGATCCTAGGGATGTTGAAGCCATGAATCAAGCTGGTCTGAGAGCAGCTCTATCACTGGGCTATTCTGTTATATGAAATAATAAATTCTCTTTTTGGCTTAAGCCAATGTGAGTTATCACCTAAGAGCCCTAATTTTTCTCATATCTCCTTTCATACCTTAAATCCCTTCAGGGGGTGGACTTTTGAATTCTCTTGCTGCTTTGTTTTTTCTTTCCTGAAAGTTGACTGTAAATCTAAGAAAATAGTATATATAAATATTATCCTGACACTTGTGTGATAAATAAATGTAATTGGTAAAAAAAAAATTTAAATCACAATCAGTCCTCTGTAAACTTCTTCACCAATGTAAAAGAGTGACAGTGTAGATTCATCAGTTATACTGCTTCTAGCTTCACTTTCCATATTGCAATAGCAGTGGAATGACAACTGGACATGGCAACCTGTGCAATGTAGACATACAAGACATGTGTTTTATTTACACTGATTATGGTTAAATTCATCAAGAAATATGAGAAGCATGCAGAACAGTACATACTACATTTCAAGCATGCAAGCTCAATATAATTACTTTTATCTACAACTCAAGATTATCTCTTTATAAGTCCATTCCTTGTTCATTGCACAAATTCTTCCTGGACCCCTCCAAAAATCCTTCTCCAAAATGATACTAACTAAACTACATTTTTCCCACTGTGATTACACTATGCTTATTTTATCTATGATTGAAGGCAAAAAAAGAAGGGGGGCAGCAGAGAATAAGATGGTTAGATAACATCACCAACTCAATGGACATGAATTTGAGCAAACTCCAAGAGCTAGGGGAAGACAAAAGAGTGTGCCATAGTCTATGGGGTTGCAGAGTCAGACAAGACTTAGTGACTGAACAATGACTCTCATTATAAAACTACAAATGTGAAGACCGAACTTCATAATTGAGGTAATATATTTGCTAAGACCTTAATTCTACTTGATCAGACTGTCTTAGGATGGACTAATTCAAAGGAAGACCCTATTTGTTACATGACCTGAGAAAGCACAAATTAGGCAGAAATAAAAGTAAGACTGGGAAGGGAGAAAAGCAAATAAATAATGTGTCACTGAACAGGTTACTGCTGTGGCCATCTGAGACTCAATCCCACCAGGGACTTTCTGACAAATCACATACAGTATACCTCAGCATTACCTTACTGAGGAACCAAGAAGGTGGAATATTTAACCACTGACTGTCATCCCTCACTGTTGAGGGCTGCCCACAGGCTCCTAAACTCCCTGCTATTTCTTGTAAGTTAAGCAAACATCTTAAGTTGCCTTGTGTAAGTTGAGCAAACGTCTATGTCATGGAAGTAACGCCTGAGGCAAAAATTCAGACACACAGATGCTTGATGTGGGAAGCTGTCAGTGATGACACAGAACTCAGGAGTAGATGGAAGAATAGGATGTCAACAGCATCAGTTAACAGTCCAAGTGGGCTTTCAAGAGACTTCATCCTTGTGACCACAAAAATCCAACATTCTCTATCTCCTCCTCCTTTTATCTTGTCGACTTCTCTACAATCTCTACACACCTCTTCATTCACCTACTTAATATATTATATTTCTACTGCTAACTCACATACAATTTCCTTATTAAATAGGATATATTCCCCTTTGATCAATATTCTCCAAAATTAAAAGAAACTACTTGATTTAAGCTGTCCCTTTTTTAACCTGTCTACCTTTAGTCCTTGCAAGAAATCTTCTTGAGGAAATAGGAGCTTTAACTTTCAAGAGTTTCAAGAATAAAGAAGACATAGTCCCTGCTCTCCAGCTGCCTTGCAAAGGAAAGAAGTCAAGGTCACAAATAACTAAAACATAAGGCAGAATGAGCTAAGTGCCATAAGAGAGGTACATACAAAGTGCTTTGAGGGCTCAGCGGAGATA
Source organism: Bubalus bubalis (assembly GCF_019923935.1). NCBI lineage: Eukaryota > Metazoa > Chordata > Mammalia > Artiodactyla > Bovidae > Bubalus > Bubalus bubalis. The sequence goes on from NC_059164.1 coordinate 80,229,988, forward strand.
AATATCATATTCAGTTGGCAGGATCAGGAAGGATATGTGAATGAGGGGGCTTGTGAGCTGAGCTCTGAAGGATGGATGGGATTTTGTCAGTGAAAGGTGGCTACAGGGCTTTCTAAATATAGAGAACATTATAAGCAAAGTTCCAACCACAGAAAAATGCATGCTCCTTTGAGAAACAGTCTGGTTTTGGCTGAAACATAATGTATACATCACAGAAGTGTACCGAGAGATATGGCTGGAAAAGTCTACTCTGCATGTATTTTTAACCCTTTTAGGAATCTATCATCAGAGCTTTTAACTCCTAAAAGTGGCATGACATTAATACCTCTGATGGTAAGGTCTATCAGCTGCATAGTATCTTTTAATACCAGGTTACAGTTCATATTTTAAAATTTCTACAAGGTCAAACTTGTTGAAAGGCAATGTAGGAAGTCACAAAAGGATCATTCCCTTATGGTCATATAAGGATAGCACTAAAGTTTAAGAGACTATGATCTTTTTCGTCTTTGTCCAAATACTGCTTAAAGGACAAAGTGATATAGCTTGTATTTTACAAAAGTGGTGAAATGAGGTAATAAAAAAAAGATGAATAAAATAAGTCAGTGTTTAATGTTCTCCTCAACAGGTGCCTAAATCTACACATATACGTGAGTTTAAAAGGAAATTAGCCAAAGTAAATAACGTGGGAAATCAATGTTAAACACATTTATATGCATGTGGTTTTTCTCCACATCCTGAGGGAATTAATGTTTCAGAGTTGCTACAGTTCCATTATTAATCTTATTCTTACCAGAGTCAAATGGGAAGTAAATCTGTTTAAGTACAATAACTGAAGCTAAAGGGAAATTCTTTCTTCCTTACATAATAAATACTTTGGTTCAGCTTGAGAATTCTTGTAAACAGACCTAACAGTTGTTTTGTCAACCCATAAACACACGTCTAAGTCTAGCTCTTTATGAACACACAATAGCCTAGGTTAATCTACATCACAATAGCAATTAGTACTTTTCATAGCACACTGCTTCTGCTGCTGCTAAGTCACTTCAGTCGTGTCCGACTCTGTGTGACCCCATAGACGGCAGCCCACCAGGCTCCCCCGTCCCTGGCATTCTCCAGGCAAGAACACTGGAGTGGGTTGCCATTTCCTTCTCCAATGCATGAAAGTGAAAAGTGAAAGTGAAGTCGCTCAGTCGTCATAGCACACTACCATATATTTAATCTTTAGAATAATTCTGGGAAGAAAATTGGTCTCAAAAACATGATCCTCATTTTGATTAAAAAAGCAAGGTTTAAAAAAAGTTAATTGGCTTCCTCACATCCAAGTTGTAATATGGTAGGTTGAGTCCCACTTTAATATTCTTTCCAACTTACCTGAGTTTTAGAAGCAAGTATTTGCTAAGTAATTCATTTTTCTAATCCGTGCAATGTAAAAATGGTAGGGGTCACTTCTTTTAGTAATGGGCTCATTGTGAATGTATGAGCTAGTTTTTAGTTGTTTACTATTCTTTCATGGTTTCCATGACTTTTCTCCCACAAAGCTAAGCTAAGATGACCTCTTAGACAGTCTTGGTTGTAATTCTCTAATGTCTCAAAAAAGTCCTCATTAGAGGCTGTTGAATAAATTCAAGGTGTTTCTTAGAAAAGTTTGGTCCTGCCTCTAAGAACCACAATTTTGCTGTTCTGTATGAAGACAGATTCTCTGTATATGCTCTAGAATATAAATTAAACCCTTCCTTTTAATAACAGAATGTCAACTTTCCACTTGTGTCTATAAGACCTAAAACCATTCTATCTAAATTGTTAAACAATTCAGAACACCTGGATGACAGCTTCTCAGCACAGAGTTCTCCTTAAATGCTCTCTAACCTCCATTAAAAGGTCACTGAAACAACTAGAGGGATGAAGAGGCTGCCCTGTTTCCTGAGCTGAGTGGGAATGAGACAGTACAGGCTAGAGCAGATTAATGATTTTCAAACTTGAAGCTGCAAATCATTTACTTTAGAATCTTATTAAAATGCAGATTCTGCCTCAGCAGAACTCACTCCAGGCTCAGAATTCTGCATTTCTAACTCCCTTTGAGGAATTGGTTGGTTCAGGACCTACACTCAGCAGCAAAGGTCTAATGCGGGGATCTGCAAACTGCAACCGACACCTATATGACCCAAGAGCTAATGGTCTTCACATTTTTTTTTAATTTTGGGGGAAAAAATAAAAAGAAAAATAATCTTCTATGACATGTGAAACAGATGTGGAGTTCACATTTCAGCGTCCACACATAAAGTTTTATTGGTACACACCCATGCTCTAATTATGTATTATCTAAGCTCCTGTTTTTGACTTATGACAGAGATGAGTCGTTCTAATAGAGACAGTATAGCCCACAAAGCCTAAAATATTTCCCATGTCACCCTTTATGAAAACATTATCTGACCATTGGTCTAGAGAAGTGGTTCTTAACTCTGGCTGTACAGTCAAATCACCCAAGAGCTTTAAAAAATATTTATGACTTTCTACCACATGAAATCAGTAATTTAAAAGCTCACAGGGTAACCTTGGCATCATTTTTTAAAAGCTCTCCAAGTGTCTCCTATAAGCAGTCATGTTTGAAAACCACCAGTCTGAAGGAAATATCCCATCTACCAGCCTCTCAGCACCTATAGAAAAAGTCACCAAAGTTGAAGTTTAAAGTCTAAATCCTCAACTAGTCCCAGCTTCTTCCTGCCCAATCCCTATGAACTAAGATACAGTCCCTAGCACAATTCCTTGGGGATTTTTAAAATTAATTTTTATTCGAGCATAGTTGCCTTACAATGTTGTTAGTTTCTACTGTACAGCAAAGTGAGTCACCTCACTTTGTGAGGTGGATACATATCCCTCTTTTTTGGATTTCCTTCCCATTTAGGTCACCATAGGGCAATGAGTAGACTTCCCTGAATTATACAGTAGGTTCTCATTAGTTATCTATTTTATACATAGTGTCAATAGTGTATATATGTCAATCCCAATCTACCAATTCATCCCATCCACCCCCTAGACTCCCTGCCCCTGAGAGTCAATTGGTTTCTTGTCTACGTCTGTGTCCCTATTTCTGTTTTGCAAATAAGATCATCTATATCATATTTTTAGAGTCCACATGTATACATTAATATATGGTATTTGTTCTTCTTTTTCTGATTGCACTCTGTATGACAGTCCATCCACATCTCTGCAAATGGCACAATTTCATTCCTTTCTATGACTGAGTAATTTCCATTGTGTATATGGACTACATCTTCTTTATCCATCCCTCTGTTGATGGACTCTTCAGGGATTTTTAATGACTCTTAACTCAGCACTTCAAAGCTAGTAAGAACCTTGACTACTCTCTTCATCGCTCATCACATTTATTTGCCTCTTTCCTCCTCTGCATGGCTGAAACCAACAGCAGTGTTATCACTGGACTGTTTAATACAAGTGACCTACACTATCTAATACAAGTGATCTATTACAAGTATACTCATCAAGATTCCTTTCTTTCTGTAAAGGAATGACTCTATAAATTCATGTGTGTCCATGTCTCTTTAGGGCCTAAGGCCTCTCTGGGACCTGGACAGTGGCCATAACTTCTCCTATATCTTCAACCTCCCCTCTCAGTGGCCTCTTTTCCCACATCCTGCTGCTGCTGCTAAGTCACTTCAGTCGTGTCTGACTCTGTGCGACCCCATAGATGGCAGCCCACCAGGCTCCCCCGTCCCTGGGATTCTCCAGGCAAGAACACTGGAGTGAGTTGCCATTTCCCTCTCCAATGAATGAAAGTGAAAAGTGAAAGTGAAGTCACTCAGTCGTGTCCAACCCTCAGCGACCCCATGGACTGCAGTCTTCCAGACTCCTCCGTCCATGGGATTTTCCAGGCAAGAGTACTGGAGTGGGGTGCCATTGCTTTCTCCATCCCACATCCTAGAAGAATGATAATTCTATTGCCACCCCCTCAGTTCAGTCAGTTAAGTCATTCAGTCATGTCCAACTCTTTGTGAACCCATGAACCACGGACAGGCACGCCAGGCCTCCCTGTCCATCACCAACTGCTGGAGTCTACCCAAACCCATGTCCATTGACAGGCCACCCCCTCAACACACACACAAACACACAAATACTCACCTTTAGCTACTACTCAATCTTTTCCCTTTATCAACCAAAGTACTTGAAAGAGAATTCCTTACCTGCCATCTCAATTCCCAGCCTAACATTTACTTTCAAACCCAATGGATCATGGTTTCTGTCAACAGCATTCTACTAGATCTATTCTTGCAAAAATCAAGTTATCCATGTGGCTTAATTTAGTGGACATTTTTTGACCCTTATCTCATGGGATCACAAAAAGTTGGACACATCTGAGCAACTGAACAACAACAGCACCACAACTCGTTTATCATTTTCCCAAAATGCTCTGTGTCTCTGATACTACATACTGTTGGTTCACTCTATCTCTGATTACTTTTGTTCTATCTCCTTAGTAGGCTCCCTTTCTTCACCTAACCCAGGGAGCCCAGTGGTCCATATATAGCCCACTATGCTCACTTGCACCATGATTTCAGTCACTCTGAAAGTTGCACCTACCACAAAAGGCTTATGATTCCTAAGCCTGACTCCACCTCAAATCCCTGCAGAAAGAATATCAGATTCATATCTTCAGTTTCTACTGATAGTCACCACTTTGGGCTTCCCTGGTAGCTCAGCTGGTAAAGAATTCACCTGCAATGCAGAAGACTCTAGTTCAATTACTGGGTCAGGAAGATCCCCTGGAGAAAGGATATAGTACCCACTCCAGCATTCTTGGGCTTCCCTTGTGGCTCAGCTGGTAAAGAATCCACCTGCAATGCGAGAGAAGTGGGTTCGAATCCTGGGTTGGGACAATCCCCTGGAGGAGGGCATGGCAACCTACTCCAGTATTCTTGCCTGGAGACTCCCCATGGACAGAGGAACCTGGCAGGCTATAGTCCATGGGGTCACAAAGAGTTGGATATAACTGAGCGACTAAGCACAGCTCACCATCACAACTGACTGTACCAAACCCAATGTGCCCCCAAACTAAACTCATTTTATTCTCTGCTTGCCCCTCTTTCTGTATTTCTCTTAGTTGCTGACTCTACAATCTACCCAGTTATATAGGCTGAAAATCTGATACTTACTGCCTACCCCTCCATCTACTCATCACCCAGAGCTAAGCATCATTAGATCCTGCAAATTTATTTAACTACACTTAGATGGGTCCCCTACTATCATGGACCTAAAGTCTTCATCTTTCACATGGAAGACTGAAACTGGCTCCCTTACCACCAGTTTTGTCTCCAAAAACCATCTCCTTACTTATTCAAAAGGGATTTATCTTCAGCACGAATACAATTATGTCAGTTATATGGCTGAAACCTATATGATACTGTCTCTATCATCTAAAACCATGCTTAAGCTCTTCAACATAGAGTCTCCAAAATTTGGATCTTAACACTATGGCATCATGCCCATCACACTTAGTACTCTTAGTACACTGCAAATAACAGCAATAGAATCCCCTATTTGCAGAACCCTCTATGCCACACAGGAGCAGCGCCTGTGCGGTGCAGGAGCAGCCGAGAGGAGCTACCCCACGTCCAAGATCAGAAGCGGTGGCCAAGAGGCATTCCCCCACATCCAAGGTCAGGAGCAGAGGCTGTGAGGAGATATCCCACATCCAAGGTAAGGAGCAGCGGTTGCACTTTGCTGGAGCAGCCGTGAAGAGATACTCCACATTCAAGGTACGAGAAACCCAAGTAAGACGGTAGACACATAGAGAGGACATCAGAGAGCAGAGAGACTGAAACCACAATCACAGACAGCAAGCCAGTCTGATCACATGGACCACAGCCTTGTCTAACTCAATGAAACTAAGCCATGCCGTGTGGGGTCACCCAAAATGCACAGGTCATGGTGGAGAGGTCTGACAGAATGCAGTCCACTGGAGAAGAGAATGGCAAACCACTTCAGTATTCTTGCCTTGAGAACCCCATGCTAATGCTGCTGCTGCTAAGTCATGTCAGTTGTTTCCGACTCTGTGCGACCCCATACATGGCAGCCCACCAGGCTCCTCTGTCCATGGGATTTTCCAGGAAAGAGGACTGGAGTGGGTTGCCATTGCCTTCTCTGAGAACCCCATGAACAATATGAAAAGGCAAAAAGATAAGACACTGAAAGATGAACTCACCAGGTTGGTAGGTGCCCAATAAGCTACTGGAGATCACTGGAGAAATAACTCCAGAAAAGAATGAAGGGTTGGAGCCAAAGCAAAAACAACACCCAGTTGTGGATGTGACTGGTGATAAAAGCAAGGTCCAATGCTGTAAGAACAATATTGCATAGGAAACTGGAATGTTAGATCCATGAATCAAGGAAAATTGGAAGTGGTCAAACAGGAGATGGCAAGGGTAAATGTCGACATTCTGCTGCTGCTGCTGCTAAGTCACTTCAGTCGTGTCTGACTCTGTGCGACCCCATAGACTTGACATTGTAGGAATCAGCAAACTAAAATGGACGGGAATGGGTGAATTTAACTCAGATGACCATTATATCTACTACTGTGTGCAGGAATCCCTTAGAAGAAATGGAGTAGCCATCATAGTCAACAAGAGTCTAAAATACAGTACTTGGATGCAATCTCAAAAGTGACAGAATGATCTCTGTTCATTTCCAAGGCAAACCATTCAATATCACGGTAATCAAAGTCTATGCCCCAACCTATAATGCTGAAGAAGCTGAAGTTGAACAGTTCTATGAAGACCTACAAGACCTTTTAGAACTAACACCCAAAAAAGATGTCCTTTTCTTTATAGGGGACTAGAATGCAAAAGCAGGAAGTCAAGAAACACCGGGAGTAATAGGCAAATTTGGCCTTGGAGTACAGAATGAAGCAGGGCAAAGGCTAATAGAGTTTTGCCAAGAGAACGCACTGTTCAGACAAAACACCCTCTTCCAACAACACAAGAGAAGACTCTACACATGGACATCACCAGATGGCCAACACCAAAATCAGATTGATGATATTCTTTGCAGCCAAAGATGGAGAAGCTCTATACAGTCAGCAAAAACAAGACCAGGAGCTGACTGTGGCTCAGATCACGAACTCCTTATTGCCAAATTCAGAATGAAATTGAAGAAAGTGGGGAAAACCACTCATTCAGACCATTCAGATATGACCTAAATCAAATCTGTTATGATTATACAGTGGAAGTGAGAAATAGATTTAAGGGACTAGATCTGACAGATAGAGTGCCTGATGAACTATGGACAGACATTGTACAAGAGACAGGGATCAAAACCATCTCCAAGAAAAAGAAATGCAAAAAGGCAAAATGGCTGTCTGAGGAGGCCTTACAAATAGCTGTGAAAAGAAGAGAAGCGAAAAGCAAAGGAGAAAAGGAAAGATATAAGCATCTGAATGCAGAGTTCTAAAGAATAGCAAGGAGAGATAGAAACCTTCCTCAGCAATCAATGCAAAGAAATAGAGGAAAACAAGACTAGAGATATCTTAATGAAAATTAGAGATACCAAGGGAATATTTCATGCAAAGATGTGCTAAATAAAGGACAGAAATGGTAGGGACTTAACAGAAGAAGATATTAAGAAGAGGTGGAAAGAAAATACAGAAGAACTATACAAAAAAGATCTTCATGACCCAGATAATCATGATGGTGTGATCACTCACCTAGAGCCAGACATCCTAGAATGTGAAGTCAAGTGGGCCTTAGGAAGCATCACTACGAACAAAGCTAGTGGAGGTGATGGAATTCCAGCTGAGCTATTTCAAATCCTAAAAGATGATGCTGTGAAAGTGCTGCACTCAATATGTTAGCAAATTTGAAAAACTCAGCAGTGGCCACAGGACTGGAAAGGTCAGTTTTCATTCCAATCCCTAAGAAAGGCAGTGCCAAAGAATGCTCAAACTACTGCACAATTGTGATCATCTCACACACTAGTAAAGTAATGCTCAAAATTGTCCAAGCCAAGTTTCAGCAATATGTGAATTGTGAAGTTCTAGATGTTCATGCTGGTTTTAGAAAAGGCAGAGGAACCAGAGATCAAATTGCCAACATCCGCTGGATCATTGAAAAAGTAGAGAGTTCCAGAAAAACACCTGTTTCTGCTTTATTGACTATGCCAAATCTTTGACTGTGTGGATCACAATAAACTGTGGAAAATTCTGAAAGAGATGGGAATGCCAGACCACCTGATCTACCTCTTGAGAAACCTGTATGCAGATCAGGAGGCAACACTTAGAACTGGACATGGAACAACAGATTGGTTCCAAATAGGAAAAGGAATACGTCAAGACTGAATATTGTCACTCTGCTTATTTAACTTATATCCAGAGTACATCATGAGAAATGCTGGGCTGGATGAAGCACAAGCTGGAATCAAGATTGCCAGGACAAATACCAATAACCTCAGATATGCAGATGGCACCACCTTTATGGCAGAAAGTGAAGAAGAACTAAAGAGCCTCTTGATGAAAGTGAAAGAGGAGAGGAAAAAAGTTGGCTTAAAGCTCAACATTCAGAAAACTAAGATCATGGCATCAGGTCCCATCACTTCATGGCAACTAGATGGGGAAATAGTGGAAACCGTGGCTGACTTTATTTTCTTGGGCTCCAAAATCACTGCAGATGGTGATTGCAGCCATGAAATTAAAAGACACTTACTCCTTGGAAGGAAAGTTATGAGCAACCTAGACAGCATATTAAAAAGCAGAGACATTACTTTGTCAACAAAGGTCCATGTAGTCAAGGCTATGGTTTTCCCAGTAGTCATGTAAGGATATGAGAGTTGGACTATAAAGAAATCTGAGCGCCTAGAATTGATGCTTTTGAACTGTGGTGTTGAAGAAGACTCTTGAAAGTCCCTTGGACTGCAAGGAGATCCAACCAATCCATCCTAAAGGAGATCAGTCCTGGGTGTTCATTGGAAGGACTGATGCTGAAGCTGAAGCTCCCAACTTTGGCCACCTGATGTGAAAAGTTGACTCATTTGAAAAGACCCTGATGCTGGGAAGGATTGAGGGCAGGAGTAGAATGGAACAAAAGAGGATGAGATGGTTGGATGGCATCACCAACACAATGGACATGGGTTGGTGATAGACAGGGAGGCCTGGCGAGCTGCGGTTCATGGGGTCACGAAGATTCGGACATGACTGAACCACTGAACTGAACTGAACTACCTGGAATTCATTTCTCTCCTCTCCTACACTCCTTACCCCCTTCACAAACACTTTTAGCTGATTCACACACTTAAATACTCAAGTCTTCCAGGTTTGACTAAGTGGCCACAATAGCCTGTGCATTTCTATATTATTCATAGCATAATGCAGTAGCTATGAGAACTGGGTACTGACAGTGATCTGGATTCAAACCACTGTTCCATCATTTGCCAACATTCATACCTGAGAAAATCATATAACTTCTTTAACACCTTATTTCCTCATGTGTAAAATATTCACCTTACTGCTTTGTCATTAAGAATTAGTGAGATAAAATACTTAGGATATAAACTGGCACAAAGTAAGAACCCAATAAACTAGAATTTTAGTTGTTTTATCAATGTTCTTTGATGATTTTAAAGTCAGAATATGAAACTATGATGTATGTGTTCAGTAATTCTACCAAAGTCTTACTTTTGCAAAAGAATATTTGCAAAATATTTTGATATTTTGTTAATTTAAGTTAGTCTTATTCCTTACAAATATCTCTTCCTTATAAAAGTAAATAATCTTGACACATATTAAAACAATAAAAAGAAGGTAAGTCTGGCAATGACTCGCCAGTGAAAAGATATGGGAGTAGTATTTCTCACAATAAATGAACTCTAAACATTGTAAAATTCTTACTTGGTAAAAACACAAATATTGGAAACTATGGATGCCTTTTTTCTGGGGAAAAAATGACTCCTCTTACTAAATTATTATGAGTTATCCACACACGAAATAAGAGATTCTGCTTTTAATTTACTTCGGAGCATGATACTGTGAAAATATAAAATGTTAAGTTCTAGAAAAACATCTGTTAATTTTAAAAATGTTAAAATGTTCTGAATTTTGTTTTTCCAGTGATTTGTATTAAAACAGAGTTCAATTGCAAAACCAAATTTTTTTCATTATATCATAAGCCTGTTCATTACCCTAAGGAAAATAAAATGCAATCTATTACCAAAGTGCCCACCTGCCTGCTTCACTAAATAATGCCTGTAATTACCGTATATTTTACAGGAGTTTGTGTAAGGTGAACCCAACAAATGTATTCCAGGTGTGGACTCTGTATTCAACAAGCAACCAGATTCATTTTTATTTCAGTCTTTTTGTAATTTTGATTAGATTTCTACTTCATTTTTCTACTTTCAATCAAAAGCAGTGTGCGGGCATGGAGGGCACAAAACTCAGCACAATACTGACTGAGACTTTTACAATAAGATGAGCCCAAACCCCTCTCTGCCCTACATTTGGGTAGAGGAATCTATTTCTATGTGTTCATGTGTGAAGTTTCTTCAGTCTGTCTGATTTTTTGTGACCCCATGGACTGTAGCACGTCCAGTTCTTCTGTCCATGGGAATCTCCAGGCAAGAATCCTGGAGTGGATTGCCATGCCCTCCTTGAGAGGATTGTCCTGACTCAGGAATTGAACCTGCAACTCTTACATCTCCTGCATTGACAGGCAGGTTCTTTACCACTAGCACCACCTGGGGAAGCCCTCTTCTTTCTGTACCTGCTACCAATTCCAATTCATCCACTGACATGCTGTATTTCCTTAGGCAATTAAAACAACAACAACACTCTTTAAGTCTCATATTTCTATTCTTTGAAATGGGGATGATAATATCTATCACAGAAAGGTTTAGGAGAGCATAAATGAGAATGCACAAAGATGTATCGATAGTGCCTGGACACATTATCATGATCCCCTTACAAAGCACTTTTGCAAGCAGTGTTCTAGGCACTGTGCATACATTAATTCCTCTAATCCTTTAACAGCCCCATGTGATATAGTCCTATTATCATGCTCCTGGAGAAGAGAAGAAGCCATCTGTAAATCATAGTTCTGATGATTTCACAAGACAACAGGACAAAATAAACAGGGATTAGCACAAACCACTCCCGGGGGTTCAGTAAGGAAAATAAAACCTAATGCCCTACAACATCCACTGCATGGAATGAATTAACTTCCCTTCTATCAAACTGAACTTCCCTTGTGGCTCAGCTGGTAAAGAATCTGCCTGCAATACGGGAGACCTGGGTTCAATCCCTGGGTCGGGAAGATCCCCTGGAGAAGGGAAAGGCTACCCACCCCAGTATTCTGGCCTGGAGAGTTCCATGAACTGTATAGTCCATGCAGTCACAAAGAGTCGGACACGACTGAGTGATTTTCATATTTCTATCAAACTGGAAAATACTATCCATGGGAGAACTGAGAAAAGTAGTAGCTCAAATAGTTTTTTGTGTCCTGTTGCTTAGTTGAGGAACTTTGATAGAAAAAAAGCAGTACAACCCTTTACCCTGTCAAATTATTCCCTGCCTTTGCCTCAGTGTTACCACTAGCCATGTATCCTATTTGCCCAAATTAAAGAGCTCTGATTTCCTGTGGGAAAAGAAATCAGAACCTCAGAAGTAGGGTGGGAACATTTATTTTGAAGGAAATGTGATGAAAAATCTGTTTAGGGTCATGGTAAGATATTTTGTTGATGTGTTGTTGTTGTTCCGTCACTCAGACGTATTCGATTCTTTGCAACCCCATGGACTGCAGCATGCCAGGATTCCCTGGCCTTCACAATCTCCTGGAGCCTGCTCAAATTCGTGCCCATTGAGTCGGTAATGCCATCCAACCATCTGTCTTCTCTCCTTCCCTTCTTCTCCTGCCTTCAATCTTTCCCAGCATCAGGGTCTTTTCTACCGAGTCAGCTCTTTGCATCAGGTGGCCAAAGTATTTGAGGTTCAGCTTCATCATCAGTCCTTCCAGTGAATATTCAGGGTTGATTTCCTTTAGGATTGACTGGTTGGATCTCCTTGTTGTCCAAAGGGGCTTTCGAATCACAGTTCAAAAGCATCAATTCTTTGGCACTCAGCCTTCTTTATGGTCCAGCTTTCACATCCATATATGACTACTGGAAAAACCATAGCTTTGACCAGTCGGACATTTGTCAGCAAAGTAATGTCTCTGCTTTTTAATATGCTGTCTAGGTTGGTCATAGCTTTTCTTCCAAGGAGCAAGTGTCTTTTAATTTCATGGCTGCAGTCATCATCTGCAGTGATTTTGGAGCCCAAGAAAATTAAGTCTGTCACTGTTTTCATTGTTTACCCATCTATTTGCCATGAAGTAATGAGACTGGATGCCCTGATCTTAGTTTTCTGAATATTGAGTTTTAAGCCAACTTTTTTACTCTCCTCTTTCACTTTCATCAAGAGGCTCTTTAGTTCCTCTATGCCTTCTGCCATAAGGGTGGTGTCATCTGCATATCTGAGGTTATTGATATTTCTCCCAGCAATCTTGATTCCAGCTATGCTTCATCTAGCCTGGCATTTTGCATGATTTACTCTGCATATCAATTAAAGAAGGAGAGTGACAATATACAGCCTTGAGGTACTCCTTTCCTAATTTGGAACCAGTCTATTGTTTCATGTCTGGTTCTAACTGTTGCTTCTTGAACTTCATACAGGTTTCTCAGGAGGCAGGTAAGGTTGAGATGTTAATTAGCTTTTTTGATTTTGCTGCTAACCCAAGAGGGAAACAACACTGAGTGGTTTGTATTTTCTGTTTCTCCTTGCACTCCACCCCTACCTTCTAAGAAGATGGCCAGAGCTCCTTCACTCCCTTGCCACAGGGAAGGCTGCAAGGCTAAACCAGAAGTGGCCAGAAGAGAACCTCTCTTCCTGACCAGAGTTTTCCAAGTCTTAGGCTATGGAGGAAGCATAAGAGAAGTCGCTGAGTTTGGTGTGAGACTAGAGGATGAAGGTGCAGACAGGTGTACAGAGCTGCCAGAGGAAGAAAATGATTGCCCTCAGCTTAAGGGAGCATTGAGGTCTGTGGAACCTCCAGAAAAGAGACCCACAGCTTCCCTCTTGCAGACTTCAGGAGGTTTTGTCTCCACAGAAAACAACAGCCAAGTGGTCCTACAAGCAAGGCACTGTTCAGGGCACTTGAGCCAACCTAGGCCCCCACATACTAGGTAACATGATCAGCCCAACACAGTCAGATTTCAAGGGGCTGGCTGGGAAGATAAAAGTAGATCCATTATGGGGCTAACTAATGGGGCCTTGGAAAGTCAGGAGAAGCTTCCTTCGGTGTCATAATGTGTGAGAATCATGGATGCTAAAAACACTGCAATGTAGAGGACAGTCCTGCACCACAAAAACTGTTCTACTCAGATGCCCCACACCCTGTCAGCAAAAACCAGTACATGACGGGCATCAAAGAGGAAACTAATTGGACTGAAAGCAGAACACAATACCAAGGAGTGGCTATTTTTTTTTTAAAGGGACTTCCCTGGCAGTTCAGTGATTAAGACTTTATACTCCCATGTAGGGTGTGCAGGTTCAATTCCTGGTTAGGGAACTAAGATCCCACATTCCACAAGGTGCAGATAAAAAATAAATTAATTAACTTAAAGCATAAAATAAAAGAGCAAGGATTGCCCTCAAACACAGCTCTGTGTAACACCCCCATGATCTCACCCCTACAACTTTGTGAATAAGAGAGGGACTCCCTTTAAGACCGAGGCTGAACTCCCTTCAAGAGATGGGATAGAAGCTCAGAGATGGATTTAGGTTGATTGAAAAAAGAAAAAAAGAAGTAACATGGCCTTTTTACACACTGGGGCTTATTTGGTAGATGGATATGTCCTATGTATGTTTCGTTTTTAAGAATACAGTGTCAGGGGCTTTCTGAAAGCATAATAGGATCCTGCTCATCCTGTCTCCTGCAGGAATGTGCATTCCTGAAGACGCATTGCGTTTTGTACTGTAATGGCTCTGAACGTGACTCTCCAGACTGCATCTGTGTCCTAGTGCAGTGAAGAAAAATCCAAGCCATCCTTCTGTCCCTAAGAGAACACCCATATTTCTTTATTCTGAATTTTTTATGAAAATGGCAGCAGTAATTATATTTTTAAATTTTTATTTTTAAACTATTTTATTTATAATCAAGAAAATATGGTTAAGCATCTGTATACACATCCGTCCCACCTCACAATTGTTACATGTCAGGAGAAGATTTGCAAGAAAGGACTTTGGCAATGCTATATAAAGTGACACAAAATATTACTTCAGGAGAAATGTCCACACATCACCTTAAAAGTGAAGTAAACAGCCACATGCATCTTTTAAAAAATAGAAAGAGATGTGAAGCATTTTCAATTTTTGTAGAAAAATTAGTTGGAAGAAAGGAATAAAACATCACTTATGTAGCACCTACTCTGAAAGTGAAGAAAACCTTTACAGGATGTAATTAATCTTGACACCTGTTTGTTAAAAAGAAAGAAGCAACATGATCCCTTTTGGGAGAAGCAGCACAACTTCAGATCACTTGCCTCAGGCAGTGATTGGTGGAGATGGGGTTAAAGTCCTACATGAAGAATAAGACACCTGTTAAATCCTTGTCTCTTACAAGCACTATGCCATTTTAAAAGCTATCACTCATTGAAAAGTATGTACAAGGCAGTATGCTTTAAATACTCTTCTTACTTAAATCTTGCTACAACCCAAAGAGGTAGATGTAATTTTCCTCATTGTACAATTGAAGAAACTAAGAGCAGTGGCATCAAGAAGCTTATTCAAGAGCACCCAGCACATAAATACTGACTGAATTCCAACAAGGACTGCTGTTGGACTCAAAGCCTACGCTTCCAGCCATGAGTCCTCTTTTTCTCCGTATCCCCTTACACACAGTGAAGAGATGGTATGCATTTCAGAATTAATATGGATCATTCCTGGTAGCCATCAAGGACTCTGGCAGTGACAAAGTATGAACTGATAGGACTATTTCCAATTCACTTGAAATGTTATGATCATGGAAAGGAATCCTGGCTTTATCTTCCATGCTACTCATACTCTTCCCCTATCGTTAATATTAACATTAATCTTACCTTATTTTAAGGTATTACTTTTTTAACATGTCTTTCCTGCCAGACTATAAGACTCTTGAGAACAGAAAAAGGGTCTATCTTCATTTACCACTAGTCTCAACACCTAAGCCCAATGCCTGGCACATAGTGCTGCTGCTGCTAAGTTGCTTCAGTTGTGTCCGACTCTGTGCGACCCCATAGACAGCAGCCCACCAGGCCCCACCGTCCCTGGGATTCTCCAGGCAAGAACACTGGAGTGGGTTGCCATTGCCTTCTCCGCTGGAGCATAGTAGGCTCTCAATAAAACTTGGTCGAAGGAACGATTGAAGGGGCCATGGCAGCCTTATGAGCTACGGGAAGAACGGCAAACAGGTGGCACCTGGCTAAGTAACACTTCATTGTCAACTGCTGGCTCATGATTACTTGTAGAGAACCTACGGTCAAAGGAAATCAAGCAAGAGCAGAAAGCAATAGTAGGTAAAGCCCCACTGCCCTACAAAGCCTTTGCAAATTCTTCCCCAATGGTTATCCTCCCAACCAAGGCATGACATTCTCATACTTGACTTTCTCCGTGTTTTGAACACCACACTTACTCCCATCTCTAGGATGCACATATTTATCTTTGTGTCACCAGCACACCATAAAGCACCTACACATTCAACCTCTCTCTATCTTCTACCCAATGCACTTAGCATTGACCTATGGCCACTATGAGTTTATGCTCCTTTTTATAATGGCTTTCCTGTATCCATAGTATTTATCCACAATCAAGCTGCAACTCTTATTCCAAATTTATTTCTCACTATCCCTCTCTCCACCCATTTTGGTGTCATCTAAAGAGAACAACCTGCTGATGCCCTGACAACTTTCTTGCCTTTGCTCACACAGTACATTTTGCACCAGATGCCCTTCATTTTCACACTTGAGTTCAGTTTAATTATCTTGTCCACCAGGAAGGCTTCACAAATTCATTGGAAATGGACATAACCCTTTCCTCATCTCAATTCCCTCATTTGATCTATAGTTTTTTGACAGACACAACTTGACTCTGTAAATTCAGTTGTTTTATATTCCCAACTAGACGATAAGCTCCCAAAAGGCAAAGCCCACACATCATTTACTTCTTTATCTTCTACATCAGACAGTACAGGGCCTTCTACATACTGTCTGCTTTATAAGTTAAGTGAATGAATGAATGAATAAAAAAGTGAAAAGAATTTTTGATTTGATTATTCTTATTCTTGAATCTGGCTTAATGAAAATTGCATTACTCATCCATACATCATAAATCCTGATTCAGTTTTTCTCATAAGCTAGCTATGAAATTCAGGCAAGTTACTCCATGGGTTCAAGTTTCCTCATCTGAAAAAAAGATGAACTACAGCTGATCTCTCAGGTCATTACAGAAATGTAAAAACATGACATAGTATAAAATATGTGGGTAATTCCAGAAAGAGGAAACACAATTCCCCTTACCTATGTCTACTAACTTTCAGTCTTTCTTCAGAGTTCAACTCATCATCACTTTCACAGAGAAATTTCCCTGATGACCAGGGCTACATCAAATCCCTCCACATAATGTTCTTACAGCACCATAAACCTCCACTTTGCAGGATTTACCATACTTATTTTTGTTTCTTTCCTTATTTAAAGTCTATTCCTACTTATCCCATGTATATTCAATAAAATGAATGAATGAGTGTAATCTTAGAATATATGGCTTTACAAAGCAAAACTATTTTTTTCATAAGTTCTCTTTGTAGTTAAGTAATCACATATGTTTCAGCATTTAAATATTTTCTAAAGATGATGGACAAAGCTGGGTGATCACAACTTCAAAGAGGTAAAACAGTTCTCAAGAACCTAGGTGTCATTTCAATCAGTTTATATGTTCAAAGAATATTGTCTCTGATAGACTTATTTTTTGGCCATGCCAAGCAGCACGTGGAATTCTTAGTTTCCTGACAAGGGATTGAACCCACATCCCCTGCATTGGGAGTTCAGTCTTAACCACTGAACCACCAGGGAAATTCCTCTGACAGACTTATTTCTAAATATGAAATCTCTTTTATTTCAGCTCATTCTTATTTTTATTTGTACTTTTTTTCTCCATTCTAAAGAAATTTATCTATTAAACAACTCATCACATGTGTTTTCTTGGATCATTAGTTAGGTAAAAATATCTATTTAGAGATTCTTTCTATGATGTAGAAAGTAAACATCTTAGTATGAGCAGGAAAAAGAAGAATGTTTCTTTGTAAATAGACATAATTTAATATTTTATTTTTTAATTAACAAACAAATTTAAAAGGTTTAATAATTAATATCAATTACATATGTCATCTTTTATTATTGCAAATATTCAATGTGAATAATAAAAAAAGTCTAAAAGTTATCTTAATGATAGAACTAATCCAAGCAGTAGGAAATAACATCTGAAATGCTTCATTTGACATAAACTTTTCAAACTTACTGGTTTCTTTTTCTTTATCCTATGAATACTCTTAAATTTATACAAATATGTTTGATTTAATAAGCTAAAACTTTTTATAACTGTCTAAGTCCACATAAACCATTATAGTTAGAACTATAATTATGAGTTAAAGGTATGATCTTAGATGCAAAGCCAAAGCTCTCTATCTTCTTTCATATGCTCCTTTCTGTACACTTAGGGAGTATTCCTTTCCATAAAAAGGAGAAACTGACTGAAGCTGGTGACCCATGACCTCTTCCGATCCAATAAAGGAGAGTGCCAAATCCTTGAAAGTGATGGCCTCTCACAGGATGACACAGTATAAGCTAAGCGCATTTCCACCTTAAAATAGCTTTTCACTTTTTTAATCACATGTATAAACATGTGAAGGGTAAACCTACAGGCAATAAAATTCAACTTCTGACAACATAATTCTGAAAGCCACTAGATCATGCAGGATTCTGAAAAAAACATATTCATTCTATCCAAAAAGCCACCTCATCCTGAAACAGGATACATAGAGACATAAGAAAAAAAAAAAAAAAAACACTAAAGATCAGTGCTTACTTTTTCAAATATCTTAGGTGAATTTTGAAAAATAAAAATAGCAATATTACATAAGAATAGATGCACTATTAAATAATTATCACACTCAAGAAATTTTTCAAGTTATATATAGACATCCCTCCCACCTTGATGGTAGGAACTGTAATTATACCAGTTTGGTGTAATCAGCAACACTTGGCAATAATGTATTATAAGTTCATAAACTCCTCCTAAAATAACTGTCCAATGAAACAAATATATAATACATATAGAGCACAAATGATTGACATGAAAAAAGACTACTCATTATTTGGTTATGTAACTAAACCTGACATTTTTCCAGATGTAGTTATTTGGTTTGATGGGATTGTTGTGTGTCCACTTGCTTCTGACTTTTAATGATTAGAATTTTTAGTACAGTGGGAGAGAGGGGGCTGGATGATATGACATGTACTTTTCAATATATTCCTTATCAAAGTATTAAATTTCACTACATCCATACTAGCTAGGATGGATCTAGAAAGTCTCCTGAGACATAGAAACAATCTCATCCACATGGATTTCGAAATTACTGAATTTTGTATTTTTTCTGAACAACCAGTCAACAAATGTAGGTTTTCTTACTTTTTTTACAAAAGCAAAAATGGCAAAGTTTTACAGACCATTTTTAAAACAATTGGAGCTTTGAAAAAGCTTTAAAGGTTTCATAATCATATTTTAATATTTTATCAATGTGAACAAAAGATCAAAGTATTATAAGACCTGGGGGGGAAAGTCTAAATAATACAACTCTCTTATCCCTGCGTAAGTGAGCTAAAAATGCAATTCAGTTCAGTTCAGTCGCTCAGTCGTGTCCGACTCTTTGCGACCCTGTGAATTGCAGCACGCCAGGCCTATCTGTCCCTCACAAACTCCCGGAGTTCACTCAGACTCATGTCCATTGAGTCAGTGATACCATCCAGCCATCTCATCCTCTGTTGTCCCCTTCTCCTCCTGCCCCCAATCCCTCCCAGCATCAGAGTTTTTTCCAATGAGTCACCTCTTCGTATAGGTGGCCAAAGTACTGGAGTTTCAGCTTCAGCATCATTCCCTCCAAAGAAATCCCAGGGCTGATCTCCTTCAGAATGGACTGGTTGGATCTCCTCGCAGTCCAAGGGAGCCTCAAGAGTCTTCTCCAACACCACAGTTCAAAAGCATCAATTCTTCGGCGCTCAGCCTTCTTCACGGTCCAACTCTCACATCTATACATGACCACAGGAAAAACCATAGCCTTGACTAGACGGACCTTTGTTGGCAAAGTAATGTCTCTGCTTTTGAATATGCTTTCTAGTTTGGTCATAACTTTCCTTCCAAGGAGTAAGCGTCTTTTAATTTCATGGCTGCAGTCACCATCTGCAGTGATTTTGGAGCCCAAAAAAATAAAGTCTGCCACTGTTTCCCCATCTATTTCCCATGAAGTGATGGGACCGGATGCCATGATCTTCATTTTCTGAATGTTGAGCTTTAAGCCAACTTTTTCACTCTCCACTTTCACTTTCATCAAGAGGCTTTTTAGTTCCTCTTCACTCTCTGCCATAAAGGTGGTGTCATCTGCATATCTGAGGTTATTGATATTTCTCCCGGCAATCTTGATTCCAGCTTGTGTTTCTTCCAGTCCAGCATTTCTCATGATGTACTCTGCATATAAGTTAAATAAGCAGGGTGATAATATACAGCCTTGACGTACTCCTTTTCCTATTTGGAACCAGTCTATTGTTCCATGTCCAGTTCTAACTGTTGCTTCCTGACCTGCATACAGGTTTCTCAAGAGGCAGGTCAGGTGGTCCGGTATTCCCATCACTTTCAGAATTTTCCACAGTTTATTGTGATCCACACAGTCAAAGGCTTTGGCATAGTCAGTAAAGCAGAAATAGATGTTTTTCTGCAACTCTCTTGCTTTTTCCATAATCCAGCAGATGTTGGCAATTGGATCTCTGGTTCCTCTGCCTTTTGTAAAACCAGCTTGAACATTAGGAAGTTCACGGTTCACATATTGCTGAAGCCTGGCTTGGAGAATTTTGAGCATTACTTACTAGCATGTGAGATGAGTGCAATTGTGCGGTAGTTTGAGCATTCTTTGGCATTGCCTTCCTTTTGGATTGGAATGAAAACTGACCTTTTCCAGTCCTGTGGCCACTGCTGAGTTTTCCAAATTTGCTGACTTATTGAGTGCAGCACTTTCACAGCATCATCTTTCAGGATTTGAAATAGCTCAACTGGAATTCCATCACCTCCACTAGCTTTGTTCGTAGTGATGCTTTCTATGGCCCACTTGACTTCACATTCCAGGATGTCTGGCTCTAGGTCAGTGATCACACCATCATGATTATCTGGGTTGTGAAGATCTTTTTTGTACAGTTCTTCTGTGTATTTTTGCCACCTCTTCTTAATATCTTCTGCTTCTGTTAGGTCCATACCATTTCTGTCCTTTATCGAGCCCATCTTGAAATGTCCCCTTGGTATCTCTAATTTTCTTGAAGTGATCTCTAGTCTTTCCCATTCTATATTATCAAAAGTTTCTACTATTACCACTACTATTACTACTACTATTCTAGCCAGCCGCATTCAGGTGCACAGAGACCTATAGCGTAAAACTATCATAAAAATCAAATTGACTCTTTTAGAACCAAAGGATTCAATGAACTAAAAGAAGTAAAAGAAAGTGGATTCTATCTCTCATTCCTCTCAATGCATTCTACCATACTCTACCTATTGTAAATAGATATTAATACATCTTTTATGCAGATAGAATTGTTTCATTAGCACAAACTAAGTGTGATCACAGTAAGCAACTGGCCTTACTATTGCAAGCCAGAAAAGAAAAGCTACATACTGATTTCCCCAAAGCCAAAATTCTCATTTCATGGACATTTACTATTTATTTTAAAGTAAATAATTCTATGTCATTTTAGAAGAAAACAGTAAAAAGAAAGAAGTGAGGTCATAAAACCTCTACCCTTCCAAACCTAATAAAATAAATACAAAAGGCAGAGAAGGCCTTTGACAAAATTCAACATCCATTTATGATAAAAACTCTCCAGAAAGCAGGAATAGAAGGAACATACCTCAACATAATCAAAGCTATATATGACAAACCCACAGCAAACATTATCCTCAATGGTGAAAAATTGAAAGCATTTCCTCTAAAGTCAGGAACAAGACAAGGGTGCCCACTTTCACCATTACTATTCAACATAGTTTTGGAAGTTTTGGCCACAGCAATCAGAGCAGAAAAAGAAATAAAAGGAATCCAAATTGGAAAAGAAGTAGTAAAACTCTCACTATTTGCAGATGACATGATCCTCTACATAGAAAACCCTAAAGACTCCACCAGAAAATTACTAGAACTAATCAATGATTATAGTAAAGTTGCAGGATATAAAATCAACACACAGAAATCCCTTGCATTCCTATACACTAATAATGAGAAAACAGAAAGAGAAAGTAAGGAAACAATTCCATTCACCATTGCAACAGGAAGAATAAAATACTTAGGAATTTATCTACCTAAAGAAACTAAAGACCTATATATAGAAAACTATAAAACACTGGTGAAAGAAATCAAAAAGGACACTAATAGATGGAGAAATATACCATGTTCACGGATTGGAAGAATCAATATAGTGAAAATGAGTATACTACCCAAAGCAATTTATAGATTCAATGCAATCCCTATCAAGCTACCAACGGTATTCTTCACAGAGCTAGAACAAATAATTTCACAATTTGTATGGAAATACAAAAAACCTCGAATAGCCAAAGCTATCTTGAGAAAGAAGAATGGAACTGGAGGAATCAACCTACCTGACTTCAGGCTCTATTACAAAGCCACAGTTATCAAAACAGTATGGTACTGGCACAAAGACAGAAATATTGATCAATGTAACAAAATAGAAAGCCCAGAGATAAATCCATGCACATATGGACACCTTATCTTTGACAAAGGAGATAAGAATATACAATGGATTAAAGACAATCTCTTTAACGAGTGGTGCTGGGGAAACTGGTCAACCACTTGTAAAAGAATGAAACTAGAACACTTTCTAACACCATACACAAAAATAAACTCAAAATGGATTAAAGATCTAAACGTAAGACCAGAAACTATAAAACTCCTAGAGGAGAACATAGGCAAAACACTCTCCGACATACATCACAGCAGGATCCTCTATGACCCACCTCCCAGAATATTGGAAATAAAAGCAAAAATAAACAAATAGGACCTAATTAAACTTAAAAGCTTCGGCACATCAAAGGAAACTATTAGCAATGTGAAAAGGCAGCCTTCAGAATGGGAGAAAATAATAGCAAATGAAGCAACTGACAAACAACTAATCTCAAAAATATACAAGCAACTCCTACAGCTCAACTCCAGAAAAATAAATGACCCAATCAAAAATGGGCCAAAGAACTAAATAGACATTTCTCCAAAGAAGACATACAGATGGCTAACAAACACATGAAAAGATGCTCAACATCACTCATTATCAGAGAAATGCAAATCAAAACCACTATGAGGTACCATTTCACACCAGTCAGAATGGCTGCGATCCAAAAGTCTACAAGCAATAAATGCTGGAGAGGGTGTGAAGAAAAGGGAACCCTCTTACACTGTTGGTGGGAATGCAAACTAGTACAGCCACTATGGAGAACAGTGTGGAGATTCCTTAAAAAACTGGAAATAGGACTGCCTTATGATCCCACTGCTGGGCATACACACTGAGGAAACCAGAAGGGAAAGAGACACGAGTACCCCAATGTTCATCACAGCACTGTTTATAATAGCCAGGACATGGAAGCAACCTAGATGCCCATTGCAGATGAATGGATAAGAAAGCTATGGTACATATCCACAATGGAGTATTACTCATCCATTAAAAAGAATACGTTTGAATCAGTTCTAATGAGGTGGATGAAACTGGAGCCTATTATACAGAGTGAAGTAAGCCAGAAAGAAAAACACCAATACAGTATACTAACGCATATATATGGAATTTAGAAAGATGGTAACAATAACCCTGTGTATGAGACAGCAAAAGAGACACTGATGTATAGAACAGTCTTATGGACTCTGTGGGAGAGGGAGAGGGTGGGAAGATTTGGGAGAATGGCAATGAAACATGTAAAATATCATGTATGAAACGAGTTGCCAGTCCAGGTTCGATGCATGATACTGGATGCTTGGGGCTGGTGCACTGGGACGACCCAGAGGGATGGTGTGGGGAAGGAGGAGGGAGGAGGGTTCAGGATGGGGAACACATGTATACCTGTGGCGGATTCATTTTGATATTTGGCAAAACTAATACAATTATGTAAAGTTTAAAAATAAAATAAAATTAAAAAAAAAAAAATAAAAGGGGATAATCAATGTAAAAAAAATAAAAAAATAAAAAGAGGAAGAAAATGAAGTTGTAGAAACAAAGTTTTGTATGATATTGAAATTGTGTGCTCTCACTCAGTCATGTTTGACTCTTTGCAACCCCATGGACTGTTGCCCATCAGGCTCCTCTGTCCATGAATTTTCCAGGCAAAAATACTGCAGTGGGTTGCCATTTCCTTTTCCAGGGAATCTTCCCCACCCATGGACTGAACCCACGTCTCCTGTGTCTCCTGCATTGCCAGGGGGATTCTTTACCTCTGTGTCACCTGGGAAGCCCCAATATTGAAATTAAGTTAGTATTAACATGAAGTAGATTTTTAAATTAATTTTCATTGGAGTATGTAGTTGCTTTACAATATTGTGTTAGCTTCTACTGTACAGCAAAATGAATCTCATATGTGTATTAATACATATATCCCCTCCCTTTCGAAATTTCCTTCCCATTCAGGTCACTACAGTGCATTAAACAGAGTAATATGAACTAGATTTTTATAAGTTAAAACATTAATTGCAGCCCCCAGGATAACCACTTAAAAAATAACTCAAAAGAATATAACTTTTTTTTAAGGAATTAAAACAGCACACTAGAAAATACCTATTTAACAAAAGCCATATGTTTAGAAAATACTCTTCAACCTAATTGTTCAAATTCAGACTTTTTAAAAAATACCATACTTATCATGCCATACTCATCTGCAGGCTGAATTCAGTTCATGGACCACTCATTCGGTTTGAGATATCCCTGGTTCTGTGCATCTAGATTTCGCCTTTCCTTTAAGGCTTTCAAGTACTACTTCTCCCATTAAAATTGTGGTGATCTCCTCAATGTGGATTAATAATACTTTGCCTCTGTCTCCACTTGATGGAAAGATAAGAATATGGAACCAGAAACTCTGGGATAAATCCATTTGTTCATCTATGATTTAAGGAAATTAATATATCCGGACCTTAGCGTCATCTATAAAATGAAGATAACACCTACTTCACAAGGTCATTTTGAATGTTGACTCAGAAAATACAACTAAAAAGAATCATACGAATATTAATTTGGACTGTAAGTGTTGATTTTCCTAATCCTCATTCCAGAAAATGGCTCTTGCTCATGAGCTAAATTAATATTCCTCTTATCTTAGTCCTTTGTATGAGCACTTGCCCAGCAAAGTGCCTAACACACTTAATTAATATTTTGCCTTATGAGTTTATATATCCCTAAGTATGCTGCAGTGTAACTTGGTTGCTTCACTAAGAATTCCAAGTCTTACTTCACAGCAAAAAAAAAAAAAATATATATATATATATATTAGTCAAAAAATCTTTGTATTTGACGAGATAGAGAAGAGGTCCTAGTTATATATGCCAATAAACTGCAGACATAAAACGATTTATATAAGTATCTTTCACCTACTTGTATGAACTCCTTATGATAATTAATTGAACTTGGAAATACTTTTTATCTACAGAATGTGTGAAACATCCTCACAGATTTCTATTACTCCTGTCATTGAGTCATTTCTATTAAAAACCGAGTTATCTTGTCAAAACCCCTGAAAATATACTTTCCAAAAGTAATGTGCCACAAACAGAATGAGTCAAAGACAAATCACCTGCTTATCTCTGCTCTTATTTACAAAAATAAACTGGCACTCAATTTCCAAAATCAAGGACAATCAGAAATACGCACATATAGACAAAAGGAAGTCCTCAGTATCTTCCAAATTTGAATTGAAGGACTTTCTTGTATTATATCCCTTCTTTAGGAATACACTCTTCTGCTGAAAATTCTCATATATCAAAATGAGTATCCTCAAATTATGAGGGTATTATTAACTTAAAAGTAATTTTTAAATCTCATAATTCTCTTCAGGGATAAAATCTATAAAGCTTTAGGATTATTTTTCACAGATCTAAATTTTAAATTTTATTCTATTATAACAAAGTGGAAAACTATAGAATTAAATATCTGTATTTCTAGAATCTTCAATTTCTCCACATAAAGTAAAAGAAGAAAAAATCTTTCTAATTTTAAATCACATCATCTAGGAATTTATAGTATCACAGTTTTACTCCTTTGGATTTGACTGTTACTAATTTTCATTTATGAATTATCTGAAATTATTTATTAATAGCAGTAATTATTACTATGATACAGTTAAGTCACATGATATGTTGTTTACATGCAGTATAAACCTTGATTCCTAGATTTTGCTCTTGCAAACTAATAATCCTCTGTGTGTACATATTTATGCTATGACTTCTTTTATGACAATCAATGTGGATTTGAGATTATGAATTCTTAGAGCATAGTATATCTAGATTACTTGCATTGAAACTGTTAAGGTTATTTGATCAAGTACATATCTGTTTCTCACCATCACATTTGTTCCTGTGTTTTAGCCAAATATTAACTTTTCTTGTAAATAAGAGTTTTTCATAGAATAGTCCCTTCTCTTAGACAGCATTCTCTGTGGTCTTTAGGTATTTCTTTAAAGGTTTATATAGATGTATGGTTTATTTGTCCAAATAATATTACAGATTTTTCCAACAAATTAAAAAATTAATTCTATTAAGAATTAAAATAACACTAAAATGGTGTTTTCCAGGTGAGAAATATATATGTACCAGGAAAACAGAAGAAGCAAAACTATGAAGGATATCCCTATACAAATGTTAAATAATGCACAAAGATACATGTGCATGTATAGCTTATTCATATTACTGTACAGCAGAAACTAACACAACATTGTAAAGCAACTATGCTCCAATAAAAATGCTTTTTAAAAAAGAGCTCACAAGAAAAAAGTGCTTAAGACAAGCCATGGCAGAATTTTAAAAGTCAGATTAATGCACTTAGTGTGGAAATAAGAGAAAAATACAAAAAGAGTTCATAATTCAGCATGTTTCAACAGCCAGTTTTACTCATCAATTGCAAAGTGCTTTCTGAACATTAATTAATTAAAGATGTAGTGTCTAAAATGTGCAGGATGTTTTGTAATGGCCTCGATTGTCTTCAAAATTTCAGATGACTAATAAGGGAGACACCTGACAGATGATGTTACAAAGAATGTCTCCATGTGACTTTGTCAGCGCTTTAACACTTATTTCATTATGGGACTTGTAAGAAAACAGGAAGAGCATCAGAAAAATAAAACCCCAAAATAAAACTGTAAATAAAAACCTCAAGTCAGTAAGACCACGTCAAAAACATACACACAGCCTCGGGTCTTATTTGAAGGATATGTTGCACAATCTTGATTTTTTTTAAAAAAAAAGCACATTGTACTTCTTAATTATACTAATTTTAACATACATATATACACATCCTCAAGCAAATAATTGATTCCTGTTTACTTAAAAGAGTTATGAAGAATTTCCTGTGAACATGATTTTTAAATTAGGGAGGAGAAGATCAGAAGATTTTCTTCTTATACCTCAGGAAATAAAATGGACTTTTAAAAATAATCTTTTCAAATATCAGCACAATATTGAATGCTCTCTCTAAGAAGTGACAAGTAAAATGCTAAGGAAACAATACCAACAGCCTTTAATGACTGAAAACATCTTCTAAAAATATTAAATTTAATAAATCTCTGATGCATAGCTGAGATTTCTCTATAATATTTTTAAACAATGTATAATGTTTTGGCAAGTTCCCAAAGCCATTCATTTAGCTGGAGTAGAGAAAACAAAATGTAACAAATTTGTCTTCTCTATATTTTAAATAACTCTTTGGAAGTTAAAGTATAGGGGAAATCATGCTTTGCCTTCATCTGACTTCACAGCTGCATTCCTTAAAATCCATTACTGATTTTCTTTTGTGCAGTAACCTTTCCAACTCTCCCCTCACCTGGCATCACCACTATCTATGTGCTAACCAGCTGCAGGAGAAATCAAAATAACAAATCAAACAAAGCACTGAATGCAAAGCTTTAATAAAGAGAGAGAGAGAGAGTTCCTGTCTCTTCCTATGTATTTAACTTCTGTAGTCAATGAAAGTAACCAATCAACATTTACTGAGCAGTTATGATTTGCAGCAATAAACCTTGTTCAAGTAATAAAAAGAAAGTGACAGTCAGGAAGACATGGAGAGAATGCAAACTGAATAAGTCACAGCTGAGAACTGGTCAAAAGGAATCTTCTTTTCTGGTAATTTTTTTCTAGATGTTCTTAATAATGAAAATAATTAGCAGAAAATAAAAGTCCATGGTCTTTTGAGTTGGGACTGTTTAGTTTCGGGCCATTTGTTCCATTAGTCCCTGAGCAAGTTATGGAACTTCTCTGAACATCAGTTTCTCACCCTGTAAAGTAACAATAATACATCTTGCACAATGTGACTGAAAGTTCATTAAGATGAATGTTTAACACACTATGTGCAGTAAATTAACACTAAGCTTGTTATTGTTAGTTTAAAGCATGTAGAGCTCACATTTTTTACATGAGTGCAAATTGTAGCTGAGGTACTGTATAAAAATATTTTTCTTATTGAAAACTAATATACTTAAATTATTGAAATATTTAGAAAATCTCAAGAAGCTAAGAGAAATGAAAATTATCCTAAATCTTAAAACTGAGATGACCACAGTTAACACCTAGGTGCATCTACACTGTGTACTTCTCTGGCTCTCTCTCTCCATCTCTATCACACTGTTTCCATTTTTTTCCACTCCTCTCCCACCTCCTTCTTCTCCTTCTCCCCTTTCTCCTAGCTCCTCCTCCTCCTCCTTCTTTTTCTTTCTTCCTTCATTTCTTTTTTCTTTCTTTCTCAGTGTTCCCTTCACTCCCACTCTAAGCATAGTGAAAAGAACCTCTGCAGGTGATGATCCCTTGGTGTAGCTCTTCCTGCAGCCTCTGCTATACATAAAGCAATCACTTTCATATACAGAGACCCAGCAATTATCTCTCATGGAGGTAAACACTTCTGATCCTCCAGGTTGAGTACAGTTTGGGGAATATGTGCACAGAGAGGAGCACCTCTCATGGTCCCGCAAATCTCCCCTGAAGTCTCATTCCGCCCTCAGGGATTTCTCACAATTATCAGCACTACAGATTTCAGGGGCATCACTCTGTACACAGTTTTGCAACTTGCTTTATGTGTTTCAATATGGACATACTTTTTAAAGTTAGCACTGAAATGCAAAAAGAATTAAGCATGAATTTACATTAAGTAAGAAGAAAGCAAGATATGCAAAGAAAATAGCATTCCCAAAAGCAGAGAGGCCGGAGGGAAGATGATATTTTCAAGACATTAAATTTGTCCTATATGGCTCCTCTGCTACAGAGAAGGGGTTAGGGAAAAAGGGAGCCTAGAAAGGAGGAAGGGACAGATAGTAGAAGAACTCATCTGCCATGCTGAGGCTTTTAGACCTCATAACCTGTTGGTTAGGGGCATGAACTCTGGCACCAAATTGAGCTGTGTTCCAGTTCCAGGTATATCACTAACTGGACTTTGGGAAAATCACTTAACTTCCTTAAGTTTTGGTTTACTATATTTGTAAAACAGGGATGATAGCATGTGTAAAAGAATTTCATCACTGTACAGTCAATTCTTATTTGCAGTAAGCTACAGTCTATAAAGTTGCAGCAAGCACTAAATTACAAAATAACTGTTCTCCTGGGTGAAATACAGGGCTAGGTTCCTAAGAGTTTCTGGTCACAATATTTTTATCACTACAGTGATACATAGCCTTGTTTTATGTGCATTTCTGTTTAAAGACACCTTATTTAAAATGCATTACCAATTCATTAGTATTGAACTCACAGTCAACAGCACTATCAGTCATGCATGAATGAAGCTTATCTAATACATGTATTTTCTCTGTAAGTCACAAGCTTCTTGTACTTTGGAACACAGTAACACCACACAGCACTTTAGCACTATACTTGGGGTCCTTGTTTTTAAACAGCAAAGTCATGAGAAAGAACACAAATGTGGAAACCACAATAATAAATAGACCACAGGATGAACACTAGGTTACAGTGTGAGAGCTAACACAAGAAGGCAGAGTGTCACTGGGTTTGACCTCAGCTGGGAATGTGCCTGACAGGTGGCAAGTCTTCTTCTGCTCTGTGCACAAGTGACCATGAAAGCAAGAAAGTGTTGACTGAGGAATTACAAACACATTTTAGCAAGTAGGCAAATTCACAGTACAGAGTCCATGAATAATGAGTTGGCTGCATACAGAAACACTAAGAAATATTCCATAAACATTTATCTTATTTGTCAGAAGGAAATGCTGAAGCCTTCTGAGCTGGATAGTGACACTCATACTTTTGGTATAGAAGGAAAACTTTGAGGAACCAGAGGAGGCAGAGAACAGCTAAGGGCAGGAGAGAAGAGAGAGATTTCACAGAATTTCAGTGGTACAATCAATACCTGGTAAGGATAGGGGAAGTGGAGGAAGAGAATTCAAGACTGACCACAATGTTTCTGGTTGGGGCAACTCAGTAAACAAAGTAAAAAAAAATTCAGAGAAAGTACCAAAAGGAAACTGGGTCTTTAAAACTGATCCTTCCCTGACTTTTGCAAAAACTATTCTTATTTTCTTCTTCCCTTTCTACCTACCTCTTCTAGGTACCCTTTTCTAATTAAGCTGAAGGGAAAGAAGCCAAGTGTGATGGGACAGCTTTCTACTATTCAGCTCTGGTGTGCCTGTGAGAATCAACCCCAGAAGTTGATCAGAAGATCAGTTGATCAAAAGATCAGAAGCTCAATTCCAACTAATGGGCAGAGTTGGATATTTGCAGACTGCTCTAAATTCAGGATCCTAGGTGCCCAGAGTGTGTTACCTTCCCTGCTCCCAGTTTAGCTGCAGTATCCTGTGTTTGAACAATGTCATGTGTTGCAGGAACCACATGTCCCTGAACTGAATTTCTGTCACCTGTCCAAAATATCACAGTCCAGTGCCCCACTGAGACATATAGCCTGGCCATGAACCATCTTAAACCAGCCATCAAGCTGAAATACTACTAGATATCTCCAGTTTCTTTTGTCCTTTCAACAAACTTCACCAGTTCCCAACATAAATAACTCACACAATTCACAGGAGCCTAGGGGTCTATTGCAAAGAACTGACTCATTAGAAAAGTCCCTGATGCTGGGAAAGACTGAGGGCTGGAGAAAGAGGAGGCAACAAAGGATGAGATGGTTGGATAGCATCAACTCAATGGACATGAGTTTGAGCAAACTCCGGGAGATAGTGATGGACAGGGAAGCCTGGCATGCTGCAGCCCATGAGGTCACAAAGAGTCAGACACAACTGAGTAATTGAACAATAACAAAGGTCTATTGCAACTGATCCTTGAAGTCATAATGCTTAGGGCCACTTGAATCCCTGCTGACCTCCATCCAATACTCCTCATCCGTCTACTGCCACTTCCTGCCCACTATAATTGGACAGATATTAAATTCAGATTGGATTTAACTTTTCTATCTCTCTTAAATAATATGATGGAAGCTGATATCTGTCCATCCCCCTTCTTAGAAACCAGAACTGCTGCAGAATCATTTCTTGGAACAGCCCTACCTCATCTCAACTTCCTTCTCTCTGTGGCTGATTGTAGCATTCCATGAGTGGCCAGATGAAAATGTATATAAAATAGTAAGACAGTTCAGGCCAAACTGTTGAAGTATGGACATATGAAGTCAGGACTAGAATAGACTGACAGTGTAAAATAGGGAAGAAGTGATAGAGAGATTGTTACATGTATAAATGGGAGTTAGTTTCTTCAGGAAGCACTCAACTGAGAAGCTGTTTTCTTTCCACAAAAGCCAAAGAAATATAATAGTCTGTTTGTTACCGAAATGCAAGTTCGTGTGCCCGACACAGAGTGAGGCCAAATAATACCAAAGTGTCAGAGTTTGGAGCAGAGAAAGGTTTATTGAGGGTCATGCAAGGAGACAGGTGACTCATGCCTTAAAAACCTCAAACTCCTTGAAAGCTTTAGGCAAAGCCCTTTTCTAGAAAAGGTGAGGGAGGGGCATGGTGAGTTGTTGCACACTTCTTCGTACTTAATGTCAGGTCACGGTCAGGTAATGATGTTCATATAAATCTCCACCAAACAAATGCTACTCTCTGTTCTGACAAGAAAGGGCAAGGTCCCCAAGCTCACTTCCACTCTCTGAGATCCAGGTTCTGGCTAAGAGGAGACAGATCTCAGTTGGTGGCTCCTTCAGAGCCAGGTTTCCAGACCCTGCCCAGCTGTCATCACTGAGGGAGCCAGTTGCCCAGGACCCATCTAGCCCTCAGGCTCCTCAGGCCGCCCAAACAGCTGGGGCCAAGTCCTTCAGACTGTGACTTAGCCTGGTTGTCCCTTCCATTAGGTCACAGGGGTAGGGATAGGGTAGAGTTTCACCATTACCTCAAGGCCTGGGCCCAGTCAGTGGACAGCCTTGTTGAGGGCTCTGGAGCTCTGCAGGACACAGCCCCCAGCCTGTTCCCTGGGCCCCTCCCTCAGCTCACCCACTGGTCCAAGGCCAGATGAGCTGGAGGACCCCAGGTAGAAGGCCGGGATCCAACTCTTACCTTACTCTCTGCCTGACAACCGCCACTCCACCAACCATCGATTGAATTTCCCGACTAAAGGTTGCTCACTGACAGTTGGCTGCTTGTGGGTGGGGCCCACTGCAGCTCTGACCAATGGCTAAGCAGGACCATTAACCGCTGTTCATTGACGGTTGCTTGAGGGAGGGGCTCACTGAAGTGCCAACGAATGGCCAAAGAGGACCAGTAAGGGTCCTGTAGTAAACACTGCCTGGTAACAGGGGTGCGGAGTGGGGTTTAATGGGGCACAGCAACAGCATCCCCACCAAGGTCTGCACTCAACCATGCTCTGTTACACACTCTCTCCTCATCCTCCACTCCACCTCCAAAACAAAGAGGGAAAACAGTTACAAAAAGCATTTTGCCAAGTTTTCCAAAGAATTGGTTCCCAAATACCACTCTGCAGTGCAGTGTTAATATTACTGAATATGAACTACCTGGAGAACTCATTAAGAATACAGACACTCAGGCCCCAACCAAAAGTTCTAATTCAGTAAGCCTAAAACCCAGGAATTTTCATTTTGAAAATCAGCCAAATTGGAAAAATAGACTTCAATTCTGTGGTTGCCTAGTTTTGAGTAGTGGTAATCGATACCAGCTTCAGCTATTGATACGTGGCCAGTGAAGAGAAGGTCTGAACTTGAGGCAACTGCAGATAATCATCATATTGGTCCCAGTATAAGATAAACATTCCAATCAGATAGGACAAGAAAGAATATGGAACTCAGAACACAACCAATCAAGGACAGTGGGTCCATTTGCTTACTTATTCATTTATTTTTTTCAAGAAATTATGTGCTAAGAACCCACTGTATACCAGACTCTGTACTATATGTGGGGGATATAAGAATAAACAAAACAGGTCCAGCTCTTATTCTTGTTAATTTATAATCTATTGACACAGATCATTAACATTAAACAAATAATCTCAAAAATAAATACATAAATATAGACTGAAGTTGTATAATGGAAGATTTGACTCAGTAGGGAAGAACAGGAAGCATGGAACTGAGGTCAGGGAAGACTTCCTGAGGAGGTGACATTACAGTTTGAAGGGCAAGTAGGAGTTTACTAGATGAAGAGAGGCAGCAGAGTGTGTTCCAGGGAGGTGAGAAAAAGGCAGGAACAAAGGCTTAGAGGCTGAAAGAAATTTATCTGAAGTGCAATAAGGACGAAGAGAATAATGGGAGATAAGGATGGGCAAGGAAGCAAAGATAGGTCATGCATGACAGGAAAGCCAAGTTCAAGATCAGGTCTTTGATGCTTGGGATGCAGGAAAGGAAGAAGGGAGATGAGAACCTGCAGTATCCTGAGAGGTAATGGACCAGAGGGCAGCAGCAGTGTTGGAGGTAAGTGAACATAAGAGGGGAGATTTGAGAGGTATTAAAGTGAAAGAGGAGAGTGAAAAAGTTGGCTTAAAGCTCAACATTCAGAAAACAAAGATCATGGCATCTGGTCCCATCACATCTTGGCAAATAGATGGGGAAACAGTGGAAACAGTGTCAGACTTTATTTTTTGGGGCTCCAAAGTCACTGCAGATGGTGACTGCAGCCATGAAATTAAAAGATGCTTACTCCTTGGAAGGAAAGTTATCACCAACCTAGAAAGCATATTGAAAAGCAGAGACATTACTTTGCCAACAAAGGTCCGTCTAGTCAAGGCTATGGTTTTTCCAGTTATCATGTATGGATGTGAGAGTTGGACTGTGAAGAAAGCTGAGCGCCGAAGAATTGATGCTTTTGAACTGTGGTGTTGGAGAAGACTCTTGAGGGTCCCTTAGACTGCCAGGAGATCCAACCAGTCCATTCTAAAGGAGATCAGTCCTGGGTGTTCTTTGGAAGGAGTGATGCTAAAGCTGAAACTCCAGTACTTTGGCCACCTGATGCGAAGAGTTGACTCATTGGAAAAGACTCTGATGCTGGGAGGGATTGGGGGCAGGAGAAGAAGGGGATGACAGAGGATGAGATGGCTGGATGGCATCACCGACTCAATGGATGTGAGTCTGAGTGAACTCCGGGAGTTGGTGATGGACAGGGAGGCCTGGCGTGCTGCGATTCATGGGGTGGCAAAGAGTCGGACATGACTGAGCGACTGAACTGAACTGAACTGAACTGAAGGAGAAATATCTTTGCCTTACTTAAATTTTACATTATTAATTTCCATTATATTTATTTTGATTCTTACCTACTATTAACGGCAAATGATGCTGGTTCTCACTGTATGGAAGTAAAATAACATTTTTAAATGTAATTCTTTAAATATTTAATTAATTTATTTATTTGGCTGCACCAGGTCTTAGTTGCCACGTGTGGAATCTCAGTTCCCGGAACAGGGATCAAGCCCCCTGCAGTAGGAGCAAGGTCTTAGCACTAGAGAACAAAATAACATTTTTTAAATAAGAGTGGTGAGTTTTTTTATGTTATTTAGTGGGTTTATTTACTATTAGTAAATATCTCAGTGCCAAAGTTGTTTTAATAGACTAGGGTTTTTTTACATTTTTGCTTCGTATTTTTAAAAACTGAAACTGTTTTCATATACTATTAGACTAAATTATATTTTACAAATAGAATGACTAAAAGCAAATTCTCATCCTACCACACAAGTCAAAATTACAATTTTTTCTGGAATTAGCTAGTACTGATAATTATATAACCTTGTGAATACACTAAAAACTACTGAATTATACATTTTTAAAGGATGGATTTTATGGCATATAAATTTTATATAAATTTTTTTAAACTACATTGTTGCTTCCAGGCTCAAGTTTCTACTTTCAGCATTCCTCCTATGTTTAACATGATCACTGTTAATACTAATAGCTATATATACTATACACTCGACTACAGCTACTATACTATAATAAAGATAAATGTATTTATGGATGGAGAGAGAGAGAGCAGATACATTTATCAATACCTTTCCCAAGCTACCTTCTCTGGCATGCAAATTTAGTACCAGAATCTTTAACCATAGCAGTCATTTTCATCCTTATACATCCCAGGAGGAGCACTTTAGTTGGTAGTGATGGAGACTTTGGAGATCTATGATGATTGGTTGGTTGGTTGGTTCCTGAACTTCTGTTATCTGAAACAAGCATACATGATGCAGGTAGATCCGACGTGCCTGTAGAGCAGTTTCCTTGAACTCCATGACAGCCCAGCTGTCTTAACTTTCCTCTCTGGCCTGATCTTTAAATGTTGTGGTCTTCCATATTCTTTACTGGGATCTCTTCTCTCTCTAAGCCAATGTCAACCTATAGCAATTCAGTCAGAATTTCTGGTGGTGGTTCTTAAGTATTAGGATTTTTTTTGATGTCTCCAAATTCTAATGTGCAGTTGAGAAATAAAATTATGCTCTTCATCCCATCACCCCCTCAATAATCTCATTTACTCAGTCATTTTAATTATCATCCTTATTCCAATAACTCACAAATCTGTATCTCTAGTTCCCACCACCTTCGGGAGCTAGAGATAAAACAACCACTAAACCACAAGATAAACTTTTATTTAATTGACACAAAATTTTAAAATATGTTAAAGTTTAAATCATTTCTTCCTAGATTTTTCTAATTTTCTTTCTCTTTTTTGAGTAGTGAAGAACCTGTGCTTTGTTCATATCCAAAAAAACTGATAATACTGCCTCCTGGGAAATGGAACATACATAAGCACGTCTTTTCTAAACTACGGACACTGGGTGTTGGGGGGGGGCCTCAATTTAAAGGTCTCAAAAGCACTAAAAAAAAAAAATAATAATATATATATATATATATATATATATATATACCTGCTAAATAATTCATCATTTCCCCATGTACCCAGACAAAATCTGCTCTTCCTCTCACTAAATGGCCCTAACACCCACCCAGTGGCTAAATTAAAAAGCTGGGGAATTATGATTTAATTTTCCATCTTTCACATCCTCATCCTCATGATTGGCTAAGTAACATCAATTCTAACCCTTCAAGAGATCATAAATCTGTTTACTTGCTCTTCATCCCCATGGCCACCATGTTCTCTTGCCTGGAGTACCATGGCAGCCTCTTAACTGGTCTCCTTGCCCACAAATCCTTACTTGGTCTGCACTACCAAAACTATATTTCTAAACACAAATGTTTTGTGTGTACTTAAAATCTTTCAGAGGCTCCTTCCTGCCCTGAGGATAGTGTTTGCATTTGGTTTACAAGGCCCTTACAAGCCTCTCCAGATGCTTTCACTGCTCCCTCTGCGGCTGGTCCAATCCCCTCATCATCCCTTCATCTCACTTTAGCAGAAATTTCTTTCTTTGGAAAAATATTCTCTAGTCTCCCAAACCAGGTGTCCCTTCCGTTCATGGCTATATCACCACGCACTTACTCTACTTACTGCATCAATCACTAACTTGACTATTCCCCGCTACAACTGAGTGCCTCAGGAGCAGAGACAATTCTTCATGATTGCCCATGCTTGCCACATGTAAGTGTTCAGTATTTGTTGAAATAAACAATGAATGATGAATGAATAATAGCCCTGTAGTCCTCACAAATCTCATTAACGAAACTTGCTTTAACCCTCTTTAAGCAAAGTTAGGATACAAGAAAAATAGTTGTTAAAAAGAAATCTTGCATACACATGCACAGCAGACCCATGGTCTACCCTATGGATATGAAAGGGCTGGAGTTCATTTCAGCCAACATTTGTAAGTAGTTACTGTTCACTCTGTCCATAATGAACTTGGATTATGCAGTGTCAACAGTCACCTAGTCATCTTAAATTAAGAAATATTAAAGTATGAAATTTGTCATTTAATATAAATAGTAGCCACTATTACCATCCTCCAAGCACTGTGCTCAGCAGTTGACACACATTGTCTCATTTAATCTCCACAATCAAGCTCTCAAACAGATCATATTACAACTTCTCAGAGGAAGAAACCAAGGCTAAGGAAGGGTAAGCACAGACTACAATAGTACAGTTAGGATGTGAAAAAGCCAGTATCCCACCTTTACAGCAGAAAAATAAACTGAACACAAAACTTATACTTAATATTGCCATGTCACATCCAATCTTGCCCTAACAAGTGACAGAATACAAGGTTAAGGCTGCTGGAGAGAGAAATGCCTTCAAGTCAATAAAATGCTGCATATTCATGGAACATAGCCCATGCCAAAGAGGATGCTTAAAATTTTACCGAGTTCTTTATCTGAGTGCAACCTAAATGAGTTCAAAAATGTACTACAAAATGTACCTCTGCTTAACAATCGTATGTCCCACTTTCCCTGGAGACAAACCAGGGAGCTTGTCAGGTGGCTCACTAGTAAAGAATCAGTCTGCAATGTAAAAGACACAGGAGATGGGTGTTCAATCACTGGGCCAGGAAGATCCCCTGGAGGAGGAAATGGCAACCCTCTTCAGGATTTTTGCCTGGAAAATCCCATCGACAAAGTAGCCTGGCAGGCTACAGTCCACAGGGTCACAAAGAGTCAGACACAACTGAAGCAACTTAGCATGCACGCAAGCAGATACAAACCAGACTCTTGGAAGTATATATTCATTGGGGAGGGGGAACTTTAGTTAAATAGTCTAGCATTTTAAAATAACTAAAATGCACTGAGTTCACCCTTCTGAAAAATGCAATAGCTACTAGCTTCTTGTCTTAAAAATCTTGCCTTGTCAAAAACTTTTTCATTTTTTTCTGCATAACTTTTTTAAAGAATTTAATTCCTCCCTCACTCCTGAATTAACCAAAATAATATGCTCTTCAGTTATTATTACATAAATTAGTAACCTAACCAAAATGATCCCCAGTACTAAACACTTCATGCTCCTCGGGGCTGGCCTCTCTCTATTTTAACGTCTCTAAGATTAAACAATTCATTTTAATCTCACTATCTTTAGATAAGATATACAGTAATCATTGATTAATTTCACTCATCTAATAGACCTTCATAGGCTTATTATAGACCAGAAATTGTCTATCATGTACTTACTAAAAAAAAATACTTACTGAGCAACTATGTGCTGGGGATTTGATGGTAAACAATATAACCAGGGTTTCTGAACTTTATTTGCCCATTCTTAAGGCAGGACCTAAATGTCGATAGTTTTCAGTGTCTCTGAGATACTACTGGGTTGGCCAAAAAGTTCATTTGAGTTTTTCCATAAGCTGTTATGGAACTTTTTGGCCAACGCAATACTAATTACCACCCAGTACAGGAGACACAGGAGATGCAGGTTAGATCCCTTGGTCAGAAAGATTCCCTGGAGACGGGAATGGCAACTCACTCTTGTATTCTTGCCTGGAGAATCCCATGGACAGAGGAGCCTGGCAGGCTACACTCCATGGGGTTGCAAAGAGTCGGACATGACTGAGCAACTGAGAATCATACTAATTATCATAGATCATACATAATAGCCTGAAAGCCAAATCCAACTGCTGCCCATTTTCATATGACCACAAAGAAGCATTATCTTTACATATTTAAACGGTTTTTAACATCAAAAGAAAAATAACATTTCATAATAGATGAAAATTATATGAAATTCAAATTTAAGTATATATACATGAAGTTTTTTTAGAACACAGACAAGCTCATCTGATTACATCTATGTCTGCTTTTGCACTACAAAAGTTTGGTGGTTTTCTAAGTGTCCATCAACAGATGAATGGACAAAGAAGATGTGTGGGGTGTGTGTGTGTGTGTGTGTGTGTGTATAAAATGTATATAATGGAATACTATTCACCCATGAAAAAGAATGAAACAATGCCATTTGCAGCAAATGGATGGACCTAGAAATTGTCATACTAAGTGAAGTCTGTCAAAGACAAATACCATGTGATATCACTTATATGTGGAATCTAAAATATGATACAAATCTACTTATTTACAAAACAGAAATAGATTCACAATCATAGGAAACAAACTTATGGTTACCAAAGAGGAAAGGGTGTGAAGAAGGATAAATTAGGAGTTTGGGATTAGTAGATGCAAACTACTATGTCTAAAAATAAATGATATGGTCCTACTGTATAGCAGAGGGAAATATATTTAATAACTTGTAATAAGCCATAATGGAAAAGAATTTATATATATACATATATATAAAGACTATATTGATATTGCTGATATTCAGATATATACATATATCTGAATCACTTTGCTGTACCCCAGAAACTAACACAACATTGTAAATCAACTATACTTCAATAAAAATATAAAAAATTTTTAAAAAGTTTATTGGTGTGATAGAGGCCACACTCTCACTGCTTTGCACACCTGTTTGGTGTACTATGAATCACAGTGGCTCAGTCATAACAGCATTTAAAATGTCATGTGAATTACCTTACCATGATCTTTTTTATTACCAGTGGATACCCATCATGCTAAAATAAGAAGAGAACTGTGTCGAACTTTCAGAACACACTGGAAGATGGACCATGTTGTTACTGAATTAGATGACAAAGCACTTTGTATATCAATGATACTATATCTGGGCTAAAAGAATATACTTAATTCCAGATTAAGCACTCATCACAGTATTCCCAACTCACAGAAAATTCAATGGTCAGAAAATATTACAAAACGAAAACAGACTATCTCATCACAGAAGAATTTCTTCACAGATGTAAAAAAAAAAAAAAGGAAAATGAGCCTGCAACCAAAGTGAGTTTGTAAGTGGTTCATTTGTTAGCCAAGCAAGGAAAGTCATTTACCAATGCTAACTTAATTAAGTTGTGTTTGATTGCAGCAGCTGAAGCAATGTGTCCAGAGAAAATAAACTTGTGTAGGACTATGTATTAGTCTTGGTAAGAACAATAAAGACATTGGGAGCAGTATCAATATAGTCAATTCAAAAATGAGGCTAATTATTTTGAGTGGTTTTCCTTGGTTTTAATGAGTTGACAGATGTCATGGATACTACTCAGTTGTTCTGCATACCAAGAGTCAATGTCGATTTTGAAGTGACTGAAGAATTAGCCTGTAGAGGCTGCGTGAAACCACTACAAACAAGAATATCCACATGAGTAGGAAAAAGTAATAATCCAATACAACTTAAGTGGAATCTGCTAAAATATGTAACTACTTAGGGTGGTTAAAAATTATACGTGGAACAAAGAGACTTGGTTGAAAAAAAATAAAGAGCTGTAAAAATGCATGATTATTCATTTTATTATTCATCAGGAGGAACACTGAGGAAAATATTTGAATTTTATCATGTGGATGTTAATAGTAGTAGTTAATAGTGATCTTCATTTGCTCTAGTGGCTTAACCATTGTTAGTCCCATGAAGTTTTCTCAGAAAATATAAGCTGAATATCCTGACTCATTCCACCACACAAAAGTTTTATGGATTAACAGTGTAAAGTTTTACTGTGATTTTTTTTTTTAACTCAGAGTCCAAAACAAGTCTTTTCTGGAAAAAAAAAAAAAAAAAAAAAAAAACCCACCCACAATCGCTAACACTGAACACTGAATAGCTTTGGAAATCAGCTTTTCTTATGAATTTGAGAATTTTTTCAATGAATTCTACCTAAATTTCCATGACAAAACAGCACATACATGCCAAAATTTTATAACAATAAAGTCATTTCAACGACAACTAATGTCTGAATCACAAATGATGTCAGGCTATTTTACATACTTCCCATGCTCACAAAGGTTAAAATAAAAAGTAGGATTTCATTCCCACATAGATTGAGAGAATATATATTTTGTGAGCTCAAACTATAGCAATGTTTTTCAAACTTCAATGCAAGTGAAAAGGAAATTTCAAAATTTCAAAATTCTTTTAACTGAGTGCAATTAAGGAGCTTCCACCTAACTTTCTATTATAAGTAATTAATCTGAAATATAATGACATGTAAAAGGAAAATAATCAGGAGAAAAATCTAATAAATTCTATAAATGCCTTCTAGGCTATGAACATGCTCCATTAAAATCAGATACTTGTGGACTGATGCTACTATTTGGCAGTATCATACCAGGAAAGACTGAAGGCAGGAGAAGGGGACAACAGGATGAGATGGTTGGATGGCATCACCGACTCAATGAACATGAGTCTGAGCAAGTTCCAGGATTTGGCGATGGACAGGGAAGCCTGGTGTGCTGCAGTCCATGGGTTTGCAAAGAATCGGACATGACTGAGCAACTGAACTGAACTATTGGATGAAAAGACATTTTCAAAGATGAAATATATAAATTCTTATTACAGATCAGCATTAAGAGATAAATATTTGCAGTCAATTCTGATGATGGGAAACCATAACTTTGCATCCCAATTAAGTGAAATTTTATCCTCCTTCAAAATACTTCCATTCTTCTCATTAGCAAATCTATATTACCAAAAAATTGCTTTGCAATTATTTTTATTTTAATTTAATCAATCAAAATTTTGTGGAAATGTGTTTTTTCTCTTATCATATAAGTACTTATATAATATCTTCAACTTTGCCTTCTGACCTCCAAAGCCTAAATTTTCCCCTTATCAAAAAAAGGGAAACAACCCTTGCTCAAAAGAGTTGATGGTAAAATGGGGCATCTCACAATCTCCAAGAAGTAGGAATGGTTTATGCTTTCCAAGGGAAAATAGGTTACAAAAATGTAAATTAAAAAATTGTCACAGATTATAATAGCCAGGACATGCAAGCAATCTAAATGTCCATCAACAGAGGAATGAATAAGAAAGATGTGGCATATATATACAATGGAATATTAGCCATAAAAATGAAAGACACTGTGTCATGCAGATGTAGATGGACCCAGAGACTGTCATATAGTAAAGTAAGTCAGAAAGAGAAAAACAAATATCACATATCAATGCATATATATGGAAAATCTATAAAAATGATACAGATGAACCTATTTGCAAAGCAAAAATAGAGAAAGACACAGAGAACAAACATACAGACACCAAAGGAGAAAAGGGGAGTGGGATGAATTGGGAAACTGGGATTGACATACATACACTGCTATTTATAAAACAGATAACTAATGATAACAGACTGTGTAGCACAGGGAATTCTACTCAGTGCTCTACGGTGACCTAAATGGGAAGGAAATCCAAAAAGAGAG
Organism: Bubalus bubalis; assembly: GCF_019923935.1. Taxonomy (NCBI): domain Eukaryota; kingdom Metazoa; phylum Chordata; class Mammalia; order Artiodactyla; family Bovidae; genus Bubalus; species Bubalus bubalis. The sequence goes on from NC_059164.1 coordinate 80,272,120, forward strand.
GGTGTGTGTGTGTGCGTGTGTGTGTGTGTATGTGTGTGTATGTGTGTGTGTGTGTGTATGTATATATATATATATATATATATATATATATATATATATACCTGATACACTTTGCTGTACAACAGAAACTAACACAACATTGAAAAGTGACTATACTCCAATAAAAATTAAAAACTCTTAAGTATAACCTTGTCTAAAAGGGGAACAAGAGACAATATACCTCCTATGAGTCTCACCAAAAGCTTCCATTCTGACATAGAGTATGACTCTAGGAAGGATAAAGAAAGACCCCATTAAGAGAGTTCAACAGGGCTGACAGCCTCCACAAAGACTCCAGGATCCCACTCAAGGCTGAAAATCCAGGGATTCCAAGAAACAAAGAGAAGGTAAGCAGAATCTAGAGGCCTGGAAATTAGGGTCCTCCCCATTTACATGGCACCATGCTTAATCTCCTGGATTTATATGCAACTCCATGGAGAGGGCAGGCACCAAAATAGTGACTGAAATACAATTTACCAAATGCAGTAAAGGTTCACAGTCAAATCTGGGTTAACATAAAAAAAATTACATACATATTTTTGGACAAGAGTTATATCTGCTACCTGATATGGCCAATTTCATAACTATATGATGATTGAATGGAATAAATTATGTAAAGTATTTAACCAAGCACCCATCACCCATCACCGACTTGATCGACATGAGTTGAGCAAGCTCCAGGAGTTGGTGATGGACAGGGAAGCCTGGCATGCTGCAGTCCATGGGGTCGCAAAAAGTCGGACATGACTGAGCAACTGAACTGAACTGAGTACAGCACAATGCAAAGTGTCTACAAAAGCACGTTGTGATGTATATATTTCGTAATTATCTTTTTTGCTGTTGATGATATAGCAACCATTTGAAAAACATTCTAGATAACTCTATAGTTCTGAAGCAGAAGTCTAATCTTTTTCTCACTTCTGATTTCTGATCCCTTTCTCACTTTCTCATTTCAGTTTAATTCATACTGCCCTTTGTACAGAAGAAGGGAAAAGATATGGGCCTGCCTTACTGAGAGCCAAAGAGCCCAAAGACTCCATTTTAGGAAACTTCATTGCTCTGTAAAAAATACCCACCAAACTAGAAAAGTGATTCCAGGAGGAGTTAGCTGGGGGAAAAACTATTATTCAGGTTTTCAGGTTTTTGGTATATTTTGGCAAAAATTGACTAGATAAAATTAAGATGAGACCTCTGAAGCCAAAGCTTTATACCAGCTCTACCCTATCTTTTAGAACTAACACCCAAAAAAGATGTCCTTTTCATTATAGGGGACTGGAATGCAAAAGTAGGAAATCAAGAAACACCTGGAGTAACAGGCAAATTTGGCCTTGGAATACAGAATGAAGCAGGGCAAAGACTAATAGAGTTTTGCCAAGAAAATGCACTGGTCATAGCAAACACCCTCTTCCAACAACACAAGAGAAGACTCTACACATGGACATCACCAGATGGCCAACATCAAAATCAGAATGATTATATTCTTTGCAGACAAAGATGGAGGAGCTCTATAATCAACAAAAACAAGACCAGGAGCTGACTGTGGCTCAGATCATGGACTCCTTATTACCAAATTCAGACTTAAATTGAAGAAAGTAGAGATAACCACTAGACCATTCAGGTATGACCTAAATCAAATCCCTTATGATTATACAGTGGAAGTGAGAAATAGATTTAAGGGCCTAAATCTGATAGATAGAGTGCCTGATGAACTATGGAATGAGGTTCTTGACATTGTACAGGAGACAGGGATCAAGACCATCCCCATGGAAAAGAAATGCAAAAAAGCAAAATGGCTGTTTAGGGAAGCCTTACAAATAGCTGTGAAAAGAAGAGAAGCAAAAAACAAAGGAGAAAAGGAAAGATATAAACATCTGAATGTAGAGTTCCAAAGAATAGCAAGGAGAGATAAGAAAGCCTTCCTCAGCGATCAGTGCAAAGAAATAGAAGAAAACAACAGAATGGGAAAGACTAGAGATCTCTTCAAGAAAATTAGAGATACCAAGGGGATATTTCATGCAAAGATGGGCTCGATAAAGGACAGAAATGGTATGGACCTAAGAGAAGAAGATATTAAAAAGGGGTGGCAAGAATACACAGAAGAACTGTACAAAAAAGATCTTCATGACCCAGATAATCATGACGGTGTGATCACTCATCTAGAGTCAGACATCCTAGAATGTGAAGTCAAGTGGGCCTTAGAAAGCATCACTACAAACAAAGCTAGTGGAAATTATGGAATTCCTGTTGAGCTATTTCAAATCCTGAAAGATGATGCTGTGAAAGTGCTGCACTCGATATGCCAGCAAATTTGGAAAACCCAGCAGTGACCACAGGACTGGAAAAGATCACTTTTCATTCCAATCCCAAAGAAAGGCAATGCCAAAGAATGCTCAAACTACCTCATAATTGCACTCATCTCACATGCTAGTAAAGTAATGCTCAAAATTCTCCAAGCCAGGCTTCAGCAATATGCGAACCGTGAACTTCCTGATGTTCAAGCTGGTTTTAGAAAAGGCAGAGGAACCAGAGATCAAATTGCCAACATCCGCTGGATCATGGAAAAAGCAAGAGAGTTCCAGAAAAACATCTATTTCTGCTTTATTGACTATGCCAAAGCCTTTGACTGTGTGGATCACAATAAACTGTGGAAAATTCTGAAAGAGATGGGAATACCAGACCACCTGACCTGCTTCTTGAGAAATCTGTATGCAGGACAGTAAGCAACAGTTAGAACTGGACATGGAACAACAGACTGGTTCCAAATAGGAAAAGGAGTACATCAAGGCTGTATATTATCACCCTGGTTATTTAACTTATATGCAGAGTACATCATGAGAAACGCTGGACTGGAAGAAGCACAAGCTGGAATCAAGATTGCAGGAGAAATATCAATAACCTCAGATATGCAGATGACACCACTCTTATGGCAGAAAGTTAAGAGGAACTCAAAAGCCTCTTGATGAAAGTGAGAGTGGAAAGTGAAAAAGTTGGCTTAAAGCTCAACATTCAGAACACGAAGATCATGGCATCCGGTCCCATCACTTCATGGGAAATAGATGGGGAAACAGCGGAAACAGTGTCAGACTTTATTTTTGGGGGCTCCAAAATCACTGCAGATGGTGACTGCAGCCATGAAATTAAAAGACGCTTACTTCTTGGAAGTAAAGTTATGACCAACCTAGATAGCATATTCGAAAGCAGAGACATTACTTTGCCAACAAAGGTGCATCTAGTCAAGGCTATGGTTTTTCCAGTGGTCATGTATGGATGGGAGAGTTGGACTGTGAAGAAGGCTGAGCACCAAAGAATTGATGCTTTTGAACTGTGGTGTTGGAGAAGACTCTTGAGAGTCCCTTGGACTGCAAGGAGATCCAACCAGTCCATTCTGAAGGAGATCAGCCCTGGGATTTCTTTGGAGGGAATGATGCTAAAGCTGAAACTCCAGTACTTTGGCCACCTCATGCGAAGAGTTGACTCATTGGAAAAGACTCTGATGCTGGGAGGGATTGGGGGCAGGAGGAGAAGGGGACAACAGAGGATGAGATGGCTGGATGGCATCACTGACTCGATGGTAGTGAGTCTGTCTGGGTGAACTCCGGGAGTTGGTGATGGACAGGGAGGCCTGGTGTGCTGCCATTCATGGGGTTGCGAAGAGTCGGACATGACTGAGCGACTGAACTGAACTGACCCTATTCCCAACCACTAACAGAATGGGTCATGTGCAGGGGACTTCCCTGGTGGTCCAGTGGCTGAGACTCCGTGCTCCCAATATAGGGTGTGGGGATCCATCCCTGGTCAGGGAACTAGATCCTACATGACATGACTAAAGATCCCACGGGCCATAACTGAAAAAAAAAATCCTGCATGCCGCAACAAAGATAGATCCCAAGGGCTGCAACTAAGACCTGGTGCAGCCAAATAAATAAATATTTTTAAAAGATATATGGGATTTCCCAGGTGGTGCTAGTGGTAAAGAATGTGCCTGACAATGCAGAAGACTTAAGAGATGGGGGTTCAATCCTTGGGTTGGAAAGATCCCCTGGAGGAGGGCATGGCAACCACTCCAGCATTCTTATCTGGAGAATCTCATAGACAGAGGAGCCTGGCGGGCTACAGTCAATTATCTGTCGCACAGAGACAGTCATGACTAAGCGACTTAGCACACAATCACAAAAGATATATACAAGGATATAATGTAATGCAAGGATAAAAGTATTCATGAAATTGATAACACCAGATTTAGGATGGTTTTCATCCCTCTCCTGGCAAATGAAACAGAATGAAAGGTCGCTTGGCTGCACTCTTCCATCCGTGCCTTGTACACAAGATTTACATCAAATTTCACTTCCTATGGGGAGCCTTTTCTGACTCCTCTGGTTACTTGCTCTTCTGGGCTTCCACAGTTCTGTATACAAACCACAATTAAAACACTGATCACATAATTATTTGTATATCAAAATCTTGTCTTCCCCACTGTGGCTCCTTAAATGAAATCTAAAAGACCCAACTTAAAGAATTTCAATTAAAGTCAGCAAATACCTCACTGGAGCCAAGTACCTCATGCCTAATCCTTGGCTTAATGCTATGTTGCTAAACACAGTATATGGTTTCTGTCTTCAAAAATATTACATTTACAAAAAAGAAGGAGAAAAAAGACAAAACAATATACATAAAACTATTGATATGAGAGAACTATGCAATCAGTCAAATGCTTAACTGGGTCATGAAGGAAGTGGAATCCAAGCTGGAACTCTAAGAAAGGAAAAGATCCATGGGGAACATGGAGTGATGCTGACTGGGTCTTTGCAGACACTTTACAACAAGGGTCAGCCAACTTTTTCTGTAAAGGGCTCATTGTAAATATTTTCAGCTTTGTGGGCCATAGTCTCTGCCCAGGCTCTTCTGTTGTCAACAGCAGATGCAAATAATACATAACCAAATGAGCATGACTAAGATTCAATAAAACTTCACTTATGAACACTAAAATTTAAGCTTCATATAATTTTCATGCATTACAAAATATTATTCTTCATTTTATTTCTCTTACCCCTTTTCAAAATGTAAAAGCTATTCTCACCTCACATGCCACAAAAGAATCAGGCACCTAAGGGATTTGGCCCATAGTATGTGATTTGCCCTAGCAGCTACAATACAGAAAATGAAATAAATCAGCCTGAGAGTGGGATACATATTAAAAACTGGTAATGAATGCTAAACAAGGGGAGCTCAAGATAGGTCTGCATAGTAAGGGCCTTCTAAATATCCATGTAAAATAAACACACTAATAAGTAATGCAAACAGAAATATCAATGAGACAAAGTTTTATGAATTCATGTGCATGGAAACACATCCCAAGCTGGCAATTTAAATTTATAATTTCCCAAGGTTTAGGAAGGAAGAAAAAAAAATGCCATCATTGAACCAGAGTGTACCTCACTCAAGGAGCTACCATAGCTGCCATGGGGCTAATACACTGGGTATCCACCACTTGGTCACCTGGCCCTGGGATTTGCATGGAAGGTGGGAAGGAAAAGGAGATAAGACTTGCTACTAATAGAAATGTTTAGAGAAGGAAGGGGCCAGAGGTGGTGGGGAGGAAAAAAAAAAATTTCAAGTTGGAGGATCAGTCCCACAGATTCCACTCTTTTGATAGAATTTGTGAAATGTCAACTACATAGGTGTCTATGTTCCCTTTTCCTTTTTTTCAGGCAGAGTCCATGTCTGAAACCCTGGCATAGCTTCAGAAGGGCTGGTTTCTGATTCCCTGGCTTTGTAAAGTTCTGGGTTCAAGTCCTAAGTCTGTCTAATTTACTCTGTGAGTGTGGTTGGCACATTCTGTGATATGGCATGCTGGTAATTAGTACAGATGAATAAAATAACATGAATTAATAGTAATGCACATCATGCAAGTAATTATAGTAGATGTAAGTTAATGAGACAATATTCATTTCTAACAGCTATAACAATAATCATCTTAGGGACTGAACAGATGAATTAGAATCAAATTTTGAGAGAAATCTGAGAGTGACAGTGGATGTAGATAAATACACTGGAGTATAACCATGGATCTTACTTCTTAACTTAGCCTTGAGATTTATCAAATACATATATAAGTAAATAAATATTATTTACTTATTTATAAATAATCAAGAAAGCAAAGATGTTTATCAACAGTACTTACTTCACATAGAAAGTTTCCTATATGTCACACATATTTCAATATTTGAAATTTGCTAGGAGAGTAGATCTTAAAAGTTCTCATCACAGGAAAAAAATTTTTGTAACTATATGAGGTGATCGATACTAACTAAACTTAATGTGGTGACCATTTCACAATATATACATATATCAAAATTATGTTTTACACTGAAAACTAATACAGTGTTATATGTCAATTAAAAGTGAAAGTGGTGGTCACTCAGTCATGTCCAATTCTTTGTGACCCCATGGACTGTAGCCTGCCAGGCTCCTCTGTCCATGGAGATTCTCCAAGCAAGAATACTGGAATGGGTTATCATTCCCTTCTCCAGGGGATCTTTCCAACCCAGGGATAGAACCCGGGTCTCCTGCATTGTGGGCAGATTCTTTATCATCTGAGCCACCCAGGAAGTCCCTACATGTCAATTACATGTCAATAAAATACAAATGTGAGAAAAATAAAACAAAAACAAGATATTTAAGACTAGATTCTTTCAAGGTTTAGGAAGAGTATTAAAATCTTTGAACCTTCTATTGACTTCCAGTATGCTGGGACTGGAAAGTGTCAATATGGGTGACAAGTCTCTCAGGAAATTTTTTAAAGACTCTCAAAAATGGAAAAAATGGAATACAAGTACTCCCCACACTCTGCAAAGAGCCTACCCTTAAGTTAAACATCTAGTAACTATGAACTAAACAGAGGTGTGTACTTTCATGTGTACAGAACTTTATGACTGAGTACCCTGTTAACAGAAAGCTCAGAGTTCACAAATCGGCAATTCACCCCCATTTGCTTTCCTGAGAAATGATTTCACCTTATATTCCTCCATAAAAAAAAAGGTTTTGTCTGCATGATTTCTCAAGTCCCCTTTCTTCTCTGTTACTCTGTTGCCTATAAATCACAAGAAAGGTAGCTTTCAGCTAAGAATAAAGTCTTAGTGACAATCAGAGCTGTGCAAAAATGAAATTGTCTCCCTTGTAAGAAGTAAGCTACTCGTTGCTGAGTTAGAAAGAAATTAGATCAGCATCTTCCTACACCTGGTAAGAGCTTGAATAATTTGTTCCAGTCAGGAGAGCCTAATTTCATCACGTCCCCTCTGATGCTACTTTCAAAGATTGCCATGGACCACCGTACTAGGCAATTTCACATATATTTAATTTGGTCCTCATAACAATCCTTTGAAGACTAAGTCAGGATTTAAAACCAGGTCTTTCTCATACCTCTCGAGATACAAAAAAAAAAAAAAAAAAAAAAAACCCTGAAAGAATGCACATGCACAATGGTTTTGCTTCACGTGGGCCTTTGGTTTCTGAACTTTTTGAAATTCAATGGTCTATTCAGAAGGATGCAACTACAATGCCTCTAAATTCCTTTCCTGGTCCCTAAATGAAAGCAGGTTTCTAAATAATTCAGAGCCCACAATTTTACACACTTGGTCTGATTTCTTTTTCCCTAAATGGGTAGCACTTCTTGCAGTACCGAGCCTTCCTGCTACTTTCCCATCCACTTAAACTATCTTTCAAAAGCTTATTCCTGTTGATTCCTAATTTCACTAGCCAAAAAAGCTTAGTCCCGCACCTTAGGAAATTTCATAGTGTACTTACTCTTTTAGGTTATCTATGTTGAATAAAAAGGACCAGCAGAAATTTCTGGAACGGCCTCACTGTTTACACATCTTCATCAACAGCAGGCTCATACACCCTACTTTTTGTTTCCTTTATTAATACCTATGTGTGATAAAATGTTCCTCCTAATACCATGGTAACACAATTCAGAATAGCTTTCTTGTGAAACTTTGTCACTGATTCCTTAAAAGTCTAGACAAATTACATTTGCTTTCTTTTTTTTTTCCTGGTGCTTATTTACCTCTTTAGACAATACACCCTGTCCCAGAACAAAACAGGCTATTTTCCTCCATTCACTATACTAAGTAATCAACCATCCTACCACTTTTGAAGTCCACCCATATGAATTGAGACTCACTGATAGATTGTAGGGTGCCCTCGTTAGAATGGAAGCCAGAATGGAATTCACTCACACTAAAGAGTAAGTGCAGTGAGTTGTTTTGCGTTTTGGTCAATTTATTCCCTTGAGTTTCTTTAGACTCTTCTAATGGATGACAGAATGTTTCAGCAATTTACTTATATCCAGCATGTCAATCAAGTAGAACATCATGTTCCCCGACCACTATTTGATCTAATACTACATCTCTCACCTCTTTGCTTCAAAAGACATGATGACAGAGGAAATATCTATGTTTCAACAAAGAGCAAAGCAAAGAGTTCATTGAGCCTCTAGATCTCCTTTCTTCCTTGTGAGCACGTCTTTTGCACCCTGATCATCAAGCAGTCCCGTTGAGTTTCCAAGTGACATTCTGCCTTTCATGTATAAAAAAGCTTTTATTTCTGGATTGCAGTCCTTTTGTGCTCTTTCTTGAATTCCTTTATAGTCTGACTGACTTCTTATTTACACCTGACCTGTCACACTTTGAGGCTTTCCCTGTTCTCACTTGAATAATCTTTTGCCTACTTTTTCCCCTTATATTTGCTTCTTTTACTTTATGAGATGGATGCCAAAGTTTTTATAGGAGTTCCTAATCTCTGTTATGTGACATATTTTCCTGCCCTTCCATGAACGTGTTAAAAGCAGTTCCAGGGTTCCTACAAGTTACAAACTTTTTAAAATATTACTTTCAATTTTAACTTCATGCACACATTGATCTGATCAGAGTTCCATTTTCTAAAGCTGAATAACAATGTGATGGAATTTTGTTTCTTTCACTCCCTTTAGAAGATTGAGTGTAACTGAGTTGTGAGCATTATTACAAGAGTCACAGATAACTTCCTGCACCAATCCCTGTCTAGTCCTAGGCCCAAATTCAGTATAAGTCCATTCTATCCTTAATTCTAAAAACTTCAAACCCTGTGAAGCAGACATTTGTGTGAGATCTCCCCGCCTCAGGGTGTGATTTCCCTCCTAATTACTATTTGGTCTAGATTTTTTGTGTTATCGATAGAATTTCAATAGCCTAACCCTATTCAGCTGGTCTTCAGTGGGAAAACAGGGATGAATCTCAAGAGGTCTGAGAAGCTCCCAAAATTATAGGCAAAATCATGCATGTATATGGGTACATGGACTTTTCTAAGAAAGGATTCCAAGCTTTCGTCAGCCTGTCAAAGTAATTATGAGCCAAAAGAAAGAAAGAAAAAAGAAAATACTTCAGAGCCACTAGTCCATAGTGTCCCTAAATTTAATCTTATTAGTGAGCATGAATTTCTCATCCACAGAGAATTTATTTGTCCAGAATCCATTTATACATTTTCGTTTACTGTTTTTATTATACTCATTCTGTTTTCATCATTTTATATGTAAAATGTAATAATCTCAACAGCTCATCCATCCTTAAGATTTCTATGTGTGTGCACAGTCGCTCAGTCATGTCCGACTTTTTGCGATGCTGTGGACTGTAGCCCGCCAGGCTTCTCTGTCCATAGGATTCTCCAGGCAAGAATACTGGAATGAGTTGCCATGCCCTCCCCCAGGGGATCTTCCCAACCCAGGGATCGAATCCAAGTCTCCCACGTTGCAGGTAGATTCTTTACTGTCTGAGCTACCAGGGAAGCTTCCTAATGTTGTGGTACCAGTTTTCACTAGCGTCTACATTTTATCTTTCTATTAAGCCTATGAAAAGAAAATGGAATTGGGATCCTTGCATGCATGCATGCTAAGTTGCTTCAGTCATGTCCAACTCTTCGTGACCCTATGGACTGTAACCTGCCAGGCTCCTCTGTCCATGGGATTCTACAGGCCAACTACTGAAGTGGGCTGCCGTGCCCTCCTCCAGGGGATCTTCCCAACCCAGGGGCAGGTGGGTTCTTTACCACTAGTGCCACCTGCAAAGCCCTAGAGTTTACATGCATTTAAATACTTGGGGCTTTGCTTTTTTATAAAGACTGTTAATTTTCTGTGTATACAGATGGAGAATTTTGCCATCCACACCTTCACCCAGTACTCCACAGAATCCCCTTCTCACTTTCCTCCTCCTTCCAGTCACCACCACGGTTGCCCTCCCAGTCTGTGTCAGATTGGGTCTCATGCTTCCTCGGCACTTATCAACTTTCTCCCAATTTTTCGGTTAAACCGTAAACTGCCGCTTAACAGATTCCCTACACACAGAGCTCATTTTCTGGCCCCCCACATTAACACAACACCTCAATGCACCATTATATTTGCTGAACAAACCTCAGATTATTTGGCAATCTACACAGTAACACCATTATAAGTTTTGTTCCCTAACCACCCTCCCCTTTGCCAGCTTCTTTGAACTGGGACTGACCTTACTGATTTGACTCCTTGCAATGGAAACAAGAATTACATGGTAAGGAAAAAAGAACAATCCATACCGCTTTTAAGGTTTTTTTGGAGAGCCTTTCAAACAATTATCAAATATATATATATATATATATATATATATATATATATAGTGTAAAAACAAAAAATAATTCCAATGCAGACTCCAAAAGTCTAGCTAAAAAAATCTTAATTGTTTAATATGTTATATCCTCTTCTATGTGAGGCAGCACACTAATACAATTGCTATTACACCAAAATCTCCATTGTTCTTCATCAACAGAATATCGTCACGTCAAACCATAAGGTAACTTATATTGAAACTGCAAAGATTCCTACAAGGGTGCTTTCAGGATAAAAGAGCTCTTGAAACTTCTTCACAGTAGCTTTCTGATGCTGCTGCCAACTAGGTGATGTTCCAGGGACCCCTGAGATAGAAGTTGCTGCTACTCAAAGCCTAGAGGTCCTCTCCAAATCAAAAAGGTCATTCCAAAGCAGTAAAGATTATAAAGAACAGGCGATCCAGAACTTATATTGCAAAAATTCATTTGAGATTTCAGTTTTGCATCTCCAAGTTTGTTTCTCTTGAGAAATAGGTGAATAAGACCCTGGGCCAGCCTGTGATATGGCTGTACCAAACATACTAACCATGCTAACTGGTCTCCATTCTGCTGAACTTGACCACCACTGTATGACACTGAGGGGAATCTTCCCTGAGGATTTCAGTGTGGGTTGTAAAGAGAACTTCTCTCCTTGCTGCAATGCTAGGATCAATAGCCTCCCTACCACTGGGCATTGAACTGATCTGCTCACTGGCCACCCATCTACACACACACAAACACACACACACACACACTTGCCAGGTAGAGGGAAATGACAGCTCCTTGACTTGGAGCTGTCATCTGGTGGAGGAAAAGTGTAGGAACAAGGGCTCCTGCCACAGTTGGTGGACTGTATTTTAACAACTGAAAGATGAGGACAAGAGCTAGAGGAGTAGGAATAATAACTGGGATAATATACACCTACGGTGTATGTGCAATGGCATCCCACTCCAGTACTCTTGCCTGGAAAATTCCATGGATGGAGGAGCCTGGTGGGCTGCAGTCCATGGGGTCGTGAAGAGTCGGACACAACTGAGCAACTTTACTTTCACTTTTCACTTTCATGCATTGGAGAAGGAAATGGCAACCCACTCCAGTGTTCTTGCCTGGAGAATCCCAGGGACGGGGGAGCCTGGTAGGCTGCCATCTGTGGGGTCGCACAGAGTCGGACACGACTGAAGTGACTTAGCAGCATGGTGCATGTTCTGCTGAACACACAGCATGTGTCTGATTCTAGGCTACATACTTTATCTGTACTGTCTGCTTAAATCATCACCACCACCCATGAGGCAGCGAAGATTACAAATGAAGAAACTGAGGCTTGGTGAAATGAAGCCATTTGCCCAAGGTCTGTCTGAATCCAAGGCCCATGCTTTCAAATAATACATCAAAAATATGCTGCTATCTCTGGTAGCATCTGCAACTTCAGCAGCAACAGTTAAAAAGGAAATTTAACAGTGATGGGGATGGTGGTGTAAAATCCTATCAACTGCAGAAGTAGAAATTTAGACCCTGGCTAGGGATGGAAAATGAGCCTTTTAGGCTTGTTTTCCATAATTTAGATATCATTTTTAAAAATGAAACTGATTCTTGGTAACATTCTTTTTTTTTTTTTTTTTTCCCCTGGATCATAGACTTTAATTATCTCTAGAGCAAAGTGTGCTCTGAAATCACCCTTAAAAAGATAAAACAGCAAACCTTGAAAGAATCCAACTATTTTCAGATAACTTGTGTTTCAGAACAAAACTAAGAATATCTATGGGAACACATAAATATATAGCATCCAACAAATACTTGGTAACATTCTTAAAAAAGTTAATTCTGCACTGGGTCATCAGGAATCACATAATAATAAAACATTGCAAAAGGACTCTAAGAGTCAAAGTAAATACTATGGCCACCTTAATTATTTTGAACAAAAGGAAGTTATATTTAAGCTATAACCATGTAGTTTTCACATCAATATTTGCTTGGCTGAAATCAAATTAAACATTTTTTTTACTCATTTAGTGATATTATAGATTATAAATGCCCCTCCCACACACCAAGAAGAGGAAGTCCACACAAACACACACACACACATACACACACCTGCTACTCTACTACTTGTCTGCTACCCTTGTTAACTGAAACAGATAAAACACACACACATCAGACTCAAAGGGAGAAGAATTTTGCAAGGGTTGATTTATTTCAAGAAGCAACTTTTCTCAAACTGGGCATCCAGCAAAAAATTGGATCCTCTAAAGCGTAGTCCTTAGCCCTTTCACCCCTCATTCCTAATATTCGGACCTAACCAGCTGTTAACAGGACCTGTCCCAGGGGCCTCATATGTCTCTGAAATACAGCATCTCCCTCTGGATCTTACTATACCTCTAAATGTCCTTTATATTCATCTTCATGACTGAAACTAACACCCTCCAAGATTATACTTGGGACACTTCTTTCTAAGCAGAAGTAGATTTCTTTGTAAAACCACCTCTGAGATACTCCTAAGAATTAGGAAAGGTCTGCCCTTCCTCCAACAATCACACAGAGGTGGATGATAATTTCAGAATACAGCCTTGCTTTCTTTCTGCTCTCAATCATTTCTACAGAGATCAAACCTGTCCATTTAGTCTGTGTCACTGTGTTCAGCAGGCCAAGATGCTGTTCTCTAAGTGAACCAGTCAGTCAGAGCAGCTGGCAGAATAGGCTCTGCTAAGGTTATATCATGACAGCACTCACCCAAGCAACAGGAGGCTTAAAGGAAGGAAAAATGGAAGGCATGAGTGCTAATTCCACAAAATGAAAATCATTCCTAGGAATCTCTCTCCAGGACTGTGAACCAGCAAGAAGAGTAGTTTTACCTTACATAATCAACATGTGTATCAGTAGCTCTAAGGATGGGGAGGAAATCACCTAATAACATGTTCATATTCACAGATTCTTCCAAGTTCCCACTTTGCAGGGAGTGGGGAGGGAGGGGGCCTTCCCATTACCAGGTTACAAGAGTGACATCTAGTGGACTCATAGTGCAATGACCAAAAGCATTTCTCATACACTTGAGAGCTGACTTCTTAAAACCTAACATGAAAATACATCACCTGCAGATCTTCTTAAAGCTCAGATTCTAGTTCAGTAGAATAAACAAGAATCTAACATTTCTAACAAGCTTCCAGGTAATTCCGATGCCACTGCTCCATGAAGTGACAAAGACCTGGCATTTCACACGTAAGAAAGACAAGAGGCAAGACACACCTGAAAATACTTTCCCAGTTAAAATTAGGAGAATGAAGACTAGGATTGACATATACGCGCTAATATCACTTCATGGGAAATAGATGGGGAAACAGTGGAAACAGTGGCAGACTTTATTTTTCTGGGCTCCAAAATCACTGCAGATGGTGACTGCAGCCATGAAATTAAACGATGCTTACTCCTTGGAAGGAAAGTTATGACCAACCTAGATAGCATATTCGAAAGCAGAGACATTACTTTGCCAACAAAGGTCCGTCTAGTCAAGGCTATGGTTTTTCCTGTGGTCATGTATGGATGTGAGAGTTGGACTGTGAAGAAGGCTGAGCGCCAAAGAATTGATGCTTTTGAACTGTGGTGTTTGGAGAAGACTCTTGAGGGTCCCTTGGACTGCAAGGAGATCCAACCAGTCCATTCTGAAGGAGATCAGCCCTGGGATTTCTTTGGAAGGAATGATGCTAAAGCTGAAACTCCAATACTTTAGCCACCTCATGCGAAGAGTTGACTCATTGGAAAAAACTCTGATGCTGGGAGGGATTGGGGGCAAGAGGAGAAGGAACGACAGAGGATGAGATGGCTGGATGGCATCACTGACTTGATGGACGTGAGTCTCAGTGAATCCAGGAGTTGTGATGGACAGGGAGGCCTGGCGTGCTGCGATTCATGGGATCGCAAAGAGTTGGACACGACTGAGCGACTGATCTCATCTGATCTGATCTGATGTACAAAGTGGACTTCCCAAATGAATCAATGGATAAAGAATCCACCTACAGTGCAGGAGACATAGGAAATGCAGGTTCAATCCCTGGGTCGGGAAGATTCCCTGGAGGAGGGCATGGCAACCCACTCCAGTATTCTTGCCTGGAGAATCTCATGGGTGAGAGGAACCTGGCATGCTGCCGTGCACAGGGTCGCAAAGAGTCAGACACAACTGAAGTGACTGAGCACGAGCATGTATAAAATAACCAATAAGGACCTGCTGTATAGCACAGGGGACTTTACTCAGCACTCTGTAATGGCCTATATGGGAAAAGAATCTAAAAAAGAGTGCATGTGTGTGTATGTATAACTGATTCACTTTACTGTGTACCTAAAACTAACACAACATAAATCAACTATAACCCGGTAAAAAAAGTTTTTAATAATAATAAAATAAAATTAGGTCAAATGAATTATTAACATAATTTTTGAAAAACCTAAGATCATGGCATCTGATCCCATCACTTCATGGGAAATAGATGGGGAAACAGTGGAAACAGTGGCAGACTTTATTTTTCTGGGCTCCAAAATCACTGCAGATGGTGACTGCAGCCATGAAATTAAAAGACGCTTACTCCTTGGAAGGAAAGTTATGACCAACCTAGATAGCATATTCAAAAGCAGAGACATTACTTTGCCAACAAAGGTCCGTCTAGTCAAGGCTATGGTTTTTCCTGTGGTCATGTATGGATGTGAAAGTTGGACTGTGAAGAAAGCTGAGCGCCGAAGAATTGATGCTTTTAAACTGTGGTGTTGGAGAAGACTCTTGAGAGTCCCTTGGACTGCGAGGAGATCCAACCAGTCCATTCTAAAGGAAATCAGTCCTGGGTGTCCATTGGAAGGACTGATGCTAAAGCTGAAACTCCAATACTTTGGCCACCTCAGGTGAAGAGTTGACTCATTGGAAAAGACCCTCATGCTGGGAGGGATTGGGGGCAGAAGGAGAAGGGGACAACAAAGGATGAGATGGCTGGATGGCATCACCGACTCAATAGGCATGAGTTTGAGTGAACTCCGGGAGTTGGTGATGGACAGGGAGGCCTGGCGTGCTGCAATTCATGGGGTCGCAAAGAGCAGGACATAACTGAGCGACTGAACTGAACTGAACTGAACAGACCCTCACTCAGCTTGCACACATAGCAACTCCTCTGTGAGCAGAGTCCCTGCAGCAGAACCCCTTCCCCTAAATGCCAGAAACAGAACTAGGAGGGGAAAGAGCATACTTCACAGCCACATTTATATATGTGGACATGATGTGTTCGAGTCTCCAACATATGCTCACTTCAGAACTTAACATCATATAGCTTTTCCTTCACTGTATGCTTTTGGGCCCAATACTCAGTTATATTATAAGAGTAATTTGTACCACATCAGAACACAGTTCTTTCCCCCCAGGTAAACTGCACTTGAGCAGGGAGCCATCAGGGTATTGTATCAGTGCTAAGCACACCTACTCGGGATTTCAACAGCACTTGCCCTGGACATCCCCCAGTCCAGCTGTTTCTGGAATCCAGTCTCACATGATTAACCCGAGCCAAAGAGCCTTGCTTTTCAATCACTAACTCGTATCCAACTCCTTGTGACCCATGGACTGCAGCCCACCAAGCTTCCGTGTCCTTCACTGTCTCCTAGAGTTTGCTCAAACTCACGTCCATTGAATCAGTGATGCTATCTAACCATCTCATCCTCTGCTGCCCCCATCTCCTCTTGCCCTCAATCCTTCCCAGCACCAGGTTCTTTTCCAAGGAGTCAGCTGTTTGTATCAGGTGGCCAAATTATTGGAGCTTCAGCATCAGTCCTTCCGATGAAAATTCAGGGTTGATTTCCTTTAGGACTGACTGGTTTGATCTCCTTACTGTCCAAGGGAATCTCAAGAGTCTTCTCCAGCACCACAACTTGAAAGCAAAGAGCCTTGACCTCTGCACAGAGACACCGGGCTAAACTCTCAGCTGGGAGGTAACATGTGTGCTCCTCCACAGAGGGGCTCTGCGAGGCCTCATACAAACTCCTGCCAAAACCTCCATCACAGCTGGATTAGACCCTTTACTGATTCTAGGAACCACCAACAAGAAGGAAACACACACACAGATGTGTAAAAAAACCACTTTTTGGTCCTGTGGGACCTTCAGTACAGGTCGACTGTTCTATGACAAATAATCATTGTTAAGTGATGGACCCTGTTTTTCAAATAAACAAAAAGTGGAGCTGCTCTGATTGAAATAGGGTTGGAGCACTTGGAGATCTGCCTACCTGGCTTCTGCCCTACCCCATGCCCCTTCTCTCCTCCCCATGTTCACTTCTTCCCACCCCAATTCCTGCCAAAGCCTCCAAAACTCACAGAAATATCACTTGAAAACCAGAAACTATAAGCCTCACAATAGCTAAGGCCCTCTCAAGCTCCTCTACTGGTCAAGGACAGTACTGTTCCCATGACATAGATGGAGCAGGAGATGGCTGTTCCACTATAACTTGATTTTAAATCTACTACAAATTTAGCATAGGCAATTAGAGGATTTCTTTTAAAGATGTACAACCTGATTTCCCAAATGAAATTTGCTATTAAGGCATAATTAAGGATCCTGGTAAGGAGTAAACAACAGAATTATTGATAGCTCTTCAATTGCTCTTGGCAGTCCTAAAGGGGATATTATGTAGAAGAAAATGTCACATAATTCTTCCTCAAAAGTGGGATGAAGATAGACAATGAAACTACACATGTCAGTTGAAGTAAGTAGCATCACATCATCTGCCTATATATCAGCTAGAGAAGGAAATGGCAACCCACTCCAGTGTGCTTGCCTGGAGAATCCCATGGACAGAGGGGCCTGGCAGGCTACAGTCCATAGGGCCACAAAAGTCGGACACGACTTAGTGACTAACCACCTACCTTGCTTTGAATCCCAGCTACACACTTAAGTGTGACCTTGGGCAAGTTACCTAACCTCTCATGCCTCCGTTTCCTCATCTGACAGTGAGGATGGTAGCTATATCTAATCCACAGTGCTGCTGTGAGGATAGAATTAATATACATAAAGTACTGATACTTAATAACAGACACAGCAATCATTTAATAAATGTTACTGATGGTGATGACACCGATTATTATAGTATTATATTATTTAGTCAATAATATTATTACTTAGATGAATATTCAAAATGGCATTTGATTATTTAGAATCATTGTAGCCAAATTTGATAAGCATAAGGCAACATAGAGTCCCATCAATTCTGCACATATATTGAGAAGAATATTGAGAATGCAAGAGAAACTGGTAAGATCCTAAATGAATTTCAGATTTATTCCTTGTGAAACAATGCCTTTCCTTGTGCCTCGTTTTACTTTTATTGTTGTTGTTCAGCCATTAAGTTGTGTCCGACTCTTTGTGACCGCATGGACTGAAGCATGCCAGATTCCTCTGTACCGCACTGTCTCCTGTGGTTTGCTCAAATTCATGTCCATTGAGTCAGTAATGCTATCTATCTCATCCTCTGCCTCCCCCTTCTTCTTTAGTCTTCAATCTTTCCCAACATCAGGGTCTTTTCCGATGAGTCAGCTCTTCACATCAGGTAGCCAAAGTATCAGCGCTTCAGCTTCAGCATCAGTCCTTCCAATGAATATTCAGGGTTGATTTCCTTTAGGATTGACTGGTTTGATCTTCTTGCAATCCAAGGGACTCTCAAGAGTCTTCTCTAGCACCACAATTCAAAAGCATTAACTCTTCAGTGCTCAGCCTTCTTTGTGGTCCAACTTTCTATTTTACCTCTTAGTGAAATGTATTAAAGAGACCATATTTATCAGTTAAAGGCAATACTGATTTTTAAAAATGACAATAGTTTTTGAACAGTCATATATATGTTTATTATTTGTGCAACATGCTCTCCTTAAACATCATATTGCTTAATTTATTAATGTTTTAAATTTAAGGATTTTATATTAAATCAGAGAAAGGTGAAGATTTTCTAAGGAGAAGCTGAAAGGGTGGCAGCCATATTGCTGGTAGCTGAAATGTCTGCCCTAATTTTATCTTCCTGTTGGACTGCCCAGTTACTTATGTTCTTAAGACTGTGGCAGAATCCTAGCCAAGTGGTTTCAAAGTAACCGAGATCTTCAAATAAATTATTTTGTTTTGTTTTAAAAAGAATCCCAGATTCATAAGGATTAAGACAAAAATAAAATTTAAAGCAAATAATCAAAAGTTACCTGGAGAAAACCTTTAGAACAAAAGGGATAGGGGAAATTCAGACAATTCTTGCCTTAAATTAAAAAAAAAAAAAAAAAAAAAAACTTTTGAATATTCTAACTTGTCAGTACTAAGCTCCAAAAGTTTGCAGAAACCTCTGAAACATAACCTATTTGCTATCACTTGCACCTTTGTTCCCAATAAAAAATCTTCAGGCATTTTTTACTGGGTAGAGATTATCAAAGTTCACTGTAATCCTAAGGTTACAAGAACAAATATTCAGAATATTCTGTCATTCTCTCACTTTTTAAAACAGGAGAAATCTCCACAATTTTTGCTTCTCAAAGAGGTAGGTATGTATCTTTCATAGAAATAGGCTCCCTTGTGGGCTCCTCAGAGATTACTTTCGAAAATCATTTTTGTCACGTTTCATTTCATTAAGTATGCTGCTGCTGCTGCTAAGTCACTTCACTCATGCCCGACTCTGTGCAACCCCACAGACGGCAGCCCACCAGGCTCCCCCGTCCCTGAGATTCACCAGGCAATAACACTGGAGTGGGTTGCCATTTCCTTCTCCAATGCATGAAAGTGAAAAGTGAGAGTGAAGTCACTCAGTCATGTTCGACTCTTAGTGACCCCATGGACTGCAGCCCACCAGGCTCCTCCATCCATGGGATTTTCCAGGCAAGAGTTCTGGAGTGGCTTGCCATCGCCTTCTCCATCATTCAGTATGAATTTATACTAAATCTTAATTAACTAAACAGTTCAGTAAACTAGAAGCCCTATTCCCTTTGACATTTGAGTGGTGGTGCTATATATGATTCTCTTCAAACTTTCTTTCTTTCAATAATGCTATATTTGGGCAATGGCTCGATACCACAATTTCTAAAAAAGACCTGAGGATAGCTTTTTTTTAACAGAAAAGTACCACAGAACATCGTCCTCCTTTTTATTTTCAAAAGAAAAAAAAAGAAGAAATTAAAGTGGAAATTCCATTAAGAAAGTAAATAAGCTATGTATGTTTATTTACTCTGCCCCTAAGCTGTCATGGGTCATATTCATAGGGAACTATTTCATAGTTTCCTAGAAACTGTTTTACAAAGGTATAATTATCATTTCACCAACAGAAATAGTAACAGGCCACCTTTCATCAAATACTTATTAGAGTCAAGTACTACACAAAACTCTGAGCATGCAGTATATCTCATTTAAATACATCAGTGAAAATAGAAACAACTATCACCATCACCTTTTTGGCATAGGAGCCACTAACACCAGGGATATAAAAGACTTGCCCAAGATTTCACAGACATTAAGTGGCAAAGCCAAGTTAGGAGCCCATGTCTATCTGACTCCAAAGCTCAAATCCTCTCATCTGCACTTGCTATATTGCCTCTGAGTTCTCTGAAATCAAGTGCCTGGTTCTTCCTTATTTGGAAGGCTTCCTGAAGTATTAATAAAACAGTATTCCATAGGGGGCTCAAGAAACTATGGTTTATTTATCAGGAGTCATTTGAAAGTATGAATGAAAACACAGTAGATGGGCGCCTACAACTGGCACATAGTTCAGAGATGCCCAGCCTACAACTGGCACATAGCTCAGAGGCACATGGCTAAGAATTCAAATATCCTTCTATAGCCAGGTCACTAATTAGATTTGAGACACTCTAAACTCATAATAAACAGGATGTTTGTCAAAGAGGGGCTTCACAGATGGCTGAAGTGGTAAAGAATCCGCCTGCGACTGAGGCTGAACCTCAGATATGGGTTCAACCCCTGGGTCAGTCGGGAAGATCCCCTAGAGAAGGAAATGGCAACCCACTCCAGTATTCTTGCCTGGAGAATTCCATGGACAGAGGAGCCTGGTGGACTATCGTCCATGGGGTCGCAAAGAGTCAAACACGACTGAGCATGCTCACATGCACCTTGTCACAGAGATGATGGAAAGAGCTCAGAAGAATTCTATCTGCAGAAGAACCTAAGACAGGTAGCCACACTGTGAGGAGCATCAAAAGAACCACAGTGTGGATACAGTGAGAAAGGAAACAAGTTTTGAAAACTGAAAATCATAGTTCCAACCCAGGCCCTTTGACTTTCCCAGCTACAGCTTTATCTCTCTAAATGTCCATTTCATCCATGTAAAATGAGAAAGAAAAAAATACATATATATATATATATATATATATCTCCCAGTTACATGGTATGTGTTCAGTGAAAGCCAGCATGATTATTATTACTGTCATTATCAATCTATCAATTAAATAAGATACACATTACAATCATATGCTTGCTTCAATTGTACTTTCAAACTTCAGTGAATGAATGTTTTAGTGCAACTATGGTACAAAAAAAAATCATACAAGAAGAAACAGATATGTGTCATTCACATTTTGGCTTTTTAAAAACTCTTAAACATGGATTAAAAAAAAAAAAAGATTCCTAAGGTTACCTAATCTGCTATAATTTAACATCATTTTGACATTTTTCTAAGGAATGATAGTAAAGTGCTGCATCTCTTCAAACTTGGAATTTACTGCCTAAGTTTCTGCTTATGCCAAATTAAATAGACAGTATAATGTCCCTACCAGAAATAACACAGCACTGCTTCTTGCTCTACTCCTTGATTGAGTGAGCTCATACTGAAGAAAGGGAGACATGATTTTAATTATCTGAATAACTGTTTTCTTCACTCTCATGAATTGGAAGTTTTGGGGGGCTATATTTAAAAGAAATCACCATGTGAATTAACAGGTCATTTAAAGGAAAAATTCTCTTTGAAGGCGCTACATTTGAAACATTCAGGATAAAGCGTAAGACTCTTCTTATGAATGAACTATCCAGAAAGTCGGCTTCCCCTAGCTAGTCCACAGCACCCAGACTCCTGACGTTTGAGGGTGCTATAAGAGCTCTTTACTTGTGAGGCACAAATAGCACTATAGAACACAGGCTGCAGTGCTTCCTTCCAGTGGACACCACGCAACACTGTTGAAGAGCAGTGTAATATAATTAAGAGAAAGAAGAAATATGGCAGTAAAGGGAGTAAGACATGCCCTGGAGTTCGGGGATTAGGGTTTAGGGGAAGGTGGTGTCTAAGGCCAGGTTTTTTTTAAGGTAAAGGATGTAATCATATATTTATCTACTGATGGATAACACAGGGGATGGAAGATTTCAAGTGCACAAGCAATGCCTTTCAGTTCAATTCAGTTCAGTCGCTCAGTCATGTCCGACTCTTTGTGACCCATGAATCGCAGCACGCCAGGCCTCCCTGTCTATCACCAACTCCCTGAGTTAACTCAAACTCATGTCCGTCGAGTCAGTGATGGCTTCAAGCCATCTCATCCTCTGTCGTCCCCTTCTCCTCCTGCCCCCAATCCCTCCCAGCATCAGAGTCTTTTCCAATAAGTCAACTCTGCACATGAGGTGGCCAAAAAATTGGAGATTCAGCCTTAGCATCACTCCTTCCAATGAACACCCAGGACTGATCTCCTTTAGGATGGACTGGTTGGATCTCCTTGCAGTCCAAGGAACTCTCAAGAGTCTTCTCCAACACCACAGTTCAAAAGCATCAATTCTTCGGTGCTCAGCTTTCTTCACAGTTCAACTATCACATCCATACATGACCACTGGAAAAACTATAGCCTTGACTAGACAGACATTTGTTGGCAAAGTAATGCCTCTCTTTTTTAATATGCTGTCTACACTGATCATAACTTTCCTCCAAAGGAGTAAGCATCTTTTAATTTCATGGCTGCAATCATCATCTGCAGTGACTTTGGAGCCCCAAGAAATAAAGTCTGCCACTGTTTCCACTGTTTCCCATCTATTTCCAATGAAATGATGGGACCAGATGCCATGATCTTCATTTTCTGAATGTTGACCTTTTTCACTCTCCTCTTTCACTTTCATCAAAAGGCTTTTTAGATCCTCTTCACTTTCTGCCATAAGGGTGGTGTCATCTGCGTATCTGAGGTTATTGATATTTCTCCGAGTGATCTTAATTCCAGCTTGTGCGTCTTCCAGCCCAGCATTTCTCATGATGTACTCTGCATAGAAGTTAAATAAGCAGGGTGACAATATCCAGCCTTGACGTACTCCTTTTCCTATTTGGAACCAGTCTGTTGTTCCATGTCCAGTTCTAACTGTTGCTTCCTGACCTGCATATAGGTTTCTCAAGAGGCCAGTCAGGTGGTCTGATATTCCTATCTCTTTCAGAATTTTCCACAGTTTATTGTGATCCACACAGTCAAAGGCTTTGGCATAGTCAACAAAGCATAAATAGATGTTTTTCTGGAACTCTCTTGCTTTTTCCATGATCCAGCGGATGTTGGCAATTGGATCTCTGGTTCCTCTGCCTTTTCAAAAATCAGCTTAAACATCTGGAAGCTCATGGTTCACGTATTGCTGAAGCCTGGCTTGGAGAATTTTGAGCATTACTTTACTAGCATGTGAGATGAGTACAATTGTGAGGTGGTTTGAGCATTCTTTGCATTGCCTTTCTTTGGGATTGGAATGAAAACTGACCTTTTCCAGTCCTGTGGCCACTGCTGAGTTTTCCAAATTTGCTGACTTATTGAGTGCAGCACTTTCACAGCATCATCTTTCAGGATTTGAAATAGCTCAACTGGAATTCCATCACCTCCACCAGCTTTGTTCGTAGTGATGCTCTCTAAGGCCCACTTGACTTCACATTCCAGGATGTCTGGCTCTATGTGAGTTATCACACCATCGTGATTATCTTGGTCATGAAGATCTTTTTTGTACAGTTTTTCTGTGTATTCTTGCCACCTCTTCTTAGTATCTTCTGCTTCTGTTAGGTCCATACCATATCTGTCCTTTATTGAGCTCATCTTTGCATGAAATGTTCCCTTGGTATCTCTAATTTTCTTGAAGAGATCTCTAGTCTTTCCCATTCTGTTGCTTTCCTCTCTTTCTTTGCATTGATCACTGAGGAAGGTTTTCTTATCTCTTCTTGCTATTCTTTGGAACTCTGCATTCAGATGTTTATATCTTTCCTTTTCTCCTTTGCTTTTCGCTTCTCTTCTTTTCACAATTTGTGAGGCCTCCCCAGACAGCCATTTTGCTTTTTTGCATTTCTTTTCCATGGGGACGGTCTTGATCCCTACCTGCTGTACTATGTCACAAACCTCCGTCCATATTTCATCAGGCACTCTGTCTATCAGATCTAGTCCCTTAAATCTATTTCTCACTTCCACTGTATAATCATAAGGAATTTGGTTTAGGTCATACCTGAATGGTCTAGTGGTTTTCCCTACTTTCTTCAAGGTAAGTGTGAATTTGGCAATAGGGAGTTCATGATCTGAGCCACAGTCAGCTCCCAGTCTTGTTTTTGCTGACTGTTTAGAGCTTCTCCATCTTTGGCTACAAAGAATAGAATCAATCTGATTTTGGTGTTGACCATCTGGGGATGTCCATGTGTAGAGTCTTTCTTGTGTTGTCGGAAGAGGGTGTTTTCTATGACCAGTGAGTTCTCTTGGCAAAACTCTATTAGCCTTTGCTATGCTTCATTCCGTACTCCAAGGCCAAATTTGCCTGTTACTCCAGGTGTTTCTTGACTTCCTACTTTTGCATTCCAGTCCCCTATAATGAAAAGGACATCTTTTTTGGGAGATGCCTCCCAATGCCTTTAGGGAGCTAAAACATGAAAAGGGGGTTCATCCACTGTGATAGGAGGCAATGATGTCTTGAGAACAAAAAGGAAGCAGTTCTCTTCTGGTTGCATCAATTTTTAGTGTCATATGATACAAAGTCTTTGGCTAAGGATGAGGAGAGAAGAGGAAAATGTCAAGAGAGAGGTGTGAAATAGTCACCTCCAAGAGAGACGATAAATACGTAGGTGAATATAGCTAGATTGCTAAGTAAGACAGAGAGATAGCCATGAATTAAGAGTGAGAACATAACATGGTAGTTATGTTTTTTCCAGCCACATTCACCACTTCAGCACAGGCACAGAATAGATGGACTATTACATCCAATTAGCATTGGGATTTGCCAGCAGAATATAAATGAGATGGTGTAGTCATCAATAATAGCCAAGTCTAGATCTACAATCTTATCATTGTGATGGGCAACATCAACATTGCTTGGATACAGAATCACCATCTTAACAGGACTTCCAAATGATTCTTGTTCACCTTTAAGAGAAATAAGTGGCTGGGATCCATGAGAATCAACAGGTAAAGATTATTAAGAGCAACAGGAGGCTATGAGAAGCCAGGCTGTTGCTTTGGTTTGCTACGTGGATCCTAGACCACCAAGACCGATGACAGAAGAAATGACTGGGTCAAAGGTGAACAGAGCCATTTGAGAGTCATTGTCCAGGTGATAACAGATGACCTGGAAGGCTCAGAGTCCTGGTAATGATGGAGGCAAATGTGTAAGGAACAACAGAATCATTCTGGCAGTCTTGTAAGAGAAGGATCTTGTGGCTGTGGTCTCATTCTCCAGGTTGGTTTCTTGGGCAGTTTATACTGATCATGGAGGCAACAGTGTAGCTGAAAGAACACATGTAATTCGGCGAGCTCCCTCAAGTCCTGCAGCAGGTAATATGGACTGGGGGAGAGGGAGTCTTCTCGGGAATACAGAGATGGCTCAGTATACTTCTATTAGAGGTGAGAGTCCTAATGGAGATTGTATAACTTTCATCTATAAAAGAACTCCATTTTTCTTCAAAATATTCAGTATAATCTCCTAGGCTTTTAGTGTACTTGTGAGTGGATCTTCTATAATACTGGAGAGGATAATTATAGTTAGTGGAGATCAGTATGGATCATGAGCCCAGAAAATAGAGGAGAACATGCAAACAGAGGCTCCCAGGATATTGAAGAGCTCTGGGAGACAGTTTGGGATATATATGTGCTATTAAATTAAGGGATTATCATCGTAGTCCCTTGGACTGAAAGCAGATCAAACTAGTCAGTCCTAAAGGAAATCAGTCCTGAATGTTCATTGGAAGGACTGATGCTGAAGCTGAAGCTCCAAAACTTTAGCCACCTGACGTGTAGAGCCGATTCATTAGAAAAGACCCTGATGTTGGGGAAGACTGAAGGCAGGAGAAGAAGGGAACGACAGAGGATAAGATGGTTGGATGGCATAGTGATTCAACGGACATGAGTCTGAGCAAGCTCCGGGAGATGGTGAAGGACAAGGAAGTCTGGCGTGCTGCAGTCCATCAGGTCACAAAGAGTCTGACACAACTTAGTGACTGAACAACAACAACAATCATGGTAGTCATATATCAAAAGAGGAGTGGACCCATTGATAACTGTGTTGTTGTTTAGTCGCTAAGTTGTGTGACTCTTTGTGACCACATGGACTGTAGCCCGCCAGGCTCTGTCCATGGAATTTCCAGGTAACAATATTGGAGAAGGTTGCCATCTCCTTCTCCAGAGGATCTTCCCCACCCAGGGACTGAACCTGTGTCTCCTGCATTGGCAGGTGGATTCTTTACCACTGAGCCACCTGGGAAACTTTGTTTAATCTACTCATAGTCAACAAAAAGTGAAAGTCGCTCAGTTGTGTCCTACTCTTCATGACCCCATGGACTATCCAGTCCATGGAATTCTCCAGGCCAGAATACTGGAGTGGGTAGCCTTTGCCTTCTCCAGGGGATCTTCCCAACCCAGGGACCAAACCCAGGTCTCCCACATTGCAGGCAGATTCTTTACCAAGTGAGCTACCAAGGAAGCCCCATTTTCAACAAGGTGGCAGACAAAAAACAGGGAGGAAAGAGCTTAAGTGGATGATCAATCTAAGGCATTAAGAACTACATGTATACAAAATAATACACAAATCAAAGAGCATTACTTCTCAAAAATTTCTATTTCACTCATTTGAGGTCCCTGATGCCACAGATAGGGTTCAATCAAAAGTGAGGAGAATGAAGTGGATGCCTAAACTATTCCTGAGACCATCAGAATCTTCCATTATAGACTTTCAGCTCAAAACTCAGACAACAAAAATGAGATACAAAGCTGCAATTATTATAGAAAACTGAATCATAATTACCCTGTAATTCACCCATAAAAATATTTCCCTAATCTATTTTAAAAATTGAAAACAGACCAGTTTCTTCAAGCATATCAAGAATCCACCTTGGTAGGCTAGTTTCATTCAAGCTAAATTTGCATTTATTCCTTAATCACAGTGTTGAACTCATTCTCCACCAAGAGGAAACAAATTAATTGTGGGCTTCTGGGGAAAGACTAGTCAATCTTCTCTTATTTCTTATAGATTATAAAGCTGCAATCAACTGATCAAATAAGCACAGTATCCCATTTTATGTGACTGGGAGAATTCAAGAAGGAAAAGTACATGTTCTGTCTTCCAAGAATAGAAATACACACACACACACACACACACAAACACAGAGTCTCCCATATCTCTTACCTATAATAATAAAAGCCAAGAATTCTAAATTTTTTTTTCACCTCAAAGTGAAATAATTGAGAAGCACACCAAAGAACCAGAGCTCTGAATATAAACACCCAGGAGGGATACTGAGGTGTACATAAAGCATTTGTTAAAGACATTCTAACTTTTAAAATAAGCAAAAAATAGGAGAGGGAGAGGGTGGGAAGATTTGGGAGAATGGCATTGAAACATGTAAAATATCATGTAAAAAAAAAAAAAGAATATTCTAATTTCATTCTTTTAACATGTAGCTGTCCGGTTTTCTTAGCAGCACTTATTGAAGAGACTATCTTTTTTCCATTGCATATTCTTGCCTCCTTTGTTGTAGATTAATTGATCGTAGCTGCATGGGTTTATTTCTGGGCTTTCTATTCTGTGCCATTTATCTATATTTCTGTCTTTACAGTAATCAAAACTATATTGTCTTGATTACTCTAGCTTTGTAGTATAGTCTGATTCCTCCAACTCCGTTTTTCTTTCTCAACATTTCTTTGGCTACTTGAGGTCTTTTTTGTTTCTATTAAAATGCTATTAAATAAAAAAAATAAAATAAAATAAAATAAGCAAAAAATAGATTATACACCTCAAACTTGAATATGGTGAACACCTCCTTATATCCTCTGATACGAAATTTTACTGGAAAACCTTGCAACTCAAAGATACTTTTTCCATATGTATCAAAAACTGCAGCCTGAATGCCCATTATTTGAAATGAATTACCCTGGTTTCCAACATTGTCCTCTGTTAAGAGGCTGAAGACGAATTTTTGTTTTTATTTTTGAAAGATCATGGTTTCTTCACATATTCATTCACACTAGCCAAAGTCAAGAATTTCTGAGGACAAGTTTAGACACTTAATAAAGAACAGCAGTTCCTGAACCATCTGCTTTGCTCAAAAACTGAAGATCTGTCTCCCACAAATATTCGTCTTTCTCCATGCCTGTGAGAATATTACTGTCAGCTGGGGTAGGTAACATTTGGTTTTTAATTGACATGACAAACAGACCAGGCTTTATAAAATGGCTATAATCAGTGCCTCTTTTGGGTGAAAAACAAAAGCAAACCATCATATGAATCCAAAAGTCACTCACTTTCAGCAAGTTCTTTTGATCCATTTAAGTGTCCTGTTACTAATCTTCTGATGAAGAAATGTGCAAAACACAGAATTTGAAGTGAACAACAGAACCTTATTAAAGTCAAAGATATATGACAGAATACACTGGAAGTTTTTTTTTTTTTTTTAAGAGGGAATCATTTCTCAAACTCATGTCATACAAAACTGCAGATTCTAGTAGCCTGATCCTATATTATTGTCATCTTACCTGGTAAGGAACAATACTGCCATGAGCTGTGCCCCACCTTTGTGCTTCCTTTTGGCCAATAAGATAATTAGCAGCTACCTGGGTCAAACACGCCACCTACCAGAAAGAAAAAAAAAAAGAAGAAGCTTGTTTATTTCTACTCATAAATAAAAGGTCATAATAGGAGGATTCTCATTTGATTTCACTTTATGTCATTGTAAAAGGAAAAAAAGAGAAAGAAAAAACTGTTCTGCTTGGTTAGAAAATATGCAGGCAACCACACTTTCATCACACAAAGAAAAACAGAGCAGTATTACATTACTGCGTGAGACTAAGTCCTGAGTAACGGTCAATTGAGAAATATAAATACAGAAACACCCGCTCCTGAAAAGATCATCTGAAGGCAGAAGTTGACCCAGTGGATGGAACCCTGGTCCAGCCTTTAGCATCAAAGTCATTGCAAAATACATCAGCAACTAGTATATTACTTTCCCCTGTTTCTTTCCATCAAGATGACACACAAAGAGCCTATATCATCATTGAGCAAATGAACTGATCAGGTGCCACATTCCTCTAAACTTCTCATAACATGAAAAAATAATAAACAACCTCTACTTTGTTAAGTCAGTTCAGTCAAGCTTTCTGTTCCTTGTGCCCAAAGCATTGTTCCTGGAACAGAGGATCAAGATTATTTAACTTTTTAAATTAATTAACTAATCGTTCTCAAATAAAAATTACTAGACTTTTTTCAACATGGCCCTAAGCCTATATCCTCATTATAATACTTGTTTCAGCTTTCAAGAACTACAGATCTATTAAAGGGTCATCTAAAACTGTAGGGTCAACCTCTGACTCTTGCAGTATTTCATATACAGAAATTGAAAACCTGTAATTATTGAAGACCGGGAGCTGACTGTGGCTCAGATCATGAACTCCTTATTGCCAGATTCAGACTTAAATTGAAGAAAGTAGGGAAAACCATTAGACCATTCAGGTATGACCTAAATCAAATCCCTTATGATTATACAGTGGAAGTGAGAAATAGATTTAAGGGACTAGATAGCAGTGGCACCCCACTCCAGTACTGTTGCCTGGAAAATCCCATGGGCGGAGGAGCCTGGTAGGCTGCAGTCCATGGGGTCGTGAATAGTTGGACATGACTGAGAGACTTCACTTTGGCTTTTCACTTCCATGCATTGGAGAAGGAAATGGCCACCCACTCCAGTGCTCTTGCCTGGAGAATTCCAGGGACGAGGGAGCCTAGTGGGCTGCCATCTATGGGGTCGCACAGAGTCGGACATGACTGAAGCGAATTAGCAGCAGCAGCAGCAGCAGCAGATCTGACAGATAGAGTGCCTGATGAACTATGGATGGAGGTTCATGACATTGTACAGGAGACAGGGATCAAAACCATCCCCATGGAAAAAAAAAATGCAAAAAAGCAAAATGCTTGTCTGGGGAGGCCTTACAAATAGCTGAGAAAAGAAGAGAAGCAAAAAGCTAAGAAGAAAAGGAAAGATATAAACATCTGAATGCAGAGTTCCAAAGAATAGCAAGAAGAGATAAGAAAACCTTCCTCAGTGATCAATGCAAAGAAAGAGAGGAAAGCAACAGAATGGGAAAGACTAGAGATCTCTTCAAGAAAATTAGAGATACCAAGGGAACATTTCATGCAAAGATGGGCTCGATAAAGGACAGAAATGGTACGGACCTAAGAGAAGCAGAAGATATTAAGAAGAGGTGGCAAGAATACACAGAAAAACTGTACAAAAAAGATCTTCATGACCAAGATAATCACGATGGTGTGATAACTCACATAGAGCCAGACATCCTGGAATGTGAAGTCAAGTGGGCCTTAGAGAGCATCACTACGAACAAAGCTGGTGGAGGTGATGGAATTCCAGTTGAACTATTTCAAATCCTGAAAGATGATGCTGTGAAAGTGCTGCACTCAATAAGTCAGCAAATTTGGAAAACTCAGCAGTGGCCACAGGACTGGAAAAGGTCAGTTTTCATTCCAATCCCAAAGAACAGCAATGCAAAGAATGCTCAAACTACCGCACAATTGCACTCATCTCACACGCTAGTAAAGTAATGCTCAAAATTCTCCAAGCCAGGTTTCAGCAATACGTGAACCGTGAACTTCCTGATGTTCAAGCTGGTTTTAGAAAGGGCAGAGGAACCAGAGATCAAATTGCCAACATCCGCTGGGTCATCGAAAAAGCAAGAGAGTTCCAGAAAAACATCTATTTCTGCTTTATTGACTATGCCAAAGCCTTTGACTGTGTGGATCACAATAAACTGTGGAAAATTCTGAAAGAGATGGGAATACCAGACCACCTGACCGGCCTCTTGAGAAACCTATATGCAGATCAGGAAGCAACAGTTAGAACTGGACATGGAACAACAGACTGGTTCCAAATAGGAAAAGGAGTACATCAAGGCTGGATATTGTCACCCTGCTTATTTAACTTCTATGCAGAGTACATCATGAGAAATGCTGGGCTGGAAGACGCACACGCTGGAATCAAGATCACTGAGAGAATTATCAATAAACTCAGATATGCAGATGACACCACCCTTATGGCAGAAAGTGAAGAGGAACTAAAAAGCCTCTTGATGAAAGTGAAAGAGGATGGTGAAAAAGTTGGCTTAAAGCTCAACATTCAGAAAACGAAGATCATGGCATCCGGTCCCACCACTTCATGGGAAATAGATGGGGAAACACTGGAAACAGTGTCAGACTTTATTTTGGGGGGCTCCAAAATCACTGCAGATGGTGACTGCAGTCATGAAATTAAAAGACGCTTACTCCTTGGAAGGAAAGTTATGACCAACCTAGCTAGCATATTAAAAAACAGAGGCATTACTTTGCCAACAAAGGTCCGTCTAGTCAAGGCTATGGTTTTTCCAGTGGTCATGTATGGATGAGAGAGTTGGACTGTGAAGAAAGCTAAACACTGAAGAATTGATGCTTTTGAACTGTGGTGTTGGAGAAGACTCTTGAGAGTCCCTTGGACTGCAAGGAGATCCAACCAGTCCATTCTAAAGGAGATCAGTCCTGGGTGTTCTTTGGAAGGAGTGATGCTAAAGCTGAAACTCCAGTACTTTGGCCACCTCATGTGCAGAGTTGACTCATTGGAAAAGACCCTGATGCTGGGAGGGATACGACAGAGG
Organism: Bubalus bubalis; assembly: GCF_019923935.1. NCBI lineage: Eukaryota > Metazoa > Chordata > Mammalia > Artiodactyla > Bovidae > Bubalus > Bubalus bubalis. Next base: position 80,303,894 of record NC_059164.1, read on the forward strand.
ATGAGATAGATGGATGGCATCACTGACTCGATGGACATGAGTTTGAGTGAACTCCGGGAGCTGGTGATGGACAGGGAGGCCTGGCGTGCTGCAATTCATGGGGTTGCAAAGAGTCGGACACGACTGAGTAACTGAACTGAACTGAACTGAATTATTGAATTCCATATGAGGATAATGACTTGATTCGGTGATTTGCCACAAAAGGCATATGTTCCAATGATTATCCATGGCTGCAAGGGCCCAGAACTATGGAAAGGAGGTGACCAAATAACAACTTTCCATAGTTTGCGGGAAAAAAAAGCTTCTGGCCTCATAGCACCATCATGATATTGCATAGGCTGGCTTTTCTTACTCTATTATCATCAGATGTGATCAAGAATCTACCAAGCCAACAAAAGAGACAACCCAAATTGAGACTGGCTTGTGGAGCAACTCAAGGAGTGGTTTTTTTCAGGGCTTAGTTCTACAACCTGTCCTTGCCCTCTACCTGGCTTGAGAGCTGTGTCTCCTACAAGAGTTATAAATGGGGCTCAGCCTGGATGAATCTCCTTGCAACATTAGCAGTCATTCTCCTTTACTTTACTTTTTTCTTGGGATTTACACTCACTTTTATGTTCATTTACTGCTCTGCTGAAATTGGAACTGCCTTGTGGCAGCTGGTTTGGCTGTACTGCCCAGGTGGCAAAACTAATAAACTTTGAGTCATCCACTTCTGGACCTCCATCTGGTCTTGGGCATTTGAACCATGGAGCATTCCAGGGCTGCCTGGGGCTGCCTGGTGCTAATCACCATTTCACAGATCACTTCTGTGTCTTTCAAAATGGAAAATCAAATCAACATTTTGTAGTAAAAAATGTACTGGATGGGAAGTCCAGATTCATGGTTCCTAATTTCTGTCAACTGTAGGTATATAATTTAACCTCACTGACCTTTAGACACTTTCTCTATAAAATCTTGGGCATTTGACCTAAACTAATTAGTTTCAAAACTTTTTTAATTTAAAAAAAGGGTATAATTCCTGTATCAAACTAAATAATGTATAAATAATACATAAGCAGCTAATACCCCCCCATGGACTGGCTATAATACAGGCGACCTTACAATGCCACCCTAGGAAATGTGAACATGGAACACAATTTGCAAATTAGTAAATGGTCTAAATTTGTTCTCAAGGTCTATACCTCTGACTATATTATATTTCTTAACAATGTAGAGAAGAAAAGATACCAGGGATGCAACAGAAGTCATTTTCCCATGAAGGCTCTTCCTGAAACTGGGGACAGTTTCTCAAGTTTGAAGTTTTATCGTAAGAAAGGTGCCTCTTTGATAATAGCTATGTTGGGGAGTGGAGGTGTTGTTCCTTTCAAAACGTCTAGTGGAAGTCACTCTCTAAGGAGCTCAGGTGCTACTGAAGGCCAAGAATACACATTAATAAAGGTGAGGCCCTGCAAGCAAAAAGTCCCATGGGGCTTTTCCACTTTTCTAGTTCCACTTTTCTAATTTCAAAGTCAAGTGATAGTCAATAGACCAACAACAGAGAGGACTGCATCAACCTGTGGGCTGACTAGATGATCACAGGTTTTTGTTTGTTTGTTATTGCTGTTGTTGTTCTTTTTAATTGGAGGATAATTGCTTTACAATGTTGTGTTAGGTTCTGCTATACAACCACGTGAATCAGCTATAAGTATATGCATATCCCCTCTGTCTAGAGCCTCCCTCCCATCCACCCCCATCCCACTCATTTAGGTCATCACAGAGCACCAAGCTGAGCTCCCCGCGCTACACAGCAGCTCCCACTAGCTAGCTATTTTACACATGACAGTGTATAAATGTTAGTGCTACTTTCCCAATTCATCCCACCCTCTCCTTCCCCTGCTGTGTGCACAAGTCCATTCTCTACGTCTGCCTCTCTATTCCTGATCAGAAAATAGGTTCATCAGTACCATTGGTCACAGGTTAATGTGAAGCTCTTAGATTGTTCTGAGACAGTTGCCAGGGATAACCATGGGCTGGATACCAGGCTAGAGGTCAACCTAGCTTCCTCATTTCTTGCCTTACTACCTCATTCTTTCTTCTCAATTTTGATTTCTGTGTTTGTCTTTGACAACTGTAGAGTGAGTTTGAATGAAGGGTCAGACTTCATCTCACAGACTGTTTCCAAGTGGAAGATCATATCCATTTTCTCCATACAACGATAGCTCATAAAAACAAGAAGCAATTTCAAAACTAGTAGGTTCCCACCAGGGAGGAAGGTTAAATAAGATTTTACACAAGCTGCCATCAAAAAACAAAGTATGATTTGTCAGTGACAACTCAGAGGTGAAGTCTGGGTGGGGGGGTGGAATTCTATTTTTAAAAAGAGAGCAACAGGGCTAAACTTAGCAACCCAATGTTTAAAAGGGGCATTCCAGATCTGAAAGTAATCTACTATTTACAAAGACATATTTTAAAGCAGGAGAAAGGGGACAGAGTCAACAGCTATGACGTGATTATGTATGAAAAAATCAGAGGCTTCCTGGCAATTAATGACAAATTTTCCACAGATCAAAAGAATACAGGATGTGACTTTTAGGTTAATAACTACATACTGTATACCCATTCTAAATATTGCATTAGATCATTATTTTCATCCCCTAAACTTAGGCTCATTATTTCATCATGTGGATGCCATATAATTTACTCAGAATGTTGCCTTTATATGGTTTCATCTAAACAAAACAGCCAACTTTGGCTTAATAATAATCATTCTGACAGTAAAATTATTATTTTAGATAAAATAATGGGTCCTGATATTCTTTGCATTTAACCAGAAAACTAATGGGGTGGTCAATGTGGATTTCAAAGGGCACAGCCCCAGAAGGTTTGAGAAAGAATATGTCCATTTCCCAAAGCAGCCCCATGATGTCCATCACTTTGTTTTACTTCTACCAAAATGAAGATAAAATGCAACAATATAATCTTTCATCTCCAAAAGGACAACCAAGCATCACAAGTAAAAGAGGAAAAACAAGATTAGAATCGTACCCCCATTGCATCAAAAGGGATAATTTTTTCCTTTCTGCTGGTACCAAGCTCACTCTGTTAATTGCATGGCAGGCCAATAAGTCTACAGATGATGTGTTGAGACAAGGAATTCAAACTCTATTAGGAAAGCCGGAGAATTGAGAACATGGCAGACTAATTTCTCAAAATAAGCACCTTATTGAGGTCTGGATGCCCATTTCTTTTATAGAAGAGGGTGAGGAAATAAAGTTAAAAGGTCATTTATCTTGCAAAATAGGAGGAAATGTGTTCATTTCTTCTTTTCTGCAGCCATTCATTGGTAGGCAGGGAGAAGGAAATGGCAACCCACTTCAGTATTCTTGCCTGGAAAATTCCATGGACAGAAGGAGCCTGGCGATCTACAGTCCATGGGGTCGCAAAAGTGTGGGACATGACCCAGAAACTAAACAACAACAACAAAGAGATTGCCTCCCAGTGAGCTGAACAAAGCCATTTTAGTTTAACATTCAGGCAGAGGTGCAGGGTCCCCTGAGGCAGGCAATTATGTGGGATGATAATAACAAAAGCAATGAAAAGCAATGGTTAAAGTCAAAGAAACAGATCCAATATGGAGTCAAAATTGACTCTTCCCTGTTACACTGCTTCCTTGCATATATTCTGGCCTCTGACTAAGCTAGACTACACACCAATCATGCATCACTTCTGCATCTACCGAAATCTGCATTCACTCTTTAAAGTCCATTTCAACAACACCATTTCATTAAGTTCCCACGTGCTGCATGCATGCTAAGACGCTTCAGTCATGTCTGATTCTTTTGAACCCTATGGACTATAGCCTGCCAGGCTCCTCAGTCAGTGGGATTCTCTGGGCAAGAATGGGTTGCCATGCTGTCTTCCATGGGATCTTTCCGACTCAGGAATTAAGGAGATCTCTTACATCTCCTGCATTGGCAGGCGAGTTCTTTACCACTAGTGCCACCTGGAAAGCCCTAAGTTCCCACATCACCCAAGCCAAAAAAGAAAGCCTCTGAGCAAAAACAACACCTTAATTTGCCTGACTCCTGATGTGCTTTCATAGTCTGCCACATATTACAATTAAAACTATGAGATGATAGAGCTAGATAGACCTAAATCAGTAGTCCCTAAACCTAGTGGTACATCACAATCACCTGGGGAATTTCACAACTCCAGCCAGACTTAAAGAACCAAAATGGAGCCTGGAAGAAAAGATTCAACCAACATATCATTAACTGTACACATATCTGAGATCCAAAGCTTTAAGAAACTCTAATCAAACCTCTGTATATTATAGATAGATAAAGAAACAGAGAAGGTAAATAATTTATCAGAGGTCACGTAGGTGAGTGGTAGAACTTTTCTCCATTGATAGCATCCTTCTCCATACTACAACATTATTAATCACTTCTTTTAAATTGGAAATTATTTCAGAGTAAGAATTATGTATTATAAACCTTTTGTATGTACTCATAGCACCTAAAATAGAACTTGCACACTAATATTTTTAAAGCATGAATGAAAACAATAATTACTGTTTATTTATTCTATACATACTGAGTGTTGGTTTGTGTGAGTCATTATGCTAGGTACTGGTTATACATAAGGAAATGAAAAAGACATTGTCCTGCCCTCTTTGGACTTAAGAATAATGAAGAAGACAACTAAACAAACAGTCATAGGAACTGCCGTGGGGAGAGAAAATGGAGGAGAACTTTAAAAACAAATAAAATAACATGAGAAAGCCCTAAGGTAGGAAAGAGACTGGCATACAGGAAGAAAACAAAAACTGAAGGTGACCTCTATAACCAAAGCATGAAAAGAAAGAGAAAAGGAATGAAATTGAAGAGGTTTAGAGAAGCCAGACAATGCCAGTCCTTGCAGATCAGGGTTGCTGCTGCTAAGTCGCTTCAGTCATGTCCGACTCTGTGCGACCCCATAGACGGCAGCCCACCAGGCTCTCCCGTCCCTGGGATTCTCCAGGCAAGAATACTGGAGTGGGTTGCCATTTCCCTCTCCAGTGCATGAAAGTGAAAAATAAAAGTGAAGTCGCTCAGTCGTGTTCGACTCCTAGCGACCCCATGGACTGCAGCCTACCAGGCTCCTCCATCCATGGGATTTTCCAGGCAAGGGTACTGGAGTGGGGTGCCATTGCCTTCTCCGGCAGATCAGGGTAAGGAGTTGTTCTTTCCACATCTTTCAGACGATCATTTTAAAATCACAAATCATATCATGCCGTCCCTCTTCTTAAAACTCATCGGGCTTCCCACTACATTTGTAATTAAACCCAAAGAATGACATGAAAAAAAGGAAAGAAAGGGGACCAGTTAATGCAGGGGTCTAACATGAGTTGTTGATAGCTCAGACTAGGTTGGTAGCAATGGAAATGAAAACAGTGAATTTAAGACATGTTTTAGGATCTGAAAGGACAAAACATGTGAAAAAGTATATGGGAAGGGGATAGCAGAGAGAATGGTAAGGTAGGAGCCAGCTGTAACTCCCAGATTTCTGGCTGAATATCTGGGTAGGCTCTGAAGGCATTCACAGAAATAAGGAAGTTGGACAGATGAACAAATTGAAGGCAAAGAAAATAAGAGTCTGCCCTTAAATATGTTTAATTGGAGATTCCTGTGAGACAATCACTTGGGCTGGAATCACCAGCACATAGATAGTATTTAAAGTCATACCCCCCATATATGTAAACATTTAACTGATTCACTTTGCTGTACAGTAGAAACCAATACAACATTGCAATGGCAACCCACGACAGTATTCTTGCCTGTGGAAGCCCATGGATAGAGGAGCCTGATAGGCTACAATCCACGCGGTCATATAGAGTTGGACATGACTGAGTGGCTAAAACAACAAATACTTCAATAAAAATTAATAAAAGTAAATTAAAGTCATCCTCCAAGAGTATAAAATATAGAGAAAAAATTAGAGAAGAAATCATAAATAAAATAAAACAAAAGAAGACAAGCCTCCATATCAAAAGAACCCTTCCTCTAATCACAGGTATGGTCAAAGATGTGGGTACAAACTACTAGCTACAATTGAAACACTGCCAAATCAGAGATAGGTTTAATAAACTATGATATCCATATGTGATGGAACACAAAGTAGGCACTTAAAATGATGAAACAGAAGAATACAGCACCATGTAAGAAAACATTCACAAATTTTTTAAACTATTTTAGAATAGTTTTAAATTTATAGAAAAAATACCAAGATAGCAGAAGAGTTTCAATATACAACACACTCGGCTCCCCTATTATTAACGTCTCTGGAGCTGGAACATGGTAAGTAAAAGAGGCAATAGTGGAAGGTGAGGTCAGGGAGGTATGCCAGGGTCAGATCATAAGGGTCCTTACAGGCCTGGTAAGGATCTGCAGTAGTATTCTAAGGGTTATGGGAAGCCATTGATTTATAGAATTAGATAATCTGGTTCTTACATGGAGTATACAGAGGCAATCAGTGAAACCAAATGATTTCACATGAGGTAGGTATCACAATGTCCATTTTTACAGCTCAGAAAACTAAGCCTAGGGAGCTTAAGTATGTTGTCTAGATTTCAAAGTTGCTGAAGAGCAAAACTACAACTCACACTCAAATTCCCTAGTCTCTAAGCCATCCCTATACCACTGCCTCCTCTCTGTTTAACCTCTCTGCTCCCAGCCCCTCCCACTCTAGCAGGCCTTAGTGTTACAGCTCTGTCCTGCATATATATCCTTGGTTTCATATTTAATATTCCCTGATGCTGCTGCTGCTGCTAAGTCGCTTCAGTTGTGTCCGACTCTGTGCGACCCCGTAGACGGCAGCCCACCAGGCTCCGCCGTCCCTGGGATTCTCCAGGCAAGAACACTGAAGTGAGTTGCCATTTCTTCTCCAAGGCATGAAAGTGAAAAGTGAAAGTGAAGTCGCTCAGTCGTGTCCAACTCTTAGCAACCCCATGGACTACAGCCTACCAGGCTCTTCTGTCCATGGGATTTTCCAGGCAAGAGTACTGGAGTGGGGTGCCATCGCCTTCTCCAATATTCCCTGCAAAGCCCCCCAAATCACTGGAGTAGACTAGAAGCCCCACAATCACTCTACTGTCCTCTGCATTTGCTAAGGTTGCACATCCTTAACTGAATCGATGAATTCTCTTCATATTCTTCTGCTCAGCCTTACTCATTAACTAACTGTAAAAGATTATCTGGGAGAAATATGTTAAAAGAGAAATTAAGAAACTAACATTCATGGAGAACACATCATTCAGGAGGAAAACTTTTTCAAAAAAAGCCCTCATCAGAAAGAGATCCTGACATCACTCTTTTTCATCCTAATGCCGTTCTCTTGCATGACAAACTTCCTATACAATTTAACCCGCTTTGCTTTGTCCCTCATACTTTAACGAAGACTAATTTCTTCAGGACCACTAAGGACCAAGGAGGAAAAACATTTGGAAGTAGAGAAAGTATTCTGACTATCTCATGTTGAAAGAAGAAAAAGAATTCTACTTATTCGTGCTACATTTATCATTTTACATTTCTAGTATTTATTCATGATAAAAGCTAATACTTATTGAACACTAATTGTGCACTGTTCTAAGCATTTTATATGAAATACCTCATTTAATCCTCACAGCAACGACATAAGTGAGATGTTTTGTTTGGTTTTTTATTTATTTTTGGCCATGCCAAGTGGCTTGTAGGATCTCAGTTCCCCGACCAAGAATTGAACCCAGGTCATGGCAGTGAAAGCCTGGAATCCTAACCATTAGGCCACCAGGGAACTCATGTGTGAGATGTTCTGATGAACCCATTTTACAAATGAGAAAACTGAAGCATGGAGTAGGTTAATAATCTTCCCTAGGTCGTGTACTTAATAAACACATAAGCCAGGACCTGAACTCAACTGCTCTGGATTCTGGTATTCTATACTAAATTACATACAGAATCAGGCTCCGTAAGATTTCTGAGAGGCCTTGATCCTAAAAAGTTTTATCTTACTGTTTTACCTGTCTAAAAAAAAAAAACAAAAAAAAAACCAAAACAGTGATTAAACATCCTTTTCAATTAAGTAAACATCTACAGCTAAGTCTAAACTTAATTATTATAGAATACTTGAAGTAGTACTCATTCAAAGTTTTCTTCCCTGCTGAAACTATGTCTTGGCTTCTATTCCAATGTAATTAGAAATAAACTTCAACCTATAAACATTTTACCTGTAAACAACAAAAACCAGTGGAGCTGTTATATAAATTTTAAATCTCTACTTTTATTTACTTAGCAAAGAAAAACATATTATCATATTCTTCTCTTCATGGCAACTATTTAACTTAATGAAAGGAACACACACATTTCACATTTCTCGGAATTATCACTAACCATAGTTAAATCATATTGATGTTTACTTTATATTCTGAACCAAAAGAAAAACATATTTGTATTATACTCAGAATAATTTTGCCAATCCATCTGAATGAAAATCAGACATATGAGGAAACTGGATATTGAGTGCCAGAAGGTAAGACCAGACAGCAAAGAGAGGCAGAATTTCAAAAGCATGTTTAGGATAATACATCAAACATATTTCTTACCATGAACCACTGACCCAGTCAATCATTTGACTCAAAAAGTGGTTATGAACCTCTAAAAAAATGTGAAGAGTAAGTGAAAATGTAGAAAAGTAACATTTAGTGATATGATTGACGTATTTATCCCTGTGATGGTACGTCTTCAGTTTCAAACATCTTCTTCAAACATGAGTCGACATTTTAAATGACTTAGTTCTTTAAAATATGTCTGTCTTTAGAATAAAATAATACATTATTCTGAAACACTAGTTTTTGAAAGAAGTTCTAAGAATGAAATTACTTTTGATTTTTGCTTCCTTCAGGCTTGTAGCAAATATCTAACAAGCACTTACTACATGCAAACCATTTTCAGGTTCAGTGGAAGACCCCAAAGTCAATTAAAAAGTTTCATCTCTCAAGAAGGTTAAAAACTATAATTCACAAGAGAAATAATCTGTTCTACAGGAGACTTTATTTTTAAAAAATCAAGTAGGGATAAAAGGTGATGTTTGAGCTGACCCTTCAACAATTTAGCTATGCAAACACAAGGAAAAGGACCTTCCGTATGAAAGCAATACTGTGTGTGCAAAGTCACAGCCTAGATAGAAAAATACTGGGATTTTTTTAATAAATTAATGGAAATAAAAAATGAAACAAGGTATTAAATTTGATTACCAGGAAATCATAAATGCTCATTAAGATGCAGTATCAATAAAGTAGTGGGGGGGAAAGCCAGATTAAAAAGGGTTAAGGAATGAACGAAAAGAATGTGGAAGGTGAAAGAATATTTTCGAAGCTTGCATAAAGGGTGAAGGAGACTCAATTGTAGCTCAAGCAGGTGAGCAGGAAGATAGAGGTTTTATTTTTTAAGATGGGGAAAAAACCCTGCAATTCATTCAAATATGCAAGAAAAAAATAATTGGAGGTGTGAAGTCTTAAGCAAGATGTAAGAGGACAAGAAAGAAAATACAAGTTAAGGGGTTATGGCTTAAAATCCCATCTCTCAGTGAAGTCTTCCCTAACTTATTCAGAAGAGGTCACTTCCCCTCTATCTCTGTCCATTAGTAGAATGGAAAGTTGTGGAAGGAAAGAACTTGTCCAATTTGTTCAGTGCTCTCTCCCTAGGAGCAGGAACATCATCTGAGACATACTATAGACACTCAGTCATTCATAGTTAAATTGGTAAATAAAGGAAGTTTTCCTCTAATTTGGGAGGAGAATCTTAATGAAGAAGAAGAAATCTTTAAGTGAAAAAGAGGAAAGTTGGATGCAACCTCCCCAGAGAAGCAGGACAATAGCAGGCATCTTCTTAGGATGAGGAGAACAGGCTGATGTTTGCTGCTTCCCCTAAATCCTGCCTCTGCATACTAAAGTCACACAGAGCACACATGCATGCGTGCATGCGTGCCTGCTCCGTACTTTCAGTCGTTCTGACTCTTTGCAACCCTATTTACCATTCATCAAGTGGATAAACACAGAGGCTGTTAGACAGCAATCTCAAGGCCTGAGGCCTCATGTTCAGGGAGAGGAAAGCAACAAAGGTGGCTTAGAAACAGCAATGGAGACTTCAGAGGTCAAGACCTTATTGAGCTAAAAATGAGTATATGATTATGCAAAAGATCCATGGATGGGTAAAGACACAAAATAACTTCTCCCTTAAGTCAGACTCGACCTAGCAATGGGTATAGGGTGAGTTTGTAATGGGGGGATGGGGGGTGGAGCCAATAAGTTCTAAGAGGAACACTGCTGCTGCTGCTGCTAAGTTGCGTCAGTCGTGTCCGACTCTGTGCGACCCCAGAGACGGCAGCCCACCAGGCTCCCTTGTCCCGGGGATTCTCCAGGCAAGAACACTGGAGCGGGTTGCCATTTCCTTCTCCAATGCGTGAAAGTGAAAAGTGAAAGTAAAGTCGCTCAGTCGTGTCCAACCCTTAGCAACCCCATGGACTGCAGCCTACCAGGCTCCTCTAGGCAGTTCAGTTCAGAGCTTAAAATGTTGAAGAAAGGTTGACTCCTACTGACCCTGTACATATCCTTCATTGTTTCCTGGAGCCCAAGAGCTTTCCTCTACAGAATGTGGTGGCTTATTTTGGGAAGAGCTCCATATACTTTATTTAGTTATGTTAGTTCAGGGTACCTTCTCCAGTTGGGCCTCCCGGGTGGCACAGTGGTAAAGAATCTGCCTGCCAATGCAGGAGATACAAGAGAAACAGGTTCAATTCCCGGGTTGGGAAGATCCCCTGAAGGAAAAAATGGCAACCCACTCCAGTATTCTTGCCAGGAAACTTCCATGGACAGAGGGGCCTGGCAGGCTACAATCCATGGGATCTCAAAAAGTCAGACATGACTGAGCACACACACTCCCCTTCTCCAATGTTCTATTTTGTCACTTTTTTCCTCTAGTTCTGATAACCTCTGCTTTTATGTCCTGATGATCTTTTGTCCCGGGAACGTAGAGGGTATTCAGTTCAGTTCAGCTCAGTCTCTCAGTTGTGTCCGACTCTTTGAGACCCCATGAATCGCAGCACACCAGGCCTCCCTGTCCATCACCAACTCCTAGAGTTCACCCAGACTCATGTCCATCGAGTCAGTGATGCCATCCAGCCATCTCATCCTCTGTCGTCCCCTTCTCCTCCTACCCAAACCCTCCCAGCATCAGAGTCTTTTCCAATGAGTCAACTCTTCGCCTGAGGTGGCCAAAGTACTGGAGTTTCAGCTTTAGCATCATTCCTTCCAAAGAAATCCCAGGGCTGATCTCCTTCAGAATGGACTGGTTGGATCTCCTGGCAGTCCAAGGGACTCTCAAGAGTCTTCTCCAACACCACAGTTCAAAAGCATCAATTCTTCAGTGCTCAGCTTTCTTCACAGTCCACCTCTCACATCCATACATGACCACTGGAAAAACCATAGCCTTGACTAAACAGACCTTTGTCGGCAAAGTAATATCTCTGCTTTTGAATATGCTATCTAGGTTGGTCATAACTTTTCTTCCAAGGAGTAAGCGTCTTTTAATTTCATGGCTGCAGTCACCATCTGCAGTGATTTTGGAGCCCAAAAAGATAAAGTCTGACACTGTTTCCACTGTTTTCCCATCTATTTCCCATGAAGTGAATTGACCTAGGAATGGGTATAGGGTGAGTTTGTAATGGGGGGGCGGGGGGAGTTTGTACTGGGGGGGGAGCCAAAAAGTTCTAAGAGGAACTTATTTTTTTTTTGCAAAAAAGCAAAATGGCTGTCTGGGGAGGCCTTACAAATAGCTGTAAAAAGAAGAGAAGCGAAAAGCAAAGGAGAAAAGGAAAGATATAAGCATCTGAATGCAGAGTTCCAAAGAATAGCAAGAAGAGATAAGAAAGTCTTCCTCAGCGGTCAATGCAAAGAAATGGAGGGTATTAGGCTTAGTGAAATAAGTCAGACAGAGAAAGGAAACACTATATGTTATTACTTATATGTGGAATCTAAGAAAAAACAAACTAGTGCATATAACAAAAAAGAAACATACAGATATGTAGAGAACAAATTAGTGGTTACCAGTGGAAACAGTGGCTGACTTTATTTTTCTGGGCTCCAAAATCACTGCAGATAGTGATTGCAGACATGAAATTAAAAGATGCTTACTCCTTGGAAGGAAAGTTATGACCAACCTAGATAGCATATTCAAAAGCAGAGACATTACTTTGCCAACAAAGGTCAGTCTAGTCAAGGCTATGGTTTTTCCAGTGGTCATGTATGGATGTGAGAGTTGGACTGTGAAGAAAGCTGAATGCCGAAGAATTGATGCTTTTGAACTGTGGTGTTGGAGAAGACTCTTGAGAGTCCCTTGGACTGCAAGGAGATCCAACCAGTCCATCCTAATGGAGATCAGTCCTGGGTGTTCATTGAAAGGACTGATGTTGAAGCTGAAACTCCAGTACTTTGGCCACCTGATGCAAAGAGCTGACTCATTGGAAAAGACTCTGATGCTGGGAAAGATTGAGGGCCAGAGGAGAAGGGGACGACAGGATGAGATGGTTGGATGGCATCGCCGACTCGATGGACGTGGGTTTGGGTGGACTCCAGGAGTTGGTGATGGACAGGGAGGCCTGGCAGTGCTGCAGTTCATGGGGTCGCAAAGAGTCGAACACGACTGAGTGACTGAACTGAACTGAGTGAGGAGAGGGAAAGGGTGACAGGCAAGATAATTGTGAAGATAAAGAAGAACAACCTACTAAATATAAAATAAATAAGCTATAGGATATAGTATACAGCAATATTTTATGATAACTATAAATGGAATATAATCTATAAAAATTTTGAATCACTAAGCTGTACACCTGAAACTAATATTGTAAATAAACTACACCTCAATTTTTTAAAAAGCCTTCCTCATCTCAATATTAAAAGACAAACCTTTTGCATTTTCTTCTAAATAGAGATTTTTCTCATATCCAGCAAATGGAAAGGACTACATACCCTTGGGACTATACTTACTTTTATATCCTGATTTTTACATTTAACAAGAATTTTCTCATATTTTTATATACTCCCTAGAACTTAATTTTAAAAGTAAAAAAAAAAAATAGGAAATGAGCCATTAAAGGCAGTATCAGTAGAGGAAGGAGAGAAGACAGTGAAATGCAAAGGGTTAAGAAAATTAGGTAGGAAGCAGAAACCTCAAATACAAATAATACATTGTTTGGCAGTGAAAAAAAGGACAGATGAACAATAGCTGGAATGCATAGCCAAATCACCAAAAATGGTGTCAAGAGAAGACTGTTTATGATGCCACCTTTTCTGGGGTATATTGACTTTTATAGAAAATTAATCAAGGACCAAAAGCCTTGGCACTAAAGAATGAATCTCTCTTGGTGGAATTTCAGGCATTTTCCAAAGTTCATGGGAGAAAGATTTTATAATCAAGGGAGGCATTTTCCTAGAAACTTTAAGTCACAGAACTACATAAAACAACCCTGAATATAACAACAGCTTATAAACCAAGTCCCGGCATGAGAACAAAATTAACTAACTTATACACTCTGCCTACATCTGATCATTCTAAGTGACTAAAATCCAAGCCTGTAAAGGTGAATGTGGTGATGATTTCTGTCTGGCCATGTCATATTGCATTGCTTTCCTGAGCTCCTGTGGAATGGTTCCCAGAATAACAGGGGAGGGGGGTACTCTCTAGAATGCAGTACATAATTAAGTTCTTTACTGGTGACTCGTCTGAAAGTGACCTCATGGGAGTTCTGGGGAAAGGCGCAAAGCCAGGTGTGGATTAGGACAAGAAATCATGTCAGTGATCAGATGATTCAGCAGGTAAAATATGTATTATGTCACTGCACTTCAAGCAAAAAATTCAGGCAATGAATACAGGTACACAGTGCCAAAGACTGCCATGTTCATTAACAAAACCAACTCAGTGATGAAAAAACAACTCTAAGAATAGCCAAATAAAGAAAACACATTCTAGGCTTTATACACTAATTCTGTTTTATTTCAAAGTTTGTATTTACATTGTATTTTTTCATCCAGCAAATATTTATTGAGTGATTACTTTGTTTAGGCAGTGTGCAAGGTGCTGGGAATATAGTGGTGAAAAGAGATGGATTCTCTGCCTTCATGGAACAGGGTCTAGTGAGAAGACACACGGTGAACACACCTCCCAGGGATGCGAGGAGTTTAGGGGCGGCCATGTGATCGGAAGCAGGCCTAGGGGACTTAGCTCAAAGTGGAGTTTGCATGATAAGCACATTCTTTTCACACTTTCTCGCCCCCTCCTCCCACCAACACACACAAATGTTTTGGCAAATATAACAGTCATCTTTACTAATTTGGGAGTCACTTCACAGGAACAGAAACAATGAGAATATTTCACTATATTTACACAAACACTTGGCCAATTTCTCCACTGTTCTAATACATCTCACCAGAGAGTAAAATCAAGTCAACTGATTTCAGAACCTCACTAATTTATATCACAGTCAGAACTTATCAATGATGCGCCACATGGCACAGGCTGGATGGCTTTTAAGATCTAAGCTGCAAATTGTAAACGAGTTTGGGCTTTTCAACATCACCTCTAAAAGACCTCAAAGGTATACCGACAGAAGCAGCCTTTGATGACATACTGTATCATGTATCCATATTCTCACATGTCCCTGATTCAGCACATTTGCATATGATCTGCATTCTAACATATCCACAAATATGTTTTTATATGCTAGAAGACTGTAATATGATAGAGCCCTTAAGGAGTCACTCTGCTTTGTTGTGTCAATTCTCATATCCATCAGACAGTGATCATTCTACTAGCCACATCCTCCACCTACTCCTTAACCACAATTGGAGGGCTAGACAGTTGTGAAGAGGGCATACTCTTGGATCTTTTTGACATCCTCAGCAGTCTGGTAGAAAGAAATTTGGATCTTGAGTCAACAGGCCTGAGTCTCAGACTCAGCTTAGCCCCTTACTGCAAAGCTCTCAGTCAAGTTTGCGAGACATCACTAACCTCCTCATAGCCCTGTTTGTGACTTCAGAACAATATTGTGAAAGTGCTTTGAATACACTCAAAGGCAGGAATAATGAAAATTATTTAAAGAAACATGTTATCCATGAAAATATAGGCTAAACAGCAAACTTGGGGTTTTATGACACAATTTAGTAATTTCAATTAATTAATGTTTTTCATAGTTTACTTATATAAATAATATATCTAGGAAAAGCTTCTCCCACAGATGGCAAACCAGGCCAGTCAGCTTTAGAAATTCCAAGTATATTTATTGTTTTTATTAATCAAAGAAGAATTTCTAAACTGCAAATTTTTCACCTTTCTACAAATTTTAAACACACATGAAAACTCTATTGGTTTAGAACACCAAAAAAGCATCTGTGGTTTGACTCTAGAGTAGCAAAATTTCTGACACACCAAGGGGGCTTTAACGTAGATGTCACGTGAGTGTATGCTCCTCGGTTTTTGTCTCATCGTTTCTAATAAGATTTCTAAGACAAGTATTATCAGTTTACCTCCAGAGGTTGTAGGTTGGCAGTTCAATGAGCATGATTCATTGCATTAATGTGTATTGCTTGGTTTACATAGTATTGGGTTGGCTGAAAAGTTCATTTGGGAATTTTTACGCTAACCCAATATTTCAAAAATTGAAAGTTGTATATAAAAATTCAGATTTCTTACTTCAAAAAAATGCAAATTTGGCTACTCTGGGCTAGCTGTGTGATAGAGAAGGCTTATCCTGGCTCATGAGAGCCATCTTTCAAACATGCTCAGTAATGATCACATTAAAGACTTCAAATGAGCTATGTAGGAATATTTACACTATGAGAATTGGCAAATTCTATAGATCACAGCTTTTTTTTTTTAATTTTTCTACTTGGAGTATAACTGCTTTACAGTGTTGTGTTTCTGCTGTACAACAATGTGAATCAGGTATAAGTATACATATATCTTCCCTCTTAAGGCACTGCTGCCCACCACCCACGTGCCACACACCCCCCCACCTCCCCCCGCCAAAATCCCATTCCTCTAGGTCATCACAGAGCTGAGAAATCCAGTTAAACATTACAAGCACACTCTATACTTGGGACCACAATCTCACATGACAGCAACTGGCTGGACTGAGTAGTGATTATGCCCTCAGATAGGATGTGGGCTCTTTAGTCCATATCTACCACTATTCCCTATTGTCTTTTGTTTGGCTTAGTTCACTTGTTTTAATTATCTGGCTGACATATTTCAGCATTTGATTTTGCAACTCTTGGTTTACAGTCATACTCTTCTTAAAAAAAAAACAAAAAACAAAAAAAACTCTTAGGATAGCAAAGAAAAAAAGCCAAGCCACTGTGCTTGCTTTTATAATTAAAAACAAAGAGCAGGCATAAATTGAACACTGTTGAACAAACTGAAATACCATCTTTAGGTTCCTTTTATTCCCTTTTCTAATCATTGTGTTATTTAAGTAAAAAAGAACACTGTAACAGATTTCAAATCATAAATTGAGCAGTTAGCAAAATGAATATCTTTAAAAGATAAGAATATTATTTAATTGCATATTCTCAAGAAACTAAATATGAAACACTGAGAATTTTTATTTCTAGAGGTAAAAATCATTGTCAAAAGTATGAAGGCTTTTTGATTTGTCTGAAGACCTTATATGGATATTTGACGGAAATCTTGAAAACCTGGGCAGAAAAAAATCTTACACAAGACAAACCACTGATTAAATGACTCTATCAATAAGAATGTCTGAACATGAAACCAGATATAATAGCGGTCAAGAAAATTCCCTTTCATGTCACATTACGTGGGTTCATACACAGATGACTGTTGCTTAGCCTGCCCTAATATGTAGGTCTGTGCTTCCAAAGACAATAATGCTTTCATTATCACTCCCTTCCCTTGGGGCATAAGTATGACAGTCCTACCCGCTCGAAGAAAAGCATTTTCTCAAAACCACTTTCCAAGGTCTCAAAAACAAAAATAAAAGACAAAATTAGGGAAAGAACGCAGACCAATAGAAGTTCCTGAAACAGTTCCCATCAACAGCTTTTGTATTTCTGGACGGTCTCCTAACAGTAATCACCACCAGGAGAAAGGGGCAATATGAGCATTTGTCAGGAGTCTCTGTCTCAACACACTGCCTCTAAAATTCTCTTTCCTCTCCTATCTACCACTAAATTTGTTTTCAGTCTCAGACCCAGACCTACTTTAGCTTGCTTACTGATCTTGCCTTTTTTTCAAAATGCTCAAAATGAAAAAGTGTTTGGCCTTCTATGCTAGCCCCCAAATTATAATAAGATCATTTTTATAGCAGCAAGAAAACAAGGACATTAAATAAATAGAAAAAACAGAAAGAAGGAAGGGAGAGAGGGAGAAAGTAAAGAAAAGAAAAACTAAAGGACATAAAGCATGTTTTGAGGCAGCATCAGAGAAAGGAATGAAGTTTCTAAAAGAGAATGAGGAAAGCAACTGTCCCATGTCCTTTTAGATTGCTCTTCATATAAATTTTGGGGTAGAATCCAAATACTGTTACTATTGATCCTCTTGATAAAATTTTGCCTCCATACACTCTGATACACATGAGACATTCAAGAGTGAACACAGGAAAGTTCAGGAAATGATCCAAATAAAGTCAAGAAGAGTTTGTGGTAGTACCCAAAAACAAAGGAAAACAACAGCAAAAAGAACAAGAGTTTTACCTTCATTTAGTAAAGCACCAGCTGCATTGACTTATGTCGAGCTTTGTTTCAGTGTATTAATTTTTACCAATTTAAAGCTAAAAGCCTCTACTTCATTTACCTCACAAAAAACTGAGTTCTTTTGGGAGAACTGAAATTTTCAGGTTTGTAATACAGTTGACTAGCAAAGAAGTAAATTTCCCAGACTTATAACAAGCTATATCAGTTCTTCTCCTAGTCTAAAGCAGCAGCCAGCATCCTAGAGCCTTACTCCCACATTTAGGCTCAATGGTAAAAGAATCCATCCTGCAATGCAGGAGATGCGGGAAATGCAGGTTCGATCCTTGGGTTGGGAAAATCCCCTGAAGGAGGAAATAGCAACCCACTCCAGTATTCTTGCCTGGAAAATCTCACAAACAGAGAAGACTGCAGCCCACAATCCATTGGGTCACAAAAAGCTGGACACAGCTGAGTGACTGAACACACAATATAATGTCATTGGTGGGGCTTCCTAGGTGGCTCAGTGGGTAAAGAATCCGCCAACAATGCAGGAGACACAGGAGATGCAGTTTCGATCCCTGGGTCAGGAAGATTCCCTAGAGGAGGGCATGGCAACCCACCCCAGTATTTTTGCTAGAAGAATCCCATGGACAGAGGAGCCCAACAGGCTACACAGTCCATGGAATCACAAAGAGTTAAACACAACTGAAGCAACTGAACATGCACTCACAATGTCATCAGTACTTTTATCTTAATTTTGGTTGAGGCACTTTAACATGCACATTCCTTCCACTTAGAATCTGAAAAAGAATGAATATGTGCATAGATATGACTGAATCACTTTGCTGTACACCTGAAACTAACACAACATTGTAAATCAACTGTATTCTAATATAAAATAAAAATTAAATTTAAAACATCAAGAAAAGCAGTAGCTAAGTAAGACTTTTATTTTTTAATGTTTACGTTCTAAATAACTGCAAGAGGTCATCAAAAGTAAAGACTTTGGGCAAAAAAAATCATTCTTGAGGCAACCAATACACTTCTCTGTCAGTATATAAAGGGTTAAGGGATGTAGTATTGATAAAAAAGTAAGAGTGTGCTGAAGAGACTGGACTTCCCAGGTGGCTCTTGTGGTAAAGAACCCACCTGCCAATGCAGGAGACGTAAGAGACTCGGGTTCAGTCTCTGGGTCGGGAAGATCCCCTGCAGGAGGGCATGGCAACCCACTCCAGTATTCTTGCCTGAAGAATCCCATGGACAGAGAAGCCTGGAGGGCTACAGTCCATAGGGTCACCCAGAGTCGGACATGACTGAAGAGACTTAGCATGCACGGAGACAATGGTAATAATAATAATAAAAGCTAACACTTATTAGTGCTGACTATGTAGTGAGGACTGCTGTCAACACTGTGTATACATAAACACATTTTAATCTCCATAGCAATTCAGGAGGCAAACATTGCTGTTGTCCCCATTTAATGAAGAAGGGAACTAAGGCAAGACCCTGTTTCAACTTGCTCAAAGACCTCAGCTACTTAGTGGCATATTGAGGACTTAAACCCAGGAGTCTGGCTCAAGCCTATGTTCCTAACCACCACTCCAGAGGCCTGAAAAGGAAGGTTACCAAATGGAAAGAAATTAATTCAACAATAAGGTTAAAATTAAGTTTAAAAAAAATTGAGGTTCTATCTTATAGAGAAAAATATATATTTTGCATGCAGATTAAAATGTCCTACCTAATAAACACAGTATAAATTTTAATGTGTAGTTGGCAACAGATAACAAATACAATTACAAACATTAGGATGAACATAAAAAGCCTTCTTCAGAAAGACATGAGCACAATATTGTAACCACCCAAGACATCCTGCTTTTAGTGCATCTCACGAGCCCATAGTGCCATCCAGTGACAGGAGAGGTGAACCACGTGTATATCCTCTTCTGCAAATTTTCATAATCTTTTCTTTAACAAATACAGAATTTTCACATAAAAGAGCAAACTTAGATTAGTAATAATCTTTTATTTTTACAATAACTTTTCCCAAATTACCCTTACATTTAAATTTCCTCTCCATTATTTCTTAATGAAACATATGACTTAGAAAAGATAATCCCAAACTATTAACTTGAGGGTAAGAAAGCTTGCTTGCTGAAAATTTAGTATTTCATTTTCCCCAAGCAATCATTCAAAATGTTTCGTGAATACCATTTAATTCACCCAGTGAGGACATAACACTGGCGCCATATAGGGTACTTCAGTGTTTCCTAATATAATCTTTCAGTTAGTGGAGTTTGGAGTTCAGAAGTAGCCAGTGTTTTTGTTCAGTCGCTCAGTTGTGTACAACTCTTTGTGACCCCATGAATTGCAACACGCCAGGCTTCTCTGTCCATCACTATCTCCAAGTTACCTCAAATTCATGTCCATTGAGTCAGTGATGCCATCCACCCAAGAGATTGGCAAGTATTATTCATAATACCACAATAAACTATGGAAAATTCTGAAAGAGATGGGAATACCAGACCACCTGACCTGCCTATTGAGAAACCTATATGCAGGTCAGGAGGCAACAGTCAGAACTGGACATGGAACAACAGACTGGTTCCAAATAGGAAAAGGAACATGTCAAGGCTGTATATTGCACTCTGCTTATTTAACTTATATGCAGAGTACATCATGAGAAATACTGGGCTGGAAGAAGCACAAGCTGGAATCAAGATTGCCGGGAGAAATATCAATAACCTCAGATATGCAGATGACACCACCCTTATGGCAGAAAGTGAAGAGGAACTAAAAAGCCTCTTGATGAAAGTGAAAGTGGAGAGTGAAAAAGTTGGCTTAAAGCTCAACATTCAGAAAACGAAGATCATGGCATCTGGTCCCATCACTTCATGGGAAACAGATGGGGAAACAGTGGAAACAGTGGCAGACTTTATTTTTTTGGGCTCCAAAATCACTGCAGATGGTGACTGCAGCCATGAAATTAAAAGATGGTTGCTCCTTGGGAGGAAAGTTATGACCAACCTAGATAGCATATTCAAAAACAGAGACATTACTTTGACAACAAAGGTCCGTCTAGTCAAGGCTATGGTTTTTCCAGTGGTCATGTATGGATGTGACAGTTGGACTGTGGAGAAGGCTGAGCACCAAAGAATTGATGCTTTTGAACTGTGGTGTTGGAGAAGACTCTTGAGAGTCCCTTGGACTGCAAGGAGATCCAACCAATCCATTCTAAAGGAGATCAGCCCTGGGTGTTCTTTGGAAGGAATGATGCTAAAGCTGAAACTCCAGTACTTTGGCCACCTCATGAGAAGAGTTGACTCATTGGAAAAGACTCTGATGCTGGGAGGGATTGGGGACAGGAGGAAAAGGGGACGACAGAGGATGAGATAGCTGGGTGGCATCACCGACTCGATGGACCTGAGTCTGAGTGAACTCCGGGAGTTGGTGATGGACAGGCAGGCCGGTGTGCTGCGATTCATGGGGTTGCAAAGAGTCGGACACGACTGAGCGACTGAACTGAACTGAACTGATTTATACTACCGTCTAAACGTTTTAATTACTTCTTTTTGCAAATTCATGCTTTTTGTGTGTGTGTGTGCTCCCTGAATGCTTTCCTTCATTTTATTTATCTTTTGAAATACTGACTTTCATTCTGTTGATATTTTGAGTCTTTTGATATTTGCTCTTTCTCTTCTTTTATGAAATAGTAAACACAGCTCAATTAATTTTTAGCTGTTCCTCTATTACAAGAATTTAGTTATAAATTTTCCTGTAAAGCTTGGTTTGGTTGCATTGCACAAGTTTTATTTCTGTAAACAGCTTCATTGAGGTATATTTTACATATGGAATTTTCCCATTTCAAGGGTAAAGATTTTTGGTAAATGTACCAAAACGAGCCATTATGACCAGGTTTAGAATATTTTCTTCATTCTAACAGGTACCTTTGTGATCATTTACAGTTAATTTGCATTCCCACTGGCCAGGCAACCATTAATCTACTTCTGTCTTCATAAATTTGTCTTTTTTAGGCATTTCCTAGAAGGCAATGGCACCCCACTCCGGTACTCTTGCTTGGAAAATCCCATGGACGGAGGAGCCTGGTGGGCTGCAGTCCATGGGGTCACTGGGGGTCGGACACGACTGAGCGGCTTCACTTTCACTTTTCACTTTCATGCATTGGAGAAGGAAATGGCAACCCACTCCAGTGTTCTTGCCTGGAGAATCCCAGGGACGGGGGAGCCTGGTGGGCTGCCATCTATGGGGTCGCACAGAGTCGGACACGACTGAAGTGACTTAGCAGTAGCAGCAGCAGCAGCAGCAGAAATGAGATTCATGAAGTGTCTCATGTCTGGCTTCTTTCATTAACATGTTTTGAAGTTCATCCATGTTGTGTGTTTCAGTTCACTTCTTTTTTATTAGTGGTGGTTTACCACTCTATAAAATTTTTGTCTATCCACTGAGCAGTTAACAGACATTTAGAATGTTTCCAGTTTGGGGCTATAATTAATGAACATTTGCGTGCATGTTTTGGTGTGAACATGCATTTTCTCTTGGGAAGAGATGAACGGATGGAATTGCTGGGGCATAGTTAATTTACTTTTACAAAGTTGTCAAGTTGTCCAAAGTGTCTGCACCTTTGTACATTAATTGATATCAATGTATGAGGGCTCCAATTTCTCCATATTCTCACCAATATTTGTTATTTGTGAATAAATTAGGAAGTCTTAATTATACTTTTTCTGATGAGTGTGAAGTGATATCTCAATTGTTTTTATCCCTAATGACTAATGACGTTGATCTTTTCACGTACTTATTAGCTATTTGTGTATCTTCTTTAGTGAAATGTCTATTCACATCTTCTGCCCATGTTCTAACTGGGTTGTCTTACTGAATGATTAGAGTTCTTTTAAAATCTGGATACAAGTCCCTTATTAGATATGTGATGCAATCTTCTAGTCTATCTCTTTTCATTTAATTCTGTCCTTTGAAGCACGAAAGCTTTGAATTCTAATGAGGTCCAGTTTGTCAGCTTAAAAATTTCATGTACCATTCTTCTGGTATTATTTACAAAATCTTGGCCTAACCCACCGTCTCAAAGGAGTTCTGTGTTTTCTTCTTAAAGTTGTTTGATACATTTTTACTGAATTTTTGTGTACGATGGGAGGTAAGCACCTCAGTTCACCCTTTTACACGTGGACATCACTTTCCCAACACCATTTGTTGAACAATTCTTCCCTTAATGAATTGCCTCGCTACTTTTTGTTGACTATAAATATAAGGATTTATTTCTGGACTCTCAATTCTGTTCAGTGGGTAGCCAGAGAGGAGGTCTGAAAACACCTGCTCCAAATAGCAAAGGAAATTGCAGGCAGATCCCTGACCAGCAGTACCTGCACTATGGAACCTCCAAAAAGAGACAGATGCAGCAATGAGGCACAGGTGGAGAAGGAAAATGGGCATGCGAGGAGCGAAGCCAAGCAAGCACAATGTCTATATTATGAAAACTGATTTCTTAAGTCTAGTTTTCATCCCAAACTATATTATGTTGATTATACCATTAAGATAAAATAATTATATATAAGAAAGTCTCATCAGTGTTGTCGTTGCTACTGTTGTATGGGGGGTGTTATTTTTTGTTTTTACTAGACTCTATTTTTTTGAGCATTCTTAGGTTCACAGGAATATTGAGCAGAGGGTACAGAGATTTCCCATGTATCTCCTACCCCACATTATACACAGCCTCCCCAACTAAAAACTTCCCCTACCAGAGTAGTCCAGTTTGTTACAACTGATGAACCTACACTGACACATCAAGTGAGTTCTTCTATTTTTTTCTGAAATATTCACCAAACCCTGAATCATAGTTATTGCTAAGGAGTGGAATGACCAAAAAAGTTTTAGTTCAAAGTTATACATTTGTGTATCTTTGGCATTTTCTCCCCGAGACATGCATTTCTTTTCTTAAAAGTATAGAAAAGTCCTGTGCTCCACTTTACTATAATTATCAGGAAAAAACAATGAACAATAAGACGTTTGTCTCTATTTATATATTTCAATCATTGTGTGATTGATATTTTTACACAAAGAAAACACAGCTTTTGCTTAAATTAATAAATACCTTCACAGAACTACTTACAAATCTAATTGTTTTGTAAAGTATATTTTCCAATTAGCAGCTAAGCCAACTTTTAAATTCTTTCATTTTTAAAATGCCATGATTAACAACATGTCTATGGGAGTATGCATGATTAAAAAGACAGATATGTTAACTCTGATCACCAGTATGTGAGAAATGGAGTCTTGAGGTTCACATCTGTGGCCCTTTGAAACATCCCTCTTTTGCAGCTGTTTCGCTTCAAAGGTTCAGGATGGTGAGTTCACACAGTCTTAGGGACTGCAAGTCCACCGACAAACCAGCTGCTGATCTGCAGTTAGTCCATATCATCATTGTTAAAGCTGTGTTCAATGGGCCATACAGTCATTTAAGGCTATAAGGTTCTTTCTAAACCATTCTTTGCTCTGTTAGTTTCCTGACAAGCTAAAGGCCCCTTGAGAGTTCATAGAACTAAAACTTCAAGTACAGTGACATCCATAACCAAACCCACAGGAACCAGCCAGGAAAGTTGCTTCAAATATGACTTGAGTCTTGAAAAAAAATTGGGGGGAACTTTAATGTCATTTAACTTTAAGAGTATCAAGATGATATGTGACAGAGATACAGGTTTATTCTAAAACACACCTTCTTTTCAAATGTGACCCACGGGTGCTACTACATCAGAGTCACCTGGGATGCTGCTTCAAACTGTCAGGCTCTTGAATCCTGCCCCAGACCACTGGATCTGAACAACTGAATGTGAGTCCCAGAAATCTGTTTTTTTTTCCCAAAGCTCCCTGGACACTTATACACCTATTAGAACTGCCAAAAACAGAACACAGACAATTCCAAGTGCTGGTGATCATGTGGAACAACAGGAACTCTCATTCATTGCTGGCTGGAATACAAAATGATACAGCCATTTGGAAGACAGTTCAGTGGTTTCTTACAATATTAAATAGAATCTTACCACATGATCTGGCAATTGCACTATTGGTATTTACCCAAAAGAAGTTGAAAACTAGGCCATTCAAAAACCTACACATGGATATTTATAGTAGCTTTTTTTTCATAGTTGTGAAAACTTGGTACATACAGGCAATGGAATATTATACAGCACTAAAAAGCAAACAGAGAAGGCAATGGCACCCCACTCCAGTACTCTTGCCTGGAAAATCCCATGGATGGAGGAGCCTGGTAGGCTGCAGTCCATGGGGTAAAAGCAAAGCGTTATCAAGTCATGAAAAGACATGGAGGAAATTTAAATGCATACCAATAAGTGAAAGAAGCCAATTTTAAAAGGCTACATAGTGTATGATTCTAATTATGTGACATTCTGGAAAATGCAAAACTTTGGAGACAATAAAAAGATCACTGATTGCCAGAGTGGGGGAGACAGGAAATTAACTGATAAGCACAGAGAATTTTTAGGACATTGAAAATATTCTGCATGATTCTATAATGATGGGTATACGTCATTACATTTTTATGCAAACCCATAGAAGGCACAACACAGAGAGTGAACCCTAAGGTAAACTACGGGCTTTACCCTAAGGTAAACTATGGGGGATTAAGATGTGTCAGTGTAGGTTAACTCTTGGTTTAAATAAGTACCATTCTGGTGAATGATGATGATACACTCCAGTGAGTGTAGGCTCTTCATGTGTGGGGCAGGGGATATATGACAAATCTCTGTACATTCCTCTCAAGGCTGTTGTAAACCCAAAACCGCTCTAAAAAATACGTTTAAAAAAAAGCTGCCTGGTGACTTTCCTACACCGTAAGTTTGGAAATCATTTTATAGAACAGCGATTCTCAGACTCTTCTGCACACTAGCATGATCTGGAGAGCTTTTAAAAATCCCAGTGCCCAGGCAATGCCTCATACTAATTAAACCAGAATCTCTTAGGGTGGACAAAGGCAGTAGTTTTTGAAACTTTCCAGATGATTCCAATGTACAGCCAAGTCGAAGCATCAGTGTTATAAACTAAAGCCTCAACATGCAGCTTGGTGCTGGTGGTGATTTAGTCACTGAGTTGTGTCTGACTCTTGTGACCCCCTGGACTGTAGCTTGCCAGGCTTCTCTGTCTGTGGGATTTTCAAATTCAGTCTCTATGAGTGTCAAACACTACTCAAGTTGAAATTTTTAACAAGAATAAGAACAACAACAGCAAAAATGTTTAATACCCAGTTAGTTATTGTGGCAACAAAAAAGACTTCATACGCTGCCATAAAAAATAATGTTAAGTATGAGTTAAACACAGAAAAGTCCTCATTACCAATATGAAACAGATAAAAAAGAGGAGGAAGTTTTTCAATACTTAATGTGAGTCAAACAAGGATACTTATTAAGTCCAGGCTTCATTGACAGAAAACTTATGCTCTAAATATTACAAATCAGTTTTATTACATAATATGATGGAGGCAGTGACCAATATTGTGCAACTATTTCATGCTATTACAAATCAATCTGCAACAATTTAAGGATATTTAGAAGATATGAAGGAGATTTTCAATAAGGTATCAATGTCAGAGAAATAAAATGATTCAGCAAGCTACTTCCTCAAGTCAAGGCCTTTTGTAGTTAAAAGACTGAACGATGCACTCTGTTTTCCCTCAGTGGCTTACCAGAGAGTAACATATCTAAGTACAGTGGACTTGAAACTACAGTTACAGAATTTTAAAAGCATGTATTTACTCAAAGAATTACAAATTTCAGACTCAAACTTCACTTATAGAGCGAACAAAAGGCCAAAGGAGAATGTACTCATTTTACTATTGCAGCCTGGCTTGAGGTCAATAGAATCAAAAATATGAAAGAATTACAGAGCAATTTAGTGGAAAGGAAGTCATCATTTCAGAAAAGATTCAATGGTTTACATGATTTCAAACCATGCTTTGTTTCTGCAGCTTCCTTGAGATAAAACCTCAGAATGTATCTGTTTTATCACCCACCCTGTAAATGTGGTTCAGCTTCAGGAGGAATGGATTGAACTGAAAACAAACTATCCCACCAAGAAGAAGAGTATTCTTGTAATTTTATAGATAAATATATGGATTCTAGAGCAACCCCAAAATTTCTGGCAGTTGTCTCTCAGCAATGCTTTAATCCTCTGCCCCTATGAAAATCCACCAAAAAACTAAAATTGCTGAATTAATCATTGATGTAAAACTTGAATCAGAATTAATATGGCCCCTCATTCATATAGAACTCAAGATTTTTTAAATATTAACTAAAATTTATATATAAAACCATAACTTTCTGTAGCCACATCTACCTGCTAAAGCGGTGAACTGGTTTCCTACTGCTACTGTTACAAATGACCCCAAGCAACATTCCACCACTTACCGCCATTGTCAGATCTTAAACTACTAACTCTGATCTTCCTGCCTCCCTCTTATTAAAAAAACCTTGTAATTACATTGGGCCCAGGGAGATAATCCAAGATAATCTCCCCATCTCAAAAGTCATTTTTTAAAGATTTTTTTTTTAATGTGGACCATTCTTAAAGTCTTGATTGAATTTGTTACAATATTGTTTCTGCTTTATGTTTTGGTTTTTTGGCCTCAAGGCATGTGGGATCTTAGTTCCCAAACCAGGGATCAAACCCACACCCCCTGCATTGGAAGGCAAAGTCTTAACCACTGGAACACCAGGGAAGTGCCTCAAAAGTCTTAACTTAATCATATCTATGATGTTCCTTTAATCATGTAAGGTAACATAATCACAGGTCCCAGGGATAAGGACATGGGCATCTTTCTTGTCCATCATTTGGTCTACCACAGGTAATAATAGGGAAAGAGTAGAAAGTGGACAAAGGTTATGGTTAAATACCACTTTTTACCGTCAATCAAGTGGGAAAGGAATAAAGGAAATACTGGACCCTCTATGCATGTTCCCATTCTTCTGCATTCTGAGACTGTTCTGGCCATTGCAATAGCCATTAACTAACTATATGTGGCTATTAAGCCTTTGATGAGGATATTTCAAATTAAGATGAGCCATAAGTATAAAGTACATTTCAAATGTGAAAGACAGTACAGAAAAAATGTAAACTATCTTCTCATTAGTTTTATATCAATTTTCCATTTTGAAATAAAAAATTGGGGGCCTATTAAATGAAATATGTAATTAAAATTAATTACATTTGTTTTTACTTTCTCTTATGTGGTCATTGGCTTCCCAGGTGGCACAGTGGTAAAGAATCCACTTGCCACTGCAGGAGACGCAGAAGATTTGGGTTCGATTTCTGGGTCAAGGAAGATCCCTGGAGTAAGAAATGGCGACCCACTCCAGTATTCTTGCCTGGGAAATCCCATGGACAGAGGAGGCTGACAGGCTACAAAGAGTCACAAAGAGTTAGACATGACAGAGACTGAGCATGCGCGTGCGCGCGCCCACACACACACACACATAACGTGGCCATTAGAAAAACTTAAATTACATATGTAGGGAGGTAGCACTTGAGACTGTTAATTTTATGTGTCAACTTCTCTGGGCTGAAGTCCTAACCCTAGCACCTCAGAAAGTGGCCATATTTGGACATAAGGTTTTTTAAGATGTAACTAAGTTTAAATGAGGTCACTTGGATATATCCTAATCCAATATGACTGATGTCTTTATAAGAAGAGAAAATCTGGACACAGACATACATGTGCAGAAGGAAAATGATGTGAAAACACAGGGAATGATAGCTATTGACAAGCTAAGGAGAAAGGCCTGGAATAGATCCTTCCCTCAAGGCCCTCAGAAGAAATTAATCCTGACAACACCTTGACCATAGAGTTCAACCCTCCAGAACTGTGAGAAAACAAATACTTGGTTGCTTAAGACACCAGTCTATGGAACTTTGTTACGGCAGCCCTAGCAAATAATACATCATGAAAAGGGTAACCAAAAACAAACTGAGTATATAAGAACATCGGACAAATAGACTTTGAGACAAAAACTGTTACTAGAGGCAAAACAAACTGCATTGTAGGATGATAAAATGCTCAATTTAGCAATAAGACATAACAATTATAAACATACATTTATTAACGAGAGCCTCCAAAACGTGAAGCAAAAACTGATAAAATTGAAGGAAGCAAAAAACAATAGGACAGTAATAGAGACTTAAAAATACCACTTTCAATAATAGATATTAATATAACAACTAGGCAGAAAATCAACACAGAAATAGAAGACTTGAAATGCAAAAATGCAGATCAAAACCACTTCACACCCATTTCAAAAGCTAAAGTAAAAATTATGGAGAATGGCGAGTGTTGACAGGAATGTGGAAAAACTATAAACCTCATAAATTGCTGGTGAGAATACAAAAATAATACAGCTGTTTCAGAAAAAAAAAACTTAATAGTCCCTCAAGTGTTACACGAAACTTTCCCATATATACCAATTAGACCTAACAAACATCTATCTATACAACACTCCATAACACATTCTTCTCAAACACACATGAAACATGTTCTGTGCATGCATGTAGGCTCAGTCGTGTCCGACTTTCCAACCCTATGAACCTTAACCTGCCAGTTTCCTCTGTCCCTAGGGTTTCCCAGGCAAGAATACTGGAGTGGGTTGCCATTTCCTCCTCCAGGAGATCTTCCTGACCCAGGGATTGAACCCATGTCTCTTGTGTCTCCTGCATTGGCAGGTGGATTCTTTGCCACTGGGCCACTGAACATCTTCCAAAATAAACCAAAAAACAATCCTCAGCAAATTTAAAAGGCTTAAAACTCCATAATGAATGTTCTCCAACTACAATGGAATGAAGCAAGAAATCAGTAACAGAAGGGTATTTGGGAAATTTACAAACAGGTGGAAATTAAACAAAACATTCTTAAAAACTAACAAATCAAAGAAGAAATCTCAAAGGAAATTAGAAAGTAACTTGAGATGACTAAAAACAAAACACAACACACCATAACTTATGATATGAAGCTAAAACAGTTCTTAGAGGGAAATTTATAACTGAAAACACCTATATTAAAAAAAGAAAAAGACTTCAAATCAATAACCTAACATTCTGCCTTAAGACACCTCAAAAAGAAAAGCAAACTAAACCCAAAAGTAGTGAAAGGAAGAAACTACTAAAGATAAAAGTAAAATTAATGAAATATAGAATATAGGAAACCAGTAGAGAAAACCAATGAAATCCAAAGTTGGTTTACTGAAAAGATCAACGAAATTAACAAACCTTAAACTAGACTGACCAAGAAAAAAGAAAGAAGACTCAAGTTATTAAAATCAGGAATAAAAGAGGGAATATTTGTACTGAATTTATAGGAAAAAAGTATTATATATGACTACTATTAATAATTATTTGCCAATAAATTAAATAAGCTAAATGAAATAGAAAAAAATTTTACAATGAATCAAATTACTGACACTGACTAAATAATAAATAGAAAAACTGAATAGACATACAATACCCAGATTAACAGTCATAAAATTTATCCCAAAAAAGAAGCAGCTCAGGCTTTTTTACCTTCACTGATGAATTCTAACAAACAATTAAATAAAAAGTACCAATTCTTCACAAATTCTTCCAAAACCTAGAAGAGGAGAAAACAACTCATTCTATGAAATATCACCCTGATACTAAAACTGGTAAAAAAAAAAAAAAATCACAGTAAGAAGAAAACTACAGGGCAATTCTCCTTTTTGAATATAGACCTTAAAATCCTTAGCAACATACTAGCAAACTAAATATAGCAACTATACCAAGATTCACACAACAAGATCAACTGAGATTTTCCCCCAGGATTGCAAAATTGATTCAATACACAAAAATCAATGTCACTTGTTAATCAATCAATAATCAAATAACATATTAACAGGATAAGTGATACAAACCAGTTAATGATCTCAACAGTCACAGAAATAGCATCTGCCAAAATCCAACACTCTTTCATGATAAAAATATTCAGCAAACAAAAAATAAAAGAAATTTCCTCAATCTGATAAAGAGCATCAGTGAAAAAAGCCACAACTAATAGCATATATACTGGTGAAAAACTGGATTTTTGGCCCTGAAAAGAAAAGAATGTCTCTTCTTGGCACTTCTATTCAACATTGTACTGGTGTTCTTTCTACTTAGGGCAAGAAAAGGAAATAAATGGCATCTATATCAGAAGAAGTAAAACTACCTGTATTAATAGATGACATGACTTTGTATACAGAAAATCTTATTATCCACTAAAACAACTATTAGAACTAAAAACACAAGCCCAGCAAGGCTTCCCTGGTGGCTCAGATGGTAAAGAATCCACTTACATTGCAGGAGATACGGGTTTGATCCCTGAGTTGGGATGATCCCCTGGAGGAAGAAATGGCAACCCACTCCAGTATTCTTGCCTAGAGAATTTCATGAACTAAGGAGCCTGGTGAGCTACAGTTCATGGGGTTACAAAGAATCAGATATGACTTAGTGACTAACACACAGCAACATTGCAAGATACAAGATCAATGTACAATCATTATGGTAAGTTCTACTGCTCAGTGCTAACCATATTACTTACCAAAATTACTCTCCCAAAAGGTAGGCCAAGATTTCTTATATTCGTATACCTCTCTTAAAAGCTAAAATATATTCCCCAGTCAACTTATTCATCGTAACATTGCCAGGAATAACAGCATGCTTGGCACTAAGAACTCAATAAACATTTAAGTAAATAAATAAATGAATCACTGAATACTGGGTGGGCCTTATACTCTTAAGGAGAGTAGAAGTATAGCACAGTCTCTGTGCAGATTGAGTTCAGGTCCCAACTCTGCTATTTATTTGTCTATGTGACACAGGGCAAGTTACAATGCTATTCTATGTTTCTGCTACCTCCTCAGTAAAATAGGGATAACAGAACTATTGGGGAAATAAATTAGTTAATATATACAATGTACTTAGAACAACACTTAGCATAAAATAAATATAAGTTTTATTATGTTATTAGTTCAACTTTGGAAAATGTAAACAGTCTACACAATACACCGTCTACTCCAAAGTCAGCAAGTGTATAGCACTTCTCACAATGTTGCACCTTATATTATTATGTTAAGAATCACAGCACTCCTTTTCCAGAACCTGTCTTGACCTTCCCAATGCCAGTCTCCAGTTAGCCCAAATAGGAGAAAAAATTTAACACTGTTTGCAATGCTGTGTTGATTTCACTGTCATTCTACAAAAACAGCACCAGAACGCAACATTTGCTCTACAGGCTTGATCTAGTTCCCTGCCAATAAATTCTCTCCCCACAAGAATGAACAGTCTGTTACTGACTTCTAACTTCTAATGGGCCTACTAACCACAGAATATTGGATTATTATTTAGATTAAATGTCACCTCCCATTTATTTAGATGACTATTTAGCCAGACTTAGTGTTAATGTCAGCTTCTAAGGGATGTCTTTCATTGGGCCCTTTGTCGCTGAAGAATTGATGCTTTTGAACTGTGGTGTTGGAGAAGACTCTTGAGAGTCCCTTGGACTACAAGGAGATCCAACCAGTCCATTCTAAAGGAGATCAGCCCTGGGTGTTCTTTGGAAGGAATGATGCTAAAGCTGAAACTCCAGTACTTTGGCCACCTCATGCGAAGAGTTGACTCATTGGAAAAGATTCTGATGCTGGGAGGGATTGGGGGCAGGAGGAAAAGGGGACAACAGAGGATGAGATGGCTGGATGGCATCACCGACTCGATGGATGAGTTTGAGTGAACTCCGGGAGTTGGTGATGGACAGGGAGGCCTGGCGTGCTGCAATTCATGGGGTCACAAAGAGTTGGACACGACTGAGCGACTGAACTGAACTGAACTGAGGACATGCCAAGTTTTGTCCTGTTTCAGGCTTTTGTATTAACTGTTCCCTCCATCTGGAATAACCTTGCCCTGGCTAACAGAACTGTCCCTGTTATCTTTATCAAACTGTTTATTTCCTCATGCAAATGTATGACTTATCATTTGTTTATTGACTATATATCCAACTACAATGTAAATTTCATGGGGGCAGGAAACTGGCTGGTTTATTTATCACTTGTATAATTTGGCATAAGAAAAAAGTGTGGATAAATGGAAAGATGAATAATGGATGGATGAATTTTGTTACTTCAGATTCAACTTAATTTCTTAGTACCTAAAATGAGTAAAGACCAAAATTACAACCTTTAAAGTGAAAATATATTTAGTATATAGTATTTACCATAACAGAAAAGTAAACTAAGCATTTTAGAAGATTTTTCTATAAAAATGGTTGAAATCAAAACAGTTTTCTTTTTGCTCTCAATTATCTGGAAAACAAAAATAACCAGAAAATCGAAATTTCTAAGCACTTTAGCTAATCAGCTGCTGGTAATTGCTGGTATATAACAACTCTAGGCTACAAAAAAATTGAAAAAAGCATTTGTCCTTATACCTCATATATATATTCTGTGAGGAACCAAAGTGATTTTCCTAGAAATTAAATGTTATATCTATTAGCTGCAATGATAACATAAGACTTGGGACCAAATAGCTATGTTCCACCAGGAATCAGTTGGACCATAACTTAGAGCAGGTAAAGAGCCACTATCAATGAGACAATACAGAAGGATGTAATACTATATTTTAGTCTACCAGTATAAAATTTTCTGGCCCTAGAAACCACAAAGATGAAGGTGGAATTGATTAACTTCACAACAAAAACAAATTGTTTTAACTCTGGTAAGAGAATAGAACTGATTCTAAGATTGGGAAGCCTACATTTAGGAACAATCGATTAGGTTCACTATTCTACAAGATCCTGCAAAGACAAAATGTAAATTCAGGGAATATTTATCAAGACCAGTGACTCTTTCTCCTATTTCTTTTATATTTTTATCTTAACTATCTTGCTAATTTTCAGAACATTTTGAAAGCACCAAATTGTTTTAAAGTGTCTAATGAGAGAATTAAATTACATCACAATGGAATCTGTCTTCCTGTTTTATTCTTTTCTCCTTTGAGACATTCTCCAAATTGCCAATCAGCACAAGTTAAAAGCCCTGGTATCCCTCACTATGGCCCACGTCATATAAAAATATGACATGTACATGAATATAAGTAAAGATTTCATCTGTACAAAATCAGAGCATCCTCCACTATACACTTGCATCTTGCCTAACCTTCTTTTAAAAAAAATAGTGAACGATGTTCTTTAATGCAGTCAACTTGCATTTAATCAAACCAATAGTAAAAAATAATAACATAAAATAATTATATAAAATTCTTCATAGTTTCCTTTGGAAATCATCAGATTTCTCATTTTTTTGTGTGTCTTTACCTTCTTACTTACTCATCCTAGTATTAGTTAAATGTTCATATTCATTTATCCCCTAAATTTAAACTGAGAGAGAAATGGGAACTCTTAGCAAGTTACAGAACAGAAATTAGATAGGGATTAAAAATTGGCCACAAGAATCAAGGAGACACAAGAGATGCAGTTTCATCCCTGGGTTGGGAAGATCCTGTGGAGGAGGGCATGGCAACCCACTCCAGTATTCTTGCCTGCAGAATCCCATGGACAGAGGAGCATGGCAGGCTATGGTCCATGGGGTTGCAAAGAGTCAGACACGACTGAAGTGACTGAGTGCACACACACGAACAACCAAGGATTGGCAAGCTGGCAAAAGCCTTCAAGGCTGGAATGCATTAGGCTTCTTGGGGAGATTCAAGCGCAAACCTGTAGTGCCCAAACACTTGAACTTTGTGATAATATACTTTTTTTTTTTTTCTCTCTCTCTCTCTCCCGATTCCAGTCTCTCAACTTCTTTGGTCACAGACTGCTGTTTCTCCATCTTTCCATCCTCTATTCACCCTTCAGCATAATCTCAACTTTCAGCTTCCACTTCCTTCCTGGATGCAGGATAGTCTTTCTTCACAGATTTGGCACATTTTAGGCTGTTCTCAAGGAAATTCTTCCAGAGCTGACTTATTAATTAGGTACAAATTGCCAACATCTGTTGGATCATAGAAAAAGCACAAGAGTTTCAGAAAAACATCTACTTCTGCTTTACTGACTATGCCAAAGCCTTTGACTGTGTGGATCACAACAAACTGGAAAATTCTTAAAGAGATAGGAATATCAGATCACCTTACCTGCCTCCTGAGAAACCTATATGCAGGTCAAGAAACAACAGTTAGAACTGGACATGGAACAACAGACTGGTTCCAAATCGGGAAAGGAGTACGTCAAGGCTGTACATTATCACCCTGCTTGTTTAACTAATATGCAGAGTACATTATGAGAAACGCTGGACTGGATGAAGTACAAGATGGAATCAAGATCACCGGGAGAAATATCAGTAACCTCAGATACATAGATGGCAACCCACTCCAGTACTCTTGCCTAGAAAATTTCATGGATGGAGGAGCCTGGTGGGCTACACTCCATGGGGTCACAAAGAGTAAGACACGACTGAGCGACTGAGCGACTGAGCGACCCTTATGGCAGAAAGCGAAGAAGAACTAAAGAGTCTCTTGATGAAAGTGAAAGAGGAGAGTCAAAAAGCTGACTTAAAAGTCAACATTCAGAAAACTAAGATCATGGCATCTGGTCCCATCACTTCATGGGAAATAGACAGGGAAACAGTGGAAACAGAGAGAGACTTTATTTGGGGGAGCTCCAAAATCACTGCAGATGGTGACTGCAGCCAAGAAATTAAAAGACGCTTGCTTCTTGGAAGAAAAGCTATGACCAACCTAGACAGCATATTAAAAAGCAGAGACATTACTTTGCCAACAAAGGTCCATCTAGTCAAAGCTATGGTTTTTCCAGAAGTCATGTATGCAAGTGAGAGTTGGACTATAAAGAAAGCTGAGTGCTGAAGAATTGATACTTTTGAACTGTGGTGTTGGAGAAGACTCTTGAGAGTCCCTTAGACTGCAAGGAGATCCAACCAGTCCATCCTAAAGGAAATGAGTCCTGGGGGTTCATTGGAAGGACTGATGTTGAAGCTGAAACTCCAATACTTTGGCCACTTGATGCAAAGAACTGACTCATTTGAAAAGACCCTGATGCTGGGAAAGATTGAAGGCAGGAGGAAAAGGGGACGACAGAGGATGAGATGGTTGGATGGCATCACTGACTCAACAGACATGAGTTTGAGTAAATTCCAGGGGTTGGCGATGGACAGGGAAGCCTGGCATGCTGCAGTCCATGGGGTCACAAAGAGTTAGACACGACTGAGCAACTGAACTGAACTAAACTGATAGTGCCTAAGACCAACAATGCTTTAGGGGTACACATAAATGCTTTAATTTTAATTTTTTTTAAATCAGAATAAAAAATGGACATAATAACTAATTACATTCAACTGGACATGGAAAAACAGACTGGTTCCAAATAGGAAAAGGAGTACGTCAAGGATGTATATTGTCACCCTGCTTATTTAACTTATATGCAAAGTACATCATGAGAAATGCTGGGCTGGAAGAAGCACAAGCTGGAATCAAGATTGCTGGGAGAAATATCAATAACCTCAGATATGCAGATGACACCACCCTTATGGCAGAAAGTGAAGAGGAACTAAAAAGCTTCTTGAAAGTGAAAGAGGAGAGTGAAAAAGTTGGCTTAAAATTCAACATTCAGAAAACAAAGATCATGGCATCTGGTCCCATCACTTCATGGGAAATAGATGGGGAAACAGTGGAAACAGTGTCAGACTTTGTTTTTTTGGGCTCCAAAATCATTGCAGATGGTGACTGCAGCCATGAAATTAAAAGACACTTACTCCTTGGAAGAAAAGTTATAACCAACCTAGACAGCATATTGAAAAGCAGAGACATTACTTTGCCAACAAAGGTCTGTCTAGTCAAGGCTATGGTTTTTCCAGTGGTCATGTATGGGTGCGAGAGTTGGACTGTGAAGAAAGCTGAGCACCGAAGAATTGATGCTTTTGAACTGTGGTGTTGCAGAAGACTCTTGAGAGTCCCTTGGGCTGCAAGGAGATCCAACCAGCCCATTCTAAAGGAGATCAGCGCTGGGTGTTCTTTGGAAGGAATGATGCTAAGGCTGAAACTCCAGTACTTTGGCCAGCTCATGCGAAGAGTTGACTCATTAGAAAAGACTCTGATGCTGGGAGGGATTGGGGGCAGAGGAAAAGGGGACGACAGAGGATGAGATGGCTGGATGGCATCACTGACTCAATGGACATGAGTTTGAGTGAACTCTGGGAGATGGTGATGGACAGGGAGGCCTGGCGTGCTGCAATTCATGGGGTCTCAAAGAGTTGGACACGACTGAGCGACTGAATTGAACTGAACTTACACCAATGCAATTATAAATATATAATTCAAATATATTTATGGAAGAAAGTATGCATAAAGGCAAAATTTTCTTGGGCCAACAGAAGTCATAATAGTCCTTGAATTCTTCTGCGTCAGCACAACCCTACATCCTACTCCATCAGAACTTGTCCATTCTAGCTGGATGGGTAACACCCAGACCAGAGGTGACTATAGATTATTTATTCCAAACATGATTTATGGTGATAGTTGCATAACTCACTAAATCTACTAAAAAGTATTAAATGGTCACCCTTAATATAGGATGAATTTTATGATATGTAAAATATACCTAATAAAAAAATTTTAAGATACAGATTAAATAGGAAAAGTAGAAATACAAGTGTATGATATTTGGCAAAACTAATACAATTATGTAAAGTTTAAAAATAAAATAAAATTTTAAAAAAATTTAAAAAAAGATGAATTTCTGATTCTTATGCTTGTTTGAATTCAAAAGTTTATCCATAAAAATGTGCTACAATAAGGAGAGTTAAAATTTTATCTATCTTAAATATGAACATCTTAAAAGATGATGCTGTTAAAGAACTGCACTCAATATGTCAGCAAATTTGGAAAACTCAGCAGTGACCACAGGACTGGAAAGGGCCAGTTTTTATTCCAATACCAAAGAAAGGTAATGCCAAAGCATGTTCAAACTACCACATAATTGCGCTCATTTCACATGCTAGCAAAGTAATGCTCAAAAGTCTCCAAGTCAGGCTTCAGCAGAACATGAACCAAGAATTTCCAGATGTACAAGCTAGATTTACAAAAGGCAGAGGAACTAGAGATCAAACTGCCAACATTTGTTGGATCACAGAAAAAGCAAGGGAATTTCAAAAAACATCTATTTCTGCTTCATTGACTAAACTAAAGCCTTTGACTGTGTGGTTCAAAACAAACCATGGAAATCTTTCAGAGATGGGAATACCATACCACCTTATCTGCCTCCTGAGAAACTTGTATGCAGGACAACAAGCAACAGTTAGAATCAGACATCGAACAATGGACTGGTTCCACACTGGGAAAGGAGTACGTCAAGGCTGTATGTTGTCACCCTGCTTATTTAACTTATATGTAGAGTACATCAGTTGAAATGCCGAGCTGGATAAATCACAAGCTGGACTGCCAGGAAAAATATCAACAATCTCATATATGCAGATGATAGCACTCTAATGGCAGAAATGAAGAGGAATTAAAGAGCCTCTTGATGAGGGTAAAACAGGAGAGTGAAACAGCTGGCTTAAAACTCAACATTCAAAAAACTAAGACCATGGCATCTTGTCCCATCTCTTTATGGCAAATAGATCAGGAAAAAGTGGGAATAGTAGAAGATTTTATTTTCTTGGGCTCCAAAATCACTGCGAATGGTGATGGCAGTCACGAGATTAAAAGATTCTTGCTCCTTGGAAGAAAAGCTATGATAAGCCTAGACAGCGTATTTATTCAAAGGCAGAGACATCACTTTTCCAACAAAGGTCCATATAGTCAAAGCTACGGTTTTTCCAGTCACCATGTACGGATGTGAGAGTTGGACCAAGAAGAAAGCTGAGCACTGAAGAACTGATAATTTCAAATTCTGGTGCTGGAGAAGAGTCTTGAGAGTCCCTTTGACAGCAAGGAGATTAAACTAGTCAATCCTAAAGGAAATCAACCCTGAATATTCATTGGAAGGGCTGATGCTGGAACTGAACCTCCAATACTGTGGCCACCTGATCGAGGAGCTAACTCATTGGAAAAGACCCTGATACTGGGAAAGACTGAAGGCAAGAGGAGAAGGAGACAACAGAGAATGAGATGGTTAGATGGCATAACTGATTCAATGGACATGAGTTTGAGCAAACTCTGGGAGATAGTGAAGGACAAGGAAGGCTGGAGTGCTGTGGTCCATGGGGTCGCAAAGAGTCGGACACGACTTAGTGAATGAACAACAGAATATGAACAATATACAAACAAGGATGAAAAAGTGAATCAAAAATGCCAAAATATTCTATATGTGAAAATAATTACAGAAGTTTGGTGATAAAAAAAAAAACAAACTCATTGTAGTAGTAATTAGGGGAGCCTGGTTGCAATTAAGTACAGGAAGGATATTAAAACTTCCAAAAGATATTTCTTGAAGCCACAACAGAAGAATAAGAGCAACAGAATAATTGGAACCACATCCAAACCCACTTCCTTGTTATTTACCAATATCATCTAAAGAATACTGTCTAGATGCTGGCATTAGACAATCTTCAGTTGACAACTTTAAATCACATTA
The DNA here is from genome assembly GCF_019923935.1 of Bubalus bubalis. Classification (NCBI taxonomy): domain Eukaryota; kingdom Metazoa; phylum Chordata; class Mammalia; order Artiodactyla; family Bovidae; genus Bubalus; species Bubalus bubalis. Next base: position 80,343,286 of record NC_059164.1, read on the forward strand.
AAACTAAAAAAAAAAAAAAAAAATCAAAGAATTTTATGACATGGGTTAAAAGTTTATAGCCTTGAAACTACAAAAAGATTTGTGCCCACTACAAACCACATCCCGGCAACTGTCATGTCTCTGCAGTGAAATGGTTTTGTTGTGGTTGAGGCAATCATCTCTGAGTTAATTATTAGCTACTATTCAAACCAAGTGTAATTTGTCTATTGTACATTAGATCACTTTTAAGAGAAGGGTACAAAATTTCATTTTTAGCAACTGATATCGAATGTTATAATCATTCATTTGTCATCCTATGCAATGCAATCAAAATGAGTAGAAAACTATGTTTTTTATGACTGCATGAAATGGCAGTCATTTTTCAGGCAGCTGAAATTAAGTTCAAATGTTATCTGCTTAATGACAGTGAACATTTATATAAAAAGAGAAAATGAATACTTTTTTAAAATGTGCTTTCCTGTTATGTTACTTTGAAAAGTATCTAGAACTAGCACTTCCCATTTACATAAAGCAGATTTTAATCATTTTGTGGTTTGGTTTGGGGATCTAAAACAAATCAATGTTATCTTAAATTGAAAGACTAAGTGAAGTTAGTCAAGATTTCTCTATTGTGAAAAGATATAATAATTATGATAAAATAATGTCAATAGCCATCTTTTTAATCTCAGCATATTTTTAACACTGGAAATACTTTTTAAATAGCCTAATAAAATTAATATTACTCATCAGCAGAATACTTTCATATATACAAAGAATTTTTCATATTCTTTTGTGCACTAGAACCTCAAAACAACCCAGTATGTTAGCATGGTGAAGAGTTTTTGATGAGCTGTCCATCATCCTACTCTTGCATTCCAGTCCCCTATAATGAAAAGGACATCTTTTTGGGGTGTTAGTTCTAAAAGGTCTTGTAGGTCTTCATAGAACTGTTCAACTTCAACTTCTTCAGCTTTACTGGTTGGGCATAGGCTTGGATCACTGTGATATTGAATGGTTTGCCTTGGAAACGAATAGAGATCATTCTGTCGTTTTTGAAATTGCATCCAAGTACTGCATTTTGAACTCTTTTGTTGATCATGATGGCTACTCCATTTCTTCTACGGGATTCCTGTCCACAGTAGTAGATATAATGATCATCTGAGTTAAATTCATCAATTCCAGGCCATTTTAGTTCGCTGATTCCTGGAATGTTGACGTTCACTCTTGCCATCTCCTGTTTGACCACTTCCAATTTGCCTTGATTCATGGACCTAACATTCCAGGTTCCTATGCAATATTGCTTTTACAGCATCAGACCTTGCTTCTATCACCGGTCACATCCACAACTGGGTATTGTTTTTGCTTTGGCTCCATCCCTTCATTCTTTCTGGAGCTATTTCTCCACTGATCTCCGGTAGCATACTGAGCACCTACCAACCTGGGGAGTTCCTCTTTCTGTATCCTATCATTTTGCCTTTACAAACTGTTCACGGGGTTAGAAAACTAAGATCATGGCATCTGGTCCCATCACTTCATGGCAAATAGATGGGGAAGCAGTGGAAACAGTGTCAGACCTTATTTTTGGGGGCTCCAAAATCACTGCAGATGGTGACTGCAGCCATGAAATTAAAAGATGCTTACTCCTTGGAAGGAAAGTTATGACCAACCTAGATAGCATATTGAAAAGCAGAGACATTACTTTGCCAACAAAGGTCTGTCTAGTCAAGGCTATGGTTTTTCCAGTGGTCATGTATGGATGTAAGAGTTGGACTGTGAAGAAAGCTGAGTGCTGAAGAATTGATGCTTTTGAACTGTGGTGTTGGAGAAGACTCTTGAGAGCCCCTTGGACTGCAAGGAGATCCAACCAGTCCATCCTGAAGGAGATCAGCCCTGGGATTTCTTTGGAAATCCAACTTTGGCCACCTCAGGTGAAGAGTTGACTCATTGGAAAAGACTCTGATGCTGGGAGGGATTGGGGGCAGGAGAAGGGGACAACAGAGGATGAGATGGCTGGATGGCATCACTGACTCGATGCACATGAGTTTGGGTGGACTCCGGGAGTTGATGATGGACAGGGAGGCCTGGCGTGCTGTGATTCATGGCGTCACAAAGAGTCGGACACGACTGAGTGACTGAACTGTACTGCCCATCATCCTTTACCTCTTCCTCTGGCCAAAAAATAACCCCACTATTCTTTAAGGAAATCACCTCTCCCCAGTCACAGCAGTATAGTTTGGGTGGAGTTAACCCCATCCATTGTATCAGAAATGGCTTAAGCCAATTAATATTCTTTATCTTTCAGGTCTCATTAATTGGTTCAGGAATAGTCACTTAACTCAGTCACTTAACAGTCACTGTCTTGTGTTCTAGGACTTCTAGGCAAGGGCACTTCTTTTTTGTTCCATGGGAACTAATGAAAGATTCTGAAACTTTCCTGAGTAGTACAGTGGAAGGATGTAAGATCTGGAAACAGAACTGCTAACAACTTTTTTTTAAAGATATGGGCCATTTTTAAAGTTTTTATTGAACTTGTTACAATGGCGCTTCTGTTTTATGTTTTGATTTTTTGGCTGTGAGACACGTGGAATCTTAGCTCCCCGACCAGGGTCCAACCTGCACCCCCTACATGCTAAGGCAAGGTCTTAACCACTGAACCACCAGGGAAGTCCTGACAACTGCAAACAACTTTAGTGCCACACAATGAAAGATGGAGAAAAAGGGAGGGAAAAGGAGAAAGGCTGAGAGCACAGAATGAAGCAGGAAAGTGAAGAAAGACAAGAAAAAAAGAAAAACAGAGAAAAGAGATCCCTAAGTCAGAAGAAGAAGCCCTTATCAGAAGAAAAGAGAGAGTCCAGAGCCAAAGAATTAGGGTAGAGGCACAGCATCAAAAAAAAAAAAAGAGCTTAGGCTGTAGTGGGTTCAGAGAATGAACAGGCTCTTATCACCCACTGCACTACACTTCAGGAAGGCTTCAGCATAAATTATTACCTGCATGTCACCGCCTTCAGAAACTCTCTGATACTGCTCACAGCTCAGAGGTTATTCTGAAGTGGCAACAGCAGCAAGGATTCAAGCAAACATGGTCATTGGTTGAAAAGACCTAACAGAATTTACAGATAGAGAAACAGAAGTCTTAAAAGTTAAAATCCAAATTCTGAAGCATGACATATAAGGTCCAACCACATTCTGTAACCCTGTCAGGGCACCACAGCGAACTATCTATACCTCCAACTTTTCCATCCAACTTGGTTGCCTCTTCTAGTAAACCCTGAACAGCAGCATTGCCTTCCACTCCAACCTTTGGAGCACAGAGGCTGGGACACAGTGACTGTTCAGTGAACTAGAGCTGAAACAAAAAAATCCCATTATCCCATGACTCTAAATGTTATTTTTCTCAAAATTCTCATATTTCAACAAAAGCGCTTATCCATAACATTAAATTTCATGACAGTTTTCACTCACAGGATCTAAACATGATTAGATATTGATCCAGAAGGGCCTACTTGGTTGCACTGTCTTACTGCAGCTCTTGGCAGGCTTTGGGGAAGTAGGGGCAGTCTCACTATTTGTTTCCTTATTACTGAGTGTTCTTCTGCTTCCCCTGCCTCTTACTCAATTTGCCTTCTCTTTAGCTTCACCAAAGGAAAACTGAAGCTTGCCTGTCTCTCAATGCCAAAGCTTTTCCTTCATTAAGCAGGGACAAGAGAACCAGTCAGGATGTCAGAAACCAGAGGTCTTGCTGTGACTCAGCTACTCAAACAGGTCAACCTCTCTCAGCCTCAGTTTTCTTATAAGTGAAATGAAAATAGAAATTCCTCATCTACCTCCCTCCCTCAAATGATGATTATGAGGGTTCAATAAAATAGTGTGTGTGCAAGTGCAAAGCCCTAAAATAAGGCATAATAGATTTTTATTGTTAAAGGGTAGTTAATGACATTGGCCAAGTTATGAAAACAAAATAAGTTTCCATCAATGAATCTCACTTATATCTGGAATCTAAATTTTTTTTAATTTTTATTAAAAAAAATACCAAGCTCATATATATATATTGATGGTTGAAGTGAGGGACAGGGGAGTTGTGCAAAATGGGTGAAGGGGGTCAAAAGGCATAAACTGGCAATAATAAAATTTAAAAGTTAAGGAGATATAAAGTACATCATGGTGACTCTATATTGCACATTTGAAAGTTGCTAAAAGAGTATATCTTAAAAGCTATCACAAGAAAAATATATTTGTAACTTTATATAGTTATGGAAGCTAACTAGACTTATTATGATGACCTTTTCACAATATTTACAAATACCAGATCATCATGTTTACACTGCAACTAATATAATGTTCTATGTCAATTATAATGAGTCTTAAATACACTAGTGATTTTAGCAACCTTTGACTGGGTTACCTGTAACACAATAGGCTAAATCACTGCTACTGTGTTCACCAAAAGCAAATCATTTCATCATTAGTTGTTTATCAAGTACTTATCCTAAGTCAATCGTTCACTACTTTTTTCTAATTTTCCCTAGCAAATCTAAGGGATATGAGGCATATCCATTGGTAACAGTGGTTCTCTGACTTATCTCCAAAGATTGGTAGACCTGCTATTTGACAAATACTTGGGCTTTGAAGAGGCTACAAACATAAATAAAAACGAACATTATTCCTGCACACATGGAACTTACAGCCTCAGGGAGCAACGCAAACAACAAATTTAGACACACACTCCAAGTATGCGTGAGTCTGTACTTACTGTACTCTCGCTTTGAAACAGCCCCACCTGTGACTTCACCCACCTTCATTCCCACCCCCAGGGAAGCACACACCTCCAGATTGTGAATCACTGTGTTAGGTGTCAGAAGAGAATTAAACTCTATAATACTCTACAAGAAATTTTTTTCCCAAGTTAAGAATTGACATACCATAAGAAAAGCAGTCCAGATAGAGATCAGGAGACCTAAGTAGAACCTCAAATACAGAACGAGCTGCATAATTTGTGAGTACTGAGGCAAAATGAAAAATGTAGGGCCTCTCATTCAAAAACTATTACAGATAGCTAGTGGGAAGCTACCGGAGAAGGCAATGGCACCCCACTCCAGTACTCTTGCCTGGAAAATCCCATGGACGGAGGAGTCTGGTGGGCTGCAGTCCATGGGGTCGCTAAGAGTCGGACACGACTGAGCGACTTCCCTTTCACTTTTCACTTTCATGCATTGGAGAAGAAAATGGCAACCCACTCCAGTGTTCTTGCCTGGAGAATCCCAGGGACGGGGGAGCCTGGTGGGCTTCCATCTACGGGGTCACACAGAGTCGGACACGACTGAAGCGACTTAGCAGCAGCAGCAGCAGTGGGAAGCTGCTATATAGCACAGGGAGCTCAGCTCAGTGTTCTGTGATGACCTAAGTTGGGGGCTGGTGGGGGGAGGCTCAAGAAGGAGAGGATATGTGTGTGTATATATATATATATATATATATATACACACACACACACACATATAGCTGATTCGTTGTATAGCAGAAACTAACACAACATTATGAAGCAATTATATCCCAATTTTTTAAATTATTAAGAATTTCAAGGCAGTGACAGCAGAGCATTTAAATTAAGCCCAGTGCCTTCTGTGACTGCATAGGTCACAAACCCATGAAACCTTCATGGATTCCATATTTACTGGGTGTGCAATTTTTATGTAGTGACTTAACCTATTTCAGGTTCCTTGCAGCTATAAAATTAAGGGAGAGAAGAAAAGACTTTCAACTTCACTCCATCTAACCTCTGCCTCTCTGTTAAGGAGATAGATCATTCATTTGGAGAGAGTTCTTTCACCCTTTTATATAACCATTAAAACACTGACTGTAACTCAAAGCTAGTAATGAAAATCCATTAACAGTATTTATCTTCAACCATATTAATGTTTCTTGCCTCTATATACTACCTTAATTTTGTCTAAAAGAAAACAAAAAGTCTCCAAAGGAGAGTTCCAAGTTTACTATTTTCCCATGTATGCCATTTAAATCTGAAATTCCCAACTGAGGTTTCTATGAAGTATTTTTTCCCTCACTAAAATGTCTCCTTGAACAAATTAGATATTTTCTTTTTTTTTCCTGTCCCTGAAAAATTATTCAGAAGCAACCTCCACATACGGTACAACATCTAGGTCTCATCCAGTGAAAAGTAGGCAAAATGTCAATTTGAGAGTGAGTTAAATAACCCTTTTATTCCACCTGCCTAGTGCTTAGCACTTGGCATAACATAACTGACAGCAATACAAACCAAGTGCTCTTAATCTGGAGCTTATGGAAAGAATTTTTGGAAGTAATTAACTTGAATGGAAAAAAATTATACCTTTATTTTCATTAACCTCTAAATTAAATTTAGCATTTTATTCCATTATGAATGTAAGCAACAAACCACAGGAGTATGTTGTTGTTCAATCGCTCAGTCATGTCCAACTCTTCGTGACCCCATAGACTGCAGCATGCCAGGCTTTCCTGTCCTTCACCATCTCCTGGAGCTTGCTCAAACTCATGTCCATTGAGTCAGTGATGCCATCCAACCAACTTATCCTCTGTCATCCCCTTCTCCTCCTGCCTTCACTCTTTCCCAGCATCAGGGTCTTCTCTAACGGGTCAGGTCTTCATATCAGGTGGCCAAAGTGAAGGAGCTTCAGCTTCAGCATCAGTTCTTCCAATGAATAGTCAGGATTGATCTCCTTTAGGATTGACTGGTTTGATCTCCTTGCAGTGCAAGGGACTCTCAGGGATCTTCTCCAACACCACAATTCAAAAGCATCAATTCTTCAGCACTCAGCCTTCTTTAGGGTCCAACTTTCACATCCATACATGACAACTGGAAAAACCACAGCTTTGAATATATGAACCTTTGTTGGTAAATTTAGCATTTTATTCCATTATGAACACAGGCAACAAACCACAGGAGTATGAGCAGTGCCTGAGTATGACTTGATTACCAGTAAATATTAAGCACATTTTCTTGTCATATTATAGTTACTTCAGTCACTACTTTAAAATTGCAACGGTTATTGAATCCTCTAATAGATATTCTATTTTAATGTATTAATGAAAAATCATATGTACTATTATAACACAATGTGGCTTTTACATTGAAATAACTGTATTTCAATATAATTGGCTTCCTTTGTAATTCTAAACATCTCATTCTATGCATTCAAAAACATAATTCTGAGGCAAGGTCTATAGACTTCGCCAGACTACCCAAATGGTCTCTGGCACAAAAAAATGACAACTGCATTTCTGTCTCAAAAATAGTAACAGACCAATAAAAACAGTCTTTAGAATTCTGTTTCAACAGCAATATCTACAGTGTAACAAAATTTTTGTGGCCGACTGATTTTAATATTACAACATCAAGGACACAAAAACAGAACAGCTTTTACTGTTGTTGGGTTTTTTTTGTTGGGGGGGGAGGAGCAGTTCCTCTTGTTTTGTTTTTTGTTTTTGCACATGACTCACAGGATTTGATATGAAAACGTATAACACAGATACATGTTTTTACTCCATTATCTGAAATGTTAGTTGGATTGGTACCTGGGATGACAGTAGGTTACAATCAATGAACAGTCCTTTTCCGGTTTTATGTCTTTGTATCAGTCCAGTCATAATGGCTCCATAGGCATAAAGGCCAGTGGCAAGATCAGTCATGGCCACTCCTGGACGAACTGGATCTCCATCCTGATTTGAGGGTTGGGTGAAGGAAAACACAAATTGAAAATTAAAACCATCATATAAGTTCACAAATATTCTAAGGTCAAATAAAAGAAAGAATTGTGTATCATGTGCACATACACATAAAAGAAATACAACAAACTGCTATTGTGGATATCTGTTGGTGGCAAGAATGTATTTATATTTACTATATATTTATCATATTTCTCAACCCACCCCCTACCAACCAAACTAAACAAAACCAAATGAAATAAAAGCTTTCCACTGTAAAATATATTAAGAGGGAACTTCAGACATGTTTTTAAAAATATTTTATTACATTTGGTTTTGTTTAGTTTGGTTGGTAGAGGGTGGGTTCAGAAATATGATAAATATACTGTAAATATATTACTTTTAATTTTCAAGGATTCAAGCAATCAAAAGGCACAGGAGAAGCAGAAGGAGCTTCTAGACATTGAGAGAAGCCCTCACAATGATAAAATATTTAAGTAAAGTTTTAATACTAATTAACATCTTCAATTTATGTCAGTCTTAGTTGACAATCCAATCCTTGACTCATATGTAAAGATATCAGAAGAGTACCAGGCAAAAGACACTTGCTCTGTGGAAGAAAAGCTATGATAATCATGAAAGTGAAAGTCGCTCAGTCGTGTCCGACTCTTTGCTACCCCATGGTTTATACAGTTCAGGGAATTCTCCAGGCCAGAATACTGGAGTGGGTAGCTATTCCCCTCTCCAGGGGATCTTCCCAACACAGGGATCAAACCCAGGTCTCCTGAATTGCAGGTGGATTGTTTACCAGCTGAGCCAACAGGGAAGCCCTAGACAGCATATTAAAAAGCAGACACTACTTTGACAACAAAAGTCCATCTAGTCAAAGCTATGGCTTTTCCAGTAGTCATGCATGGGTGTGAGAAAAGTGAAAGCAAAAGTGGCTCAGTCGTATCCGACCCTTTGCGACCCCATGGACTATTCAGTCCATGGATGTAAGTGCTGGACCATAAAGAAGGCTGAACGCCAAAAAATTAATGCTCTTGAGTCCCTTGGACTGCAAGGAGATCAAACCAGTCAATCCTAAAGGAAATCAATCCTGAATATTCATTGGAAGGACTGATGCTGAAGCTCCAGTACTTTGACCACCTGATGCAAAGACCTGACCCATCAGAAAGGACCCTGATGCTGGGAAAGATTGAAGGCAGGAGGAGAAAGGGATGACAGAGGATGAGATGGTTGGATGGCATCACTGACTCGGTGGACAGGAGTTTGAGCAAACATCGGGAGATGGTGAAGGACAGGTGCCGGGGTCCAGCCCCAGCTGATCCAGGGTATTCGAAGGAGAGACGGCATAGGCGAGGGTCAGGAAACAACTGCTTAATTACACTTTAATTAAGGATACAAAGAGTAATAGAATAAGGATAGCTCAGTGAGGAAATTCAGTGGGGAAAAGCGGCTGAAATAAGGATAGCTCAGTAGGAAAATTCAGTGGAGAAAAGAGGCTGAGTAGCTTGGTTTACACGGGAGACCAATAAAACTTCAAGACAAGAAGTTTGCACCACTTACGTAGGCCACAGGCGTCCTTCCGTTCTCCCGAAGGAGAGGAGACACTGAGGCCTCCCCGGTCGGATCTTAGAAGCCCAGGCATAATTAGCAAGCATGGTGGATTCCGTGCTCCAGATGGAGACTCAGCCAGAATTTGAAAGAGAGAGCGACATGGGGAGACCAAGTTTCAGTGAACAAGGCCCGCACTTTATTTTCCAAAGTAGTTTTTATACCTTAAGTTGTGCATAGAGGATAATGGGGGAAGGGGTGGAGTCATGCAAGGACAGCAGTTCCTGGTCCTAATCGAAGCCAGGCTTTCAAACTTATCATATGCAAAAGTTCAGGTGAATTACATCATCTTCTGGCCCAGAGGCCTGTTAACATTTTAAGAAACTTATTTTTCTCTAAAGGTGATTATTCCAAAGTCAGGCACCAGCCTCCCAAAAAGCATTGGACAAAGCTTCATTTTACATTTCTATACACCCATTATATCAATCAATACACTGCCAAGGACACAGTAGGTAAGGAGTACGGAGACTTAGCAGCAAACATTGGCCCAACAAGTGAAAAACCCTTCACCAATACAATTTCTAATCAATCTTTTAACTACTCAAAGGAATCTGTGTTTAGGCAGTTTAGAACATCTCCTGCCTCTCACAGTTGGGAGGCTCTGAACAATCACATGTGGCCAGAAAAACCTATTCAGGCAGGCTAGAGGATTTCCAAAGGAGTTTTTAGATTGAAACACTGTCACACCCAGGAATTATTAACTGGAGCTGTAAGCTAACTCTTTTTCAGAGAGAGGTAGTGGGGGACAGCCCCCATAAAGTCAGAGGTGTAGGTGAAAGCAAAAAGCAGAAAGTAGGCAGACTCTGGTTTGGGGGGTAGATGCTCGAGAATTTCCAGGGGGACTCCTGAGGCTCGATCCCGCCTTTGCGTATGCCGAGCCTCCTTCCTCATGACCTTTGTCATGCGCGGAGTTCCTCACGCTGGCTCCCGGCAGTGATAGGATTCCAGTTGAGCTATTACAGATCCTCACTCAATATGCAATATGCCGGCTCCCGGCAGACAGGGAAGCCTAGCATGCTGCAGTCCATGGGTCTGCAAAGAGTTGGACATGACTGAGTGACTGAACAGCAAGGCAAACAAGAAGTACCCATAAAAATTAGCTATCAAGTTTTTTATCAACATTATTATTAATCATTATTGAGTCAGTTTCTATTTTTTACTACCTTGAATTATGCTAAGTCTTTCATTGCACATAATGCCTATAAAACCTACATTTCACAGCTCACCTGGTTGACATATTCATTCATTCACCTCCTTATTCATTAATTCCAGCTGTTGTTCAGTCATTTTCAGAAGCTAATTTTTCCTTTTCTGAAGTCTATACACAAACTATGCTAATCATCTTACAAGACAGCTGAATAGGTCAAAAGCAAGTAAGTGAGACCCACTCCAGTATTCTTGCCTGGGAAATCCCATGGACAGAGGAGCCTGATGGACTACAGTGTATGGGGTTGCAAAAGAGTCAGACACAACTTAGTGAATAAACAAATTTCTCCCCCTGCTTGTCAACACAATTTCAAGGAAGATAGTGCTACAAAAACTGGAAATTTCTGGGAATCTTCTATTATTACTGGCAAAACTTTTAATGTCATGAATCCATAAATTTAAAACTAATACCATCATTTGGATTTAAGACTTTAATATATTAAAAGTGAGAGGTGAGTTCAAACTTAAGTTTATAGACATCACCTGCTTTCTAACTATAATATTAATGTAATCACATTTTCTCTGCCATACTTTTCAGACAAATAGGGACAAATAAGATAATAAATCCTTTATATTATATTTTAAATTTCCTGAAAAGCAGAGACTATACCTAATATTCTAAAAACATCATTACATTATCCAGCATAATAGTGAGATGTTTGACCATTAAATAAACATTGTCATCCATATATTAGAAACAAAATTGCCACAATTTTGTTGAAATTTCTTGAAATTTGTTGAAATTTGTTGAAATCATTTTTGTTGAAAAACGACAATTTCTGCCAAATGAAATACTAATTTAAAGAGGCTTGCTCTCTGTGAAGACCTAGGGTGGTGGGATGGAGGGAAAGAGGTTCAAGAAGGAGGGGATATATGTATACATACAGCTGATTCACATTGTTGTACAGCAGAAACTAAAACAAAATTGTAAAGCAATTATAATCCAATTTTTTTAAAAGAGTTCTGTTTTTAGGTAAAGAAACTTGCTGACACTTTTTAGATTCAAAGATATGAATAGGCTGAAAACAAAAGCATGGGAATGAATATATCATACAAACAGCACACATAAGAATGTTGGAGTGACTATATGAATATCAGACTAAATAGGCTTAAAAGAAACAAAAAGAAAGCTACCAGAGAAAAACAGAGAGATTTTATAATAAAAAAAGGATCAATGCACGAGGAAGTATAACAAAAGCATACATGCACCCAAAAATTGAACCACCAAAATACAAAAAGCGAAAGTGACAGGTCGGAAAAGAGAAATAAACCCTTCAGGAACACTAGTAGGGATGTCAAAACTGAAATGTGAATAGTGAACAATGCAACTAGACAGAGGATTAGAAAGAGAAATAAAAAACTTAAACAACACTATAAACCAAGTATATCTAATAGATATAAAGTGCACATTCCCAAGTGCACATGGAACATTCTCTAGGACAGACCATATCCTAGACCATAAGATAAGCTAAAATAAATTTTAAGTGAGTGACTTCATACAAAATATGTTCTCAGATCACAGTGAAATGAATTTCGAGTAAATAACATGCATATTTGAGAAACTCAAAACTATGTGGACAGTAAACAGTGTACTCCCAAAACACCAGTAACAGAGGAAATCATATAAGAAATTAGAAAATACTTCAAGATAATGAAAATAAAGGCACAACATACCAGTATTTATGGATGCAGCTAATGCAGTATTTGAAGGAAATTTAGAATTGTAAATACCAATTTAAAAAAAGAAGAAAGATCTCAAATCAGTTACCTAGTTTTCTACTTTAAGATATCAGAAAAAGAAGAGCAAACTGAACTAAAGCAAGCAAAAGGAAGGAAATAATACACATTAGAACAAAACTAATGAAATGCAGAATAGAATCCCAACAGAAAATCAACAAAATGAATAGTTGGCTCTTTGAAAAGATCAGTAAAACTGACGAACTTTTAGCTGAATCGTCCAAGAAAAAAGGAGACTATTCAAATTACTAACATCAGGAATGAAAGAAGGACATCACTAACAACTTGCATAAATAAAAAGTATTATATGGAAATAAAATGAAAAATTATACACTGACAATTTTGATAACCTAGATGAAATGGACAAACTCCTAAAAAGATACAAACTACTGAAACTGACTAAAGAATAAATAGAAAAAAAGGAAATCAATCCTGAATATTCACTGGAAGGACTGATGCTGAAGCTGCAGCCCCAATACTTTGGCCACCTGATGTGAAGAGCCAACTCATAGGAAAAGATCCTGATGCTGGGAAAAACTGAAGGCAAAAGGAGAATGAGGCAGCAGTGGATGAGATGGTTAGATAGTATCACTGACTCAATGGACATGAATCTGAGCAAACTCAGGGATATGGTGAAGGACAGGGAAGCCTGGGATGTTTGCAGTCAACGGGGTCGCAAAGAGGTGGACACAACTTAGCGACTGAACTACAACAGTCAAGATAAGCATAAGATAAAACCCTTCATGATAAAGTATTCAACACCAACACACTAGGAATAGAAGAAGATTCTTCAAGCCCTTAAAGGGTAAATGTGAAGAAAAGTTAAAATCATAGTTAAAGGTGAAAGACTGAATGTTTTTCCTCATTAGGAACAAGACAAGGATGTCTGCTCTCATCACTTCAATTAAACATTATGCTGTAGGTTTCAACCAGTGCAGTTAGGGAAGAAAAAAAGAGACTGGAAATAAAGAAATGAAACTAACTTTATTTGCAGGTGACATACTTATTTATACAGAAAATACAAAGGAAGCCACTAAGAAAATTCTTAGAACAAATAAGTGAGTTTAGAAAGTTTGCAAGATACAAGGCACCATAGAGAAATTAATATTTTTTCTACACAGTAAAGAATAAATAAACCAAAAATGAAATTAATAAGCAATTTCATTTACAATAGCATCAAGAAAACTAAAATATGAATACATTTAACAAAAAAAATACAAACATATTCTAAAAGCCACAAAATATGGTTGAAAGAAATTAAAGAAGATCTAAATAAATGGAAAGACACCTCACTGTCATGTTTCAAAAGATTCAAAATTGTTAATATTGCAATACTCCTCAAATTGATCTACAGATTTAGTGCAATTTCACCTATCAAAATCCTAGGTGTCTTAGAAAGTAATTAATATGGAAATTTCAGGGACAAAGAATAGCCAAAACAATCTAGAAAAAGAAGAACAAAGTTGGAGGACACATACTTCCCATTTTAAAACTTACTACAAAGCTATTGTAAACAAGACAGCATGGATAGCACAGGCAGAAACACAGACAATGGAAATTCTCACCTTCAATTTTGACAAGCATACCAAGTATAATTCAAAAACGGTCCTCAAAAGGTGGTTAAAAGAATGAAGTTGGACTCCCTCCTCACACTACATATAAAGTGAAAGTTGCTCAGTCGTGTCCAACTCTTTGCAACCCCATGAACTAGACAGTCCATGGAATTCTCCAGGCCAGAATACTAGAGTGGGTAGCCTTTCCCTTCTCCAGGGGATCTTCCCAACTCAGGGATCGAACCCAGGTCTCCTGCAGTGCAGGCGGATTCTTTACCAACTGAGCTATTAGGAAAGCCCCACTATATATAAAATTAATTCTAAATGGACAATAGACTTAAACATATAAGCTAAAACTATTTTAAAAATAAATAAATAAATAAAAAAAGAATATAGGAGTAAATCCTCATGATCTTCAATTTGGCATTGATTTCTTAGATATATTTGGTTCCGCTGATAAAGAATTCGCCTGCAATGCGGGAGACCTGGGTTTGATCCCTGGATTGGGAAGATCCCCTGGAGAAGGAAATGGCAACCCACTCCAGTATTCTTGCCTGAAAAATCCAATGGACAGAGAAGCTTGGCGGGCTACAGTCCATGGGGTTGCAAAGAGTTAGACACGACTGAGCGACTAACACACACACACAAAGACATATGTTCCCCCAAGAAACATGTGCACAAATTTTCATAGCAGCATTATTCACAGTAACCTAAGAGTGGGAATAACCCAAATATCCATCAACTGAAAAAATGTATAAATAAAGTGTGGTATAGCTATATGATAGGGTATTTTAGGCAATAAAAAGAAATGAAGAACTAATACATACTACAACATGGAAGAATTTTGAAAACATTAAGCTAAGAGAAAGAAACCAGTCACAAAATGTCACACATTATATATCATTTTTATGAAACATCCATAATAGGCAAATCCATAGAGAGAAAAAGTAGAACCCAGGGCTGTGAGCAAGACGGAATAGGGAGTACTGTTAATGGGCCTAGAGTTTCTTCTGGGGATGATAAAAATGTCCTAAAATTGATTGCACAACTCTGTGAATATACTAGAAAACATTGGAATGCACACTTTAAATGGATGAATTGTATGGTACATGAATTATGTCTCCATAAAGCTGTTTCATTGTTTAAATATTAATACCATCATGATGCTGGTAATTAAAACAGAAAAATAAACATAAACAAAAATAAAATTAATTTTAAAAATCTTTTTAAAGGCCTGCTAAAGAACTAGTCTCTTGCATTGAAGAAAAAGAGGCCATCAGAGGATGAGACGGCTGGATGGCATCACCGATGCAATGGACATGAACTTGGGCAAACTTCGGGAGATGGTGAGGGACAGGGAGCCCTGGTGTGCTACAGTCCGTGGGGTCACAAGGAGTCAGACACAACTGGGCGACTGAACAACAACAACAAAAGAACATATATTTAGTGGAACTCTAGAAGTTATTTTTCATGCAAGGCTGTTTCAGTTCAGTTCAGTCGCTCAGTCGTGTCCGACTCTTTGCAACCCCATGAATCGCAACACGCCAGGCCTCCCTGTCCATCACCATCTCCCAGAGTTCACTCAAACTCACGTCCATTGAGTCGGTGATGCCATCCAGCCGTCTCATCCTCTCTTGTCCCCTTTTCCTCCTGCCCCCAATCCCTCCCAGCATCATGAGTCAACTCTTCGCATGAGGTGGCCAAAGTACTGGAGTTTCAGCTTTAGCATCATTCCTTCCAAAGAACACCCAGGGCTGATCTCGTTTAGAATGGACTGGTTGGATGTCCTTGCAGTCCAAGGGACTCTCAAGAGTCTTCTGCAACACCACAGTTCAAAAGCATCAATTCTTCGGTGTTTAGCTTTCTTCACAGTCCAACTCTCTCATCCATACATGACCACTGGAAAAACCATAGCCTTGACTAGACGGACCTTTATTGTCAAAGAAATGTCTCTGCTTTTTAATATGATATCTAGGTTGGTCATAACTTTTCTTCCAAGGAGCAACCATCTTTTAATTTCATGGCTGCAGTCACCATCTGCAGTGATTCTGGAGCCCCAAAAAATAAAGTCTGCCACTGTTTCCACTGTTTCCCCATCTATTTGCCATGAAGTGATGGGACCGGAGGCCATTATCTTTGTTTTCTGAATGTTGAGCTTTAAGCCAACTTTTTCACTCTCCACTTTCACTTTCATCAAGAGGCTTTTTAGTTCCTCTTCACTTTTTGCCATAAGGGTGGTGTCATTTGCATATCTGATTTGGTAACAATAATTAAAGAAGACATACCCGTTCGTATTCTAGTATAATTCAGAGATGACTATGCTCATACACTGGAAATCCTTCATAATCACATTCCTGTCATCTAAGAATTGTCAGCATGCTAGAGGAATAAGGAAGTAAAAATAAATCACCATTGAGCAGGCAGGAAACCCCACAGAGAACCACACTACGGCTGTCAAATGACTAAGTATTCCCAGGTGCAATCAGGCAGAATCAGAGAAGGGGCTGTGTGTATGCTTGAAATGGAGCTCTACATCTGGAGCCCCACTGAAACCCTAACGCTGTGACAGTGCAAGCCAATGCATCTCTTCTCCTCAAGTCTAAGAAAAATGGGGGGTACTTTGGCCACCTGATGCAAAGAGCTAACTCACTGGAAAACACCCTGATGCTGGGAAAGATTGAGGACAAGAGGAGAAGGGGGCAACAGAGAATGAGATGTTTGTATGGCATCACTGACTCAATGAACTATGAATTTGAGCAAACTCTGAGAGATATGAAGGACAGGAAGCCTATAGTGCTGCAGTCCCTGGGGTCACAAAGAGTCAGACACGATTTAGCGATTGAACAACTTTTTATGTCAATGGGTATAGGAATTCATCCCTCACAATCCTTAATAAATGTATTTGAGGATAAATGGGTAATTCAGGCACAGCCACTGTTACTACATGGGTTGTATATGCATCAAAATATTTTGTCTATATATTTTGTCTTATATCTATAGACACAAGTCTATTTAATTTGTGTGCTTTTTAATACAAAAAGTAGAAATACAACATAAAAAAATGGGTCATTACTGACCTTGTTAAGCAATATATCCTAGAATCTCATTATAATTTGTTGGAAGAAGTGGGTTTAAACTGATATGTAGACTTCTGGAAATCAAGCAATATTTTTATTTTACTAAATTTTAATTATAATAATCAACAGTAGAATGATTTTTTTCATGGTCACTTAGAAACTGCTTTAAGTATATTAAGTTAATGTAGCCGTTTTGTAAGAACAATTTGTGATGATTTTCCTAAATAGCTAAAACGAGTATGCCTATCATCAACAAAGGTATAAGAAGAAGATTCTACTTAAGAGTTAAGACATACAGTTATAGTTAGAGGACAAAGTACAATATAAAAAATATTAAGAGTCCTCCCAGTTACTCACTTTACATATTCATTTGTGTATTTCTCCATTCTCACTGTTTCAATGTTATTTTCTTTTGCCAACTCATACCACATGTATTAAAAACTCATTATAAGTAAAACCTGAACATTAGTGGAAAAATTAGGTAAATCTGAATGAAATGTGCAGTTAATAGTATCATTGTTATTGTTGTTATTTGGTCGCTAAGTTGTGGCCGACTCTTTTGCCACCCCACAGATTGTACTCTGCCAGGCTCCTCTGTCCATGGGATTTCCCAGCAAGAACACTGGAGTGGGTTGCCATTTCCTTCTCAAAGAGATTTTCCCCACCCAGGCATTGAACTGTGAGGAGTCCGTCAAGGCTGTCACCCTGCTTATTTAATTTACATGCCAAATGAATGCATGTGTGCTCAGTCATTTCAGTCGTGTTCAACTTTATGCAACCCCATGGGCTGTAGGGCACCGGTCTCCTCTGCCCATGGGATTCTCCAGGCAAGAATACTGGAGTGAGTTGCCATGCCCTCTTCCAGGGGATCTTTCTGACCCAGGGATTGAACTTGCATCTCTATGTCTCCAGTATTGGCAGGTGGGTTCTTTATCACTAATGCCACCTGGGAAGCCTCTATATGCAGAGTACATCATGTGAAATGCTGGGCTGGAAGACTCACAAGCTAGAATCAAGATTGCCAGGAGAAATATCAACAACCTCAGATATGCAGATGATACAACTTTAATGGCAGAAAGTGAAAAGGAGCTAAAGAGTCTCTTGATGAGGGTGAAAGAGGAGAGTGAAACTGCTGGCTTAAAAATCAACATTCAAAAAATAAAGATCATGGCATCTAGTCCTATCACTTCACAGCAAATAGATGGGGAAACTATAGAAACAGTGACAGATTTCATTTTCTTGGGCTCCAAAATTACTGCGGATGATGACTGCAGACAGAAAATTAAGAGGCTTGCTCCTTGGAAGAAAAGCAATGACAAACCTACACAGTGTATTAAAATCCAGAGATATCACTTTGCCGATAAAGGTTCTTTTAGTCAAAGCTCTAGTTTTTCCATCAGTTAAAGCTCTAGTAGTCATGTATGGATGTGACAGCTGGACCATAAAGAAAGCTGAGCACCAAAGAATTGATGTTTCGAACTGTGGTGCTGGAGAAGACTCTTGAGAGCCCCTTGGACAGCAAGGAGATCAAACCAGTCGATCCTTAATGAAATCAACCCTGAATATTCATTAGAAGGACTGATGCTGAAGCTGAAGCTTCAGTACTTTGGCCACCTGATGCAAACAGCCAACTCATTGGAAAAGACTTTGATGCTGGGAAAGATTCAGGGCCAGGGGAGATGGGGGGCAACAGAGGATGAGTTGGTTGGATGGCATCAGTGACTCAATGAACATGAATTTGAGCAAATTCAGGGAGATAGTGAAGGAAAGGGAAGCCTAGCATGCCACAGTTCATGGGGCTGCAAAGAGTTGGACACAACTGAGTGACTGAACAACATCTACTATATTAGCAGGTGGATTCTTTACCGCTGAGCCACCAGGGAACCCCTAATAGTATCATACCACTGTTAATTTTTAGTTTTGATCATTGTATTGGGTTGGCCAAAATGTTTGTTCAGATTTTTCCATAAAATGGTACAAAAAACCTGAACTTTTTTAGCCAACCCAATACTATGATTTTTTTTTCAATACTATGATTTTATAAAGCATTAACATTAGAGGAAACCAGATGAAGGGTATAGGAACTTTCTGTACTATGCTTGCAACTTTTCTCTAAGTACAAAATTGCCTTTAAATTTTAAACTTGAAACAAAATCTGAATTATTTCTTTAAAAAATAAAATTCGACAGTTTCAAAATGGCAGAAATGTTTGTGGTTTTTACTGATATTTTTAGAAAAGTATTCAATATACAGAAGAAGGCGGTAAAAAATACTATTCACCTGTAAAGGTGTTCATTTGTTTCCTTTATAGCACAATCTCTTTAATTAAAAAATTAAGAATATAAAAAAGATTATTTCCCATATACAATTTAAGAGCGTTGAACATTTTGTATTTCCCCATATCTATCCTCACTACTTTCAGAGTTTGCCAAATGAAATAGATTTTTTAAAGGAAAGAATTGTATTTCCCCATATCTATCCTCACTACTTCCAGAGTTTGCCAAATGAAATAGATTTTTTAAAGGAAAGAAAGGAGAGAGGGGAAAAGGAAAAATGATGTTTTTCTAAGTTACTTGTTAAAATTTTGTCTGGTTAAAAAGTACATAAGAAACTCTAAATCAGTGCTGGCAGATAATTAATAAACAGGCATAAATTTGAAAGGTCATCAAGTATTTTTCTCCTTAGTCATATTACTCAACCTAATTACTTCATAAAACAAAAACTTAAAACTTCTTAAAAGAAATTGGTTTCATTTCCAAAATAAAAAGTTATTCTTAAATACATCCATGTCTCTATGTCATATTTTTTATTTCACAATGAGTCATTCATTATACAAATGCAACCTATAGAAAATTTTGTTGTTACTCTGGGGCACATGAGTTTTTTCAATGATCTATTTTCTGAAATATGAATTTGACCATTTACTAACTACATAAGCTTTGGGAAGTTCCAAGCCTTGGTTAGTTTTTTCTCAATTGTAAAATGTTGGTAATAAAATATACTTCATCAGTTGGCATGAAGATTAAAGAAAAGTTGTATAAAAAAGCACTTTATGAATATAAAAGACTGTATAAATGCGACTTTTTAAAGAAACTTGGGGTGGTGATAGAAGACCCTCCAGAAAGATTTGAAATGGCTCAGGGGAGAGAGACAATATGGGAACCTCAATCAAGATAGAGGAAAGAGGGAATGTATGTATTCAAAAGATCCTTATAAATTTGAATTCACAGACTTTGATTACTGATTGGTAAAGGAGGGATTAAAATTAAGTCAATTGGGGGAAAAATCAACAGGAAATTAAGTTTCTTAATATGATGGTAATATTTTGATTATGAAAGCAACTGAAAGTATGACTTGCAGCCCTAGTTAGGAAAAGAATCTTTAAGTAGAAATAGAGCAGTACAGAGAACATAAAATGGTATATTCAGATCACACAAGGGTTTTAATGAATAGGAAGAACACGGTCACCATGGTCCCTGCCTTCACACTTCATGAGTACAGAGTCTGGAACTACAGTGTCTGAACCTCCTGTTCCAAATAAGTAATCTACTTGAACCATTCATAGATGCTAAAAAAAAAAAAAAAAATGCTTATAATGACAATCACAAGTTTTCACAGACTAACACTTCTTCTACATGAAGAAAATTCTGTTTAATGGCTGAAACATGAAACTCAAAGCTGTAGATTTACCTGTAAGCACCTTCACTTTTTCACCTATAAATGGGAATTAAAAAAATCTATCACCTGTGTGACTTAGTGACTCTGAGTCCTCCAACCAAAATCACCTCTTTTTAGAATTTGAAAAGATTCTATAGTTAATTCCTCTTATCAGTGGAGGCAGAGAAGCAGCAAAGCATAGAGGTGTTAAAAGATCAGCCTCTGCTACTTATTGGCAAAGAGATCCCTGGCGAGACAAAGAAAAGAGAGTTAGCATTGTAATGCACTACAGCAACAAGAGCAAGTTTTTAGATGTTTCACCTAGAGCCTGGAACATTTTTATTAATCACATCCTAAAAGGCTCAAAGTTCTATCCCTCACTCACACACTTCCTTCTCAACACCGACAAAGCACAAGTCAGAAGTCAAAATCATAATAAAGTGGGATGCCAGGAGGAGGGAAGTAAAGAAAGATTTAAGATGAGGGACTTAAAGTAAAGAAAGATTTAAGACTCTTTTCTAAGAGTCCATTCTCCTGATTCACTTGCACATCAGGCAACTTATGGGAAAATGTAACAAACTGACTTGTGCCATTCTCTGGATTCCATGTGGATGCTTGCTTACCTAACACTAAGAATTTCTTTCTAATAATAAAGCTTTCTGCCCTTCCAAATTTTAAAGGTAACAACTTAGAGGTATCAGACTTACAGCATGCAACATCCTATACTACACTTAAAATCAGTATCTAACTTTTCGCACAACCCTTAGGAGGAAGCAATCCTTGTTACAGACGAGAAACTAAGGAACAGCTAGGTTAAGTAAATAATATAGGATGTAATAAGCATTTAGCAGCTAGGGGAGGAGACTCCAAATCAGCTGACCCTGAATCCACTACCTCTAGCACATTACTGAATTCAACGGCCTTTCTTAAGCCTTCATGATCAGGTTTGGATTCTTAACTATTTTGTATTTAGTAAACCAGTAAGAAACTAACTTCAGGTCTCCTGTATGTTCATAATGTACATAGAACTTCTCAAAGTGCCTGAACATATGTGGTTACATTTAACTCTCAGTGATAATTCTGTAAGTACTGATCAGTGCTATCAGTGCTTCCCTGATAGCTCAGTTGGTAAAGAATCTGCCTGCAATGCAGGAGACGCCAGTTTGATTCTTGGGTCAGGAAGATCTGATGGAGAATGGATAGGCTACCCACTCCAGTATTCTTGGGCTTCCTTTGTGGCTCAGCTAGTAAAGAATCTGCCTGCAATGCAGGAGACCTGGGTTCGATCCCTGGGTTGGGAAGATCCCAGGGAGAAGGGAAAGACTACCCACTCCAGTATTCTAACCTGGAGAATTCCATGGACCGTATAGTCCATGGGGTCGCAAAGAGTTGGATGTGACTGAGTGACTTTTACTTTCACAAGTACCAACTGTATCCCCATTTTAGTGGATAAATTAACTTGTCAAAGTCATAGAGACCAAATGATACAACTAGAACTAGAACTCAGGAATCCTGACCCCAAAGCTTCTGTTCTTTTCACTACCATCTTGCCTCCATTCAATTCAGTTCAGTTCAGTCGCTCGGTCATGTCCGACTCTTTGCAACCCCATGAATCGCAGCACGCCGGCCTGCCTGTCCATCACCAACTCCCGGAGTTCACTCAGACTCACGTCCATCGAGTCAGTGATGCCATCCAGCCATCTCATCCTCTGTCGTCCCCTTCTCCTTCTGCCCCCAATCCCTCCCAGCATCAGAGTCTTTTCCAATGAGTCAACTCTTCGCATGGGGTGGCCAAAGTACTGGAGTTTCAGCTTTAGCATCATTCCTTCCAAAGAATACCCAGGGCTGATCTCCTTCAGAATGGACTGGTTGGATCTCCTTGCAGTCCAAGGGACTCTCAAGAGTCTTCTCCAACACCACAGTTCAAAAGCATCAATTCTTCAGTGCTCAGCTTTCTTCACAGTCCAACTCTCACATCCATACATGACTACTGGAAAAACCATAGCCTTGACTAGATGGACCTTTGTTGACAAAGTAATGTCTCTGCTTTTCAATATGCTATCTAGGTTGGTCATAACTTTTCTTCCAAGGAGTAAGCGTCTTTTAATTTCATGACTGCAGTCACCATCTGCAGTGATTTTGGAGCCCAAAAAAATAAAGTCTGCCACTGTTTCCCCATCTATTTGCCATGAAGTGATGGGACCAGATGCCATGATCTTCGTTTTCTGAATGTTGAGTTTTAAGCCAACTTTTTCAGTCTCTTCTTTCACCTTCATCAAGAGGCTTTTAATTCCTCTTCACTTTCTGCCATAATGGTGGTGTCATCTGCATATCTGAGGTTATTGATATTTCTCCCAGCAATCTTGATTCCAGCTTGTGTTTCTTCCAGCCCAGCGTTTCTCATGATGTACTCTGCATAGAAGTTAAATAAGCAGGGTGACAATATACATCCTTGACATACTCCTTTCCCTATTTGGAACCAGTCTGTTGTTCCATGTCCAGTTCTAACTGTTGCTTCCTGACCTGCATACAAATTTCTCAAGAGGCAGGTCAGGTGGTCTTGTATTCCCATCTCTTTCATATTATCCTAATTCCAATGTTCATCATCACTCCTCTTCAGACAATCCCTAGAAAGCAAATTTTTTTTATTTGTTTATATTTCTTGTCCATTCTGCACAGCATGGGGGATCTTAGTTCCCTAACCAGGGATCAAATCTGCACCCCTTGCATTGGAAATGCAGAGTCTCAACCACTAGACCACCAGGAAAGTCCAAAAGCAAAATTTTTGAATGTGTGAGTTGGTTTGTCATTTCTACTACATTGTTATTAAGAAATAATCAGTTCTGATGTAGGAGAGTTTGTTCTACAAAATGTAAGTGAATGGCAAGTAATCGAATGCATCTATAGAGAAACATACTTTAACCACTCTGGAAAATGTAAACCAAAACTTCTTCAAAGAATAACTAGAAGAATCCATTCCCTGAGAGCTTGCTAAATTAAAAAGTAGACAAAATTACAAATTTTCAAAGATACATTAACACACCAAACACACTATTTTCTTGTCTAGTGATTAAATACCATCTAAATCATTCTGAGTTGGCTCCCACAGTGAGATGCCCAAAATATCATCTGGCCTGGCTGTCCTCTTGAGTTTAAACAGGGTTAGACTGGGAGAAAATGGAATGGATGGTTGGGGAATTGGGATATTTTAAGGAATGGCCTAAGAAACAATTTGAAAAGTTATTTTGCTTCATGTTGTTCTTCAAGAAAAAGTTTCCTAGTTATAGTTTCTGCACTATAGCTTCTGAGCTAATGGATCAGAGAAACAAATCTAAACGAAACATCAATGACTCTAATTTCTGAGATGAAACATCTTTCACATCCACTAAGATCAGCATATAAACAATCGTATATTTAACAGGCCCCCTCTGAAGTCAATCTTATATATTCCTTAACTCCAGAACTCAGTCAAGAGTTGTCTATATCTGGAATGATTTAGGTAAGTCAAAGTAGAAGAAACAAAACAAAGGAACTCGTGAGGACTTTCTCTATCCTATAAGTTTACCTATTTCATTTAATTTTCATTTCTTATCAATAAATGATGTCTCAAAGAACTACACTATGGACTTTGTTGTTTTTTTTTTTTAGTGTGTTATATATTTTTTTAACTTTACAATATTGTATTGGTTTTGCCACATATCAACATGAATCTGCCACAGGTATACACTTGTTCCCCATCCTGAACCCTCCTCCCTCCTCCCTCCCCGTTACTATGGACTTTGAATGAAATTACTTGTGAATGAAAAATCTGTCCTCACGAGGACTATAGGTTATCCAATACAATTCTTCCTGAACCCTCCAAGATAAACTGGTTACAAATATTTTATGCAGTTGTGATAACCACATGCATGGAGTTGCCAGAATAAGCCACATAAACCCAACAGATAATCTGGTTTAAAAAATTATTTTAGCCTTATTGAGTTATGACAAAAATTAGAACCAGTGGCTTATTAAGACCAGCCTTTGAACATGATAACAAACCATCAGCATGCAGAACACTTAACATTCTGCTGTCTATGGCAGTGTATTCATTTAATCTACATGGATTATCAAGTCATTAAAATACACGTTTTAAAAGGTAGGAATAGGGTGCTCCCCTGGTGTTTAAAACTTCACCTTCCAGTGCAGGGGGTGCAAGTTTGATCCCTGATCTGGAAGTTAAGATCCCACATGCCTTGTGGACAAAAAAACAAAACATAAGGCAGAAGCATTATTGTAACAAATTATATAAAGATTTTCAAAATGATTCACATCAAAAAAAAATCTTTTAAAAAAAGGTGGGTTAGTGCACTGGGACGACCCAGAGGGATGGTATGGGGAGGTAGGAGGGAGGAGGGTTCAGGATGGGGAACACATGTGTATACCTGTGGTGGATTCATTTCAATATATGGCAAAACCAATACAATATTGTAAAGTTAAAAAATAAAAATAAAATTAAAAAAAAAATGTGGGAATAAATAGTGAAAGCATCCTTTTTTATTTGCTCAGAATTGCTATCTAATGTATCAAGAGATAGCTGTTCTGTTTCATTCACTCTGGTTCTATTTTTGATAATTAGTTTCAGACACTAAAATTATGTCTATACTGAGATCATAAAGTTTAATCCATAACCAATTTTTGTAAAGTCAAGAAAAGAGTAATTAAAGCTACAAAACTCCACTGATTTCTCCACAAAGTGGAAGGATTGTTCCTAAATCCTACCTGCTCTTTGTAGCATGTTGAGAGACTGTGACAGATTGCATTTTCCAGAGATGGCTGTAATATCTCCCATTCCACATGTCCTTTTAGTATGTTGAAACTGCCCACTCCAGCAACAGAAGGAGTCTAATTCCTTTCTCCTTGAATCTGGGTGGTCTTGTGACATGCTTGTAATCAATAAAATTTTGCATAAGGGTTACAGTATGACTTTCACAACTGTGTCATAGAACATGTATATCAGTGACTTTGCCTTTTTTACCAGAACACTTGTGTTGGTAGAGCCTTAAGCCCCATATAAACAGTCTGACTGCTCTGAGGTCACCTACTGTTAGGAAACCCAAAGTAACCCAAGCACAGAGACCACATGGAAAAGCCCTGAGATTACATGGAGAGATGACTGGCAGCCCCAAGCTGCCCCAGAGCCGTTGCTTGCAAAACCCCAAGAACCACCCAGCTGAGCCCTCCCCAAACTCCTGACCCATGGAAGCTGTGAAAGTTAATAAAATGATTGCCCTTGTTTTAAGTCATTAAGTTTCAAGGTGATTTGTTACACAATAATTGTTAGCAGAACAGAGATCAAGGCTACCAAACAATCAAGAAAACTGGCATACAATGTAGAAAGAATGCCTGGGAAACAAAAGGACATAAACAGAAGTTTGAGTTTCCATATTTGGGTTAATAGTTCTTGTCCCAGTTTTAAGTGTTCCAAGATCCCTCTGAAACTATATGCAAAAATTCTGTATGTTAATTTTCTAGAAAAGGTTCAATAACCTTCATCACATTCTCAGAGAAATCTATGACCCTTTTAAAACATATTTAAAATTTATTTATAATTTTGGAGAAGAGTTTGCAAGTAGTTTGGATGACTGAAGCAAAGAATGAATGTGAAGGCATGATAAGAAATGAAGCTGGACCACAACCAAAGACAAATTATGGAGGCCTGATATCACACATGTAGCAAGGTTAGGTTTATTTATTTGTTTCCCTTACTAGGATAGAGAGTAATTTAAAGCTTTCCAGAAAAAAATGCCAAGCTCAGTTGTACTGAATACAAATTAAAATAATCACTGGCATCACTGTGTAGATTAAACAGGAGTAATAATCATAAAGTTTGAGATCTGAAGCAGGGAATCAAGCTGGAAATTACTGCAGTTCTTCATGAAAAAGATCAGGGACCAAACTAAGTCAACAGCAGTAGGAATAAAATGACAGAACAAATAGTCACAGAGTTAAAACACAGAACCAATCAGACTTAGTACATGTTTGGACAGAAGTTTAAGCTTCTGGGTTTGGGTTAGTACTTCAATTAAGATAAGATAAAGGGAAAGAGAAGTTTGATGAATTGTTTGCTTATTCAGTGTAAGTAATATATTCATTCAAGAGTTGAATATGCAAACCTAAAACCCAAGGGAAAAAGAACCCGGTGGAAGATACAAATTTGACACCCAAACATTATATATGGTAGTTGAAACCATGGTAGGTTTGAGACATTATCTAGGAAGAACATATGGAACACTAATAGAAACATAATGTGAGCAAATAAAAATTACATATGTAATTTTCAAAATTTTATTAGCCACACTAAAGAAATAAAAGGAAATCAGTATAATTAACTTTAATAATGTATTTCATTTAACTGAATATATCTGAAATACAATCATTTCCAAATGCAATCCATTTTTTAAATTACTAATGAGAAATTTTACAAGGTTTTGTTGATATGTCTTTGAAATGTACTTTTTACACTTAATAGCACATCTCAATTCAAACTCACCACATTTCAAATGCTTAACAGTCCCATGTGGCTGATGACTGCAGTATTAGAGAGTATAAAAGAGTGAAAAGAATAGATGAGGCCAAAGTACAGAATTCTGGGTGCAATCATTTCAAAAGAAGGCTGAGGAACAGGAGGCCATGAAGAAAACTGAGGAGAGAACAGACATGTGGGAGGAAAACTAGGAAAGATTGATATCATGGGAGACAAGGAGGAAAAAGAACATTAAGGAGGGGTAGGTAGCCAACAACTGTCTTCTGTCACTAAAGTGAAATAAGAAAAGTGAAGTAAGTCAGACACAGGAAGACAAATAAATGATATTGCTTATGTGTGGAATCTGAAAGAAGACTCACAGATTTAGAGAATGAATTTATGGTTACCAGCAGGGAGGAGAGGGAGAATAGACTGGGAGCTTGGGATTGACATGTACACACTACTATATTTAAAATAGATAACTGGGACTTTCCTTGTGGTCCAGTGGTTGGGACTTTGCCTTCCAATTCAGGGGTTGCATTGTAACCCTGCTTATTTAACTTATATGCAGAGTACAACATGAGAAACGCTGGGCTGGATAAAGCACAAGCTGGAATCAAGATTGCCAGGAGAAATATCAATAACCTCAGATATGCAGATGACACCACCCTTATGGCAGAAAGTGAAGAACTACAGAGCCTCTTGATGAAAGTAAAGAGGAGAGTGAAAAAGTTGGCTTAAAGCTCAACATTCAGAAAATCAAGATCATGGCATCTGGTCCCATCACTTCATGAGAAATAGATGGGGAAACCATGGAAACAGTGGCAGACTTTATTCTTTTGGGCTCTAAAATCACTGCAGATGGTGATTGCAGTCATGAAATTAAAATATGCCTACTCCTTGGAAGAAAAGTTATGACCAACCTAGACAGCATATTAAAAAGCAGAGACATTACTTTGTCAACAAAGGTCTGTCTAGTCAAGGCTATAGTTTTTCCATTAGTCATGTATGGATGTGAGAGTTGGACTATAAGGAAAGCTGAGCACCAAAGAATTGATGCTTTTGAACTGTGGTGTTGGAGAAGACTCTTCAGAGTCCCTTGGGGTGCAAGGAGATCCAACCAGTCCATCCTAAAGGAGATCAGCCCTGGGTGTTCATTGGAAGGACTGATGTTGAAGCTGAAACTCCAATACTTTGGCCACTTGATGCATAGAGTTGACTCATTTGAAAAGACCCTGATGCTGGGAAAGACTGAAGGTGGGAGAAGGGGACGACAGAGGATGAAATGATTGGATGGCATCACCGACTCAATGGACAGGAGTTTGAATAAACTCCAGGTGTTGGTAATGGACAGGGAGGCCTGGCGTGCTGTAGTCCATGGGGTCACAAAGAGTCGGACACGACTGAGCAACTGAACTGAACTGAACTCAGGGGGTGCAGGTTCAATTCCTGGTTGGCAAGCTGGGATCCCACAAGCCTCATAGCCAAAAAAACAAAACATAAAACACAGGCAATGTTGCAGCAAATTCAATAGAGACTTTTAAAATGGTCCACATCAAAAAACAAAAAATCTTAAAAAAAATAAATTAAATATAATAGACAGGGACGTCCCTGATGGTCAAGTGGCTAAGACTCCACACTCCCAGTGCAGGGGGCCCAGGTTTGATTCCTGGGCAAGGAACTAGATCCCACATGCTGCAACTAAGTCTTCACATGCTGCAACTAAGACCCAGTACAACCAAATAAATAAATAAATATTTAAATATGCTTTAAAAATAGATAACCAAGAAAAACTAACTGTAAATTCATATTTATATATATATATATACACACACACATATATATATGCATGCTGTGCCACTTCAGTTGTGTCCAACTCTTTATGACCCTATGTACTGTAGCCTGCCAGGCTCCTCTGTCCATGGGATTCACCAGGCAAGAATACTGGAGGCGGTTGCCACTATGGAGAACAGTGTGGAGATTTCTTAAAAAAACTGAAAATCAAACTGCCATACGACCTAGCAATCGCACTGCTGGGCATACACACCGAGGAAACCAGACATGAAACAGACATGTGTACCCCGTGTACCCCAAACAACGCAGCACTGTTTACAATAGCTAGGACGTGGAAGCAACCTAGATGTCTATCGGCAGAAGAATGGATTAGAAAGTTGTGGTACATATATACAATGGAATATTATTCGCCTATTAAAAAGAACGCATTTGAATCAGTTCTAATGAGATGGATGAAACTGGAGCCTATTATACAAAGTGAAGTAAGTCAGAAAGAAAAACACCAATACAGTATATTAACACATATATATGGAATTTAGAAAGATGGGGACAACGACTCTACGTGTGAGACAGCAAAAGAGACACAGATATAAAGAACAGACTTTTGGACTCTGTGGGAGAAGGTGAGGGTGGGATGATTTGAGAGAATAGCATTGAAACATGTATATTACCATATGTGAAATAGATGACCAATGCAAGTTCAATGTATGAAGCAGGGCACTCAAACCTGGTGCACTGGGACAACCCAGAGGGATGGGGTGGGGAGGGAGGTAGGAGGGGGGCTCAGGATGGGGGACACATGTACACCTGCGGCTGATTCATGTCAATGTATGGCAAAAGCCACAACACTATTATAAAGTAATTAGCCTCCAATTAAAATAAATCAATTAATTTTTTTAAAAAAAGAGGTCACTGGTAACCTTCCCAAGTACAATTTCATTGGTGAGGTGCCTATGGAGGCCAGAATTCAACAGATTGAGGAAAGAAACAGAAATAGTATCTCTTGTTACTTAAACAAGTGATTCCGAAATGAAGTGGATCATCAGAACCACTCAGAAGGCTTTTTAAGAATACAAATATACAAGTAACACCACCTCAGGTTTCTGTTTCATTAGGTCTAAGACATGGCAATATATGTATTAGAGTTCTCTAAGCAATTTTAAAGATTTCAAGTATACAGAAAAATAAGTATCAGTAGACCCAAATCTGAAAATCCTTAATTCAATCAGGCTCTGTAAATGTTGTAGAATTGCATCTCATAGAACTGTAATGAAAAGTTTCTCAACATTTCTTACCCCTCAGGACAGGAATTATGACCTACTAGCATAAATATAAGCTTTATTACAAGTTCAAAGTTCTTTTCAGTGACTATGACTGTAGGCCATAGACTGTAGTATTTATTATTTTTGCACTTGCTTATCCTCAATATATGGGTTTCCCTGGTGGCTCAGATGGAAAAGAATCTGTCTGCAATGCAGGAGATATGGATTCAATCCCTGAGTCAGGAAGATCCTCTGGAGAGGAGAAAGGCTACCCACTTTAGTATTCTTGCCTGGAAAATTCCATGGACAGAGTAGTCTGGAGGGCTACAGTCCATGGGTTTGCAAAGAGTTGGACACGACTGAGCGACTAACACTTTTCACTTTCAAATCCTAAATATATAAAAGGAATGTCTAAAGATGACTAAAAGTACATTTGACTCTACTTAAAGGTATTCTTTTACACAGACTTAAGTATTAATCCTTGTAATATTTCAGAACTCTTCATGCTTAATGTTCAGATGTCTTCTCTTTGACTATGCAGTTAAAGACAGAAATTAAACTTTTTTTTCTCAAAAGTCAATGTGGAAACTATTCTTCAGTTACAACTAAACAGGGTTATGGTTCTACACTGCTAGTCCAGGGGGTAACATGAGTGAGAAGAAGGTGCTTCAGAACAAAAACTGACTGAACTAAACTTATTTTCCTTTATTTCCTCAAAGCTGCATGTTGCCATTTAGGGATCTCTTTATGTTCCTCCTTTATAGGCAGTTCAGTTCAGTTCAGTTGCTCAGTCATTTCCGACTCTTTGTGACCCCATGGACTGCAGCACTCCAGGCCTCCCTGTCCATCACCAACTCCAAGAGATTACTCAACCTCATGTCCATTGAGTCAGTGATGTCATCCAACCATCTCATCCTCTGTTGTCACCTTCTCCTCCCTCCCTCAATCTTTCCCAGCATCAGACTCTTCTCAAATTGGTCAGTTCTTCACAACAGGTGGCCAAAGTACTGGAGTTTCAGCTTCAACATCAATCCTTCCAATGAACACTCAGGACTGATTCCTTTAGGATGGTCTGGTTGAATGTCCTTATGTATACCTGTGGCGGATTCATTTTGATATTTGGCAAAACTAATACAATTATGTAAAATTTAAAAATAAAATAAAATTTTAAATAAATACCATTGAAGCCTAAAAAAAAAAGTCTTCTCCAACACCTCAGTTCAAAAGCATCAGTTCTTCAGTACTCAGCATTCTTTACAGTCCAACTCTCACATTCATACATGACCACTGGAAACACCATAGCTGTGACTAAATGGACATTTGTTGCCAAAGTAATGTCTCTGCTTTTTAATATGCTGTCTAGGTTGGTCATAATTATTCTTCCAAGGAGCAAGCGTCTTTTACTTTCATGGCTGCAGTCACCATCTGCAGTGATTTTGGAGCCCAAAAAAATAGTGTCTCACTGTTTCTATTGTTTCCCCATCTATTTGCCATGAAGTGATGGGACCAGATGCCACACTCTTAGTTTTTTGAATGTTGAGTTTTAAGCCATCTTTTTCACTCTCCTCTTTCACTTTCATCAAGAGGCTTTTTAGTTCTTCTTCACTTTCTGCCATAAGGGTGGTGTCATCTGCATATCTGAGGTTATTGATATTTCTCATGGCAATCTTGATTCTAGCTTGTGCTTCCTCCAGTCCTGCATTTCTCATGATGTACTCTCATTTATGTATTTAATATAAATTAAATAACCAGGGTTACAATATACAGCCTTGACACACTCCTTTTCCGATTTGGAAACATTCTGTTGTTCCATGTCCAACTCTGTTTCTTCCTGACCTGTATACAAATTTCTCAGGAGGCAGGTCAGGTGGTCTGGTATTCCTGTTTCTTGAAGAATTTTCCACAGTCTCTTGTGATCCACACAGTCAAAGGCTTTGGCATAGTCAATAAAGCAGAAGTAGATGTTTTTCTGGAACTCTCTTGCTTTTTCGATGATCCAATGGATGTTGGCACTTTGAACTCTGGTTCCTCTGCCTTTTCTAAAACCAGCTTGGACATCTGGAAGTTCACAGTTCACATACTATTGAAGCTTGGCTTGGAGAATTTTGAGCATTACTTTACTAGAGTGTGAGATGAGTGTAATTGTGCAGTAGTTTGAACATTCTTTGGCATTGCCTTTCTTTGGGATTAGAATGAAAACTGACCTTTTCCAGTCCTGTGGCCACTGCTGAATTTTCCAAATTTGCTGGCATATTGAGTGCAGCACTTTCACAGCATCATCTTTCAGGATTTGAAAGAGCTCAACTGGAATTCCATCACCTCCACTAGCTTTGTTCATAGTGATGTTTCCTAAGGCCCACTTGACTTCTCATTCCATGATGTCTGGCTCTAAGTGAGTGATCAGATCATCGTGATTATCTGGGTCGTGAAGATCTTTTTTGTATAGTTCTTCTGTGTATTCTTGCCACCTCTTCTTAATATCTTCTGCTTCTGTTAGGTCCATACCATCTCTGCCCTTTATCGAGCCCATCTTTGCATGAAATGTTCCCTTGGTATCTCTAATTTTCTTGAAGAGATTTCTAGTCTTTCCTATTCTATTGTTTTCCTCTATTTCTTTGCATTGATCACTGAGGAAGGCTTTCTTATTTCTCCTTGCTATTCTTTGGAACTCTGCATTCAGATGGGTATATCTTTCCTTTTCTCTTTTGCCTTTCACTTCTCTTCTTTTCACAGCTATTTGTAAGG
This sequence comes from Bubalus bubalis, assembly GCF_019923935.1. NCBI lineage: Eukaryota > Metazoa > Chordata > Mammalia > Artiodactyla > Bovidae > Bubalus > Bubalus bubalis. Next base: position 80,376,113 of record NC_059164.1, read on the forward strand.
CCTCTGCAGACAACCACTTTGCCTTTTTGCATTTCTTTTTCTTGGGGATGGTCTTGATCCCTGCCTCCTGTACAATGTCATGAACCTCCATCCATAGTTCTTCAGGCACTCGGTCTATCAGATCTAATCCCTTGAATCTATTTCTCACTTCCACTGTATAATGGTAAGGGATTTGATTTAGGTCATACCTGAATGGTCTAGCGGTTTTCCCTACTTTCTTTAAGTCTGAATTTGGCAAAAAGAAGTTCATGATCTGAGCCACAGTCAGCTCATAGTCACTTTACCCTAATTTTACTTAGATAAAAATGCTTGAGTGCAGAGTATTCACTGTGATTTGTCATGCAGTCCAATCTCCTAGGAAAGATACTAACTCAGAATTTAAGCTCCCAATAACTTGCCATCAAAATTCTCTATAATACAAATAGTCATTCAAGACACTCTGCATCTTTCTTTTTACTATGTAAAAATTACAGTATGAATCAAACACTATATCCTTGACTACCCAATCTTTCCTACAAAAGAACTTTAGAAAAAGAAAGAAAAAAAATCTACTGTATTAGTTTCCAAAGTAAACAGTACATAAAGACCCCAAAAGCTGAAAAATTCTCAAAGGATCATTTGGTCCAACTTCCTGCCTTTAGGCAGGTAAATTACTAAGTCATCCAGGAAAATGCTTATCCCTCTCTCCTTAAAAATCTCCAGAGGAAACAGAGCAGTTGTTGAGTATCTGATACGTGCCAGGCATGCACCAGACAGGGAAAAGGAGGTAGCATTATTTCCCAGGTGTTTGCCTACATATTATCTCATTGAATCTGAGTACCTTTTCCAGGATGTGTGTTAGTACTCTCATTTTTACAAATGAAAAAAACTAGGCTCAGAAATGTTAAATGGAACTAGGATTTCAAGCCAGGACAAGATCTTTCCATTCCACCATGCTAATAAAAATTGCATAACCAGTTTCCTTATACATGACAATGTTCAATACCCTAATGGTCATAAAGCTCTTCATTCAGCTAACTAAAATGTCTTCTCTGATATGAGCTCATTTTCTCTTATTCCTTGTTCTATAAATAATAATAATAATTATTCCACATCCTCCAAAATATCAATAGCTGAAAACAGTACTCAAATCATTTATTTACCTTATCTATGGCAAACAAATCCAGTTCTACAGACATTCTCCCTGAAGAATTATTTTTTATTCCTGGGATAATTTTGGCCATTCTTTTTAGGATTTTCTCTGATTATAACGCTTTTTCAAAGCATGATGACTCAAAATGAACACAATGCTCTCAAAAGTAACCACTTACAGAGATTTTAAAAAAAACAAAAAGGTTTTTTTCTTTCTTAAGATTCAGAAAGCAAAAACATTAGGAAGAAACTTGTTTATATGCTTTTTAATCATGTTAAGCTGAGGGGTTTTCCAAATATTTTCACCACATTTTTCCAGTCACAACCCAAAAGTTCTCTATTCATATTTTTTGAGTATGAGGCTTGTATGAAGTGTTTCTACTTGATAGAAAAGACTCCTTTTTCATTTAAGTATATTGCTTCATTTCAGTTCAGTTACTCAGTCGTGTCCGACTCTTTGTGACCCCATGAACCGCAGCACGCCAGGCCTCCCTGTCCATCACCATCTCCCGGAGTTTATCCAAACTCATGTCCATTGAGTCAGTAATGCCATCTAACCATCTCATCCTCTGTCGTCCCCTTCTCCTCCTGCCTTTAATCTTTTCCAACATCAGGGTCTTTTCAAATGAGTCAGCTCTTTGCATCAGGTGGCCAAAGTACTGGAGTTTCAGCTTCAACATCAGTCCTTCCAATGAACACCCAGGACTGATCTCCTTTACGATGGACTGGTTGGATCTCCTTGCAGGCCAAGGGACTCTCAAGAGTCTTCTCCAACACCACAGTTCAAAAGCATCAATTCTTCAGTGCTCAGTTTTCTTTATAATCCAACTCTCACATCCATATGTGGCCACTGGAAAAACCATAGCCTTGACTAGATGGACCTTTGTTAACAAAGTAATGTCTCTGCTTTTTAATATGCTGTCTAGGTTGGTCATAAGTTTCCCTCCAAGGAGTAAGCGTCTTTTAATTTCACGGCTGCAATCACCATCTGCAGTGATTTTGGAGCCCCAAAAAATAAAGCCTGACACTGTTTCCATGGTTTTCCCATCTATTTCCCATGAAGTGATGGGACCAAATGCCATGATCTTAGTTTTCTGAATGTTGACCTTTAAGCCAACTTTTTCACTCTCCTCTTTCACTTTCATTAAGAGGCTCTTTATCTCTTCTTCACTTTCTGCCATAAGGTGGTGTCATCTGCATATCTGAGGTTATTGATATTTGTCCCGGCAATCTTGATTCCAGCTTGTGCCTCATCCAGCCCAGAGTTTCTCATGATGTACTCTGCATATAAGTTAAATAAGCAGGGTGACAATATCCCTTAAAGAACTTCAAAAGGGATCCAGAATGCCATGGTTGTTGCTACACATATCAACCTCTTACTATCAAACTGAAGTTGAATCTTTAAAGATTCCAAATTCATATATAACAAATAATCAATAAGCACCAACTCTGTAGTGATCTGTGTTATACCCTAGGAATACAAAAAAATATCAATAAGCACCAACCAAACCAAATCAAACCAAAAGAATAAATCAATAAGTACCAACTCTGTATTATCTGTGTTATACTCCAGGGATACAAAAGTAAGCATCTCAAAGACACTCTCCCTGAATTAAGGCACTTACATTCTAAAGTCAGACAGACAGACAGATATACAATTAGCAACAGAACAAAAATTACATAGGACCATCAAGAAAGATGCTAAGAGTAAGCATCTTCCAGCTGAGAAAATCTGAAAGAAGCAAATATGCATGGACAATATTTCAAAACAATGATCCCAATCTATACTCCCTTTCTGTGTTGGTATTCACACATACATAAATGTCCTTTTTGTCCTACAACATTTAAATAAACTGTTTATATTTACTTTCCTCTTTCTAGTTTTTTAAAAATAAAGATCTTTTTTTTCACATTTCTCTGGAATGTTTCCAATTTGTTGACATTTCTATGGCATCTTTGGTGCTTATAAACCAACTCAGTATTATAGTTCCAAGAATACCAGTGCTATATATAGATGAGCTATAATAATCTTCTTGCTCTGCCATGTGAAACAAGAAGGGTCCCAGTTCAACATGATACTGACAATATCAAGAGAATTGACAGAAATAAACAAGTTGAGTAAATAAAATATTAAACAAAAATGATTTACTCCTATTTTGATTGCATTTACTGGACAGTTTCAAAAGATAGGAATAATAACAGCCTCTATAACAAGGACTATTGACCATTAAGAATCCTCACTCCCAACCAGACATAAGTGCTGAGCTTCCTTACCCTGATAAAGGGAAGACACCTGCCTCCTCATTCCTTAGTCCCTGTAATCCCAACAAGAAATTTTCTAGATGAGAAAATCTTCTCAGACTGTCATGATCAAAAGAAAACATCAGAGGAAAATGAGACTGCAAAAAAGAAAAAATGCACAAACCTATAGATTGTAAACAGATAATTCAGCCTGGTATTTTTTAACTGTTTCATGGAGTCAAGCAAAAATAAATCGCTTCTTACCTAATCCTCCCTCTATTGTTCTTTTCAATTTGTAGATGAATTCAAACTGAAGGACATGTCTATTGCTATTCTGTTTCAGACTTTAAAGTAATAGTTGATTTTTATCATATGAAAGCTCATCAATCACTAAACATAAATGTGTTAAATTTATGAAGAACTTTCTAGAAAAAAAGAGAAGATAAATTTTTCCAGGTCATCTGAATTACAAAAAAAGAGACAGAGATAGAGAATAAAACTGACATCTTAAATAATATGAGATTACATGACCCCTTACAGAATAAAGAAATTTTTAGCAAACATTAGATAATTCAGAATAAGATATAATACTTCTAAAATGAATGCTTTCTCTAAAAGAAAAAAAAAACTTTCAATAGGGGAGGTTTCTCCTCTCACAAGAAATATAGGTTATTTCTTGAAAAATTGGTATTGTTAGTATGGGGGCAGGAAGACATGTGTGTGAAATCTCTTACTAGAACACTGCTTTAGAAAAAAAAGTTTTAGAGAAATTTGAGGATTTTTGCATTCTTATATAAATTTCACAGAGAACTTTCTTTCTCTGGGTTTCCTTCCATTTGGGAGCCAAATGTGAGAAAAGCAAAGTAGAATTACACTGTGATATAAGCTCTATGGAATAATAGCTGAACATTCAAATAAGCTTCAATAATAACTATCAGCAGTATTAATATCAGTCACTGGAATTGAGTTTCTTTTCCATTTTGGAAAACTGGTACATTTTTGGAAAATAGGCAGTATTAATAAAGTTAAATATACACCTAACCTGTAACCCATCTGTTCCACTATGAGGTATATATACTCAAGGGAAATAAAAGTGTGTATTCAAAATAGAAAAAAACTGGAAACAGCTCAAATATTCATTTTCAGAACAATAGATACACTGTGGTCTAGTCATACAACAGAATGTTACACCATCACTGGCACACACAACAATCTAACGAACCTCAAAAAATCTGTGTTGGACAAGATAAGCCAGACACTAAAAAGCATACACTACAGGATTCTATCTGCACAAGTCCAAAATAGGTAAAACTAGTCTACACCAGTAGAAGTCAAAATAGTGGTTACCTCTAGGAGGAGGTGGTATTGTTTGGGAAGAGGTATGAGGGAACTCTCTGGAGTGATAGAAATATGCTGTATCTTGAACTGGGTGGTATTTATCCTGGTGTATATATTCGTAAAACATCACTGAACCATACCTTTAAGATTTTTCATTTTGTTATATATAAGGTATACTTCACTTTTTATGAGATTTAAAAACCATTAAAGATGGGCTACTACTTGGCCACAAAAAGAATGAAAAGCTATTTGCAGCAATATGGATGGACCCAGAGATTATCGTAATAAGACAGAGGAAGACAAGTATCATATGATATCACCTATATATGGAATCTTAAAAAAAAATGATACAAATGAACTTATTTACAAAACAGAAATAGACTCAAAGACATAGAAAACAAACTTATGGTTATGAAAGAAGATAACTGGGGGAAGATAAATTAGGAGATTGGAATAAACATACACACACTAATATATATATATAATAGGTAAACAAGTTACTATTATAGTACAGGGAACTATATACAATATCTTGTAATAACCTATAATGGAAAAGAATCCAAAAAATTATATATATATATATATATATATATATATATATACAGCTCACACAGTAAAGAATTCTGCAAGGCAGGAGACCCAGGTCCAATCCCTGGGTTGGGAAGATCCCCTAGAGAAGGAAATAGCAACCCATTCCAGTAGTCTTGCCTGGAGAATTTCATGGCAGAGAACCCTGGTGGGCTACAATCCATGGGGTCAAAAAGAGTCAGATACGACTGAGTGACTAACACTTTCTGTTATTTGTCACTTTACTATACAGCTGAAATTAACACAACATTGTAAATTAACTATACTTCAATTTTTAAAATGGTAAAATTTTAAACGACTGAACAAGTGCTTTTACACCTAGAGAGTATTATTCTAAATGAAACAAGTCAGATAGAGAAAGACAAATACTGTATGACTTCACTCAATTGTGAAAACTAAAAAACAAAACAAATGAAGGAACATAGTTAAACAGAAACAAGAGTTATAGGGAACAAACAAGTGATTGCCAGAGAGAAGGAGGCTGGGTAGAGGAGAGAAATAGATGAGGGAGATTAAGAAGTACAAACTTCGAGTTAGAAAATAAATGAGTCATAGGTATGAAATGTACTGTGTGGGGAATATAGTTAATAATTATATAATACTGCTGTTTTGTAACAGATAACAACTAGATTTAACAAGGGGATCATTTTGAAATGCATACAAATACTGATTCTTTATGGTGCGCCCCAGAAACTAACATAGCGTTGTAAGTCAATCATACTTCAAAAACAAAGTCATAGAAAAAGAGATCACATTGTAGACACCAGAGGCATCGGGTGTGACTAGTGGGAGCTGGATGTAGGCAGTCTAAAGGTAGAAACTTTCAGTTATAAGATACATATGTACTAGGGATGTAACGTACAACATGATAGAGATAATTAACACTGCTGTACCATATATACGAATGTTGTTAAGACAGTAAATCCTAAGAGTACTCATACCACAGAAAAAAAAAAATTTATTTCTTTAATGCTGTATCTGTATGAGACAATAGTTCACTAAATCTATTGTGGTCATCATTTCATCATATATTTAAGTCAAATCATTATGCTGTACACCTTAAAGTTAAACACTGCTATATGTTAATTCAGAGAAGGCAATGGCACCCCACTCCAGTACTCTTGCCTGGAGAATCCCATGGACAGAGGAGCCTGGTAGGCTGCAGTCCATGGGGTCGCTAAGAGTCGGACACGACTGAACGACTTCACTTTCACTTTGCACTTTCATGCATTGGAGAAGGAAATGGCAACCCACTCCAGTGTTCTTGCCTGGAGAATCCCAGGGACGGGGGAGCCTGGTGGGCTGCCGTCTATGGGGTCGCAGAGTCAGACACGACTGAAGTGACTTAGCAGTAGCAGTAGCAGCAGTATGTTAATTATATCTGCAAAACCTGGGAGGAAATTTGAGAAAGTATATTACCAACTGTGTTTTTTAAAAGATGGGAGACTACTGTGTTTATTTTTGAATGGAACACCTCTGAAAGCGTGCAAAAGAAAAGTGATAGCATTGATTCTCTCCGAGGAGAAGCAGGGGAATTGAGGACAGAGGGAAGGAGATTTACATTGTAGACTCAGATACAGGGTGACAAAGACAAGTCACAGTGCTACATAATGTTCCACTTGAAAGTGAAGGTGTTAGTAACACAGTCATGCCTGACTGTTTGCGACCCCATGGATTGTAGCCTGCCAGGCTCCTCTGTCCATGGAATTCTCTAGGCAACAATACTGGAGTGGGTAGACATACCTTCTCCAGGGGATCCTCCCAGCTTAATTTTATGTAATTTTCTTTCATTTTTTAACTTTACCATGAGTATATGTCTAATCTAGTCAACCAAACTGTTACTTACAGGGTACCATTAAATTATTTCTGGTATCTAAAACAACACTACATGCAGATGGTCAATACATCTTTTTCATTGATTGATATAATTCTTGATGTTTAAATGTATCATAATATATAGGTTAATTATTACTTAGAAAATGTATTGTGTGAAAGTTACTCAGTCATGTTCAACTTTTTGTGACCCCAGGGACTTCCAGGGGTCCTCTGTCCATGGAATTCTCCAGGCCAGCAGGGCATCTTTCCAATCCAGGGATCAAACCCAGGTCTCCTGCAGGTGGATTCTTTACCATCTAAGCCACCAGGGAACATGTACTACCTATGTCTTTAGTATTTTATTCAGTGTGTTCACACTTTTTTCTTTTTTTTTTTACTTTATTTAATGGCATGTTTAGTTTTCCCCAGGAGTCCATTTTCTTTGATCAAACTATCCACATTTTGGTCATCTATATACTTTAGGGGAACTTCCCAACCCATCATCATGGAGAAGAGTGTTATAAAGTCAAATAATTCTTTCACATCAGAATCAATGCATATAACAATCAGACACAACTACACCCAAGGCGTTAAATAACATAGTTGAAAATAAACAACAATTTACAATATTCCAGAGGGAAGAAGAAACCCTCCACTATGTATATAGGTCAAAGGAAAGTTGTTTTTCAGTCGCTCAGTTATGTCCAACTCTTAGTGACCCCAGGGAATATAGCACACCAGGCTCCTCTGTCCCCTTGGACATCCGCAGACTAGTCTAGTCAGCCATTCTACTTCACACAGGAATATTCCAAGGTCACACAAAAGTGCCTTTACTAAGCTTGAGTAATATAATGCATATGGAAAATGTGTTCACCACTTGATCTATTGCTTCTTGCTAATAAGACTGTTATTTCGCATGGGACCATATTGACATTTAGCATCAAGTACATTCAACACTTCCATTTTTAAAGGCATTCACTTTCCATGGTTTCTTTCTAAAATTGACTCATGTTTAAGCCTATGGGGTCAGTGAAGAGGAAAAATCCTTTGGAATAAATGGGGGGAAATTATGACTATTCTAAAGAAAGATACTTACCTCAGGTCCTGTGATATGCATTAGACCAGAAACAGCAGAGGCAATAGCATCATAACCAGCTCGCTGAGACAGTGGACCTGTCTGACCATACCCTAAGACAACGAGAATAGATATATATTCAGCACCACCCAGGGAGAGCAATACTATAATGTGTGCTGTGCTAAGTCACTTCAGTCGTGTCCCACTCTGTACAATCCTATGGACTGCAGCTCGCCAGGGTCCTCTGTTCATGGGATTCTCCAGCCAAGAATACTGGAGTGGGTTGCATTGCCCTCCTCCAGGGGACCTTGCCAACCCAGGGATCAAACAAGCATCTCTTGTGTCTCCTGCATTGGCAGGCAAGTTGTTTACCACTAGCACCACCTAGAAGTCCAATAGTATAATAGCATGTTAAAAGCATTTGTATCCAGAAATTCTGCAGCATTTTGTTGTATTAAACCTACACTATCCTTTGAAAGTGAAAGTGAAGTCACTCAGTCGTGTCCGACTCTTTGTGACCGCATGGACTGTAGCCTACCAGGCTCCTCCATCTATGGGATCTTCCAGGCAAGAATACTGGAGTGGATTGCCATTTCCTTCTCCAGGAGATCTTCCTGACCCAGGGATTGAACCTGGGTCTCCCGCATTGGAGGCAGACACTTTACCCTCTGAGCCACCAGGGAAGTTCCTTTGAAGGAGGCAGTAAAAATTTAACCATGGTGTTACACCACAGACGGTTGCAAACTTGTAACGTGTGGGCCAGATTCTCCTTGTATGAATGTTTTATCTGGCCTTAAGAGTGTTTTGAAAACTTTTTACTTAGTTTCCAACGTTTAAAGATCAGGAAATAGCACATAAAATAGGCTTGACCTGAAAAAAACAGAAAATACACTCAAATCTAGGCTCACATCCTCACATGGCAATAACCAATAAGCCACGTTCTTCCCTGTGCACAGGGCATAAATTCTCCAATTTGCCTGTTTCCACCCCTCCTTAATCCTTTATGGTTTAGTCTGATTCAGTCATTAACCAATAGGTATTTGCTACTCTTGTTCTATACCAAACACTATGCAAAATAAAACAAAATGGTATCTCCTTAGGTTTTATTAACAAGCTTTCTCAAGTACGCAAGGAAAATATAAATGAAAACTTTAAGTTTAAGTAAGTAAGTATTAGTTGCTTAGTAGCGTCCAACTCTTTGCAATCCTATCGATTGTAGCCCACCAGGCTCCTCTGTCCATGGAATTCTCCAGGCAAGACTACTGGAGTAATAGCCATTCCCTTCTCCAGGGGATCTTCCCAACACAGGGATGGAACCCAGGTCTCTCACACTGCAGGCAGATTCTTTACTGTCTGAGCCACTGCTTGTAATGTGGGAGACCATTCGATCCCTGGATTAGGAAGATCCCCTGGAGGTGGGTTTCCATGCCCTAAAATTTGAACAAAAAGAGAATTAATATATCTCCTGACAGTGCTTTTTAGAATTACAAACAGAAGGGAAAGCTATCACCTTTTCTTTGCCATCAGCAAAAATTAGAAAAACAGAAAACATATTTTATCCTGCTCTCCTCAGTCCTGGGCTTACCATTGGATAATATGAGGAGCTACATGAATCTGTCTCCAAATTCCATATATTTTGCTTGCTCCTCCAGCAACCTGGAACACCTTCCCTCTATTTCATTCTATATATCTACATTCCTCACATCCTCCAACTCTAAACTGGAATGTGTCCTTACCAGAGAGGTCTTCCTTGGAGAACTTTTATGAGAGATCACTCTTACTTCTCACTCTTAATCCCCCTTTCATGATTGTATTTGACTTTATACCTCTTATCACCACAAGATACATAATAAAGTTTAGTTATTTATTTTCTGTATCCTCCCTACTTAAAGGTATGCTCAAGAGATTTTTTTTTTTTCAATTTAATTCACTGCAGTACTGCCAACATCTAGAATAGAATTCAATAATGGTTACCAAATGAATAAATGAATGAATATTGGTTATAAAAAACTTATCTTTTAAGAAAGAAACAAATTAATTACTACAGAAACTAAAGAGGCTTTTTCCTCTGTTTTGTTTTGGACTAAAATGATGACATAGAAGGCCATTTTCCTCCTTCCGTGCACAGAGTGGGTGTACAGCTCCACACAGAGCACTTCTCTCTGAGAGGAATTTGGGAATTGAGAAACTAGAGAAATCGACTAGAATGACTCCTACACATTGGGTAACACAGGCAATATCCATAAAAGGCTGAGACACTCTCACCATTAACCTTGCTCCAGGCTCAGCACCATACAATTAGGTGGAAACTCCAAACTCCTAGCGTCTCCCTAAGGAACAAACAGTACAGGCAGCACAGCAAGTGTCCCAGCTTTTAAGGCTCCTCCCTGAGGAACGGTCCCCTAAAACTCCTATCTCTGACAGCCAGAATTCATGAGTCCTACGGGACTATAGCCAACAAAGAAGCTAATTACAGGCTCATGAACATTAACCACAGCTATCCCCCCCAGGTCTCAAGACTGGAGGAGCAGCAAAAATGGCCAACTCCCAGTCCTCCCCCAGAAAGGCTTTAACTGAATACTTTACAAGCTGCTGCCTAAGGATCCTGACACTAATTGAAATCTAAATGACCCTACCTAATTGGCATCTAACTGGGACCTGAAGGAATCAGTGGGCACTTGCCCACCTTCTCTATGCAGCTCACTCCCACAATAAAATCAGGTCACCATCATCTCTCTAGAAGGAGTTTCTAGAGAGATGGGGCACATGTCTTGTGCCCCAGCTTTTGCAGATACTGCCTGGGAGATGGGCCCCCATATCACCTGGTTCCGACTACCAACAGTGCCTGCAGTTAATAAGTCAAACTGGACTATAGCAAAGAAATAAGCAGCTTTTCAATAGGCTCAGGAATACCCTCCCCCAACACACACTCACAGCTATCTACCCAGACTCAGTGCAAAGCGAGAAGACAAATATACCAATCTCCCAGTTTCTCCCCAGAAACTGCTTGACAGCACACGTTTCCAGCTGTTGCCCGAGGGTCTGGCTTCTAATCTGCCTGCATCTAGGCCTCACAACAGTCTTTCCCTTTGGAACGTTGACGGGTCTTCACATACCCTAAACTACTAAAAGGCACAAAATAAAAAGACAGAGGCTTGAATAATCTCAAAGGTTTGTGAGGCAACCACGAATTCAGGCTGGGTTAATACACAGGATTCATCTCCTAATGCAAGACTAATCTGCTAAGACTGAGAGAGGTGCTGTTTTAGCTAATGCATGAAAACCAATAGAAGCATTCAAGGAAAATGAAGAAACATGGGAATATGTTCCAAACAAGAGAACAAGTAAAGTCTCCAGAAACCAATCTTAATGAAACAGACAAAAGTCATTTATCTCACAGAGTTCAACGTAATGCTCAGAAGAATGCTCACAGAGGTCAGGAAAGCAGTGCATGAGCAAAGAAAGATTTTTCAACAGAGATTAATGATATTATAAAGTACCAAACAGATAGTATAGAGATAAAGAATAAAATAACTAAACTGAAAAATTCGATAGAAAGGACCAACAGCAGACCAGATCAAATGATAATATCAGTGAATTAGGAGACAGAGCAGTGGAATACAACCAAGCAATGAAGCAAAAAGAAAAAAAAAGACTAAAAAAGAAGTGAAGATATCTTAAGAGATTTATAAGGCACTGCAAATGGGTCAATATACACATTATAAAAATCCTAGAAGGGGACTCAGTTCAGTCACGCAGTCATGTCTGACTCTTTTTGACCCCACAGACTGCAGCACGCCAGGCCTCCCTGTCCATCACCAACTCCCAGAGCTTTCTCAAACTCCTGTCCATCAAGTCAGTGATGCTATCCAACCATCTCATCCTCTGTCATCCCTTAGAAGAAGAGAAGGGCTTTATTCAAAGAAAAATGTAGAAGGGGAGGGCTTTATTCAAAGAAATAATAGGAAAGATTGAGGGTAAGACAAGAAGGCGGAGACAGAAGATGAGATGGTTGGATGGCATCATTGACTCAATGGACATGAGTTTGAGCAAACTGTGGGAGATAGTGAAGGACATGGAAGCCTGTTTGCTGCAGTCCATGGGGTCACAAAGAGTCGGACATGACTTAGCAACTCAACAACAACAATGACTGAACACTTCCCTAACCTTGCGGGGGAGGGGGGGGGCGGGGACCAAACATCCAAATCTAGGCAGTCCAGGGAGTTCTAAGTATAACTAAATTGTCAAAAGTTGAAGACAAAGAACCATAAAAACAGCAACAGAAAAGCAACCTGTTACTTACAAGGGAACCCTCATAAGATTATCAGTGGATTCTACCTTGCAGGTCAGAAGGCAGTGGGATGAAACATTCAAAGTACTGAAAGGAAAAAAAAAGATTGCCAAACAAGAATACTCAATAAAAGTCCTTCAGACATGAAAGAGAGATAAAGAATTTCCAGACAAATAAAAGCTGAAGGAATTTATCACCACTAGACTGTTCTTACAAGGTATGTTAAAGGGATTTCTTTAAGTTGAAACAAAAGGATGCTAAGTAGCAACATTAAAACATGAAAGTATAAAACTCACTGATAAAAGTAAATATATGGTTAAATTCAGAATGCTGTAATATTATAATAATGGTGAGTAAATCACTTATAACTGGTATAAAGATTAAAATTAAAAGTATTAAGCCCACTTATAACTACAAGAATTTGTTAATGATACATAATATTTAAAAAGATGTAAATTGTGACATCAAAACATTAAATGCTGGAGAAGAGTGAAAATGTAAAACCTTTTTATACATTTGAAGTCAAGTTGCTATCAGCTTAAAATAGATTATTATAGCTTTCAGATGTTTTATGTAAGCCTCATGGTAACACAATGCAAAACTCCATTGTAGGTACACAAAAGAGTAATCTAAGCATATAACTACAGAAAATCATCAAATCACAAAGGAAGGAAACAAGAGTGAAAGAAAGGAACAAAGAAATTATAAAACAACCAGAAAACAATTAACAAAATGGTAATAGTAAGGCCATTGTTTTTGTTTAGTCACTAAACTGTGTCTGACTCTTTTGCAACCCCATGGATTATAGCCTGCCTGGCTCCTCTGTCTCTGGTATTTCCCAGGCAAGAATACTGGAGTGGATTGCCATTTCCTTCTCCAGGGAATCTTTGCAACCCAGAGATCAAATCTGCATTTCCTGCACTGAAGGCAGATTCTTTACCTCTGAGCCACCAGGGCTTCCCAATGGAAGCTATAACTATCAAAAATTACTTTAAATGTACATGGGATAAATTTTCCAGTCAAAAAACACAAGAGTGGCTGAATGGATATAATGAACAAAACTCAACTATATGCTGCTTACAATACAGCTTAAGAACACAGACTGAAAGTGAAGGCATGGGAAAAGGCACTCTATGCAAATAAAAATTAGAAGAAAGTAACGTATCTATACTTATCAGCTAAGGTAGGCTTTAGGACAAAGACAAGAGAAAAAATGGTTATTTTATAGTGACAGAGGGTCAGTCCAACAAGAGGATATAATATATGTAAATATTTATGCACCCAACATACAAGCACCTAGACATTTAAAGCAAATATTAATAGACCTGAAGGGAGAAATAGACAGCAAAGAAATGCAAAAAGATAAAATGGTTGTCTGAGGAGGCCTTACAAATAGCTGAGAAAAGAAGAGAAGCAAAAAGCAAAGGAGAAAAGGAAAGATATACCCATCTGAATGCAGAGTTCCAGAGAATAGCAAGAAGAGACAAGAAAGCCTTTTTAAGTGAACAATGCAAAGAAATAGAGGAAAACACTACAATGGGAAAGATCAGATATCTCTTCAAGAAAATTAGAGATATCAAGGGAACTTTTCATGCAAAGATAGGCACAACAAAGGACAGAAATGGTATGGACTTAACAGAAGCAGAAGATATTAAGAAGAGGTGGCAAGGATACACAGAACTATACAAAAGACCCAGATAATCATGATAGTATGATCACTCACCTAGAGCCAGACATCCTGGAATGTGAAGTCAAGTGGGCCTTAGGAAGCATCACTACAAACAAAGCTAGTGGAGGTGATGGAATTCCAGTTGAGCTATTGAAAATCCTAAAATATGATGCTGCGAAAGTACTGCACTCAATATGCTAGCAAATTTGGAAAACTCAGCAGTGGCCACAGGACTGAAAAGGTCAGTTTTCATTTCAGTCCCAAAGAAAGGCAATGCCAAAGAATGTTCAAACTACTGCACAATTGCATTCATTTCACATGCTAGCAAGGTGATGCTCAAAATCCTTCAAGCTAGCTTCAACAGTATATGAACCAAGAAATTCCAGATGTACAAGCTGGATTTAGAAAAGACAGAGAAACCAGAAATCAAATTGTCAACATCTGTTGGATCATAGAACAAGCTAGAGAATTCCAAAAAACATCTACTGCTCCATTGACTACGCTAAAGCTTTTGACTGTGTAGATCACAACAAACTGTGGAAAATTCTTCAAGAGATGGGAATACCAGACCAACTTACCTGCCTCTTGAGAAATCTGTATGCAGGTCAAGAAGCAACAATTAGAACCAGACATGGAACAATGGACTGGTTCCAAATTGGGAAAGAAGTACATCAAGGCTGTACACTGTCACCCTTCTTATTTAACTTATATGCAGAGTACATCATGCAAAATGCCAGGCTGATGAAGTACAAGCTGGAATCAAGATTGTGGGGAGAAATATCTACAACATCAGACATGCAGATGATACCACCCTTACGACAGTAAGTGAGGAGGAACCGAAGAGCCTCTTGATGAGGGTGAAAAAGGAGAGTGAAAACCTGGCTTAAAACTCAATATTCAAAAAACGAGTATCATGATATCTGGTCCCATCACTTCATGGCAAATAGATGAGGAAAAAATGGAAACAGTGACAGACTTTATTTTCTTGGGCTCCAAAATCACTGTCGACAGTGACTCCAGCCATGAAATTAAAAGACACTTGCTGCTTGGAAAAAAAGCAATGACAAACCTAGACAGCATATTAAAAAGCAGAGACATTACTTTGCCTACAAAAGTCCATCTAGTCAAAGCTGTGGTTTTTCCAGTAGTCATGTATGGAGGTGAGAGCTGGACAACAAAAAAGGCTGAGTGCCAAAGAACTGATGCCTTCAAACTGTGGTGCTGGAGAAGACTCTTGAGAGTCCCTTGGACTGCAAGGAGATCAAACCAGTAAATCCGAAAGGAAATCAGTCCCGAATATTCACTGGAAGGACTCATGCTGAAACTGAAGCTCCAATACTTTGGCCGCCTGATGTGAAGAGTGACTCATTGGAAAAGACCCGGATGCTGGGAAAGCCTGAAGGCAGAAGGAGAAGGCGACGACAGAGGACGAGATGGTGGATAGCATCACAGACTCAGTGCACATGAGTTTGAGCAAACTCGGAGAGATGGTGAACGACAGGGAAGCCTGATGTGCTGCAATCCCTGGGATCGCAGACTTGGACACGACTGAGCCATTGAACAACAATAGTAACAGTGCGTGCACGCGTGCTAAGTCGCTTCAGTCGTGTCTGACTCTTTGCAACCCCAAGGACTGCCGCCCACCAGGCTCCTCTGTCCATAGGATTCTCAAGCCAAGAATACTGGAATGGGTTGCTGTGCCCTCTTCCAGGGGATCTTCCTGACCCAGGGAGAGAACTAGTGTCTCTTAGGTCTCCTGCATTGGCAAGCAGGCTCTTTGCCACTAGCACCACCTGGGAAGCCCCACAGCAACAGTAGGATACTTTAATACCCCACTTTCAGCAACAGCTTGATCATCTAAACAGAAAATATTGAACTTAAACTACATATTAAACCTAATGGAATTTACAGACATTTACATAATATTCATCCATCAGCAGTAAAATACACATTTTTCTCAAGCACACAGGGAACTTTCTCAGAATAAATCATATGTGGGCCACAAAACAAGGCTTAAACTTTAAGAAGACTGAAGTCATGTAAAACATATTTTCTGACCACAGTGACAGGAAACTAGAAATCAATTACAAGAAGAAAAATAGAAAATTCACAAACAGATATAAAGTAAACCTATTACTATACAATGTGTCAAAGAATAAATCAAAACATAAATCAAAAAATTCTTTGAGACAAATAAAAATGGAAATACAACCTACCAAAATTATGGGATGCAGCAAACACAGTTCTCAGGGTAAAGTTCACCTGGTAAATTCCTACATAAAGAAACAAGAATGATCTCAAAGAAAAACAAGAATGATCTCAAATAAACAACCTAACTTCAAACATCGAGTACCCAGAAAAACAGGATCAAATGAAGCTCAAAGTTAGAAGACGGAAGAAAATATCAACGAACAGTGAAGAAAAAAATCTAAGAGGGACTAAAAAAGATAATAGAAAAGATCAGTGAAACTAAGAGCTGGTTCTTTGAAAAGATGTATAAAATTGACAAACTTTTAGACTCACCAAAAAAAATAGAGTAAGAATTCAAATAAATAAAATCAGAAAGGAGAGAGGAGATGTCACAGGTGACACCACAGAAATGCAAAGAGTCATAAGAGACTACTATGGAAAGGTGTATACCAACAAATTGGACAACCTAGGAGAAAAGGGTAGATTTCTAGAAACTTCAGGACTGAATCATGAAGAAACAGAAAATCTGAATAGACCAATTACTGGTAAGGAGATGAAATCAGCAAACCAAAACCTCCCAACAAACAAATGTCCAAGACCAGAGGTTTCAATGGTGAATTCTACCACACGTTTAAAGAATTGATATTCCAGGGCAGCTGGTTGACAGCTGTAAAGGGCATCCTGGACACCATGGTTTTTCAACCACCAGCATCCGCAGCATAAAGCAGTCCTCCAGGAGCAGAGAGAAGCTCCACGTAAGGCAGGAACACTCTGTGCTGGTGAACCACCTGTTCTCTCAGCAGGAAGTCAAGAGAAGGAATTGGTTTCAGTCCACTCTGGGTAGGGAGTATTAGCAGCCAGGAACCCCAGTGCCTCAAATGGGACAAAAAGAAGGCTCTCATCATCAGCACAACTCTAAATGAAGTCTTCTAAATAAGGCCTGCAGGAAAAAAATGCTCAGAGAAACAGTTTGCTAAGTAAAAGGCACCATAATACTTGCCTTGTGATACAAATTCTCTTGTTCAGCTTACAAGGAGGAGGAGGCACAAATATCCTAATTACTTTAAATTACAACTTCCAGACATTTCTATTAAAGAGAAATATAAATAGTTACTCTCACAGAAGCAGCATGGCATAGTGAATAAGAGGATGAGTTCCAGGACTGAAAAAAGTCTGGATTCCAACCAAGGCTCTGCGAAGTACTGAATCCTCAACAATTCATGTAATCCCCCTGAATTTCAGTTTCCACAGTATTCACACTTATCTCATAGATACATTGTGCAAGTGTACATGCTAAGTCGCTTTAGTCATATCTGACTCTCTGTGACCCCATGGACTATAGCCCACCAGGCGCCCCTGTCCATGGGATTCTCCAGGCAAGAATACCAGAGTGGGCTGCCATGCTCTCCTCCTGGGAATCTTCCCAACTCAGGGATTGAACCCACATTTCTTACATCTCCTGCATTGGCAGGCAGGTTCTTTACCACTAGCGCCCCTGGGAAGCTCCCAAAGATATAATTATGAGGGTTCAGTTTGATAAAACATCAGAAGCAAAGTACATTTTACATTGATAGCTAAATGTATTTAGTTAATAAATATGCATTGATTAATATACTAATAATATAGTAGTTTTCCCTTTCCACAAGATATTCAGAATAACAAGAACTGCCTTGAGGTATGTTGAAATGATGAGAATAAATATTCTAGGCATTGCAATTATGTTGTTTAAGAACCCATTAAACTTGAAAGTTTATGTACTTGGAAACTAGCACATGGCCATTTTAGAAAAGAAACTTGACAATAATAAAATATATTTTTGTTGTAATGAGTCAAAGCTTATTCTACCTTTCACCTTATACTTGCCTTAGGTACTTAAGTACTGACAACTAGTAACATCAAATACTTATGAAAATAAATAAAAAATTTTACCACAGGAAACTGATATTATCAAAATGGTATTTTGCAAAGATTACTCTGTGGGCAATGTGAAGACTGAATTATTAATTAATAATTTAACAAAGCTGAAAAAATGGTAAGCATGGGATCCAGATAGTTCTTTTTAAATTTTATTTTTAGTTCTACAATTCCAAAAACGATCCTGATTAAATCCAAAATAAAGAGGACAAATTTAAGCATGTTACTTATATTTTATATTCAAGTACAGGAGGAAAGGAAAATTAAGGCAATTATGAAAAATCAGAGAGGAACATCTTTTCCTCTGCTGTTTACTCCCCAGAGCCCTTACTCACTTACATTCATTTTATGGAGCAATGTCGCCATCTTGTGGCTCTTATGAACAGTGACTATAAAGCAAAATGAACTTTCAGACATAAGTAAAATTGCAAGGGAAGGGAACTAGAGAGAAAAGATTTCCTTCCTATCTTTTAATATTTGCCCTGAATACTCATTTTTCTTCTTAGTCGTGCCTTAACTTTTTGTTTCCTTCTTCTCCTTAACCAAAATAGGAGTATGTTTATTTTTTTTTAATTTTATTTTATTTTTAAACTTTACATAATTGTATTAGTTTTGCCAAATATCAAAATGAATCCGCCACAGGTAAACACATGTTCCCCATCCTGAACCCTTCTCCCTCCTCCCTCCCCACACCATCCCTCTGGATCATCCCAGTGCACCAGCCCCAAGCATCCAGCATCGTGCATTGAACCTGGACTGGCAACTCGTTTCATACATGATATTTTACATGTTTCAATGCCATTCTCCCAAATCTTCCCACCCTCTCCCTCTCCCACAGAGTCCATAAGACTGTTCTATACATCAGTGTCTCTTTTGCTGTCTCATACACAGGGTTATTGTTACCATCTTTCTAAATTCCATATATATGCATTAGTATACTGTATTGCTGTTTTTCTTTCTGGCTTACTTCACTCTGTATAATAGGCTCCAGTTTCATCCACCTCATTAGAACTGATTCAAATGTATTCTTTTTAATGGCTGAGTAATACTCCATTGTGTATATGTACCATAGCTTTCTTATCCATTCATCTGCCGATGGACATCTAGGTTGCTTCCATGTCCTGGCTATTATAAACAGTGCTGCGATGAACATTGGGGTACACGTGTCTCTTTCCCTTCTGGTTTCCTCAGTGTGTATGCCCAGCAGTGGGATTGCTGGATCATAAGGCAGTACAGCCAAAATAGGAATATGTTTAAAGTCAGTATCATTCCAGCAGCTATAAAAACTCCAAAAACAGGTTGCTTACTTGAAAAAACAGAAGCAATAAAATATTCTACAATAAATAAGGGAATCCTTTAAAATGTGTACAAATGTCTAGACTTCCTTTCTTTGCCCATTTTCTGGTGTGTAAATTATTTCTGAATTAAAAGATTATACACTTGATGTATTTTATTTTTAAAAAAATATTTATTTTCTTATCTGTGCACTGAAACACTGAAAAGGCCTAGAAGCAAAGACTAACCCAGTAGCAAAGAGCATCCCTAGTATCTAGACTGTGGTCTCTAAATGCCATTTTCCACTAAAAGAAATTAAGAGTCTTGGGGAAATGGTTGATTCCAAGACAGGACAGGAAAAGTACAAAGTTCACCTATAATATCTTATTATGTTGTTGTTTAGTCACTAACTCATGTCTAACTCTTCTGAGACCACGTGGACTGTAGCCCACCTGGCTCCTCTATCCATGGGATTTCCCAGGCAAGAATACTGGGGTAGCCTACCATTTCCTCCTCCAGGGGATCTTCCCAATCCAGGGATTGAACCCATATCTTCTGCACTGGCAGTCTGTGCCACCAGGGAAGCCCATATCTTATTATATCAGAAATCAAAGAAGTTATCAGACTATTAGTCATGTCAAAAGTATGCACAAGCCAACTTAAAAAGGCCCCCACTGACCAAAAATGAGATCATTTTGAGAATCAATAAGGATAAGAGCTGCACTGGACTGAAACGTATCAAATATGTTAAATTCTGTGATTTCATAATATTTTTTTAATCATCAGTCACCCTTGGAAGATTCTAAGGCATAAATTCATTATTATGATAATTGGTAAATAGAATTTACAGCCATTCTGCCTTTACTTAGTGATCTCTATCTCAGGATAATCAAACAGTTGATGAGGGGAACATTATTTTTATGGAAGTACTCCAATCAATACACAAAGAAGGAGCAGCAGGATTAGGATATCATCTTCTTGTAACTCCCAAGGGGCTTTCCCTGTGGCAAAATGGTAAAGAATCTGCCTATAGGAGACTCAAGAGACGCAGGTTCCATCCTTGGGTTGGGAAGATCCCTTGGTGTAGGAAATGGCAACCTACTCCAGTATTCTTGCCTGGGAAATTCCATGGACAGACAAGCCTGGTGGGCTACAGTCCATGGAGTCACAAAGAGTCAGACACACACACAGCCACGCAATGAATCAATAGACCCAGGTAATCATCATCAGTGGCTGCTAATACCACAAAAAAGAGCCAGGGCCAACCCATACGTGCCTCCGAGTGGAACTACACATCACCTTCTACGACATATTGCAACCCAAAAAAAAAACCCAAAATTTGAGCAAACCTATAGATATGTCAATTTGGAAATAATAACAAGAAAAATTAAACAACATAGGAGTGCAATCAGCAAAATTCAATCTACCAACAGAAAAAAATAAACTGGGTTTTTTAAAACAAACAAACTGTAAGAAACAAGAGACTGAGAAAGAACTATAAATTAAAGGAGATGTAGGGGACATATCAATGAACTGCAACGGTAAGACTTTTATTTGTATTCCAATTCAAATTAACAAACAGTAAAACAGAGAGACAGAACTGGGAAAACCTGAACACCAGTTGAATATCTTGGTGTTATTAAGTAATTATAGTTAGTTAGCGTTAGTCACTCAGTCATGTCCGACTCTTTGTGACCCCATGGACTGTAGTCACCAGGCCCCTCTGTTTGTGGGATTATCCAGGCAAGTATACTGGAGTAGGTTGCCATTCCTTTCTCTAGGGGATCTTTCCAACCCAGGGATTGAACCCAGGTCTCCCACATTGTAGGCAGATTCTTTACTGTCTGAACCACCAGGGAAGCCCATTAAGTAATTATAGGGTTGGTTTAATTTACATGTGATGACATTGGGTGTTTATGCTTTAAAAGCAGTCCTTTTATTTTAGGCATGTTTTGAAATATTTAGAAATAAAATAATTTAACATCTGAGATTTGCTTTTAAGTGATCAGGGGAAGAGAGAATAGGTAGGACTGTAGACAAAATAAGATTGGCTGTGACTTGATCACTATTAACCCAGGTAATATGCACTTCAAGAGCCATTATAATAGTTTCTCTACTTTTATGTAACTTTAAGATTTTCCACAATAAAATGCCAAAAAGAAATAAGTTTAAGAATTACATGCAAATTTCATTTCATAAAAGTACACCAAGGTATATTAGAGTTGAATGAAATGGGCAAAAACTCTTGCTTTATAGATAAGAAAACTGAAGTTCTGAGATGTTAAATGACTTATCTAAAGTCATAAAGCCAACCAATGGCACACAAGAATTAACACTCAGATTTTCAGTTTCCCCATCAGGTTTTTTTTTTTAATTTATTAACTTTTTAATTAAACGATAAATGCTTTACAGAATTTTGTTGCTGTCAAACCTCAACATGAATCAGCCATAGGTATACATATATCCTCCTCTCCCTTTTGAACCTCCGTCCCATCTCCCTCCCCATCCCACCCCTCTAGATTGATAGAGCCCCTGTTTGAGTTTCCTGAGCCATACAGCAAATTCCCACAGCCTATCCATTTTATATATGGTAATGTAAGTTTCCATGTTACTCTCTCCATACATCTCACCCTCTCCTCCCCTCTCCCCATGTTCATAAGTTTATTCTCTATGTCTGCTTCTTCATTGCTGCTCTGCAAATAATTCTTCACTACCATTTTTCCAGATTCCGTATATATGTGTTAGTATGCAATATTTACTATCTGGAAAGGGAACAGCAAACCACTTCACTATTATTGCCTTAAGAACTTCAAGAACAGTATGAAAAGGTGAAAAGATATGACACTGAAAGATGAACTCCCCAGGTTGGTAGGTGCCTAATATGCTATTGGAGATTAGTAGAGAAATAACTCCAGAAAGAATGAAGAGACGAAACCAAAGCAAAAAAAAACACCCAGTTGTGGATGTGATGGGTGATAGAAGTCAAATCTGATACTGTAAACAACAAGATTGCATAGGAACCTGGAATGTTAGGTCCATGAATCAAGGCAAAGAGGAAGTGGTCAAACAGGAGATGGCAAGAGTGAACATCAACATTTTAGGAATCCGCAAACTAAAATGGACTGGAATGGGTGAATTTAACTCAGATGCCATTATATCTACTACTGTGGGCAAGAATCCCTTAGAAGAACTGGAGTAGCCATCATAGTCAACAAGAGTCCGAACTTCAGTACTTGGATGCAATCTCAAAAATGACAGAATGATCTCTGTTCGTTTCCAAGGCAAACCATTCAGTATCACAGCAATCCAAGTCTATGCCCCAACCAGTAATGATGAAGAAACTGAAGTTGAACGATTCTATGAAGACCTACAAGACTTTCTAGAACTAACACCCAACAAAAGATATTCTCTTCATTATAGGGGACAGGAATGCAAGAGTAGGAAGTCAAGAAATACCTGGAGTAACAGGTAACTTTGGCCTTGGAGCACAGAATGAAGCAGGGTAAAGGCTAATAGAGTTTTACCAAGAGAACGCACTGGTCATAGCAAACACCCTCTTCCAACAATACAAGAGAAGACTCTACACACGGACATCACCAGATGGTCAATACTGAAATCAGATGGATTATATTCTTTGCAGCCAAAGATGGAGAAGCTCTATACAGTCAGCAAAAACTAGATCGGGAGCTGACTGTGGCACAGATCATGAACTCCCTATTGCCAAATTCAGAATTAACTTAAAGAAAGTAGGGAAAACCACCAGACCATTCAGGTATGACCTAAATCAAATCCCTTACCATTATACAGTAGAAGTGAGAAATAGATTCAAGGGATAAGATCTGATAGACAGAGTGTCTGAAGAACTATGCACAGAAGTTCCTGACATTGTACAGGAGGCAGGGATCAAGACCACCCCAAGAAAAAGAAATGCAAAAAAGACAAAACGGTTGTCTGAGGAGACCTTACAAATAGCTGTGAAAAGAGAAGTGAAAGGCAAAGGAGAAAAGGAAAGATATATCCATTTGAATGCAGAGTTCCAAAGAATAGCAAGGAGAGATAAGAAAGCCTTCCCCAGCAATTGATGCAAAGTAATAGAGGGAAATAATAGAATGGGAAAGAGTAGAGATTTCTCCAGGAAAATTAGAGATACCAAGGGAACATTTCATGCAAAGATGAGCACAATAAAGGACAGAAATGGTATGGACCTAACAGAAGCAGAAGATATTAAGAAGAGGTGGCAAGAATACACAGAACTATACAAAAAAGATCTTCACAACCCAGATAATCACGATGGTGTGATCACTTACCTAGAGCCAGACATCCTCGAATGTGACGTCAAATGGGCCTTAGGAAGCATCACTATGAACAAAGCTAGTAGAGGTGATGGAATTCCAGTTGAATTATCAAATCCTAAAAGATGATGCTGTGAAAGTGCTGAACTCAATATGCCAGAAAATTTGGAAAGCTCAGCAGTGGCCACAGGACTGGAAAAGGGCAGTTTTCATTTCAATCCCAAAGAAAGGCAATGCCAAAGAATGCTCAAACTACTTCACAATTGCACTCATCTTTCATGCTAGTAAAGTAATGCTCAAAATTCTCCAAGCCAGGCTTCAACAGTACCTGAACCGTGAACTTCCAGATGTCCAAGCTGGATTTAGAACAGGCAGAGGAACTAGAGATCAAATTGCCAACATCCGCTGAATCATCGAAAAAGCAAGAGAGTTCCAGAAAAACATCTACTTCTGCTTTATTGACTATGCCAAAGACTTTCACTGTGTGGACCACAACAAACTCTGGAAAATTCTTAAAGAGATGGGAATATCAGACCACCTGACCTGCCAGTTGAGACATCTGTATGCAGGTCAGGAAGCAACAGTTAGAACTGGACATGGAACAACAGACTGGTTCCTAATCGGGAAAGGAGTACATCAAGGCTGTATATTGTCACCCTGCTTATTTAACTTATATGCAGAGTACATCATGAGAAATGCAGGGCTGGAGGAAGCACAAGCTGGAATCAAGATTGCCGGGAGAAATATCAATAACCTCAGATATGCAGATGACACCACAGTTATGGCAGAATGCAAAGAAGAACTGAAGAGTTTCTTGATGAAAGTGAAAGAGGAGAGTGAAAAGTTGACTTAAAACTCAACATTCAGAAAACTAACATCATTGCATCCAGTCCCATCACTTCATGGCAAATAGATGGGGAAACAGTGAAAGGCTTTATTTTGGGGGGCTCCAAAATCAGTGCAGATGGTGACTACAGCCAAGGAATTAAAAGACGCTGGCTCCTTGGAAGAAAAGTTATGACCAACCTAGAAAGCATATTAAAAAGCAGAGACATTACTTTGCCAACAAAGGTCCGTCTAGTCAAACCTATGGTTTTTCCAGTAGTCATGTATGGATGTAAGAGTCGGACTACAAAGAAAGCTGAGCACCGAAAAATTGATGCTTTTGAACTGTGGTGTTGGAGAAGACTCTTGAGAGTCCCTTGGACTGCACGGATATCCAACCAGTCCATCCTAAAGGAGATCAGTCCTGAGTGTTCATTGGAAGGACTGATGTTGAAGCTGAAACTCCAATACTTTGGCCACATGATACAAAGAGCTGACTCATTAGTAAAGACTGTGATGCTGGGAAAGATTGAATGCAGGAGGAAAAGGCGACGACAAAGGATGAGATGGTTGGATGGCATCACCGACTCAATGGACATGAGTTCAAGTAAACTCCAGGAGTTGGCAATGGACAGGGAGGCCTGGCGTGCTATAGTCCATGGGGTCAAAGAGATTCAGACACAAATGAGCGACTGAACTGAACTGATATGATATTTATCTTTTCTTTCTGACCTACTTCACTCTGTATAATAGCCTTAGGTTCATTCACCTCATTAGATCTGATTCAAATATATTCTTTTTTATGACTGAGTAGTATTCCACTGTGCATGTGTACCACAACTTTTTTATCCATTCATCTGTCGATGGACATCTAGTTTGTTTCCATGTTCTCGCTATGACCCAAGCAGCTGCACCACCTCCACACCTGCCCCATCTGGTTTTCTTTCATCTAAATAGGATGTCTGAAGACTCTAGTTAGCCACTTTCTAAATTCAACTTCATAGGATTAATTCAGAAAAAACTCCAGAGCCAGTCTCAATGTTTTTGTTTTTGTTTATTAATTTGTGTGCTTTGCTTTTTGGACATCTTCCTTGTCATACATTTTTCCTCCACTGTGAGAATTAAATGAGGCATTTAGTAAATGGGCCAAAGTTTTATATTCTTATGGATTTTACTCAACTTTTCTCAGTTCAGATCAGTCACTCAATCGTGTCTGACTCTTTGCAACCCCATGAATTGCAGCACACCAGGCCTCCCTGTCCATCACCAACTCCCGGAGTTCACTCAGACTCACGTCCATCGAGTCAGTGATGCCTATTGGCATTTTAAAAAAAATTTTTCCTATTAATTTGAAAGATTTCCCATAATTATACCTTCCACTTAAGAGGGTTTGTCCTTCTGTCACATGCATAACAATTTAGATTTTCACGGTTACACAATTTTGGTGGATTTTTTTTTCTTTTTCCCTTAGGTCATGATACAGAATTTTTGACTATAAGATATGTACCTTTCTACATGCAAGATTACAAAACTAACCTCAGCTGGATTCCACTGAGATTCCTGTAAATCTCAATAGAGCAAGAAACTTCCCTGCAAATATGCCAACCAATCAAAACTAATACTTAACCAAGGACTCCATAAAGCAAGTGGTAATTTAGGGTGGTGACAATAATAATAATGATAGTTAACATGTACAGAATACTTGCTATGTTCCAGGAATTGTGCTGGTGCTTTGTATGTGTCATCTGATTTAAGTCTTTGAAGAATTACATGAGGTAAATTGTATTATCCTATTTGAATTACTACCTAGAAAAATGAGGTTTTGAGAGATTAAGTACCTTACCCAAGGTCACAGAGGTACTCGCTATGATTTTATAGGTATTGAAGTCTTGACACTCGTTACTATGTAACCACTTTTACAAAATATTTCCATGAGTATTAACAGCTCATACATTTTCAAAGACCAAAAATTCGATTAATACAGTTTGTTACCTCAATTTCAAATAACCTATGAAATTTAGATCTCTTAATGTCTACCACTGAGAGGCAGCAAAATTGGTTGATTAATTGTATAGCAACTAAAACATCTGAAATACTAATAAGTATATGTTCCTAGTCAGAAAAGGCAAATAAATTTGTAAATTAAGCAGCATTACTATAATAAAAGGACACTAAGCAAAAAAGGTTTTACTGATGATAGTGATAGCTGTCTTTACTATAGAGTTACCACTTTTATGATAGTCAATTTGATGATACTAATATATATAAATATATTTTGATGATTGCTTCTTATACATAGATTTCATTTTCCCCAACTAGTTAATAATAACACCAAGCGGACAGTAGAAACTTAATAAACACTCACTTGACTGATACATATTTTTGTATTTTATACTATTTCATGCATGCCTATGATATTCTTCACATAAACTATCAAAACAAATGTTTTTTATAAGACAGACAAAGGTTAGGGGTAACTGGGTGTCAAGATACTATCTTGCCTACAATATAGAGTATGTTTTTAATGGAAAAGAAGTAAAAAGTCTTCAAATTTTCATCATCCAAATAAAGTCTACAACTGCAAAAGCTTTGATGATCATGCAAATACAATCTGTTAAAAGTGACTTTAACTACACCCACAATCATGTAAGTTATACACACACACACACAGATTATCCTAAATCTCAGAAGACTTATTCAAATAGGGAGGGGAAAAAACTATTAAGAATCACTGATATAATGAAAATAAATTGCAGAATCTGTCCTCAGATTAAGAATTCGAATATATTTTCATGGAATCTATTCGAAAGAAACTACCAAGGGTTACATCTATATCCCAAGACTCAATATTTGTATAAGAGGAAGGCAGTTCATGTTCTGACAGATGCCCCATAAAATTACTAAAGAAAAAAGAGAATTATCATTTTTATATACTTTTCATTTTTAGGAGAAAAATCAAATTTTAAATGACTGAAACATAAAACATGAGTATATAAAACATGAGGAGAAAAGAAAATAAAAGCCCAGCCAGGCTCTCACATAAACCAATTCCCTATAGCTAGATTCCCACACTCCAAATAGCAGCACTACGTCAGCCTGAGAAGGGACATTTTAGGCAAAGAACGCAAAATGTCCAGTACTGACCTCTTTACAGAGACTAAACATCAACTCAAATCAACCCCAGATAAACGGATAACTCAAGTGAGTAATAAATTAACAATAATCACCTTTAGCCTTGTTCCACTGCCAAGAGAAAAGTACTCAGTTAAGTACAGTCTACATCTTTATTTAATAGAGATCAATGAAACAAACAAAAAACTAAAAGGAATCCAAGTAAAAAAGATATCAAACAAAACCCAGTTATCTTTGAACTCCCCAAAGTTGGGAACAATTAAAGTCTTCCCAAAAATGCAGACTTGTGAGTAAGCAATGCTTCCTGAGTGAGCAAACACACATAGTTAACACCAAGGCCAAAAGCAGAGAAATAAATAACATGAAGTCAGGAGAAAATAGTACAACATGTAACGACGCTAGTTAAAATAATCACTTGCAGAATAAACTAATGGGCTTTAAACGTTTGCAATTAGGACCACAATCCAGTGCTCAGATCTTGGTTCTTAAATATCATGCTCCACTCAATGGAACCAGGGCTCCTTGGAAAAACAGTTAAAATCAGGCCTGTGGGCAGGGGTAGTGCAGGTGCAGTGGGGGGGGCGGAGGAGGGTTGGAGGGGTTGATGGCAGGGGGAGAACGTAAATAAATGTTGATTATCTTGTGCTAAAAATTAAGAAAGTGCTCAAAGGGTGACGAGGACATATCAAAAAATATACAGGCGCTATTTTGAAACTGTTCCCGCTAGCCAAATATGGATAGTTCAGTTCAGTCGGTCAGTGGTGTCCGACTCTTTGCGACCCCATGAATCGCAGCACGCCAGGCCTCCCTGTCCATCACCAACTCCCAGAGTTCACCCAGACTCACGTCCATCGAGTCAGTGATGGCATCCAGCCATCTCATCCTCTGTTGTCCCCTTCTCCTCCTGCCCCCAATCCCTCCCAGCATCAGAGTCTTTTCCAATGAGTCAACTCTTCGAATGACGTGGCCAAAGTACTGGAGTTTCAGCTTTAGCATCATTCCTTCCAAAGAAATCCCAGGGCTGATCTCCTTCAGAATGGACTGGTTGGATCTCCTGGCAGTCCAAGGGACTCTCAAGAGTCTTCTCCAACACCACAGTTCAAAAGCATCAATTCTTCAGCGCTCAGCCTTGTTCACAGTCCAACTCTCACATCCATACATGACCACTGGAAAAATCATAGCCTTGACTAGATGAACCTTTGTTGGCAAAGTAATGTCTCTTCTTTTGAATATGCTATCTAGGTTGGTCATAACTTTCCTTCCAAGGAGTAAGCGTCTTTTAATTTCATGGCTGCAGTCACCATCTGCAGTGATTTTGGAGCCCAGAAAAATAGTCTGACACTGTTTCCACTGTTTCCCCATCTATTTCCCATGAAGTGATGGGACCAGATACCATGATCTTCATTTTCTGAATGTTGAGCTTTAAGCCAACTTTTTCACTCTCCACTTTCACTTTCATCAAGAGGCTTTTGAGTTCCTCTTCACTTTCTGCCATAAGGGTGGTGTCATCTGCATATCTGAGATTATTGATATTTCTCCCACCAATCTTGATTCCAGCTTGTGTTTCTTCCAGTCCAGCGTTTCTCATGATGTACTCTGCATATAAGTTAAATAAGCAGGGTGACAATATACAGCCTTGACGAACTCCTTTTCCTATTTGGAACCAGTCTGTTGCTCCATGTCCAGTTCTAACTGTTGCTTCCTGACCTGCATACAGGTTTCTCAAGAGGCAGATCAGGTGGTCTGGTATTCCCATCTCTTTCAGAATTTTCCACAGTTTATTGTGATCCACACAGTCAAAGGCTTTGGCATAGTCAGTAAAGCAGAAATAGATGTTTTTCTGGAACTCTCTTGCTTTTTCCATGATCCAGCGGATGTTGGCAATTTGATCTCTGGTTCCTCTGCCTTTTCTAAAACCAGCTTGAACATCAGGAAGTTCACAGTTCACATATTGCTGAAGCCTGGCTTGGAGAATTTTGAGCATTACTTTACTAGTGTGTGAGATGAGTGCAATTGTGCGGTAGTTTGAGCATTCTTTGGCATTGCCTTTCTTTGGGATTGGAATGAAAACTGCCCTTTTCCAGTCCTGTAGCCACTGCTGAGTTTTCCAAATTTGCTGGCATATTGAGTGCAGCACTTTCACAGCATCATCTTTCAGGATTTGAAATAGTTCAACTGGAATTCCATCACCTCCACTTGCTTTGTTCATAGTGATGCTTTCTAAGGCCCACTTGACTTCACATTCCAGGATGTCTGGCTCTAGGTCAGTGATCACACCATTGTGATTATCTGGGTCGTGAACTTTTTTGTACAGTTCTTCTGTGTATTCTTGCCATCTATTCTTAATATCTTCTGCTTCTGTTAGGTCCATACCATTTCTGTCCTTTATCGAGCCCATCTTTGCAAGAAATGTTCCCTTGGTATCTCTAATTTTCTTGAAGGGATCTCTAGTCTTTCCCATTCTGTTGTTTTCCTCTATTTCTTTGCACTGATCGCTAAAGAAGGCTTTCTTATCTCTTCTTGCTATTCTTTGGAACTCTGTATTCAGATGCTTATATATTTCCTTTGCTCCTTTGCTTTTCGCTTCTCTTCTTTTCACAGCTATTTGTAAGGCCTCCCCAGACAGCCATTTTGCTTTTTTGCATTTCTTTTCCATGGGGATGGTTTTGATCCCTGTCTCCTGTACAATGTCACAAACCTCATTCCATAGTTCATCGGGCACTCTATCTATCAGATCTAGGCCCTTAAATCTATTTCTCACTTCCACTGTATAATCATAAGGGATTTGATTTAGGTCATACCTGTATGGTCTAGTAATTTGAACATAAAAAATAAATCATGATAATAAAGGACTGTAATTGATTGAATAAAATATGAATTTAAGAGTCCACATTGATACAAATCAGTAAAGGAAATGGTGAGCTACCTTCATAGTAAAAAGTCATAAATGTAAATAATAAATGTAAAGAAATTCATAAATATAAAGAAATGATGGAATTAGAAAATCACTATTTAACAACATCCTAACAATAGTAAGCTCAGGCAAGAATCATCAATGTGTGATAAAAACAGTGGATGATAGGCTAGGCAAATGAGAATATTTACACAGTCTCAAAGTATAGCACCCCACCACCACCACCACCCCTCACCAACAACATATTCTTTTTTTGTGACATGACAATTGGATACAATGCAGAGTAGTTTGGGTTTTCGTGACAAGACAATCAGATACAATGCAGAGTAGTTTCGGTTTTCTTTTGCTATAAAGGACATTATTTAAACAACTGACAAATTATCAATAAGGTCTGTGAATTATATAATAATATTGCTTCAATGTTAATTTCCTGATTTTGGTTAATTATACTCTGGTTACATAATAGAATTACATGTTTGAAAAATGCGGGGGTAAAGAGACATCACCTGCCTGCCTTATTTTTATATGGTTCATAAAAAATGTAAGTAGATTAGACAGATGATACAGATTATAGAAAGATGACAGGAAGGTAGGTGGACAGATACATAGAAACACAGATAGATACACAGAGGCAGAAAGAAGGATGAAGTGAAATTGTATATCCACAACCATAGAATAATTGACTATAGTAATAAGTTCTAACAGGAACCTGAAAACCATTCAACTTGCCCTCATATTTGAGAAAAGAAGAGGAAGAGGAGGAGGAAGAAGCAGCAGCAGCAAAGAAGGAACAGCCAACACTTCCTCAATATTTTGTAAATGCCAATCGATTCACACACATTATCTCATTTAATCCTTACAATAAACACTAGAATTTGCAGATGAGGCGGCTGCACCTGGGAGGCTCAGTAACTTATCCAAAGTCATCTAAGTTGCAAATGGCAGAACCAGTATTTCAACTAGTCTATAGGGGAAAATGCTCCTTCCTCCTCTCTTTGCCCTGTCTGAATCTCAGCAGTTCCACCTTTATCTTTGTTGGGCCACTAGGTAAGATATTTGAAGAAAAGGCTTGATAATCTTTGAACACTAGATTACACTATTATCCTTCACCATGTTCCTGGCCACACTGACAGCATCACTGAAGACACAAGACTAAGGTTATAAAGAGGTCAGGAAAGCTAATTAAAGTTGCTCACCAACTAGTGCCTTAACACTCAACTTGAGGAATGAAAAGAACACTCACCACTGTGCTCAAATCCAAAGTAGGAACCTGGAGAGTCATTTCATTTTTAATAATTTTTGTAATTAAAATTAAAGAAGTATAGCACAGTATTCCACTAATACTGATGTGATAAATATCTACTATGTGGCAACAGTACTTTTGAGAAAATCAGTAGCACTTGGGAAAAATCATCAATGTCCAATAGGAACAGAATCCAAATCTCTGTAGCTTCTCCATTTGCTCAGCACAGTTTCTAATGCCTCCATGGTTGGCCAGAACTAGAGGGGCGTGAGGAGAAGAAGAGGTCTGGTCAGCAAGAAAGGTCTCACTTAATTGGTCCCATCATGGTGAGCTATTTTTGTGCCTCTCTGGGCCTGGCAGAGGTTGAAACTCTTCTTGTCACATGGGGGACTTTACTGGGTTCTTCAAAGACCTCCCCTATCCCATCAGTGGGGATCACGTTACATTTGAATCTATCTTTTTTCCAGGTGATCACTTGTGAGTCCTTCCTCTGCCCCAGGTGTCATCAGCACCACCAGCTTCCTTCTGCCTCCTGGACAGGATCTTTAACAACCAAATACTGTTTTCCTCTTTCTTACCCTGATCCACAGGACAGCAGTGACTTTCCAAACTACAGTCCTCCACACATCCACCGGCTCTCTAAATATCTCAGGCATGAATCACATATAAATCCACTTATCTACCAAGCTCTTGGGAACAAATTCTCTGACTTGAGATTATAAATTGTGTAGAACTATTTCTTTTGAAACTATAAATGTCTGATAAAAATTATTAATTTAAAAATGACTATGGAAGGACTTCCCCAGTGTTCCAGTGGTTTGCCTTCTGATGCAGGGGGGTACGGGTTTGGTCCCTGGTCAGGGAGCTAAGATTTCACATGCCTTGCAACCAAAAAGCAAAACATAAAAACAGAAGCAATATTATGACAAATTCAAAGGAAGTCAAAAAGAGAAAAATAAATATCATAAATTAACACACATATATGGAATCTAGAAAAATGGTACTGATGAAACTATTTGCAGGTCAGGAATAGAGATGCAGATATACAAAATAGACTTTGGACACAGCAGGGAAAGGTGAGGGTGGGAAGAATTGAGAGAGTAGCATTGAAACATACATATTACCATATGTAAAATGGATAGATAATTGGAAGTTGCTGTCTAGCACAAGGGGCTCAATGCAGAACTCTGTGACAACCTAGAGTGGGGGATGGAATGGGGAGTGGGGGTCTGGGGGGGAGGTTCAAGAGGAAGGGAATATATATATATATTTATGGCTGATCTTGATGTTGTCAAATTGCTAGCATCCAGAGATCAAATGGCCAACATCCGTTAGATCATAGAAAAAGCAAAAGAATTCCAGAAAAACATCTACTTCTACTTTATTGACTACACCAAAGCCTTTGACTGTGTGGATCACAGCAAACTGTGGAAAATTCTGAAAGAGATGGGAATACCAGACCAACTTACCTGCCTCTTGAGAAATCTGTATGCAGGTCAAGAAGCAACAATTAGAACCAGACATGGAACAACGGACTGATTCAAAATTGGGAAAGGAGTACATCAAGGCTGTATATTGTCCCGTGTTTATTTAACTTATATATAGAGTACATCACACGAAATGCCGGGCTGGATGAAGCATAAGCTGGAATCAAGATTGCCGGGAGAAATAACAATAACCTCAAATATGCAGATGACACCACCCTTATGGCAGAAAGTGAAAAGGAACTAAAGAGCCTCTTGATGAAAGTGAAAGGAGAGAGTGAAAAAGTTGACATAAAGCTCAACATTCAAAAAATGAAGAACATGGCATCTGGTCCCATCATTTCATGGCAAATAGATGGGGAAACAAAGGAAACAGTAACAGACTTTATTTTCTTGGGCTCTAAAATCACTGCAGATGGTGACTGTAGCCATGAAATTAAAAGACACTTACTCCTTGGAAGAAAAGCTATGACAAACCCAGACAGCATATTAAAAAGCAGAGACATTACTTTGTCAACATAGGTCTGTCTAGTCAAAGCTATGGTTTTTCCAGTAGTCATGTATGGATGTGAGGGCTGGACCATAAAGAAGGCTGAGCACCAAAGAATTGATGCTTTTGAACTGTGGTGTTGGAGAAGACTCTTGAGAGTCCCTGGCACTGCAAGGAGATCCAACCAATCAATACTGAAGGAAATCAGTCCTGAATATTCATTGGAAGGACTGATGCTGAACCTGAAGCTCCAATACTTTGGCCACCTGATGTAAAGATTCGACTCATTAGAAAATACCCTGATTTGGGGAAAGATTGAAGGCAGGAGGAGAAGGGGATGACAGAGGTTGAGATGGTTGGATGGTATCACCGACTCAATGGACATGAGTTTAAGCAAGCTCCAGGAGATGGTGAAGGACAGGGAAGCCTGGCATGCTGCAGTCCATGGGGTTGAAAAGAATAGGACATGACTGAGCGACTGAATGAAATAACATGAGGTGCTATTGCAGAAATAGTAACTGTTGCAGCCCTATATTAAATGGGCTTAAAGTGATTTGACTCAGAAGTGATTAAAGACTCAGATTTTGTCATCTCCACATGCAACTTAGATTAAGCAGCATGCTCCTCCATCATCACTCAGGGACTATCACTTGGCCTGATGATCTGATAGCCTGAAAGTACTTGGTAACAGACTTACCACAAAGTCATGAACCAACACTAAGTTTCCTCCTGATATACTCAAGTTCCAAAGCCAACTATATGTTTTTAATTAACACTAACTTCACACCAGATGTAAATAAATATCTGGAACACTCTGGAGATATCATTCGAGCCAGATGAAATAGCAGGGAATATATCAAAAGTGGTTCTTCTAACTTCTGTGTTAACATGAGAGCAGACAGCCATGGCAGTATGCTTTCTCTCAATATTCCATCAAAATACCTATGAAGAGATAAATATCAAAACTGGAGGAAAAAATGGGAAGGGGGGACCTTTAAAGGGAAGATAACATCACATACCTTCTTTAGTGAAGAATTTCCACTAAAAGCATCATTGATGCATAGGGTTTAGAAGCACATTCCTGAATAACAAATCATATGTGTCCCTCTTCTAAACCAGAATCATACAGGCCAACTTCAAATGCATAAGAAAAAAGGGTTTGTTTTTTTCCCATATATTCCATTTTTCAGTCGCTAAGTTGTGTCCCACTCATTTCAACCTCATGGAATGAAGCACGCCAGGCTTTCCTGTCCTTCATGATCTCCCAGAGTTTGTTCAGACTTATGTCTATTGAGTTGGTGATACCATCTAACCATTCTCAGTGGCCCCTGTCTCCTCCCGCCCTCAATCTTTCCCAGAATCAGTGTCTTATCCAACGAGTCGGCTCTTTACATCACGTGGTCAAAGTACTGGAGCTTCAGTTTCAGCATCAGCCCTTCCAGTGAATATTCAGGGTTGATTTACTTTAGGATTGACTGGTTTAATCTCCATGCTGTCCAAAAGACTCTCATGAGTCTTCTCCAGGACCACAATTCAAAAGCATCAATTTTTCAGAGCTCAGCCTTCTTTATGTTCAGACTCTCACAACTGTACATGACTACCAGAAAAACCATAGCTTTGCCTATTATGGACCTTAGTCAGCAAAGTGACATCTCTGCTTTTTAATATGATGTCTAGGTTTGTCAGAATTTTCCACAGTTTATTGTGATCCACACAGTCAAAAGCTTTGGCATAGTCAATAAAGCAGAAATAGATGTTTTTCTGGAACTCTCTTGCTTTTTCCATGATCCAGCAGATGTTGGCAATTTGACCTTTGGTTCCTCTGCCTTTTCTGAAACCAGCTTGAACATCTGGAAGTTCACAGTACACATATTGCTGAAGCCTGGCTTGGAGAATTTTAAGAATGACTTTACTAGCGTGTGAGATGAGTGCAATTGTGCAGTAGTTTGAACATTCTTTGGCATTGCCTTTCTTTGGGATTGGAATGAAAACTGACCTTTTCCAGTCCTGTGGCCACTGCCGAGTTTTCCAAATTTGTTGGCATATTGAGTGCAGCACTTTCACAGCATCATCTTTTAGGATTTGAAATAGCTCAACTGGAATTCCATCATCTCCACTAGCTTTGTTTGTAGTGATGCTTCCTAAGGCCCACCTGACTTCACATTCCAGGATGTCTGGCTCTAGGTGAGTGATCACACCATTATGATTATCTGGGTCATGAAGATCTTTTTACAGTTCTTCTGTGTATTCTTGCCACCTCTTCTTAATATCTTCTGCTTCTGTTAGGTCCATACAATTTCTGTCCTTTATTGAGCCCATCTTTGCATGAAATGTTCCCTTGGTATCTCTAATTTTCTTGAAGAGATCTCCAGTCTTTCCCATTCTGTTGTTTTCCTCTATTTATTTGCATTAATTGCTGAGGAAGGCTTTCTTATCTCTTCTTGCTATTCTTTGGAACTCTGCATTCAAATGGGTATATCTTTCCTTTTCTCCTTTGCTTTTCACTTCCCTTCTTTTCACAGCTATTTGTAAGGCTTCCTCAGACAGCCATTTTGCTTTTTTGCATTTCTTTTTCTTGGAGATGGTCTTGATTCCTGTCTCCTGTACAATGTTACAAACCTCCATCCATAGTTCATCAGGCACTCTGTCTATCAGATCTAGTCCCTTAAATCTATTTCTCACTTTCACTGTATAGTCACAAGAGATTTGACTTAGGTCAAACCTGAATGGCCTAGTGGTGTTCTCCACTTTCTTCAATTTCAGTCTGAATTTGGCAATAAGGATTCATGATCTGTGCCACAGTCAGCTCCTGGTCTTGTTTTTGCTGACTGTATAGAGCTTCTCCACCTTTGGCCGTAAAGAACATAATCAATCTGATTTCAGCGTCGACCATCTGGTGAGGCCATATGTGATGGGAATACCAGACCACCTGACTTGCCTCTTGAGAAACCTGTATGTAGGTCAGGAAGCAACAATTGCAACTGGACATGGAACAACAGACTGGTTTCAAATAGGAAAAAGAGTACGTCAAGGCTCTATATTGTCACCCTGCTTATTTAACTTGTATGCAGAGTACATCATGAGAAACGCTGGGCTGGAAGAAACACAAGCTGGAATCAAGATTGCCGGGAGAAATATCAATAACCTCAGATATGCAGATGACACCACCCTTATGGCAGAAAGTGAAGAGGAACTAAAGAGACTCTTGATGAAAGTGAAAGAGGAGAGCGAAAAAGTTGGCTTAAACCTCAACATTCAAAAAAACTAAGATCATGGCATCTGGTCCCATCACTTCATGGCAAATAGATGGAGAAACAGTGTCAGACTTTATTTTGGGGGGCTCCAAAATCACTGCAGATGGTGACTGCAGCCATGAAATTAAAAGACGCTTACTCCTTGGAAGGAAAGTTATGACCAATCTAGATAACATATTCAAAAGCAGAGACATTACTTTGTCAACAAAGGTCTGTCTAGTCAAGGGTATGGTTTTTCCAGTGGCCATGTACAGATGTGAGAGTGGACTATAAAGAAAGCTGAGTGCCAAAGAATTGATGCTTTTGAACTGTGGTGTTGGAGAAGACTCTTGAGAGTCCCTTGGACTGCAAGGAGATCCAACCATTCCATCGTAAAGGAGATCAGTCCTGGGTATTCATTGGAAGGACTGATGTTGAACCTGAAACTCCAGTACTTTGGCCACCTGATGCAAAGAGCTGACTTATTGGAAAAGACCGTGATGCTGGAAGAGATTGAGGGCAGGAGGAGAAGGGGACAACAGAGGATAAGATGGTCAGATGGCATCACCAACCAATGGACATGGGTTTGGGTGGACTCTGGGAGTTGGTGATGGACAGGGAGGCCAGGCATGCTGTGGTTCATGGGGTCACAAAGAGTCTGACACGACTGAGCAACTGAACTGAACTGAACTAGGTTTGTCATAGCTTTTCTTCCAAGGGGTAAGTGTCTTTGAATTTCATGGCTAGTCACTATCCACAGTGATTTTGGAGCCCAAGAAAATAAAATCTGCCACTGTTTCCATTGTTTCCCCATCTATTTGCCATGAAGTGATGGGACCAGACGCTATGATCTTCTTTTTTTGAATGCTGAGTTTAAGTCAGTTTTTTCAGCTCTCCTTTTTCATTCTCCTCAAGAGGTTCTTTAGTTCTCCTCTTCACTTTCTGCCATTAGGGTAACATCATCTGCTTATCTGAGGTTGTTGATATTTCTCCTGGCAATCTTGATTCCAGCTTGGGATTCATCCAGCCCAGCATTTACCTTGTACTCTGCATATGTAAGTAAGCAGGGTGATAATATACAGTCATGATGTACTGTTTTTCCAAGTTTTGAACCAGTGTGTTGTTCCATGCCCAGTTCTAACTGTTGCTTCTTGACCTGCTTACAGGTTTTCAGGAGGCAGGTGAGATGGTCTGGTACTCCCATCTCTTGAATCTTTCCGTCAGTTGTGATCTACACAGTCAAAAGCTTTAACACAGTCAATGAAGCAGAAGCAGATGTTTTTCTGGAATTCCCTTGCTTTCTCTATGATCCAACAGATGTATTCTAGCCTCCTCTTCTTAATCTCTTCTGCTTATGTTAGGTCCTGGAGAAGGCAATGGCAACCCACTCCAGTACTCTTGCCTAGAAAATCCCATGGGCGGAGGAGCCTAGTAGACTGCAGTCCATGGGGTCGCTAAGAGTTGGACACAACTGAGTGACTTCACTTTCACTTTTCACTTTTCACTTTCCTGCATTGGAGAAGGAAATGGCAACCCACTCCAGTGTTCTTGCCTGGAGAATCCCAGGGACGGGGGAGCCTGGTGGGTGGCTGTTTAAGGGGTCGCACAGAGTCGGACATCTGGTCCCATCACTTCATAGCAAATAGATGGGGAAACGTGGAAACAGCGTCAGACTTTATTTTGGGGGGCTCCAAAATCATTGCAGATGGTGATTGCAGCCATGAAATTAAAAGGCGCTTACTCCTTGGAAGGAAAGTTATGACCAACCTAGACAGCATATTCAAAAATAGAGACATTACTTTGCCAACACAGGTCCATCTAGTCCAGGCTATGGTTTTTCCAGTGGTCATGTATGGATGTGAAAGTTGGACTGTGAAGAAAGCTGAGCGCCGAAGAATTGATGTTTTTGAACTGTGGTGTTGGAGAAGACTCTTAAGAGTCTCTTGGACTTCAAGGAGATCCAACCAGTCCATTCTGAAGGAGATCAGCCCTGGGATTTCTTTGGAAAGAATGGTGCTAAAGCTGAAACTGCAGTACTTTGGCCACCTCATGCGAAGAGTTGACTCATTGAAAAAGACCCTGATGCTGGGAGGGATTGGGGGCAGGAGGAAAAGGGGACAACAGAGGATGAGAAGGCTGGATGGCACCACCGACTTGATGGACGTGAGTTTGAGTGAACTCCGGAAGTTGGTGAGGACAGGGAGGCCTGGCATGCTGCTATTCATGGGGTCACAAAGAGTCGGACACGACTGAGCGACTGAACTGAACTAAACTGAACAGAGTCGGACATGACTAAAGTGATTTAGCAGCAGCAGCAGCAGCATGTTACGTCCATATGGTTTCTGTCCTTTATTGTGCCCAGCTTTGCATGAAATGTTCCCTTGGTGTTCCAATTTTCTTGAAAGATCTCTAGTCTTTTCCATTCAATTTTTTCCCTCTGTTTCTTTGCATTATTTTTATGCATTATTTCATTTAAGTTTTTTAATCATGATAAAGTACACATAACATAAAAGTTACCAATTTAAACATTTTTAAGTGTATGGTACAGTGGCATTCACATTGTTGTGTAACTATCACTACTATTCATCTCTAAA
Organism: Bubalus bubalis; assembly: GCF_019923935.1. Taxonomy (NCBI): domain Eukaryota; kingdom Metazoa; phylum Chordata; class Mammalia; order Artiodactyla; family Bovidae; genus Bubalus; species Bubalus bubalis. The sequence goes on from NC_059164.1 coordinate 80,415,847, forward strand.
ACTTTTTCATCTTCCTAAACTGATGATCTGCATCCATTAAACAGTTACTCCCCATTTTCCCTTCTGCCAAGCCCCTAACAATCATCATCTACTTTCTTTCTCTATGAATTTGACTACTCTAGGAACCTCATGAAAGTGGACAGTATTTGTCCTCTTCTGACTGGCTTATTTCACTTAGCATAACGTCTTCAAGGTTCTTCTATGTTGTAACATTTGTCAAAATTTCCTTGGTTTTTAAGGCTAAGTAATATCCCAATGAACACATACCACATTTTATTTATCCATTCATCCACTGAGGGACACAGGTTGTTTGCACTTTTGACTATTTTTGAATAATGCCACTAAGAACATGATGCAAATATCTGTTCAAGTACCTGCTTTCTATTCTTTTGGATACATAACCAAAAATGGAATCACTAGATTACACAGTAATTCTATGTTTAATTTTTTGAGAAACGTCCAACGTGGCTTGCACCATTTTACATTACCACTAACAGTGCACAAGGGTGCCAATTTCGCCACCTCCTTACCAACAGTGTTAGTAGCGATAGTAGTCATCCCAGTGGGTGTGAGGTGGTTTTGATTTGTATTTCCCTAATAATTAGCAATGCTGAGTATCTTTTCGTGTGCTCATTGGCAATGTGTATATTCTCTCTGTAGAAATGTCTATTCACATCCTTGACTCATTTTTTTTAATCAGACTGTCAGACGGTCTTTCTTATAACCAAATATTTACCAATTTTTTTTAAACTTTGGTAGTTTTATGAATTTTATGTCATTTGTAAAACAGATTCACTGATTCCACAATCTGATATTCTATTAATATCAACATCCCTTATCTTTCAGGGTGCATGACTGTTACTTACTCAACATACTTTGACTTTTGTGAAGTTAATCTGGTTCAAATAAGGGCTGGAAGCTGTAGTATTGCACTAATGCTGCTCAGAAGGCCATCCAAAGAATGAAAAAAAATCATTAGCATTCATGAAGTAAATGCTCTCTAAATTTTATCTAACATTCATTTTTTTCATCCTTTTAAGTATAACATTTCTTCCTATCTAGCATTGCTTGTTTAATTTGTGGGTTTATATCCCAGACCTATTACCATAAGGGGAAACAATTTAGTTCTGATGACAGAATTTCGAGATTGTGGCTAAGTCTTGGCATGTTTATCTGGCACGATCTATGAAGCATTTGATCTATGAAGTTTTTTTTTTTAATAACTGCTGCTTTGATACTAAAGTGTCATTGTCTTCCCTTCTTTCTGTTGGTCTTTGGCCTCAAGTGGTTCTTTAAACTGGGAACCAATAGATCCATGCATTAGAAGTCAGAAAGCAGAGGTAAAACTAAGTGATCCTAGATTTATACCATATTTCTAGGTCCAGGCTATCTCTTTGCTTTTGGAATTTTAAACCATTGAGAAAAAAGTTCAAGTTTCTTTTCAAATCATGGATTTCTATTTTATCAATCAACGGTTCAAGGAAAATGGAAGTGTCTGAGAACTGGAGAAGCTCAAACACATATTTATATATATAAAACTGTCATGAGATGGTGCTCACTGCACATCCCTAATTACACCCAGCAGAAATCTTTTAAGAAGAGTGATTTTGTCTCTTTAGCATAATGGGGTATCATTTTATCTATGTTCCAGTTCAGTAGATTTTCTTAATCCCAAGGTTTCACAAAGAATTCTCAAGGAAAATTATCATAATGTTCCCTATACCCAGTAACAATTCAGTATCAGCTTTAAGTTGGGATTTGCTGTTGGGAAAAGATATTTATTTAGACATTACGAATATGGAAATGATTGACTTTTTCATTTGGGTCTAAATAATTTAAAATACATATAAAATTAGTCCAAACACTCTTAGCTTACTGAATATTATCTTTTCATACTTAAAAATTTTGAAGACAGATATCTAGGGTTTTTTTCTACTTAGTGTTATTTTTACTACTTGAAAAACATATTTCTTCAACAAACTTTGAGTTAAAGAATGTTCAAACAGAACTCTCTTGCTTCAGTTTAGTTAAGGCTTCAAATCCAAAAAGAATGCCATAAGTTCCAGAACACCAACACAGGTCAAGCTAAAAGATTATGAAACCAGTTTTGCCATTCTTAGCTTATCATCCACTTTAGGGTATATGAGGAAAAGGTGAAAAGGTAAATAAGACCTTTAGCAAGAATTTCCTTAGAAAGAGTTGTCAGTCAAAATATGACCAACAGGCACATGAAAAGATGCTCAACATTACTAATTATTTTAAAAATGCAAATCAAAACTACAATGAGGTATCACCTCACCAGTCAGAATGGCCATCACTAAAAAACCTGCAAATAACAAATGCTAGAAAGGGTGTGGAGAAAAGGGAACCCTTCTATGCTGTTGATGGAAATGTAAATTGGTACAGTCAATCAGGAGAACAGTATGGAGATTCCTCAAAAAAACTAAAAATAGAATTGCCATGTGAGGAGCCTGGTAGGCTGCAGTCCATGGGGTCACTAAGAGTTGGACATGACTGAGCGACTTCACTTTCACTTTTCACTTTCATGCATTGGAGAAGGAAATGGCAACCCACTCCAGTGTTCTTGCCTGGAAAATCCCAGGGACGGGGAAGCCTGGTGGGCTTCCGTCTATGGGGTCACATAGAGTCGGACATGACTGAAGTGACTTAGCGGCAGTAGTAGGTGGACCTAGAGATTAGCATACTCAATGAAGTAAGCCAGAAAGAGAGAGACAAATACCATATGATATCACTTATATGTGGAATCTAAAATATGACACAAATGCACCTATCTGAAAAACAGACTCACATGAGAACAGACTTGTGATTGCTAAGGGAGAGAGAGAGTAAGGGAGAAAAGGATTGGGAGTTTGGGATTAGCAGATGCAAACTCATATACAGAATGGATAAACAACAAAGTCCTACCATACAACACTGGGAACTATACTCAAAATCTTGTACTAACTTATAATGGAGAAGAATCTGAATATGTATACCAATCATATATATTTAATCAAATCACTCTGCTGTACACCTAAAACTAACAACATCATAAACCAATTATACTTCAATTTAAAAATTAAAAAAGGAATTCTACCCATGAGGGCTGCCTATAGGAAAAAGTGACCTGAACAGGTAGACTCTATATACAGAAGACCACAAGAAGTCAAGGACTGAAGAGAAGCCTACACAGCTCCCCACAGAACAAAGAGCCACCAACTGAGCTTCAGGCTCACAGTAGGCCCCCAATGCAGGGTTCAACTACCCCCACCAAGCACCAGTTCTTTCGTACCCATTAACCTACTCTTCCCTAAGGAGGCTTGACAATGGAAGAATCACAAACAGCAGCTAGAAACAGGGAAAAGAAGAATTATGGATGAATGAAGAAACTGACTATGCTCTTCCAACAAACACACGCACGTGCACAACACACACACACACACACACACACACACTTTGGGTTTCCAGGAAGTCAGGCCCAACTTGGGGAAAGGGAAAAGTCATAAGTCTGAAGTTTTGATTTTAGATTGGACTGGACCTTTTAATACTTGAAGTAAAATAACCAGAAAAAAATCTGTAGGACTTTTCTGGATTTCAGCCATGAGCAAGGAAAATGAGTTAGAAGTGCAGGTTTACAGAGGTAGGGCGGGAAAGAATAAAGTTTCCGCTTACATGCCACTGAGTCCAACTTGTATGACACATCTGTTATATGCGTAAGGCTAGAAAGAAGTATTTAAAGATAAAAAGGTTACGCCCTTAGAGGATACAGTGAAGGCATAAAGTCACTTTCTGGAGTCTGTCCATGTCTACAGACAAAATATTATCTCAGTCCCTAACTTTATAGGCTGTGTTTTGAAATCTTGTATTTATGTGCTAAGTTTCTCTTCCCCTGCAGAGATGGTGTCATTGTTTGTTTAAACAATGAGTTTGGTATGAAATGGTAAATATCTTAAACCACACTTTTGCTAGGGATCACTGACTATAAAGTTGGACAGATGATCACAACACTCTAAAATTCTGGGGGAAAAAATATGTCCTGTTAGAAGGGGAACAGCAGAGACACTCATAATTTAGACCAGTAGTTTCCAATTACTTTGACTATGAGGATTCCTTTTAATGTCATCTGTGTATTGTTTATTCAATCTAGAAAGATAGTTAATGAACTCAACTGGACTATTATTTTTAGAGGTTAAAAAAACGTGCCCACTGTTACTCCATCAAACTTAGTTCTGATTCTGTCTCTTCTTTCCTTCTTTCATTTCTTCCTCCCTACCTCCTTCCTTTCCTCCTTCCTTCCCATCTTTTCTCCTTCTCTATTTTTGTCCTCCATCCCTGCTTTCCTCCCTTTCCTTCTTGTTTTTCTCCCCTTCAAAACCTTTATGGGTTTAGAGTGCAGGCAGACTTCTAATTATTCTTTTTTAAAAGATATGGCTATGTGGTGAATATGTAGAAAAAGAGGAGAATATACATAGACACACAGACTAATTCACTCCATAAGAATCTAAGAGCAGCAGTGTTTTGTTTTGTATTATCGTTGCCATGATATGAATGTTGGATGCAGTTGCTAGATGATTTGCCATATCCATTTGGGCTCATCATTCTCTGTTATTGATTCTGAAACACGATGGGAGCCTTTAGTAATCTAAAGAAAATTTTATCTTAATCGTTACTTTCTCAAACATAAACATTATTTCAAGATCAATGTTTATAATAAAGTTCTTCCATGAGTCCATCAGTATTTGATTCCTACCTCTTTTGAAGATGATTTTTGATGGAATTTGAATCCTATCCCTCTACTGTGGAAACCCCTTCCAGTCTGCCTGGCACTTGCACACCTCTGTGCAGTACCTTCTCAAGCATGCTGTTCCCCATTATTTGTATTCTAGGCACACTGGCTTTCTCTCAGGCCTTTAAAGATAGCTAGATCTTTTCTATCTCTGCACATGGTATTCTCTCTGCCTGAATCGTTCATCCCCTGGCTCTTTGCATGGCTGGCTCCTTCTCATACTTTAAGTCTATTAAATGTTACCTCCCCAAAGAGGCTTTCCTTGACCTTCTCATTTACTTATGCACCCCCTACTCTATTAATTTCCACCACCGTACCCTGTTTGAGTCTTTCATAATAGCACAATTGGATGGTACATATACTGCCTTTTTCACTTGTTTATGAAGTGTCTCTGACACAAGGCTGTAAACTCCTTAAAGGCATGAACCACTCCTGCATTGTTTGCCCTGAACACTCTACAGAAATCTATGGAAACTCAAGAAATATGTATGAAGTGGTGGGGGTGGGGAGGAGACAAAGGAAATGAATGAGAAAGGAAGGGAGGGAGGGAATTATGTGGGCATTTCTGAATCATTGGCTGTTGCTATTTCAAATATAAAAAGGTATAAAATAACATAACAAGTACTTATGCACTGCCAGTTGGTTTATTTGACAAATATGGTTGAAGTCCTATGCGCATCCCTTCCCTGTGCCCCATCTCTCCCTCCCCCAGGGGTAATCATTCTCTTAAACAATTTTTCATTACCATGCATATCTTTATACTTCTAATCACATATGAGTAAAATACCAAGAAAGATACATTTTATATGATTTTAACTCTATATGAATAACATTATTCTGTATATCATGTATTGCAACTTGTTTTCAAAAATCAAAAAGGTACCTTGCAAAAAACTTTTCTTAAAAGAAAATTGAAAATTTTATTTAAAGGGTATATACAATGTTCCTACTACAAAATTAGTCTAGTCAATAACGTAATGTTTATCCTTTTACAAAGAAACAGCAGTGAAGTTAACATGAAGAAAAAATAAATACTTTAAAATGTGGTAGAGAGCATTCTTATTGCTAAATTTGTGTAACTAATGCTCAGAAGATACAAAGGAAAGAAGGTAAACTCAAGATTAAATTGCCCAACCTTCAGAATGGGAGAAAATAATAGCAAATGAAGCAACTGACAAAGAATTAATCTCAAAAATATACAAGCAACTCCTGCAGCTCAATTCCAGAAAAATAAACGACCCAATCAAAAAATGGGCCAAAGAACTAAACAGACATTTCTCCAAAGAAGACATACAGATGGCTTACAAACACATGAAAAGATGCTCAACATCATTCATTATCAGAGAAATGCAAATCAAAACCACAATGAGGTACCATTTCATGCCAGTCAGAATGGCTGCAATCCAAAAGTCTACAAGCAATAAATGATGGAGAGGGTGTGGAGAAAAGGGAACCCTCTTACACTGTTGGTGAGAATACAAACTAGTACACCCACTATGGAGAACAGTGTGGAGATTTCTTAAAAAACTGGAAATAGAATTGCCATATGACCCAGCAATCCCACTGCTGGGCATACACACTGAGGAAACCAGAACTCAAAGAGACACGTGTATCCCAATGTTCATCGCAGCACTGTTTATAATAGCCAGGACATGGAAACAACCTAGACGTCCATCAGCAGATGAATGGATAAGAAAGCTGTGGTACATATACACAATGGAGTATTACTCAGCCATTAAAAAGAATACATTTGAGTCAGTTCTAATGAGGTGGATGAAACTGGAGCCTATTATATAGAGTGATGTAAGCCAGAAAGAAAAACACCAATACAGTATACTATCGCATAGATATGGAATTTAGAAAGATGGTAATGATAACCCTGTATGCAAGACAGAAAAAGAGACACAGATGTATAGAACAGTCTTTTGGACTCTGTGGGAGAGGGTGAGGGTGGGATGATTTGGGAGAATGGCATTGAAACATGTATAATATCATATGTGAAATGAATCACCAGTCCAGGTTCAATGCATGATACAAGATGCTCGGGGCTGGTGCACTGGGATGACCCACAGGGATGGTACAGGGAGGGAGGTGGGAGGGGGTTCAGGATGAGGAATGCATGTACACACGTGGCAGATTCATGTTGATGTATGGCAAAACCAATACAATATTGTAAAGTAATTAGCCTCCAATTAAAATAAATAAATTTATATTAAAAAACTACACTTCAAAAAAAAAAGAAACATAAAAATCTCAAACAATTTAAACTTACACCTAAAAAAATTAGAAAAAGAACAAATGAATCCCAAAGTTCATAGAAGGAAGATCAGAGAGGATAAATGAAATAAAGACCAAAAAGACAATAAAAAAAGATCAGTGAAACTAAAAGCTGGTACTTTGAAAAGACAAACAAAATTTGCAAACTGTTAGCTGACTCACTAAGAAGAATAGAAGGTTCTATTGAATAAAATCAGACTATTGCAATAATCTTGCAATAACTTTATATGATATCAGATGGTTACTAGACTTATTTTATTGGGGTGATCAATTTCATAATGTAAAAATACAAAATCACTATGTTGCCCACTTGAAAGTAATATAAACTGTATGTCAGCTACATTTCAATTTAAAAATTAAAAGAAAAAATATATTTTCACAATACTAAAAAAAAAAGTGCTAAGCAAAATATCATTATACTTATAAACGTATAGAGAAGTGCAGAACGGTCACCTTGGAAAAAAATACTTCTGAAAATATACAGATATGTCCTTTCAGTGATTCTCTACCCAGTTGTACACAGGCAACACTACAGTTTTCTCAAAAAGGGATTTCTAGTGAATTATAGCTTTTTAAACACTGCCCCCTAATGTTCACATGCAGCTTCTTCTGAAATGTTAAGAGGACCCTGCTAATAAAAATAATCAGGTCCTTCCTCCCCTGTGATCAGTCCAGCATTTTTGTCCTGCAGACCAGATTTCACAGACTGAGGCAGTCTCAACCACACAACTGTCAGAATGCATTACAGTAAATCTCCCGGCCATTCTAAGATTACTCTCATCAGTAAGAAGGCCAACATGTGAGTGAGAACAGATTATTTGTGCTTGGAAAGCACTGACAAGACATCAATACTGCTGGGAAACATCAGGCAAGTCCAGGATCCCAATAATAACATGTGCAACTTTAGACTGATCTAATCAGTCTTATTAAAAACTAAAAAACAAACATTTATTACCAAGAATATCAAACTTCTAAAAAAAAGAGAGAAATGGCCCTTGCTTTATATACACACAAACTCATGACTCACAAAGGAGGGTTGCTTCCAAAAGAATCTGTTGAAATTTCAACTCCCTGATGAGCAGATTTGTTCATGACTTTCACCACTGCAAATATGATCAACAACACATGAAAGAGAATAACAAAAATATATATTCTCAAGTAGAGCTGTTCAGTGTCTTGTAGTCACAAAGTCCATGTCATCACTTAACAATGATGTATGTCTAAACAGAAAAAGCATAGAAGCACTTAACGCTAAGTCAAGAAGCCTGAGTTTTAAACCCATTTTCCGTTAAATAGCTGTGTGACCTTAGGTCCCTTAGGTGTTCTGGATCTGTTTCCTTATCAGGAAATAAAAGAGAATGAGCTATGTGAATGCTTTTCTAATGACTGTCAGGAGGTGGGGAGAGGATTATAGAATCAGGAGAGCTGCTTTTTCAGACCACACCTGCCTCTCCACACCACCCCTTCACACCCCATCCCTGTTAGCAAAAAGCATGATACTCCCATTCTCCCCTTAGCTGAGAACCACTAGACTATATCAGGCTTCCCAGTGGCTCAACAATAACGAACCCGTCTGTAGTGCAGGAACCACAGGAGACACGGTTCAATCCCTGGGTTGGGAAGACCCCTGAAGGAGGAAATGGCAACCCACTCCAGTATTCTTGCCTGGAAAATCCCATGGACAGAGAAACTTGGTGGGCTATACAGCACACGGGGTCGCAAAGAATCAGACATGACTAAAGTGACTTAGCACGCACTGGATTATATCATCTATCTCCAAGGCCCTTTGCCACACTAAAATGTTAATACAGGATCTGAGAACTGGAAGAAAATTGAGAAATTCCCGTCACAAAACCAAGTCCAGAAGAACTTTTTATTCTAACCATAGTTAGATACAGCTGTGAAACTTGGGGGAGGTGTGAGGCTTTCCAAAGGGATTAGCATTTTATTTAGCTGGGTGATGTGATGAAATATTTTATTATTCTCAATCTTCACCCTTCCCAGATTCCAGGCCCTTTTCAATGTGACTTTGTAGTTCCTGTCACTGGAATAGTACACTGAACCACCTGTTGGTGTTAGGTTTGGCCAGATGACTTGCCTTGATCCAAGGAATATTAGCAGGAGTGACATGAGCAGAGAGAGGCCTTAAATGTGCTTGTGAGATTTTGTTCTCTTGTGCTCTTTCCCCATGAGGAGAACTTGCACTTGGTAGCCACTCGTGTAAGGAGTCTAAGACATGTGTGGAGCAGACCTGCAACTTGGAACCCAACCTAGCAAGTCTAGATGAACTGAATTCCAGCCAACCCACATTCACAAGAAGGAGAAATAAACACTTACTGTCATGTGGGATTTTGCATTTGGTAGTTACGCAGATTTTTTACAGCAGTAGGGTAATTCGGATAATAGTTCACCTATTTAATATTTTAGACCTCAACCTGTCCATTGTCTTGTGAGAGTCTAAGGAAAAATCTCACCCTCTCTGTCACTCATATAAGTATTGATATACAAAAAACAAAAGTGTGATTACACATCTATATAATAGTACATCTATATAATAGTACATCTGAAAAAGAGTCAGATGTGGTGCCAAAGATCTGCTATGAACAGAACCTATCCCTAGTGCTGAGTCAGAAGAGAAGTTAATGGCACCGGGCTCTTCATCCTATCTAAAATATCAGTCAGCCAAATATTGCAATTATGTTTATTTTATATAAAAATACCACCACATAAGATAATTTACCATGAAAAGCACACTTCATACTGAAGTAATATGTCCTAGTCAAAGTATTATATCAATTAACTGAATGAAGAGAAATAGGGGTATTTTGGTTATTATAATTTTACAAGTAATAAATATTTTTAAAATAACATTTTTGCAGCTTTTACAGTGAAACAAGATTTTCAGATAGGTATTAATTTTAAGATAAATTTACTGAAATATAAGAAGTAAAGTTTGCTTGGTTCCTTTTTTCAATATGTTTTTAATATACTAGTTTCCTTTGATAGCTCAGTTGGTAAAAAATCCGCCTGCAATGCAGGAGACCCCAGTTCGATTCCTGGGTTGGGAAGATCCGCTGGAGAAGGGATAGGCTAGCCATTTCAGTATTTTTGGGTTTCTCTTGTGGCTCAGCTGGTAAAGCATCTCCCTGCAATGCAGGAGACCTGGGTTCAATCCCTGAGTTGGGAAGATCCCCTGGAGAAGGGAAAGGCTACCCACTCCAGTATTCTGGCCTGGAAAATTCCATGGACTGTATAGTCCACAGTGTCACAAAGAGTCGGCCACGACTGAGAGACTTTCACTTTCACTTTTCTGTCTTAGGAAATAATCTAAGGCATAGTGACCTAACAGCAACTGAATATTTACTTCATGGTGTAGACTCTGTACTGTATGTGTGTGCTCAGTCACTCAGTCTTGTCTGACTCTTTGCAACACTACAGTCTGTAGCCCACCAGGCTCCTCTGTCCATGGGATTTTCCAGGCAAGAATACTGGAGCGGGTTGCCATTTCCTCCTCCGGGGTTAGACTCTTTAGGTACTTTAAATTAATGATCATTATATAGTGCTATGGACAAATTATATAAGAAATAACAAACTAGGCCAACAATGCCCTAAGCCCAGGCTATCCTCTGAAAGCGTCCTTGGAAAACGTAAACATAGCATTTACCACTTACCCTGAAAAGTGGTACTCTAAAAAAATTGCAACTATTAAAAACTCTTCAGTCAAGTTTCGATTATTTATTCATTGATTTAAGAAACTCCCTACCATGTGCTCTGCACTGTGCGTGGAACTGAAAATAGAACAAGAGCCGACAGGGACTTCCCTGACGGTCCAATGGCTAAGATTCTACGCTCCCAGTGTAGGGGGCCCAGGCTGGATCTCTGGTCATGGAACTAGATCCCACATATCTCAGCTATGATCCTGCATGCCGCAACAGATCGAAGATCCTGCAAGCCACAACTAAGACCTGGTGTAGTCAAATAAATAAATATTTTTTTTTAATAAAAGAAAAGAACAAAAGCCTGCAGGATAGTGGATGAGACAGACAAGAAAAGTGGCAAATACAAAATATGATCAACAACAGTCAACCCAACCTTCAGGGATCAAGAAAAAATGTCTGCACAGAAGCAGTGACAACAAAGGTGAGATCTAAAGGGCAAAGAGAGAGTCACTGAGTGTGGCAGAGGATCAGGGTTTCAAGCAATGGGAACATCGTGTGTAAATGTTTTGCCATGAGGGCGAGCATGGTGAATCTAGAAGATGCAAGGAATTCAGGTTCATATATTCTTTATGCTTTATGTTTTTCTGCCTAAACCATCTATGAAAATAAATGCTTTCCTCCCTTCACCTCTGGAGGTTCTCCTCCTACCTCATTGAAAATTCCTTCACAACCTCCTTCACTGTTTCATCATTATCTCCTAAACATCTACTACTTGGAATGCATCAGGCTCAAACACTCACACTCTCCTTTTTCTGTCTACACTCACTCTATAAACGATCAAACACAGGTTTCAAATACCATGTATTTGTTCATAACTAAAATTTTACATCTCCTGACAATTCGATCCAAGCAATTACCCTACATCTCCTCTTAGATACCTATAGCGATCTCAAGCTAGACTCTTGACATTCCAAATCCAAACTCTTGACATTCTCCCCACCAAAACATCTTTCCACAGTCTCACTCAACTCTGTAAACAGTAATTTTTCTGATTGCTCAGGCCAAAACCTTAGCGTCATCCTTAACTCCAGTCTTTCTCTGATACATCCCATCCATCTGAGAACCTTATCTACTTTTCTCAAAAACCTTCAGAATTCTATCACTTTTCAACTAGCTTGCTATCACCCTAATTCCTAATTCAAGTCCCCATCATCTTTAGTCTGGACTATTTCAATAGTTTCATAACTATTCTTCCACTTCTACCCTGCACTCAACAATCTATTCTCAACATAGTAGCTAGAGTGATCCTTTTAAAAATACATCAGATTGTACCATTCCTCTGCTTAAAACTCTCTATTATCTTACAAACTCACTCAAAGTAAAAGCCTAATTCTTTAAGAGCAGTCCACAAGTCTTTACTAGCCACCATCTCTCTTATTTTCTTTCTATTACATTTCCCTTCATTTACTGTTTCAGCCCTCCTTGCAGGCCCTCAAATATGCCCAATGCAGTCTCAGCTCAGGTCCTTTGCACTTGCTGATCCCTTTGCCTGAAACCCTCACTGCCAACATCTATATGATTCACTCCTTTATTTCATTCAAGTCTCTGCTTAAATGTTCCCATTATCAATGAAGCCTTGTCTCACCTCCCAGTATAAAACAGACTATCCTTCCCTCATCTCCCTTGTCCTATTTGTCTCTAGACTCAACTACAAAAAAAAACAAAACACAAAAGAGAATCTGTTTACTTATTTAATATCTCCCTAACCTAGAATGTAAATCTGCTGTAGAGCATGAATATGTGTTACTCACTGCTGTATCTCAGAACCTTAGAATACTGCCTGGGGGATCACAGACTTGCAGTAAATATATTTGGTGGATGAATTAATAAAAGCTGAAAATATTATCAATTATTCTCATAAATGCTATTACTATAACTTTATATTTTAAGAATAATTTTTAATACTATATCCCTAATTAATAGTTAAGTGCTTATAAACTATGTAAAGATAACTAATTCAATATTTTTCCCTTTAGCCTAAAGACATAAACACACACACACAGTTCACCACCAAGAGCTGAACAACATAGAATACTTTATAGCACTCTTTTTCTTTACTTGGCTTAGTACCTTTGAATATATTGAAATGATATGTTGAGTTACTGTGCTATCTTAGAGCCAATGAATATTTCACCTGTAATTCTATATATGAGTTAATAATAGTACTCTGTTGGTATTTGCCAAATTTCTATAGAAAAATTTCTGGTAAAGAATCTGCCTGCAATGCAGGAGACCAGGGTTCGATCCCTGGGTCTAGAAGATTCCCTGGAGAAGGGAATGGCAACCCACTCCAGTATTCTTGCTTAGAAAACCCCATGGACAGAGGAGCCTGGTGGGTTGTTCATGGGGTTGCAAAGAGTCGGACACAACTGAGCAACTAACACTTTCACAGGCAGACAAATTCACAGAAGAAATAAAAACAGCCAGTAAATATATGAAAAATGTTCATATGCATTAATGTTCTTTAATGATTAATTTTCAACAACCTAAAATGGCTTGGCAGGGAAGGAGAGCAGAACCACTTTGAGAAAACCAGTGCTAGTGAGAGGTTTCTTATGTACAGAAAGACACAGAACCTGGAAAACCTCCTCACTGACAAGGGTGTGGGGTGGCAATACCTGTGATGGAACAGTAGACAATGTGAGGTGCAATCTCGTCTATATCTTCATAGCCCAGCCCCATCGCAGACAGTTTGCCAGGGACGTAATTCTCTACAAATACATCACAAACAGCCGCAAGCTGAAGGAAGAAATGAAGACAAGTCAGACTTAAGGGACTCCCTAACTTTCAACCAATCCCCACATGAATTCTGATTTCAGTAAACACAATTATCCTCACTTTCTAAAAGCTCAGAAAAATCACAGGAAAAGTAGAATTACAAAGTGTAATTAGATAGACATGAAGGCTCTAATCAACTACTTGAGGTATGACTGTCAATTAAACAATGGCTATTAAAATGTTCAGTTAATACCATAGTGTTAATTCTGCTTACATTAAATGTAAGAAATATCTAGGCTGTATGGTCTGTCCAAGTATATTCTCAGAAATTTAAAAAATTAGACTATAAGGACATAAAATACATGAAAAATATTTTTTAACTCCTTTAAAACTAAAAACATCTTTACAACCCTATCCTTATCCTTATCCTTATCCTTATATTACATGATACATTACATCATTACAACATGTACATATTGGCATCTAACACTTGTAAACTCTTGTCAATTGCTTTCACACTTTCCAGATGCTTCCTTTCCAAAGAGTTTTAAATGTATTTAATGAATGACTAAAAAAAAAAAAATGCTAAACTATAACTCAGTAAATCAATAACTGTCAGAAACAAGACCCCAATTTTGATTCCCAGATTACTACTATATGAAATAGAGGAAAACAAACCACTGAAACCTTAAACTTCTTTTCAAAATCTCAATTGTGTCTACGTATCTTCTGAAAATATCACAAAAATTGTACGAGGTCATATAGAAAAATTCATGACATAATTCTTAACCATATCCAAGTGCCTAATAACTATTCAACAATTTTTTAATTGCCATGTAACATAGATACATTCTCACACACACAAACTAATGAAATAGAATAAGTCTGGGCCAGGGTAGACAAACTTTTTTCCATAAAATGTCAAACAACAAATACTTTAGCCTTTCCAGGCCACATACATTCCCCGTCACATATTTATTTTTCTTTAATGATCTTTAACAATGTAAAATTCATGCTTAGTCCATGGGCTATGCAAAACAAATCGGACTTGGTCCACAGTCTGCCAACTTCTGCTCTAGATGGAAAATAACTGAATTTACATAAACTTTAGATGGAAACATAAATAAATGGAGTGCCTGTTTGTTATGTTGTCAACAAATTTGGAGTGGATACATGGAACTATTTGACTTAACAAAACTTAGGGAGAGGGGATCTTAGGAGGCATCTCAGGGAAATAAACTGTCATCCTCCAGATCTCCTGAAACAGAGGTACTGGAGATCCAGGTGACCACCTGTCAGAAAAGGAATGATAAATACATTAAGATACAGGACAGAGAAGAACAGATTCCAGGTATGCACTCCAAATCTCAAGCCATACAGACATCCTTTCCAAATTTCAGGTGCCAATTAACTTTTGAGATGCTTCTCATATGGGCAGTATGCTCCAGGGACAGCCCAAGTTGAGATGTGTTTATTTACTGTTAATGATTCTAACAATTCTACCAAGTATTGCTTGGAAATGTGGAGGGAGAGTGGGTGTTAGTATAAATAAAACACAAGGCTACAGTTACACTTCAATTTGTTCCACATACTGTTCTGAGTTTCTGTCTACTACTTACAAAGCTCTCCTGTGGGCACTAAAGAAAACAAATGACATCAAATACACCTAGGCTTCTATACCAGTCATCTCCTGGCTGCAGAACTTGAATGGCACATATATTAACAGTATAGTAGGCAATGGCACCCCACTCCAGTACTCTTGCCTGGAAAATCCCATGGGCAGAAGAGCCTGGTAGGCTGTAGTCCATGGGGTTGCTAAGAGCTGGACACGACTGAGCGACTTCACTTTCACTTTTCACTTTCATGCATTGCAGAAGGAAATGGCAACCCACTCCAGTGTTCTTGCCTGGAGAATCCCAGGGATGGGGGAGCCTGGTGGGCTGCTGTCTATGGGGTCGCACAGTCGGACACGACTGAAGTGACTTAGCCTTAGCCATACAGTACCTTATGCAAATGACATTTGATAAATTATTTTTAATTTTAAAAACTCTGGGTGTTCCTCAAAAAGTTAAACACTGAATTACCATATGACCCAAAGATGCCATTCCTAGGTAAATACCACAAATATTTGAAAGCAGGGACTTGAACAGGTACTTATACCCAAATGTCCATAGCAGCATTATTCACAATAGCCAAAAGGTGGAAACAACCTAAGTAGTCATCAATAGACAAATGTTCCCATCCATAAATTCGAATCTTTTTAAGTCATACAGAGGAACAAAGTTCTAATACATGTCACAACATGGATGAAACTTGAAAACATTATGCTAAGTAAAATTAACCAGACACAAAAGTACACACATTGTATGATTTCACTTACATGAAATATCTAAAATAGGCAAGTTCATAAAGACAGAAAGTAAATTAGAGGTTATCAGAAGCTGAGCGAGACGGGAGTGAAGAATTATTGTTTAATGGATACAGAGTTTGTTTGGGGTAATGAAACATATGGGAAATACATAGCAGTGAGGGTTATACTACATTATGAATGTAATTAGTGCTACTGAATTGTGTGGTATAAATGGTTAAACCACATTTTTATGTTATATATGTTATACCACAATAAAAATTATTTTTGTAGGCATTTGTATTTTTAGATTTAAAGTTTTGTAGGGTATTTGTATTTTTAGATTTCTATAGGATCATAAGTTATATTTCAAATCACATAAAATAGTCAGATGAATCACAAATTCATCTGAATTTGGTGAATTCAGATGATTCATCAGCTTCCAACTTGATTTGATCAATTTTCAGTAAGACAAGAAAATAAATGTAATGAATAAGCTATGCTAATACAAAAGTATTCAGAATGGATAAAGTAAACAAAAAACATTTTAAAAACCAATATACATAATATTATGTTTATCGGGAGAAATGAGCATACAAGGACATAAAGAGATTTTATATTATATGCTAAAATAGTGATCTTTTGCCCATGAACAGACATTACTTGTGTAACAATAGAAAAAAAAAAATTAAGCTAAAGAGAGCTGTGCTCTAAAAAGAGTCAGTAGTCTGACTCTATAAAGTTATAAGAAAAATACAGAAAAGTTGAGTTTAGGAGCTAAAGAGTTCTACTGATAAAGATGCCCAGTAACTTTTTAAAAAATATTTATTTCTTTATTTGGTTGTGCCAGATCTTAGTTACGGCACATGGGAACTTCTGTCTGCAACCTGTGGGCTTTTTAAGTTGTGGCATCCAAACTCTTAGTTGCGGCATGTGGGATCTCGTTCCCTAAGTCAGGCCCCCCTGCACTGGGAGTGCAGAATCTTAGCCACTGGGCCACCAGGGGAGTCCCCCAGTAGCTTTTATTATTACACAAGATTTCAATACGTATGCATTTGATATTTAATGATAAAATATCCCTGGAAAAGTACATAGCACATAAGTTATTCTTTTCTCCATTTTATAAACATTTCTTTTAAATAAATGTATACTAGCTACTCGGAGAAGGCAATGGCACCCCACTCCAGTATTCTTGCCTGGAAAATCCCATGGATGGAGGAGCCTGGTGGGCTGCAGTCTATGGGGTCGCTAGGAGTCGGACACGACTGAGCAACTTTACTTTCACTTTTCACTTTCATGCATTGGAGAAGGAAATGGCAACCCACTCCAGTGTTCTTGCCTGGAGAATCTCAGGGACGGGGGAGCCTGGTGGGCTGCTGTCTATGGGGTCGCACAGAGTCGGTCACGACTGAAGCGACTTAGCAGCAGCAGCAGCATACTAGCTATTTTCGAGATACTGATTCTTGGTGAGTCTGCCATATGACATATTCTCCTTCTCTCTCTTGTTTTGAGAGAACTCATTTCAAGAACAGGTATGAAAAAAAAAAAAAAAAAAAAGAACAGGTATGTTCCCTAAAGTATTAGCTAAGGCATTTGTTAAAATTCTAAACAGTGCAGTGCTGAAATCAGACACATCAGAAATCACCCTGAGTTTTATGGATCTCCACACTATCTACAAGGTTTATACAAGTCAACTGCTTCAGTGGAGACCAAACATTTATCACATTTCCCTGATATAAGAATTTACTATGAAATAAAGTGAGAGGGAAAAACAACTTAGTCCTAGTTTTACTGGTGATCACCTCTTCCTCACTGAGGTGTTCACAAATCAACTAATAATATTCTAGAATTTTGCCCACAATTAAAAAAAAAAAGTACAATTTTGCGTGTTGGAGAAGTCATCATCCTTTTCATTTCTTCTGGGAAAAAAAAAATCTTTCCACTCACAGTAAAAAAAAAATTAAAATCAATTGAAATACCAGATATTAATTCTGAGTTGTTTTCATTAGATATAATTTAGGAACACATTGGAGGAACAAGACAAGGAATAAAGGGGAATAATGATAATAATTTAACTACATTTATCTGTTTAAAAAAATCATAAAATAAATTTTAAATGTACGTCCAAGGATGTTCTTACTCATATGAGATGTATTCTGCAATCAAACACTATCCCTGAGCTCTACCCCCAGGAGATATCTTCTGAAGGATTTAAAGGCAAAGTTTCATGATGTCTTCTACTTACTTTGAAATGAAAATCAAAACTACAGTGAGGTAACACCTCACACCAGTCAGAATGGCCACCACCAAAAAAGCTACAAACAATAAATGCTGGAAAGGATATGGCGAAAAGAGAACCCTCTAGCACAGTTGGTGAAAATGTAACCTGATATAGTATGGAGATTCCTTTAAAAACTAAGAATAAAACTACCATATGACCCAGCAATCCCACTACTGGGCATATACCCTGAGAAAATCATAATTGAGAAAGACACATGTACCCCAATGTTCACTGCAGCATTATTTACATAGACAAGACTTGGGAGCAACCTAGATGTCCATCAACAGATGAATGAAAAAAGAAGTTTGGTACATATATACAATGGTATATTACTCAGCCATAAAAAGGAATGAATTTGAGTCAGTTCTAGTGAGGTAGATGAACCTAAAGCCTGTTATACAGAGTGAAATAAGTCAGAAAGAGAAAAACAAATACTGAATAAAATTTCCAAAATGAATATATATGGAATCTAGAAAAATGGTACTGATGAACCTGTTTGCAGGGCAGGAATAGAGACAGAGATGGAGAGTAGACTTGTGGACACAGAGTCCACAAGGAGAGGGAGAGGATGAGATGACTTGAAAGAGTAGCACTGAAACATATATATTACCATATGTAAAACATATGGTAATGTTTTACATATGTGAGCTAGTGGGAAGCTGCTGTATGACACAGGGAACTCAACTCGGTGCTCTATGACAACTTAGAGAGGTGGGATGGAGGTGGGAGGGAGGTTCGAGAGGGAGGGGACATATGTATACTCACAGCTGATTCATGTTGCTACATGGCAGAAACCAACACAACATTATAAAGCAATCATTTGTTGTGTTTGTTCACTCCATAAAGACATATCTGACTCTTTGCAACCCCATGGACTATACCACACCAGGCCTCCCTGTCCCTCACTATCTGCCAGAGTTTGCACAAGTTCATGTCCATTGAGCTGGTGATGCTATCCAACCATCTCTTCCTCAATTATCCTCCAATTAAAAATAAATAACTTTTAAGAATTTGGATTAAAGCGGAGAGAAAAAAAAATAAAAGCTGTCATTCACCAACTGAAAACAAATTTTAAGAATTCATTGTACTATTCCTGCAATTTTTCTGTATGTTTGAATTTTTCCTGATAAGATTTTGGGGGAAAATAAGACCCATGACACTGCTCTACTGGCCATGATTCATACTCACAACATGGATATAAAACTTATGAACAGTATAACTAGCTGAAAGCAATAGATTTATGACCCAAGAAAATCTATTTAAGTTTAGTTACTTGAAATGTACTTCATTGTTATCAATCAGATCTGAAGAGAAACCCTGCCCATAAAGTTACAATTTAAACCTATCACAGTATGCTAGAAGACATAGGCAGTATCCAAAGAGAGTGAGAAAGACAACTCAGCAAATTCATTTCTTTTGGTTAGAATCATACATGTAGGCCTAAAATACTCTAATGTACACTGATGTCTTGAGAGCAAAAGCTATGAATTCCATCTAACACTTTAGATGGAAAAAGCACATCTAACACTTTAGATGAATAACTTTAATGAACTTGTAAAGTATTTTTTAAATCAAGCCTGAAATCTTCACTATTCAGGATAAAATATCAGAATATTCTCTCAGTAAGTCACTTCAGTTGCTCAGTCGTGTCCAACTCTTTGCAATCTGATGGACTACAGCACACCAGGCTTCCATGTCCATCAGAAACTCCTGGAGCTTGCTCAAACTCATGCCCATTGAGGCAGTGATGCCATCCAACCATCTCATCCTCTGTCGTCCCCTTCCCCTCCTGCCTTCAATCTTTTTCAGCATCAGGATCTTTCCCAATGAGCCTGCTCTTTGTATCAGGTGCCCAAAGTTTTGGAGTTTCAGCTTCAGCATCAGTCCTTCCAATGAATATTCAGGACTGATTTCCTTTAGGATTGACAGGTTTGATCTCCCTGCAGCCTAAGGGACTTTCAAGAGACTTCTCCAACACCTCAGTTCAAAACCATCAATTCTTCCGCACTTTCTTTATAGTCCAACTCTCACATCCATACATGACTACTCAAAACACCATAGCTTTGACTAGACGGACCTTTGTTGGCAAAGTAATGCCTCTGCTTTTTAATATGTTGTCTAGGTTGGTCATAGCTTTTCTTCCAAGGAGCGTCTTTTAATTTCATGGCTACAGTCACCATCTGCAGTGATTTTGGAGCCCCCAAAATAAAGTATTTCACTGTTTCCATTGTTTCCCCATCTATTTGCCAAGATGTGATGGGACCAGATGCCATGATCTTAGTTTTCTGAATGTTGAGTTTTAACCCAACATTTTCACCCTCTTCTTTCACTTTCATCAAGAGGCTCTTTAGTTCTTCTTCACTCTCTGCCATAGGGTGGTATCATCTGTGTATCTGAGGTTATTGATATTTCTCCCAGCAATCTTGATTCCAGCTTGTGCATCACCCAGCCCGCAATTTCACAGGATGTACTCTGAATATAAGTTAAATAAGCAGGGTGACGATATACAGCCTTAACAGACTCCTTTCCTAATTTGCAACCAGTCTGTTGTTCTATGTCCAGTTCTAACTGTTGCTTCTTGACCTGCATACAGATCTCAGGAGGCAGGTAAGGTGATCTGATATTTCCATATCTTTAAGAATTTTCCACAGTTTGTTGGAATCCACACAGTCAAAGGCTTTGGCATAGTCAATAAAACAGAAGTAGATGTTTTTTTGGAACTCTCTTGCTTTTTTGATGATCCAGTGGATGTTGGCAATTTGATCTCTGGTTCCTCTGCCTTTTCTAAATCCAGCTTGAACACCTGGAAGTTCACAGTTCAAGTACTGTTAAAGCCTGGCTTGGAGAATTTTGAGCATTACTTGACTAGCATGTGAGATGAATGCAATTGTGCGGTAGTTTGAGCATTCTTTGGCATTGCCTTTTTTTGTGATTGGAATGAAAAGCTAAGGCTTAATGAGTGCTAACTATGGCAGGCACCCTTCTATACATTTTATACATATTCATTCAATTCTAACAACCCTAAGAAGTGGGTATTATTGGACTTCTCTGGCGGACCAGTGATTAAGACTCTGCGCTTTCACTGCATGGGTCACAGGTTTGATCCGTGGTCAGGGAACTAAGACCCCACATGCCACTCAGCTATATAAATATAAAATAAAAACCTTTTAAAAAGTAGTTATTATTATTGCCCTCATTTTACAAATAAGGGAACTGATACATAAAGAAGTTAAGTAACCTGTTGAAGTCACATGGCTAGCAATTAAAGAAGGCAGGATTTAAATCCTAGAAGAGAACACTAAGGTATGCCCCTAACCACCATGCTTCCCTGTCCCCTCAAGGAAAGATGCCAAGATCAGGTCTGGATGCATTAACTATCTGAATAAATGTTAGAAAAAGATTGGGCTCTACAGTGATGTAGACCCAGGGTTCAAATTTCAGCTCTTCCCTTTATCAGTTCTGTGATCTTTAGACAATCATTCAAGCCCCTTGAGACCCATTTTGCCTCTTGTGAAAATGAGGCTATAATATGTCATTTACAAAGCAAATTATGAAGATTTAGGAAAATAATATTAGCAAAGTGCTCAGGCCTAAGATCTGATGCAAAGCAGGCACTCAGTCAATAGACAATAGTACCATAACTAAACACTCTGACACCATGGAGAAATGTCATACACAATATACCAGAAATTATAAAGCAAGTTATACTTATTGTAAAAGCACTTAAACTCTTGGACTGCAAGGAGATCAAACCAATCAATCCTAAAGGAAATTAGTCCTGAATATTCATTGGAAGGACTGAGGCTGAAGCTGAAACTTCAATACTTTAGCTACCTGATGTGAAAAGCCAACTAGTTAGAAAGTTGGCTAAGAAGGCAGGAGGAGAAGGGGACGACAGAGGATGAGATAGTTGGATGGCATCACCGACTCAATGTATGAGTTTGAGCAAGCTCCGGGAGATGAAGGACAGGGAAGCCTGGCATGCTGCTGTCCATGGGTTTCCAAAGAGTCCAACACAACTGAGTGACTGAACAGCAACAAACTCTTCAAAGACATCTATAGCAAAATTTCAGACTGCCAACAAAATCATGTTTTAAACACTTTTACTCTGATATTCAAATCCCTAATTACAACCCAGGGGGTAAGATGCCTTCTACAGAGCATACTGTACCTCTTTGATGATTTTCACCCCTTTTGGATCCTTGATATTAACAGCTATACTCTAAAAATTAAAAATAAGCATATTAAAATAATATCATAAAGATGTTTCTTTATGATAAAAAAATTACTGATAGTTCACTAAGAGAGCCATTCATATCATCAATTCTCTTCTTAAAGTAAATGTATTTTCCTCAGAAAGAAACATTTAAATCATTTTTACTGATTTTATTTGCAATTTGGATATGTTAAAATGATAGCAAGGATTACAGTAAAATAATTTCAAATAATGATCCCAAATATAAATAATAAGCAATCTCCAAAAGAATAACAAACATAAAAGAATCAAGTGATTTCTCTCCTTAATAAAATTATTTCCATTCAAAATCATTATAAATTCTCACAATATGTTTTGAGTTAATAGAAAAGGAAAATAAAAAGGTCTACTGTTTCTATTTGGTAACTGGCAAATGAATAGAATAAAACTTCACTTCTTGAAAATATTACTTATATCCACAAAAAAAAGGGTAGAAATAAATGAGCCACAATGCTATCAAAAGTTTTGTTACTACAAGAGGATTATAGAAAGAAAGCAAAAAGGGGGTAATATTCTTACTTTTTTATTTCGGTTAACACTGAGAAAATAAGTACTTTCTGTCCCCACAAAAGGTGGACCCCAAGTTCGTGTATCATCACCAGCTCCTGAAAATAACAGCATGAGCTATTTTAACCTTGGAACATCACGAGACATTTCAAACCAACAAATTTACTCATTGATGTGTTCACAGATGACTACGAAGATCAGCTTAGTTCAGTGGAATTAGCAATCTAAAGGAGCCATGGGAGCTTGTTAGAACTGCCCAAATTCTTTCCCTGTTCATGTAAATCACTAAATACTCCCATAACTTCTTTCACTAAAACCCAACCCTGAAAGTAAAAATCCAGAACAGAATATCCAAATGCCTTAAGATACATAAACAGCAAGTTTGAGGGGAAAAAATTACTCTCCTTGTTTGATTCAACAAACAAGTCAGCTCTTTCAGTGTTTTTGGCATTAAATGTGCAAACAAAGTGTTAGGTGTGTAAAGGATTTTTGTTATACATAATTTAAATCAGAAAAATGATAAGTAAGTCTTTATAAAGTGGTATTTGAGGCTAGGTATAAAATAATGATAAATAAATCTATTTTTTAAAATCCTGCAGTAATAAATCAGAAAAAGCAAAATAAGCAACTGAGTAGCAAATATAAATAATTTAAAATACTAGCTTAGAATAAAATTTCAAGGTCTTGCTTCACAGTAAAATGTTTAAAACCATCAAAATTAGGGTATTTTCTTTGAGACATCTGTGTCAAATGACCTGAAAAGTACTTGTGTTTGATTCAAAGACAACACTATAGAGTTACAGAAAAAAGTTTTCTTTGCACAAAAAGCAAACAATGTAGATGGAACAGAGAAGGTGAATTAACAATTAATAGGCACAAATTAGTATCACTTAAATTAAAAATGTATAAGTTCAATTAAATATAGATAATTAGAAACTCATCACTACCTAAGTATTACTAGCCCCTCCAATAAGAGATCATTTGTGAGTATGGGCTAAAGTTTAAATTCTAATCTCATTTAAATGATATAGTTAATTTATTAGGCCATTAAACTTTACCCACTGAAACTGATAAAGAAAAACAGACACAGCCTTTTAGAAAACAAAACAGATGCTAAACAATAGACTCCTTGATTTAAGAAGAAAAACAAAAAGGAAAAAAACCTCACAAGAGAAGGGGAGAGAACAAGAGGAGATAAGAAGCATTAGTTCTAACTGGGGATGAACTGGAAACAACACAAAGCAATAAATGCTAAGTATCAAACTGAACACATGTTCAAAACATCAGGGGAAAAAACAAAGTGCAAGAGTCCACAAAAACAACCTCCCAGTAATAGACCAGTTAGAGTCTTCATGGAAAATGTATGTGTGAATATGAATCTCCAAGGCCAGCCAGGACCTCCCAGAGTCAGGAGACAGTCCAGCCACTTCTATTTTTCTGAACGTCTCAATACATTAAAAAAAAATTTTTTTTAAGGAAGCAACATCAAGATAAGGTTTATATTAGCTTATTTTAAATGATCACATTCATCTCTCGGGTGGAGATAATGTCAGAAATCTAAATTGGAGGCCCACATGGCTTTCCTGGGGGGCTTCCCCAGTGGCTCATGGGTTAAAAAAATCTGCCTGCAATGGAGGAGATGCAGGTTTGATCCCTAGGTCAGGAAGATACCCTGTAGGAAGGCACAGCAACCCACTCCAGTATTTCTGTCTGGACAATCTCATGGATAGAGTCTGGCAGTCTGTATAGTCCATGGGGTTGCACAGAGTCAAACACAACTGAAGAATCAAGCATGCACACACACATGGTTTCCCTACCAGACCTGTCCCTAGTGTATGCTGTTGGTGGTGGTGGTGGTGGTGGTGGTGTTTAGTTGCTAAGTCTTATCCAACTCTTTTGCAAGCCCATGGACTGCAGCCCATCAGGATCCTCTGTTCGTGGGATTTCCCAGGCAAGAATACTGAAGTAAGTTACCATTTCCTTCTCCAGGGGATCTTCCCAACCCAGGGATCAAACCCACATCTCCTGCATGTGGTAGACTCTTTACCACTGAGACACCAGGAAAGCCCATCCCTAGTATGTAATCTCTAGTATATAAACCAGGGTTTAAGAGAAGCAGAAAGGGAGTGCTAATGGCACATGAAAGGTTAAAGGTCACAAGCTTGTAAAACTAGCAATTTGAGAAACATGTTTTATTTGACCACACACTATTTAAAGTTTTTAACTATCTGCCATGATTTCAAAATCCAGAAGCAGTAGATAAAAATTCAGACTACTTTTTTTAAATGATATTTCAAAATATTCATTCATTCAGAAAAGATTTATTGGGTGCCTACTAGGTCACAAGCACCACTCTCTGCAGAGCAGACACAGCAGTAAATAAAGACAACTTTGAAGTAACAGCAGCATCATTTGATGCCCAGCCCACTTCATTCATTTAGGTTACCTGCCTGGCCCTGTCGGCACACAGTTTACACTCACCAACAAACTCGAAAAAAAGAAGAAAAAAATATACTTAAGCTTGATATGTTCTTTGATTAGTCAAGTAAGAATAATCTAAGTCCCAAGTCAGAAAACTACAGCCAAATTTAATTCAAAAACTAGAGAAAGTGGAAGTGTGAAAGTGCTAGTTGCTCAGTCGTGTCCGACTCTTTGTGACCCCATGGACTGTAGCCCGCCTGGTTCCTCTGTCCATGGAATTCTCCATGCAAGAACACTGGAGTGAGTGGCCATTCCCTCATCCAGGGGATCTTCCCAACTCAGGGATCGAACCCAGATCTGCACTGCAGGTAGATTCTTTACTGTCTAAGCCACCAACCAAATTTAATTTAAGAACTGGAGAAGTGGACACTAAAAAAGACTAACTCTCTACTAAAATTTGAAAATACTGCCAAATCACTTTACCCTCATGTCTGTTGAATAATTATCTCAGAAAAACAAAATATATGAACATTAAAATGTGCTGAGCAGAAGGGTTAAAGGAAAGAGAGAAATTAGTTAGGAAAAGAGCAATGAACATCTGCTAGGAAAAAAGTTTGATGCCTAGTGTGTAGCTATGGGACTTAATAAAGTTCTAAATAAGGAAAGGGTCCCCCAGGGTGGAAAGGGAAAAAATAACAAAGGAGAAACAGGTCTAAGCAAATAGGGAAGAGTGATTCCTAAAATTAATAAAAATACAGTCATTCCTTCATTATCCTCGAGGGTTCCAGCACCAACGAGGACTCCAAAATTGGTGGATGCTCAAGTCCTACAACTGGCCCTCTATACCCACAGGTACAGTACCCCCAATTCTACCAAACACAGATCATTAAAGTTCACAAGTCCACAGACTCAACCAACAAGACACAAAGGGCCAACTGTACAAATATTTAACCTAGAGACCAAGGGAAGTAGCAAGAGAAATTAGATTGACTATTCTACCTGTAAATGGAAGACCCCATGGCTGAAATTAGAAAGTATGTGACATTGAAACTGGACAGCAATGTGGTAATTAGAAGTTTTGTGGTAACTGTTAAACAAAGAAAGAAAAAAACATGTTCAGCTAGAAAGTGAACATTATTCAGCATGTATCCAGCAATGACCAAAAGCAATAAATATCACAGACTGGATAAACGAAGCACTATTTCTGGAAAGCAGGATTTACCAGGCTCTTCTATCACCTGGAGCCTGACAAAGACAGGGTCAGAAAAATGTAATATAAAATATGTAATATTCCTCATGCTGATCACAGAATCTTCTGCTAACTGCTTGGGCCTCCTAAGAAGATTTAGCAGAAAGTTGAATCTTCCAGATCAGGTATTCAACTTTATAACGTTTAATCACTTACAGTGAATTCATATGTTGATGTAATTGCAATCTAGTCTCTTATGGGTCTAATAGAAACATGCACACTATTCAAGAAGGCTGGACCATTTTCATTGATTTGGGAATTCTGTTCCAAATCCATAAGCATCAAAAAAAAATTTTTTTTTTTTTGCCATGGTACATGGCGTATGGGATGTGGAATCTTAGTTCCTAGATCAGGGATCAAACCAGTGCCCCCTGCAGTAGAAGCACAGAATCCTGACTATCAGACCACCAGGGAAGTCCCAGCATGAGATCTTGAAAGATAAATAATAACACTGATTTTTGAAACCTTCCAAAACAAGCTGTTTATGAGACGATGCAAAGAACGTGGACTCCTGGTTTAAGTGCTTATTAGAGAGAAAGGGAACGTAATACGACACTTTTCTAAGTAGCTTCATCAACAGCAACATGCATTAAACATCAAAGAGTTGAGAAGGCACCAAATAAGAGTGAGAATTATGCACTCAGTATAGGTTTATTTGGTGGACAAAGGGAAGAGAAGAAAGGAAAGTTGTCAGATGAAAAACATAAAAGCAAAGAATTCACCTTAGCTTCAGTGTTGTTTCCTCAAAATATTTCAAAGTATGAAATGGGAAAATGTTTCTTTTATTAGAAATAGAAAATAATGACTTAGGTTGGGGTATTTGGGTTCCTTTTGGAAGGACTTTGATTCCTTTCCTTCCTCCTTCTTCTACAACCTATTTCTCCCCTCTTCCCTTCCCCTGGTCCCTGGCTCCCCTTCATCCCACAGTGAGGGAAAGTGGCCAGGCTCACTCTAACCTCCGTGTCAGCAGCAATTCCTGTGTGGGGCTCAAGAGGACCAGGATCAGAGATTAATGTCCCAACACTCCTTACTAGCTGTGTGACCGTGGACAAATCCCTTCATCTCTCTGGGTCTCTGTGTCCTTATTTATAATCTAGGAATAATAACAGGTGACAGGTTGTTGGAAAAATTGAATAAATTAATATAGGCAAAGTGCTTAGAACAGTGCCCGGCACTAAATGTCATTAGCATCGCTGTTATATTGCATGTCAGCTTACCAGTGTGCTTAGTCGCTCAGTCGTGTCCAACTCTTTGTGACCCCATGTACTGTAACCCACCAGGCTCCTCTGTCCATGGGGATGCTCCAGGCAAGAATACTGGAGTGGGTTGCCATGCCCTCCTCCTGGGGATCTTTGTGACCCAGGGATCAAACCCAGGTCTCCCACATTGCAAACGGATTCTTAACCGTCTGAGCCAGCAGGGAAGCCCCGGTGTTTCTAATAGAGGCTTACAGAAACTGGCTTAGGGCTCAACCCTTGGCATGTAAAGAGTAGAAAGAGATCTAACTTTAGTATAGCTTCAGAGGAAAATAAAGAATGGAGAAGAAAAATAATCATTTCATTTCAATTCTTTCCTCGTCCCACATACAGGTACATGGATATTTAAAGAACTATTAAAAATATTTATTAGCTTGTTTCTATGTTTTAAAGAGAACAGTTTTACCTGGTCTTTCCACTTTTATAACTTCTGCTCCAAGATCTCCTAAATTCATAGTAGCAAAAGGTCCCGCCAGTACTCTACAATGTTAACAGTGATAAATAAATTCATTACCATCTTTAAGATTTTTATATTTATTTGTTTCTTTTTTTTTTTTTTTTTTTAATTTTATTTTATTTTTAAACTTTACATAACTGTATTAGATTTGCCAAATATCAAAATGAATCTGCCACAGGTTTACATGTGTTCCCCATCCTGAACCCTCCTCCCTCCTCCCTCCCCATTCCATCCCTCTGGGTCGTCCCAGTGCACCCAAGCTCATATATATTAGTAAGAATTAAAACTGTTATAAAAGTGAATTGGCCATATGTATCAAGAGCTTTAAAAAGTATATTCCCTTTGATGCAATAATTCTACTTCCATAATTCTACCCTAAAGAAGAAACTGAAAGATTTTCTAAGGCCAAGATTTACGTACAAGGAGTCTACTTTATACTAGAAAAACACTGGGGGATGACTAAGTAATTATGTGACAACTATATAATAAAATATTATCATATATTTTTGTTGAATTTTGAATGACATGGGAAAAATAGCCGAAATATAACATAATGCGTAAAATGTGAATAAACCTATAATTTCAATATGGTTTCATTTTTTTAAAGTATACATAGATACGCAGATTAGAAAGAAATGTATAAATATTATGTGAACTGTCCTTAGAATAATGAAATTATAGGAAATTTCCTTGATTTGTCTTTCCAAAATTTCAATGATAAGCTTACAAGCACCTTCTTATAATCCAAGAAACAAATGCTTTTTTAGAGAAGGGGAAAACTCAATCACCAAAACATAGATAAATCAATACACACCTCGTTAGATCCAGAATCTTTACACCCTCCAATGGCTTCACATTGTCAGTATCTGGCAAAACAGAGAAAATACTTGAAGATAATTGATTACTAATTTTAGGAAGGAATAATGCATAATTTGGCTACCTGATGCAAAGAGCTGACTCATTTGAAAAGACCCTGATGCTGGGAAAGATTGAGGGCAGGAGAAGGGAATGACAGAGGATGAGATGATTGGATGGCATCACTGATTCAATGGACATGAGTTTGGGTGGGCTCCAAGAGTTGGTGTTGGACAGGAAGGCCTGGCGTGCTCCAGCTCATGGGGTCACAAAGGGTCAGACACGACTGAGTGACTGAACTGAACTGAATGCAGAATTCTTCATATTCTGAAAGTACTCTCTATTACTACCAAATAAATAAATAAATTTTCCTTCAGATTACTAAAGGGAACTGTGTATAACACAGAACCCTTGACCAATCCAATTTATCAATCTGTAAAAATTTTAAAGCCTCTAACACCAGATTATTCCCCATTTAATAAAGTCCAAAGCTACATGTAAAATCGTTTGCCTAATGAAAAATAAAAAGTTGGAGGAGAGAGGGTCACAGAGGCTGAGCACAGGATTTTTAGGACACTGAAAATACTCTGTATGATACCATAATGATGGATACATGCCATTACACATTTTCCAAACTCAAATAGAACTTTCCATCACCTGAAAGTTTCCACCTGCCCTTTGCAAACTACCTTTCCCTCCATTCCCAACCTCAGGCAACCACTGATCTGCTTTCTGTCACTACAGTTTAATCAGCATTTTCTAAAATATTAACTAAAAGAATACAGCATATACCCTTTTTTGTCTGGCTTCTTCCATTCAGCATAATGATATTGAGACTCATCCATGTTGTTGAATTTGTATAAGTAATATTCTGTTCTATGGATATATGTTTTTCTTTATTGTTTCTAACCTACTGAGTAGACTTGTTTTAGGTTCCAGGGGATCAAGCTGCTATGAACATTCATGTACAAGTCTTTGTTGGACATGTTTTCCTTTGAGTAAATACCTAGTGGAATGGCTGGGTAATATGGTAAGGTTATGCCTAACTTTCTAAGAAACTGCCAAACAGATTTCCAAAGTGACTGTACAATAGTACATATGAGTTCTAGAAGCTCCACATCCTTGAAACACTAAGTATTGTTAATCTTTTTTAAATTTATGTATTTGGCTGCATTGGGTCTCAGTTGCAGCACATGGGCTCTTCAACCTTCCTTGCAGCATGCAGGATCTAGTTTCCTGACCAGGAATCAAACTGGTCTCTTGCATTGGGACCTGAGTCTTAACCACTGGACTACCAGAGAAGTCCCTTGTTAATCTTTTTAATGTTAGCCATTCTAATGGGTATATGATGTTTCTCTGAGCATTTAATTTGCATTTCTTTGATGATTAATGCTATTCAAAATCTTTTCATGTAACAATAGGCCATTTATGTATCTTCTACTGTGAATTGTCTGTTTTTTTAATATTGAAGCAAAATATTCAAAACAATGCAAAAATCCACCAACATGTGAAATATTAAATAAGCACTGGCACATCCATATAAAAAAATACCATGCTGATGTTAAGAAAAAATGAGACAGATCTACATTCCCTGACATATAAAGTCGACCAAGATATATTCCTAAGTTAAAAAATAAATCAGGGACTTCCCTGGTGATCCAGTGGTTGAGAATTCACCTTGCAATGCAGGGGAACCAGGTTCAATTCCTGATCAGGGAACTAAGATCCCACATGCTGCAAAGCAACTATGCCACAACTAGAGACTTCCAGTGCCACAGCCAAATAAATAAATAATTTTAAAAATTCAAGCTGTAGAATAGAATGTGTAATATGAGCCTATGTTTGTAAACATACATAATAATATTAATAATAATGTTGGTACCTGGAACATTCATAATGTTCTACTCTTGGCTGTCTTGGGGTAAGAATTTATGGAACACTTTCACTAGCTAAGTTACTTATTTCTGTAATTTTGCTTAATTCTTAAATCAGGGGGAAAAAAGAAAAAGTGAAAACATGAAGAACAAATTGAGAGAGAAACAAGATATTTTAGAGAAAGTAAAACATAGAAAAAGATCTTAAATATGAGAAGATATTTTGATATCATCAGGAATGAACTGACAAGCAATTATTGTCCATAAGACTCCAAAAATATGAGTCTTCTGTACTCATCTCTTTGGGAGCCCCTGTTTTATTTCAAATGATACAGGAAATATATTTAGAGATCTCTTCAATTCATAAATCTCTTCTCATCATAAATCTATAAAGAGAAGTCTATATTTCACTACCAATGTCAATTCACAACCGTAATAAATTAGTAAAATTTTATTTAATGATGCAAAAACTTTTAAATGAATTCATTTAACATCAGCCAATAGCATTTTACTTTTATGATCTGCGAAGATAACCAAAAAGGACTTCTAAAGCATATTTAAAGTGAGAGTGAAGTCGCTCAGTCGTGTCCGACACTTTGCGACCCCATGGACTGCAGCCTACCAGGCTCCTCCATCCATGGAATTTTCTAGGTAAGAGTACTAGAATGGGTTGCCATTTCCTTCTCCAGGGGATCTTCCCGACCCGGGAATCGAACCCAGGTCTCCCACATTGCCGGCAGACGCTTTACCGTCTGAGCCACCAGGGAATCCCCTAAAGCATATTTAAGTCATAATCAATTAATGAGTTTTAAACAGTTAAGAGCATAAACCTTAGAGACTGAATTTAATTCTCTGCTTCACTATTTACTATCCTAGTGACCTTGACCAAGGTAAACATTTCTCTGTTTCAATTTCCTCATTGAAACACCTACATCATAGAGTTTGCAAAGATGAAGTGAAATTTTATATGTGGGCCTCCCAGTGGTATCAGTGGTGAAGAACCCGCCTGCCAATGCAGGAGACACAAGAGACTTGGGTTTGATATCTGGGTTGAGAAGATCTTCTGGAGGAGGGCATGGCAACCTTCCGGTATTCTTGCCTGGAGAATCTCGTGGACAGAAGGGCCTGGCAGGCTATAGTCCATGGGGGTGCAGAATCAGATATGACTGAACCGACTTAGCACACAGGCACACACAAAGTACACTTCCTGCTGCTGCTGCTGCTAAGTCGCTTCAGTCTCTGTGCGACCCCATTGACGGCAGCCCACCAGGCTCCTCTGTCCCTGGGATTCTCCAGGCAAGAATACTGGAGTGGGTTGCCATTTCCTTCTTGTGGCACATAGTAAATGCTCACTAATATTAACAATTGTTGTTATCATCATCATCACCAATGTAATATACAGTCCCAATACCTATTAAAGTAAATAATCCAGATTTGAGAGAAATCACATGACTCATGATTAAGGAACAGAAAATAATATTATTCTCAATATTCTATACTTTAAAAAGATATCTACAGCCATATTTTGCCTCCTTATGAAAGACCAGAATAGACTGATTTCCCAGTGAAAAACAGTTGAAAAGAGCATCCTTTACAATGTAATTTGTTGAGATATAGTGAGCAGCTTGTATATCACTCTATCTTATTTGGCCTCTAGGATGGAAAGCTATTATGTTGATATAGCTGAGTAACCATGCAAAGAAATATAATTATAATGAAGCTGCCATCAAATTTATGCTTGCCAGAGTTGCTTCTAGGACTCCTCTGGTATTTGGCCCTAGGTTTCCATGACACAAATAAATTTGAACACCAGTGCGGATATAATTGACAGATGCCCACACAAGTGGCTCATTTGTGTGGCAGCAACCATGACATCCCTCTCCCACTGTACTAGCCAACTACTGAGACAGTAAACAAAAAAGTCAAGTCCTAAAACAAACTGATCGAATATCACTATCAAATACAACATGTGATATACATTAGAAGGCTTTCTTGATTTGATATTTTTACAGAGAACTTAATTACCAGAACTTAGGAGTGAGCCAGTAGATGGATATCTCTTCCAAGCTTTATTTAGAAAAGTTAGCAGGATATTTTCTTTCTAGCACAGGTTGAGTCTTGAAGGAATTCTCTGTTCCTAATAGTATAATTTGGCAGGAAATTTTAGGGGTTCAGAGTACTTGGAAAATCAGAATCCACTGGAAAACATTCCAGGGAAACTAAAATTTTTGAGTTGTAAAAAGATAGTGTGGAAGTGACACTCAAGTTATGAGGCATTTAGAGACAATTCGGTTCAGTGGCAAAGTCTACACCTGCAGTGCAGGAGCCGCAGGAGACATGGGTTCGATTCCTGGGTTGGGAAGACTCCCTGGAAGAGGAAATGGCAACCCACTCCAGTATTTTTGCTTGGAAAATCCTATGGACAGAGGAGCCTGGCAGGCTACCGTCCATGGGGCCACAAAGAGTCAGACAAAACTAAGTGACTAAGCACACAGAAAACAATAGAAAGATGGATCATAACGTATCATCATTTATAATTCATGCTTCATTGACACTCAGTTTCTTCAGAACTGCCCTTCCCTTGCAAGGACTTGGCTATTACTGTGGGATTTGCAATCAAAGAGGTTTTAAAATGGCTGGATGCTACTATTTTAATGAAAACTTGAAGAAAAAATGCAAAAAGACTAGAAATAAAGGGCTACCAAATGATAAGTAAAGCATTACACAACCAAAGTACCAATGGGTGCTAATCCCTAATCCCTCTGCTCTTCTCACTTCCCAGTTTCTCTTGCAATTAGATTGGGGCCAAATGCTTGGGGTCTGGCCAATCACACATAAACGGAAGCAATGTAAAGTTAAAGCCAGCCCTAATCCTTAAAAACATCCCATTAGGTCCTCCAGGCTTCTATGGTCCTACCGCAGTGACTGTGGGCTAATTTGTACCACAGCCCCATCTAGCCTTTCCTGACCAATGAAGAAACGAGGCACGGGCGGAAGAAGAATGGTAGTCTCTAAGCGAATGTAAGCATCCAAGCCAACCAGCTAGAAGTCCATTTCAGGGGTAGGTTGCTTCACTGCTAGCAGCAGTCATCAAACGGAGATACGTTAAGACTTTCGTAAGAAATCAATGAATCATTTTAAAGAAATCAATTTCCAAAATTTCCAAACCAATTTCTTAAGCTTCCATACATATTTTTCCCCAAAGTGATCAAATAAGACCTACAAATAAGCCTTCTTTCATGACAAGGCTTCTCACACTGGGTAAAAGGAAAGCATATTCCTCACACATTACAGATCTTACCCTCACCTTAGTTCTTACTATAAAATTTATTTGTGATAAACAAATTTTTTCATATGAACTTAACATATGCAATGCGTTGCTAATCAAAAGTCATTTAGGAGAAAGACCACTAGTATAGACTGGAACATTGAAGGGTAGAAAACAGTACCAACTTAGAGACTTTATAAGTAATCAATTTATAGTTATAGGATTCACAACCAAAAGTCAGGAAGCCAGAGAAAAAAGCTTCAGGGTTGAGGCCTCTTTAATGGGCCTGAAGAGAATAACTCAGGGATAACAAGTGGCTGAACCAGGAACTCGTGGAGCAAATGACAGTTGTAAACTACAGAATATGAATGCCCACAAACCCATGAGACTCCTGAAACTTCACCATGTAGGTGATGTGGCTTTCTTCCGGAAGACTGACCAAAGGGAAGACCTTCGTGCGAATCAGGGAAAGTCATCCATTCCAGGGGACAACCAGCAAAACACCATCATAGGTACTTGAAGGGCATTCTAATTATCACAGAAAAGAAGAAAACATGCATGTGCGAGATGTGGGAGGGTGGGAGCCGGGGGCAGTGTTAGATGGTGAATGTGATGAGCCTATTTTGAACACAAAAAGGGAACGGAACCCTATTTTACAGACCAACTGCAAATAAAACAGGAGGAACAGATGGAAAGGGAAGGGACAGCCTGGGAGAAGTGAGTAGACCGATACATATGTCAGAAAAAAATGTTTATGATTTGATTTGTTTTCAACAGCTTCCAATAGGTCATTCTGAAGAGCAGGAGATGTCTAGAACTTAGGATACTTTCTGTGAAGTGCTATGGAACCCTCTCAGGGATGTCTCTTTAAGTAGTAAAGATAAAAATTATTCTCTACGCCTTTTAGAGGTTGGGGGGGGGGGTTCAGATCAGATCAAATCAGTCGCTCAGTCATGTCTGACTCTTTGCGACCCCATGAATTGCAGCACACCAGGCCTCCCTGTCCATCACCAACTCCCGGCGTTAATGAGACTCATGTCCATCGAGTAGGTGATGCCATCCAGCCATCTCATCCTCTGTCATCCCCTTCTCCTCTTGCCCCCCAATCCCTCCCAGCATCAGAGTCTTTTCCAATGAGTCAACTCTTCGCATGAGGTGGCCAAAGTACTGGAGTTTCAGCTTTAGCATCATTCCCTCCAAAGAAATCCCAGGGCTGATCTCCTTCAGAATGGACTGGTTAGATCTCCTTGCAGTCCAAGGGACTCTCAAGAGTCTTCTCCAACACCACAGTTCAAAAGCATCAATTCTTCAGTGCTCAGCCTTCTTCACAGTCCAACTCTCACATCCATACAAGACCACAGAAAAACCATAGCCTTGACTAGACGGACCGTTGTTGGCAAAGTAATGTCTCTGCTTTTGAATAGGCTATCTAGGTTGGTCATAACTTTCCTTCCAAGGAGTAAGCGTCTTTTAATTTCATGGCTGCAGTTACCATCTGCAGTGATTTTGGAGCCCAAAAAAATAAAGTCTGACAGTGTTTCCACTGTTTCCCCATCTATTTCCCATGAAGTAATGGGACCGGATGCCATGATCTTCGTTTTCTGAATGTTGAGCTTTAAGCCAACTTTTTCACTCTCCACTTTCACCTTCATCAAGAGGCTTTTTAGTTCCTGTTCAGTTTCTGCCATAAGGGTGGTATCATCTGCATATCTGAGGTTATTGATATTTCTCCCACCAATCTTGATCCCAGCTTGTGTTTCTTCCAGTCCAGCGTTTCTCATGATGTACTCTGCATAGACGTTAAATAAACAGGGTGACAATATACAGCCTTGACGAACTCCTTTTCCTATTTGGAACCAGTCTGTTGCTCCATGTCCAGTTCTAACTGTTGCTTCCTGACCTGCATACAAATTTCTCAAGAGGCAGATCAGGTGGTCTGGTATTCCCATCTCTTTCAGAATTTTCCACAGTTTATTGTGATCCACACAGTCAAAGGCTTTGGCATAGTCAATAAAGCAGAAATAGATGTTTTTCTGGAACTCTCTTGTTTTTTCCATGACCCAGCGGATGTTGGCAATTTGATCTCTGGTTCCTCTGCCTTTTCTAAAACCAGCTTGAACATCAGGAAGTTCACGGTTCACATATTGCTGAAGCCTGGCTTGGAGAATTTTAAGCATTACTTTACTAGCGTGTGAGATGAGTGCAATTGTGCGGTAGTTTGAGCATTCTTTGGCATTGCCTTTCTTTGGGACTGGAATGAAAACTGACCTTTTCCAGTCCTGTGGCCACTGCTGAGTTTTCCAAATTTGCTGGCATATTGAGTGCAGCACTTTCACAGCATCATCTTTCAGGATTTGGAATAGCTCAACTGGAATTCTATCACCTCCACTAGCTTTGTTCATAGTGATGCTTTCTAAGGCCCACTTGACTTCACATTCCAGGATGTCTGGCTCTAGGTCAGTGATCACACCATCGTGATTATCTGGATCGTGAAGATCGTTTTTGTACAGTTCTTCTGTGTATTCTTGCCATCTCTTCTTAATATCTTCTGCTTCTGTTAGGTCCATACCATTTCTGTCCTTTATCAAGCCCATCTTTGCATGAAATATTCCTTTGGTATCTCTGATTTTCTTGAAGAGATCTCTAGTCTTTCCCATTCTGTTGTTTTCCTCTATTTCTTTGCATTGATCGCTGAAGAAGGCTTTCTTATCTCTTCTTGCTATTCTTTGGAACACTGCATTCAGATGTTTATACCTTTTCTCTTCTCCTTTGCTTTTCGCTTCTCTTCTTTTCACAGCCACTTGTAAGGCGCTTTGTCCACAGCCTTTTCTAACTCAATGAAACTAAGCCATGCCCGTGGGGCAACCCAAGATGGGCGGGTCATGGTGGATAGATCTGACAGAATGTGGTCCACTGGAGAAGGGAATGGCAAACCACTTCAGTATTCTTGCCTTGTGAACCCCATGAACAGTATGAAAAGGCAAAATTATAGGATACTGAATGAGAAACTCCCCAAGTCAGTAGGTGCCCAATATGCCACTGGAGATCAGTGGAGAAATAACTCCAGAAAGAATGAAGGGATGAAGCCAAAGCAAAAAGAATACCCAGCTGTGGATGTGACTGGTGATAGAAGCAAGGTCTGATGCTGTAAAGAGCAATATTGCATAGGAACCTGGAATGTCAGGTCCATGAATCAAGGCAAATTGGAAGTGTCAAACAAGAGATGGCAAGAGTGAATGTCGACATTCTAGGAATCAGCGAACTGAAATGGACTGGAATGGGTGAATTTAACTCAGATGACCATTATATCTACTACTGCGGACAGGAATCCCTCAGAAGAAATGGAGTGGCCATTATGGTCAACAAAAGAGTCCGAATTGCAGTACTTGGATGCAATCTCAAAAACGACAGAATGATCTCTGTTCGTTTTCAAGGCAAACCATTCAATATCACAGTAATCCAAGTCTGTGCCCCAACCAGTAACACTGAAGAAGCTGAAGTTGAATGGTTCTATGAAGACCTACAAGACCTTTTAGAACTAACACCCAAAAAAGATGTCCTTTTCATGACAGGGGACTGGAATGCAAAAGTAGGAAGTCAAGAAACACCTGGCGTAACAGGTAAATTTGGCCTTGGAATACGGAATGAAGCAGGGCAAAGACTAATAGAGTTTTGCCAAGAAAATGCACTGGTCATAACAAACACCCTCTTCCAACAACACAAGAAAAGACTCTATACGTGGACATCACCAGATGGTCAACACCAAAATCAGATTGATTATATTCTTTGCAGCTAAAGATGGAGAAGCTCTATACAGTCAGCAAAAACAAGACCAGGAGCTGACTGTGGCTCAGACCATGAACTCCTTATTGCCAAATTCAGACTTAAATTGAAGAAAGTAGGGAAAACCACTAGACCATTCAGGTATGACCTAAATCAAATCCCTTATGATTATACAGTGGAAGTGAGAAATAGATTTAAGGGCCTAGATCTGATAGGTAAGAGTGCCTGATGAACTATGGAATGAGGTTCGTGACATTGTACAGGAGACAGGGATCAAGACCATCCCCATGGGATGGAAAAAATGGAAATTGGGGGGGTTAAGAAGGCACAATGAGGAGCATGTTTCCAAGCACAGAGGCAGGTCTTAAGGTGGCCTAGCTATGTTCATGTTGTAAATTCATTCAAACTTTTCATACATACTATCAAACTGTCCACCAGAAAAGCAGCACTAATATATACCAGCATCAGCCGTGGAAAACAATGTTCTCCACTAGCTCCCATAACCCACAATGGCTTAGTTTTGGGAGCATTTTGTTTACTTGTTTGTTGTAAATTCAACAGTTAAAAATTTGCACATTACTACCATTTTAATTTTCATTTACTTAGTGACAAGAAATTACACTGCTTTTCATGCTTTCTCTTTTTTTTATATCTTGTCCTGTAAAAATGTATTCTTCTTGTTGGCCCATATGTCTACAGGCACATTTATCTTTTCTTTATTGATCTGTATGGATTCTTCGTGTAGTAAGAATATTAACCTTTTATGAGTACAAAACACAAAGATACAAATTCTAGTGACATTAAAATTTTATTCACTCATTTTAAAACAAAAAATTGTATCTGGAAAAGAATAATTACATTCTTTAACATTTTTCTTCATGTCAAAGTATTCTGTCAATAATTTTATTATATTCAGTAAAAATTTTTATAAGTGACTTAATGCATTAACACGTATTACACATGGGTGAAGAATATTAATCAAAAAGAAATACACATGTATAAAACATTTCACCTGTGCTTGACTACTATGGACAATGGAAACATGCTTAGAACTGAAAAGAAGATCATTAAAAGTAGTTTGGCTCTCAGAGACAAGAACAAGCTGCTTCCAACACCTGCTTAATCAATGAGAACATTACATTAGTGATAGTTAAGTGATCTACTGTGTTCAATGCAGACCTCATCCTATTAATGAATGAGCTAATCATATCCTAGAGATGCATTTACTTTTCTACTCTTGACAGTCTTTAACATGCAACAGCTAAACAGCTAACAAGAGAAGAGGAAAACAAAGATAATCTGAAAGGCCTCAGGGAATACTATGGTAGCTTATGCTCTAAGTATATCACAGCAGCTCCACCCCATCCCCCATCCATGGGTTCCTCAACTACAGATTCAACCAATGGTGGATTGAAAATATTGGGGAGAAAAAAATTCCCAAGAGCAAAGCTTGAATATGCCTCCCACAACTATTTACAGAGCAGTTACATTGTATTTACAACTATTTACATATTATTTACATTGTATTCGGTATTATAAAGTACACACAGAACACGTGGTTATATGCAAATACCAAACCATTTTATATAGTAAGGAACTTGAGCATCCTTGGATTTTGGTATCCAAGGTGGGGGGAATCCTGGAATCAATCCTCTGCAGATCCCGAGAGATACCAGAACAAACATTTCCAGGACTAGCTTCAGGAGCACATATACTAAAATTGGAACAAACATTTCTAACATAGAAACTATTAAATACACTCTCCTGTCCTAAGAAGTGCTTTCATTAAAAATACATGGTCTTTAATACCCATACTTATACAAAACCATGGTTTCTGAAGCAGAGATCAGAGTTATTATTTCTTACATCAAGAAATGCACCATTTTCTCCCCAAATAATAAGTTTCAGGAGTCACAATGAGAGCTGGTGGACTTCACCTGCACATACAAGGACTGAACCCGAGGAAAGGTCCCCCAAATTATAAACCAATCAGTTTGTATGGAACAGCTGCTCGCACTGCACCTTCCCGCAAAAAAAACAGAGACAGCTAATGGCCCTAAAATAAGCAAATTCTCCTCAGGAAGAAAGGGGGATGGTCCCTGGGCTCTGACTCTCTGGAATGTAAATAAATGTCTCCAGGGGGAAAGATAAACTTCACTGGGTTAACAATCTCAATCTTGGGAAAGTATCCAAGGCTCTGAGTTTTATACCCCTATGAAATATAAACATAAATTTCCTGGAAGCTCTCTAACAAACATTTCAGTCATCTTTTAACTTCCAAGGCTTGCCCTTTAACCCAAGTTCTAGTTTTCTTAGCGTAGAAAGCCCTGACCATGCAGAAACATGAAAATATTCACTCCTTGGTAATAAGTAGTTAAAAACTAACCAAAGTATTTACGTTTTCAGCACTCATTAATACCTGATGCCTACCAAACATATTGGGTTTCAAATCCTTTCTGGAGAGCCCTAGAAATTCCTCAGAGGTGCCCAGAAGTATCTTTTCAAGGAGGCAGATAAAGGAGGAGACAGAGTGAGCAGCTCTGGGAATCCCAATTCCTCCTTCAGACACAAAGCCATATGCTCTCAAAAAGGCTCTACCAAAAAAAAAAAAATTGTTTTTAATCTACTGAAAAAAAGAAACACTAAAAAAACCTTTGGTAACCCCAATAAAGATTCTCTGTCTTACAGAAGGAGAAGGCAATGGCAACCCACTCCAGTCTTATAGAAACAGACAAGTTCCCATTTTCACTTACACTTAAATTTACACTTAAATCTGTGATACTCTTACTTGCATTAATGTAAAATGTGTAAAACATGCATCATCAGAAAGTTAGCCAATTATTTTGGGGATCCCCATATACTTCATAGGTACTGAGAAAGTTCCTTAACGCTTTGCTTGTTGATGTCCTCTGAGTACAATGTCACTTGAAGACATCACCTAGCCATTAATAGTGTCTTCAATAAATGCACTATCCTATTTGGGATCCTGTTTTCTAAAGGTGGTCCTCCCCAAACAGTTCTACAATTCTCTTTTTGTCAGAACAATACTCGTGTTACTCACACAAATGTTAAAGTGCCCTTTTCTCCTCACAGGATTCCGACTTCATTCATGGGGCAACCACCATACTCTCACATACATCATCCCACTTCACTTTTCTATTTCCAGGTAATACAACATAAAACTTCCTACATTTCTCTCCCCCCGAACTCACCACCACATAAACAAATTGAAATATGCGTCTTGGGACCTCAGACCCATCAGCTCAGGCTGTCAGATTGCAATCCCCAGGTTAACACCTGTGAAGATTCTAGCTACATTTACAAATGTTCACAATTAAAGTTACATCTACTAATCTCTAAATATCTAAAAAAGATATGCCATGAAGTACATATTATGAAGCCATAAAGATATTAAGTTAAACACTTTGCCCTTTAAATTGATTGGTCAAAAATGATGTACCCTAAGGACAGGAGCCAACCAAAAATGTACAGATTAATACTGGTAAAGATATAAGACTGCTGTAATCCCCACCTTTTTAGGGACTCTTTAATACCCCCCACCCCCAGTGTCTATGCTGAGAGCTTTGTACTTTCCTCCTTTCTTATAAATCCTATTTGCTTGCTATCATGAGAGTCTGCGTGTTCATGGATTCCATTCTTCGACTCCGTGAACAAGAAGTTATATTCCCGTTTCAGTCACTTAATTTCTCTTGGACAATCTTTCTCATCTGTAAAAAGGCAAATTGCCTATACTCAGAAGTGATCCAAGTGGAATCTTCAGTTTTCGTACAATTAAGAATGTGCTCTCCCTCACTCCTCCTATATATTAATAGCTGAAAACATAACGGAGAGCACAATGTCATACATAATCTACTGGTCAAAAATTTCACACTTTATTTCTTGTTTCTAATACAAGTTCATATGTGTGGAAGATAACAAGATATCGCTACAGGGAAGAACATTCCAGAAGTACAAGCCAAGTAAAAAGACAACTTACAGTACTTCACTCAATTCAACAAATCATTTGCTAATTATTTAAATATTAACAAAGGTAATTTTGGTCCCTGCCACCCTCATTTCTCTGCGCCCTCCCACCAAGAGGTAAGACTGGTTGATGACATTAAAGGTCATTACAAGTGAGACTCACTAACCCACTCAGGTGGGTTATGATGTGACCCACTCATTCATTCAATAAATATCTGAGAGCCCAATTACCAGGCATTAAACTATGTCCAGGAAGGTGAATTTCTGGACAGGACAGTGTAAGAAAGAAGTCGCTCAGTCATGTCCGACTCTTTGCAACCCCATGGACTGTAGCCTACCAGGCTCCTCCGTCCATGGGATTTTCCCGGCAAGAGTACTGGAGTGGGTTGTTATTTCCTTCTCCACGGAGTCTTCCTGAGCCAGGGATCGAACCCGGGTCTCGGCATTGTAGGCAGATGCTTTACCATCTGAGCCACCAGGGAAGTCGCTAGGATAGAAGTATGTCTAAAGAGGGTACTCTGGGAGGATCCTCAGGCCTTAATTGCATCACAAAGCCTCAACGCGATTACCCTGCCTTGATTGATTCTACTTGCGTCTAAACGAGAAATCTGAAGAACCAAATTCTCTCAAAGAATAGCAAAAAAAAAAACTGTGTTTCTCCATTCATCAAGGATAGAAGCTGAGAAAACAACACATTATTCAGCTTGCCACATGCCACAGAATATGTCAAACGGACGGTGAGGAGTGGACGCTGCAAGAATGTTCATAGCTGAAAGGCACAGGTCCAAGCTACCCATTAGGCTATGATTAAATGAGTCCTAAAATTCTCTAAGATTCTTTTTCCTACAAGCTGATTTCAAGGCTCACAGTAGACTTTCATTCCCAAATTCGAAGGGAGTCAAGATAGTTTCAGAAAACGGCAATAAATCCAAATTTCATCTTCTAAATAAAATTCTGAGCCAGGTCTTCGGTTCAAAGGTGTGTTTATACTTTGAGGTCATTTCTTGAATGATCACATTTTTCTTTATAACCAAAGGTCTGTGAAATGGCCATTATTTTAAGAGCTCTGGACAAATGTTCGTTTTGAAAATCAGGATCTCTGCTTCCTAACCACCCCCCTTACCCGACTGCATTTAACAAGAACAAGGAAGGGAATAAAGTCCGGCATCTGCGAACAGTCTCACCCCCGAGTTATTTACAGACACAGTCTAAAATCCTTTCTGAAATGCAGCTGGTTGCAGGGGTGGGGGTAGGGGGTACATTTTTCAAGTTATTTAAACATGGGAGACGAGGAGGGATGAGTAAGGGAGAAAGGCGAGTCCGCCCGGTAGGACCG
Organism: Bubalus bubalis; assembly: GCF_019923935.1. Lineage (NCBI taxonomy): Eukaryota > Metazoa > Chordata > Mammalia > Artiodactyla > Bovidae > Bubalus > Bubalus bubalis. The sequence goes on from NC_059164.1 coordinate 80,459,220, forward strand.
CGCGGGGGCCGGACCGGGACCCGGACGTCAGGCAGGGTGACCACCCGGCGATCGCGGAGCCAGGGCGCTGGGGAGACGCGAAAGGTCAGAGGGCGGGCGACGGGGTCAGCGGATACTACAGGAAAGCGCACCGCTCTGCTCAGATTGCCGCCTGAGTGGGAAGGCTGGGACTGGGGTCTCTTTCGCCACCTGGACCGAGTTTCGGAGGGTACCTGACTGCGGGCGGCCGGTCCACAGCCCCGTCCCGCCGCCCCGGCGGGAGAAAAGGCGGGTTCTCCGCAGAGCGGCGACCCTCGCCAGCGATGCCAGCATTGCGCGCCGCTCACAAATCCTGGCTCCCCAAGTGGAGAACTCCGCGCTCGCGCTGCCACTGGGGGCGCCCGCGGACAACTCAGCCCTCTCCCGGCACCAGGTGGGAGGGGCCGGGCTCGGCACGGCCGAGCTCTTCTAACCACCCACCCAGGTCTGGGCAGGCGTCTAGTCCGTGGCTCAGTCCCAACCAAAGCCCGCGAGACTTCAAAGGCCACTGCTGGGGCTTCCCCGGTGTTTGGCCTTTCCTTTATCCATTTTCCGCCTCCTTCCTTCACTTTAACTCAATCTATACCAATTCGATAACGTGCTTATCCTGCCGCCCTAGCGGAACCTTTGTGAGGCCGGAACCAATGTGCTATATAATGCTGGAGGACGGAGGAGTGTTTTGGTGAAGGACCGCCAAGTATAAGTGAAGGCTTGCTCGCGACAGTTCCGGCAGGAGATCGCGCCAGTGGGATCCTTGTCGTCGTCCGCTGAGATGCAGCGACAGAATTTTCGACCCCCGACTCCTCCTTACCCCGGCCCGGGTGTAGGAGGTTGGGGGAACGGGAGCAGCTTCCGGGGTACCCCGAGCGGAGGCGGACCGCGGCCGCCATCCCCGCGGGACGGGTACGGGAGTCCACACCACACGCCGCCGTACGGGCCCCGATCTAGGCCCTACGGGAGCGGCCTCTCTCCGCGACACGGCGGCAGCTTCCCTGGGGGCCGGTTCGGGTCTCCGTCCCCTGGCGGCTACCCTGGCAACTACTCCAAGTCCCCCGCGGGGTCCCAGCAGCAATTCGGCTACTCCCCAGGGCAGCAGCAGACCCACCCCCAGGTAATAATAGCCAGCGTTTGCCGAGCTCTTACTGTATGGCAGGCATGGTACTCCCTTTACGTGGATTATTTTGACTCCTCTATGAGGTGGGATACTGTTGTTAGCCCTGTGTTGCCGATGAATAAACTGAGGCTCAGAGAAGTGTAGCTTTCTTTGGAATGCCGTACAAAGTGGCAGAGCCCGACTTGTTTCTGGAGCCCTCCTGCTTTTCACCAGTACCGTGCCGCTTGTGCACAGGAGGTTTCCTTAATTCCCTCTCCTTTGTCAGGGGCATGGCCTGTTGGTAGCAGTAGACTATGCCGAGTCCCCGCTCTCCGAGGGGGAAAAACAGCGAATGAATCCCTAGCCTAAAGCTCATCTCTCTAGAGTTATAGGCTAGTGCCATATCCCTACTGTTGGCACCTTTTTCTTTTCTTCTTCCACTTTTTTTTACCTTGGTTTTCCGAATACACTGGCTTCTGCTCCAAGTCTTTGTAGTGTTTCTAGGATTCTGTGGTTTACAACTTAAATGTGCTTAGTAGTTTTCCAACTTGATGCTAAACCAAAACACCTCTTTGAGTGTGGAGCTAATGAGATGGGAAGGTTTAGAAATTTTGAAGCTGTAGGGTAAAAGAAGTTTTAATTTGCCTCCAGAAAAAATAAGGAAATAACTGAGATAAAACTACGATTCTTATTTCATCATCAGTTTTTCATTTGGCAAAGTTAACACATTAGAAATCCAAAAGGATTTGAACTGACAGTGGGCATAAAATTATTAATAAGTATACCAAATTGGTTTACTTTTTTAAAACACTAGATTAAAAGAAGCATGGACTTTGAAATTGAACATAACTGGGTTCAAGACATAATTTTTAACTAGCAGTGTGACCCCCACTAGCCACTAAAGACGAAGTTCCACTCTTATCTCTGCTAAATGTCTTTAACTAATGATTTTTTTCCTAAAGGGTTCTCCAAGGACATCTACACCATTTGGATCAGGGCGTGGTAGAGAAAAGAGAATGTCTAATGAGTTGGAGAGTTATTTCAAGCCTTCAATGCTTGAAGACCCTTGGGCTGGCCTAGAACCAGTATCTGTAGTGGATATAAGCCAACAATACAGCAATACCCAAACATTCACAGGCAAAAAAGGAAGATACTTTTGTTAACATTTCTGAAATTCAACTGGACGCTTCATGTGTCAGGAACATCTTGGACAAAACTTTTACTTGTAATTAAATTGAAACCTAACATGGTGACTTTGGGTAATTAGTTGTGTGTTTCATCATATCAAGTATTTTTGGTATTACAGAAGACATCTGGTAGGATAATTTGCAATATTTGGCTCTCTGGAAGTGCCTACCACAATTTAGAAGATTAACATTTTCCAAATGCTTAACATTCTTGGTTATATAATGCACATTTGCCTTTTAATGTTTTTTCCAATGTTTTAAAATAAAGCAGTTTGTCTTTCTAGCTATATTGTGCTTTTGTCATATGCTAAAAAAGAATTATTAAAATAATGCTTTGTAATCACATAGTTAGAATTCATAAGAATATATTTTGGATACTGCTTTTGAAAATAGATAGACCATACTTTGTTCTGTAGACAGGTCTATATATTTGTTCATAGGGAAAAGGGGGTAAAGGAAGAGAATAAAAAAAATTTCTATTCATATTATAACCATTGTTCTGTGTCCATATTTTATGTAATGCTTTTGTAAAAATGCATTGAAACTTGGTAGAAAGTTAGAGAAACCCACTTACGCTTAAATTTAAAACTATTTCTAGCCTTTATACTCATTTTACTGAAAAAGGCAAGGATGGACCTATTTCTTGCATAGCTAGATTAAAGATCTCTGCATCTGAATTTCTCTACTCCATATCTCCCAGTATTGTGGAATTATTTTCTCTTGAGTCTAGGAAGATGGCTATCAGCAGTCTCAAATCACTTCCATTGTGAAGAGAATATTTCCCAACTCTCGTCAATCCCAGTGAAGACAGATTGGTCATGCTTGGTCTTTTTTTGTAGTCTTGATCCAATAACTATGATCAAGGCAGCGTAGCATAATAAATTTGAACATGTACCCATCCCTAGAATGAGGCAGAGTCCCATGATCTTAGACCCACTAGGCCTACCGGGACTAAAGAAAGGTTTTCCAAAGGATGGAATGCTGTGTACCTATGCCTATGGTAATGAGAAAAATATAAAGGGATTTTCATTTTCCCCAACTATTTAAACAGAACTAAGTCTTAGAACATTCAAGCTTTTTAGGTATTTTGGGGTCAATATAAGATGAAAGTATAGCTCATTAAAATTTTGTTTAAACATTCCCAGAAAGAAACTTCTAAAAGGGAAATGGTCACACCAGTTATTTGAGCCGTAACCAGTTCTATTTGTATGTTAGGTCTTTCACAAAGGCAAAACAGAAAATAAGGGAAGGATTTAGATTAATAAAAGCTTCATGAGACTCAGGACTACTACTGTTACTATATTCTAATACTATTACTATACTGAAAAATGTGGAATAGAGAAATTCAGAGGCAGGCTAGTTAGGTGAGTTATTTAACTTCTCTGTGCCTCAATTTTCTTACGTGTAAAATGAAAAAATTAACAGTACCCATGTCATAGAGGTGTTGTGTTTGAGGATTAAATGGGTTTATTATGTGTGAAAACTTAGGCCAGAGCCTGGCACATAGTAAGCACTCTAAATGGCAGCTGTTACTTTCTCACTCACCCCTATATCCTCAGCTCTGAGAATGATGCCTGGAAAATAGTAGGTGCTTAATAAATATTTGGCGAATGGATGCTGACATTCTGATTATAACTACTATATTGCTCTGCCTTTATCTGCTGTATACAAAGAAGATAGTAATTTTCCCCCCAATATTCTAAAGGGAATGTCCTACTTTTCTTAACGTCTTTCTAGATGATTTGAGGTCATGATGTGTGATGAAAATTAGAGCAAGTAGAATACTTTTATTGAACTTTGTAGGTAAGAAAATCTCTAAGAAATGGGATTTAGAAATAATTATTAGGCCATGGCTTAGAGATCACTGGATTATTGACAAAAATTAAAAAGTCCAATGTTTTATGTTAATATATATTAGCATATTTGTAAGACGTTCAAATTATAATTTTCTAATGGCTTATGTACATTTTTACTAAGCTTATAAGTGTAATCTTAAACAACTAAATGTAGAATTTCTTTTTTGCCAAGTTACCAACATCTGCTTCCAGATATCTGACCTTTCTGATTTTAAAAGAAACATTTTTGTCCTCGGTAAATGTACATTGCTTTTTCGCTCTGGTTATTAGTGTACATAGTTATCAAAGGTCTTTAAACATTGATATTGATTTGTTTATGTTACTAGCCTATTTTGTTTAGCTGAGTGAAAAAATTGATCATTCTTTTAAATGAAAAATGACTTTTAATCGTTCCAGAATGCACATTTTTACCTCTGTAGAAATGTTAAATAACCTTTTTAGGGAAATTTATAGTTAAGCATGCTTCTTAAATATTCATATAATTGAAGAACAGAAGTATAATATATAGCTGGGTCTTAAAGACAAAGATACCTTTAAGGGATTCAGATCCAGATCCTCAAATCCCAAATGTACTCTTTGTTCAAATGATGTGTTTAAAAAACATTTCTGTCATCAGTGGATGATAGTTCTCTATTTTCCCTTCTGCCTTTTCATAATTATCCTTCTCCCACTTGACAAAAGATACCTATGGCAGCTTTTGTTTTTCAAAAATGATACCAACAATATTTCAGGTCCCTCAGACTCCCAGAACCTTTCTGTACCTCATCAAGATGTAAAGTTATGTCCCTGGCCTTTCAACTTGAGCAGACTGTTCTGACTGCCCAAGGAAGTATAGTGAAAGTTAATTTATTTTCATTATGGGTGAAGTGTGGTCTTAGAAATCAGTTATATTGGCCGATGTGGGGATACAAAGATAGAGTGATGACAGTTTTTGTTTAATGACCTTGCCTTTCCTTTTTTGTCTACTGACTATTCAAAAAATGATTTTTCCTGTGTGTGAATCATGTGAAAGTAAAACAAAGAGAGCATGAACATAACATGAAGAGAAAGGCACCTTATTTAAGAAACAAATGATAAAGTTGCTTGCCTTATCTATCTATCTCATCTATTCAATATTGGTATAAAAGCATGATGGGTTTTGGTGAATCTGCTGTCAGACAAACTGTCTTTTCCCCACTTTCAATAATGATAAAGAGCCTGATGAATATGTCTCAAACCTGTCTTAATAATATAATTTGCATGATTTCAAGGAGAAGTTAAAATTTCCATGTTTATTTCTGATATATTAACCTTAGATCTTCAAGTTAAAACATCTTGTTTCAGAGGTAAGTTTGTGGTTTTTATATTTACTAGAGCATTTTTCAGATTCTTTCGAAAAACATTATTATCCTTTGCCAGTTCATTAGATTCTATAAATCCATATTAATTTCTTACGTGGCCCAAGCCACGTACTTACTGTCTTTGAGACATTTCTCTTTTTTTCATTTCTACTTTGTGTTTACATTTAAAGTAACTGAAACATATTGTGGATTTTACTCTAAATAAAACATTGTAGTCATGTGTTGTATAAACCCTGAACTTAGTAGTGACCCAACATCTTTGCTGATTTGCTCTTAATTTTTATTCTAACATTCATCTAAGAAACTGTTATTACATGATTATATATAATCCCTTATGTACCACTTAGTAAAAATACTGCCAACTAAACTATAATACGCTGTTGATTATAGGTTGCATCTCAGTTTCAGAGATGTTAAAATGTGCATCTTAGTTTGATAAAACACCTTAAACAATACTTTAAAAAGCAGAACATCTATTCATGTATAGGTATAGGTATAAATGTTTTACAAAACAGTCTAGGAAACTTCATGTAACATTAGAAATCCAGCTTTACTTAATTAGGATTAATTCTTCTCAGATATTTATATTCTGTTCTAATTCTGTAAAAGCCATACTTTTCAAATGTAAAATCATGCTTCTAACCTATGTAGAGTTATCCTCAATAAATATGTGCAATTTCCAGTTTTATGGAGATATTTATGCTCAAGATTGTCTTAATTTTAAGCTCCATAAGCAAGATGATGCTCAGTGAATAAGTGATGTCTTGGTAAAGACATCTTGATGTCTTAACTTTAAGTTTCCAAGGAATTGAGAAAGAAAATGGCAGAGCAGCAAAAGACTTCAGTGAGGGTGGTTCTTCAATTGTTTTCAACAAAATTGAAAACAGCTTAATCATTATCAATTAAAGATAATTAAAAATAATTTGATCAATTTATTATTTCTGGCATATAACTGAAAAAGTGACATCACTATACCAAAATTTTGTCCCTTTTCACTTTCAGCATTTTTATCTATAGTTTAAAAATAGTAATATAATTGTCTCATTCTAGCAATTAGTAATATTTATGGTGTCTTTATTTATTGTTTGAATAGTAATGATAATCCAGATAACAGTCTTCAAACTTGAAAGTTTATAGCAGTTTGAAATAGATTTTTTAAATTTCAATATATTTTTCACACATTTTTGAGAAACAGGTATATGACAGGATATCAGTAAAGGACTTCTAAACATTACACTTCATTACAATGAGATAAAAGTTACGTGGGGAAATAAAATAGAAACATGAATTGGGAATAAGGTAGTGTAAAATTTCTTACTATGTTAAGGAGTGTTTTTAGATAGCAAATTACTATGACAATTAGCTTAAAAAGTCAGTGTTACTGAATTGACTTTCTTTGCAAGATTTAGAAACTTAAAAATGTTTTTATGTTAAAGTATAAAAGGGTACATCACTTCTCAAAATTACTTTAGAAAATATATGACTAAAAAATTTAAAGCTCTCAAACCATCAGAAGAGGGAGAAAGAGGAATATGGTAAACCATAAATCTAAGAGATGTCAGGAAAGGAGGAAAAGAAGTAAATGACGAGTAAATCCAGATATTCCAATAATAACACTGAATCTTAAAAAAGTAAAATATTTTCAAAGGCATATTTTCAGATTAGAGATAATGGAATCTATTTGTTGGTTAAGGAAAGATACATCTAAAAAAACTATAAAAAGATTCAAATCACAGGGGGTATTTTAGCACACCTCTACATGGTCCGTAGGCTCGCAGAGAGTCGGACACAACTGAACTGACTAAGCACGCACTGGACATGGATATAACAAGCAGATATAGAATTTGCAGGGAGAAAAAAACCTGGTATATAAAATAGAAATTATATGTAATATATACATATTTTTTCAAGTATTTAACAAATTTTTTATAAATGTTCTAAATCACAGTCTGCACATTTCAAGGATTTGATGGATTATATTTCCTAACCAAAAGTGTTCAATAAATTTAAAACCAAAAATATCCTCCCTCAAAAAATTAGTAAAACAGAAGACAAAATTATGGAGAATGTCAGCAAAAACAAACCTATTCATTGGATTAACTGAAGTGGATAGAAATTGATGAAAAGGAATTTCCCTGGTGGCCTGTTGGTTAGAATTCTAGGCTTTCACTGCCATGGCCTGGGCTCAATTCCTGGTTGGGGAACTGAGAACCTTGAAGCTGCATTGTGCACCAAAAAAAAAAAATAGTATTGATGAAAAAAAGCAAACATATAAATATTAAGCTTTGCTGTAACATCAGGAATTACGCTTGAAAAAGGACTACAGTAGGAAAACAATAGTGATGGAATCGCCTAGAAGAATAGTGAAATGAATCATCAGTTGCACCATCCTTCTGATTTCTTTGCATTGCCTTACTAAATCCTACATCACCTGTCAAGAGGGTAAAAGAGGTCTAGAGACACAATCTCTGTAAACATTTATTAAGCTTTTACTTGGGGACAATTAGGAACTTGGCACTTTTCATTTTTCATCTATAATGGTAAGGAAAAGAAAATTAAGGGCTTCCCAGGTAGTGCTAGTGGTAACGAACCTGCCTGCCAGTGCAGGAGACACAAGAGATGCAGGTTTGATCCCTGGGTTGGGAAGATCCTCTGGAGAAGGAAATGGCAACCCACTCCAGTAATCTTGCCTGGAAAATCCCATGGACAGTCCATGGGGTCACAAAGAGTCAGACACAACTGAAGCGACTTAGCCACAGCATCAGGAACTTAGCATTTTTCATTTTTCATCCATAATTGCAAGGGAAAAAAATAAGTCTTTCATGATTATTAAATGAATCAGCACTATGGACTCTTACAAGCAAACTCAGACTATAAATTTTCATTTGATAATATCCTAGAAAATTTTTCTCACGTTCAAGAATCAATGAATGAACAATATTTCTAAGGACAAAAGAAACAAGATACTCTAATTTACTCAGTTATCCAGAAGGAAAGATGTCGTCATCACTGTATTTTGTGACAAGAACATCTTTTATGTTTATTACTCAAAATTGTAGGTAGACAAATACTGAAGGCAGATGTATATTCATAATTTATTGAAAGGCAATAAATGATGTAAAAGTGAAAAATCAGTTGGAGTCACCATTCTAATTGCTGTTTATAAATCTGAAAGTGAAAGTGTTTTGCAATTATGAGGCAAAAAAAAGATGATCCTTTTCTTTACAGAAACATGACATCAGAGTTCTTAAATGTATTGCATTATGAAGATGCAAATGTGAAAAGAACAAGAAGTGTTAATAAACACTAGTGTGAAATACATTAGAGATGTATTTAAACTCTGGAGTCAAGGTTCATAAAATGAATATAGTCTAGGTTCATGACAGTGGATGAACACATATTTATGTTCATGTGATTGATGCTACCCATCTTGAAAATTAAATACTCTAAAAACCACAAAAATAATAAAATTTTGGGTTTCCTATGTTTCCATTCTTATTAAGATGTCTAATAACATTGTTAGTAACTCCTTATTCTCTACATTTTTGCCAAATAACTTAAAAATGTTTTTAAAAATGAAAAGGATCATTGGACCCAGATAACAAATGATGACTAGTTTTTTCTGGTATACTGATGATTAACTGAAGAAATCATACTTCTTCAGAACCAATAAAGGCATTAAAAGTCACCCAAACAAAGATGACTAACTTTACACCAAAGTATTTGAAAGCGTAGGTGAAATGTATATTTTACAAAGATACATCATTAATATTGACTTGAAAAGGAATAGAAACTCAGAATAAACCAATAACCATTAGAGATACCAAGCTGATAATCATGAGTATTCTCCCCACAAATGATATCAGACTTACTGAGCCTTCATGGACTACTTAACTCCTATACTATAAAAACTTCAGTTAAAAAAAGTATCCAATACACGTATAGTATTAACTGATCTCAAACCAGGCCAAGGACAATATAAATGGAAATTATAGATCATTTCACTTAATGGACATTGCTGCTCAATTCAACAGTTGCTCACAAACAAACCAAAAAACAACTAATAGGGTGTATCTCAGGGTCGCAGTGATGGCTCAACATCTAAAAATGTGTTTCTATAATATACCTTATTAATTGCTTAAAGAAAAAAAATCTGTACTGGTAACTCAGTGGATAAAGAAAATGCATTGTTTAGGCCTTCCCTGGTAGTCCAGTGGTTAAGAATTTGCCTGCCAGCGCAGGGGACACAGGTTCAATCCTTGGTCCGGGAAGTTTCCACATGCCTTGGGGCAACTAAGCCGGTACACCCACAACTACTGAGACCACACTCATGAGTCCATGAGCTGCAACTACTAAAGCCCTGCTCTGCAACAAGAGAAGTCATCGAAATGAGAAGCGCACTCACCACAATGAGAGAAAGCCTGAGCGCAGCAATGAAGATCCAGCACAGCCCCCCCAAGAAAATTTTTATCAAGTATGAAAGAACAAAAGAGATGAAACTGATCTTATTTGCAGATAATGTTACTGTCTGTGTACAACTCCATGGTTTAGTCAGTAAGTCTTGTCCAACTCTTGGGACCCCATGGACTGTCCTGTCCATGGGATTCTTCAGGCAAGAATACTGGACTGGGTTGCCATACTCCAAGGGAGGCAAATTTTTTGAAACTATTTTTTTGGACCCAAAGACAATATGCAATTACAGCATTCCTACAAATCAGAAAATGCAATAATATGCCCCACACTCCATACAGCAAGCTGCCATAAATCTAGGTTGGAAGAGAAGATGACCACAGAAGATTACAAAACATTTTGGAAGAATTCCTTTAAAAGCATGACTAAATGGAGAGGTAGATACTCATGCATGGAAGGATACAGTATTGTACATATGTCATTCTCCCTAAATTAATCTATAAATTCACCTCCAGTCAAATCTCAATTTTGGTGGACCCTGCAAAATGATTCCAGTGTTTAAATGGAAGAGGAAAATGTCGAAGTTAGTCATAAAAATGTTGAAGAAGAAAAATGTAAGCAGGCTTGCTCTACCAGATAAAGAAACTTGTAAAACTAATGACTGATTGGTGTACTCTGAGAGTAAAGAAACTAAAGAAACAAAAATAGAGAACTCAGAAACAAATTCACACACATATAAAAACTTGATACTTGGTTGAGATAGCACTACAAATCAGTGGGGGAAAGGACAGATAATAAGTAGTAATAGGTCAATTTTTTGTGATTATGAAAATTACAAACCCCAATTAATGTAGCTGAAACTTGTCTAAGTCAGAAGATAATATAATGAGAAAGCTCGCTGTAAGACTGTCAGAAGTACTTGAGAAATGCAAATATGTTTATAGAGTTGTTTTTTTTTTAAGTCAGAGAATACATAGCAGTTACCAAAAAGTCTAGGTTAAATATACTTTAAGTGTTTACTCAGAAGGACAAAGACTATTCCTATAACATTCTTAGATTTGTATTTAATATTGTTCTCCAAGTATTGTTAACTATCAACATTAGAGTATAGAAAAGAAAACTCTAATTTGTGCATAAAACTTATGTTTATTTACTTAGCATTGTGATAGTAGATTGGATTTGCTCATGAACTTTGTATAATAACCTGCTGGCCATGACCTCAATTAAATCCAACAATGTATTAAAAGAATTATATACCATGAACAAGTGGGACTTCAAGTGTGCAAGGCTAGGTCAATATTCAAAAATCAATTAAGGTAGTCCATCATATCAACAGACTAAAAAAGAAAGAAAAAATTATATTATCAATAGATGTAGGAAAAGAATTTGACAAAAGCCAGCACCCATTTATGATTTAAAACTCTCAGCAAACTAGGAACAGACCTTCTTTAACTTGGTAACATCTACAAAAACCTACAGCTAATATCATACTAAATGGTGAGAAACTAAATGCATTTCCACCAAGATCAGGAACAAGGCAAGGATGTCCCCTCTTAGCACTGCTTTTCACATCTTAAGACATCTTTCACATATATAAAGCGGGGGAGGGATAATGATTATAGATTGAGAAGGAAGAAATATTTTCAGATGACATGAGTATCTACATAGAAAATCACCAAAAACAAAACAAAAAACCGGGAAGCAGGATTAAGCAGTTACAGTTATAGCAGTTTCAGTATACAAAGTTAATATACAAAGTCAATTGCTTTCTTATATGCCAGTGATGAACAATTTAAATTTGAAACTTAAAACCCAATACCAAACAAAAACAATTAAAAAAAAAACCTTAGGTATAAATCTTAAAACATCCACAACATGTATACAAGGACAACTAATAAACTGGTGAAAGCAATTTTTAAAAAAATAAATGGAAATATTCCATGTACATGGATAGAAGACTCAATATTGTCAACATATCAGTTCCTCCCTACTTGCTTTGTAGATTCAACACAATTTCAATTAAAACTGCAGAAAGTTATTTTATGGATATTGACAAATTTATTCTAAAGTTTAATTGTAAAGGCAGAAGACCCAAAATAGCTGATATAGCATCAAGAAGAACATAGTGGCATGACTGACACAGCCAGCCCTTTACTTACTATAAAGCTTCAGTAACCAAGATGATGTGGTAATGGTGAAGGAATAAGCAGATAGTCAATGGAACAGAAAACAGAGACCAGAAATAGACCCCACAAATTTAGTCAATTGATCTTTGACAAAGGATCAAGGCAATTCGATGGAGAAAGGATAGTCTTCAACAAATGGTGTTGGAACGGAACAACTGGGAATCCACATTTTAAAAAAGTGAATCTGGACATAGACCTTACTCCTTTCACAAACTAAACTCAAAATGAATAATAAACTAAATGTAAAACACAAACCTATAAAGAAGATACATAGAAATTTAGGTGATCTTCAGTTTAGCCATGACTTTTTTAGATACATAGCTAAACACATGATCCATAAAAGAAAAAATAAGTTGGACTTCATTAAAACTGAAAATTTCTGCTATCCAAAAGATGTTGAATGAAAAGATAAGCCACAAGTGGGGAGAAAATATTTGCAAAACAATGAAATACTATTGTTAAAATAATTAAATCCAATGGCAAAAATCCAAAACACTGACGACACCAAATGCTGGCTGGATGTGGAGCAACATGAACTGTCATTGCTAGTGGGAATGCAAGACGGTAGAGCCAAGTTGGAAGACAGTTGGCAATTTAGAAAACTAAACATACCCTTAGCAAACAGTCCAGCAATTCAATGAGTCGAAAACATGTCCACACAAAAACTAGCACACCAATGTTTACAACAGCTTTATTCACAAAGTCCTTCAGTAGGTAAACGGATAAACAAACTGCTACATCCACACAATGGATTGTTATTTGGCAATAAAGTCACAAAAAGTCATGGAAGGCCCTTGAAAGTGTAACACTTAGTGAAAGAAGCCAATCTGAAAAGGCTACATAGTATATAATGCCAACATGTGACAGTCTGGAAAAGGCAAAAACTAGGGAGACAGTAAAAACATCAGATTGCCAGGAGTTGGGAGAGGTGGATTAAGTGGAAGGAGGAATGAACACGTAGAGCATGGGATTTTTAGGCCCTTGAAACTATCCTGTTATCCTGAAACTATCCTGTTACTGTAATGGTGGATACATGTTATACGTATGCTCAGACCCATAGAATGGATAACACAAAGAATTTACTCTGATTTTAGTTAATAATGTGTTAGTAATGGTTCATCAATTGTAATAAATGTACCACTAATGCAAGATTTCAATAATAGAGGAAACTGGAAGTGGGAGGGGGATGAGGGTGTGGGGGAACTCTGTATTTCCTGCTCATTTTTCTGTAAACACAAATTCAATAAAATCTGTTGATTTTAAAAGATGTTTTACTCCGGCTTCTGTGTGGAAAACAGACTAGAAGACTAACAGACTGAAATGATTCCCAACAAGCATTTAGTAAACTCCTGAAATAGTCGGGGCTAGAGATGGCTCTGATAGCAGAGCTGGATGGAAATGCATGGTTCCGGGCATAAGAAGCTGAGATTATTAATCTCACCATTTGTCGCTGTGTAATGTGTACTAGTCGCTCAGTCATGTCCGACTCTTTGTGATCCCACGGACTGTAGCCCACCAGGCTTCTCTGTCCATGGAATTCTCCAGGCAAGAATACTGGAGTGGATTGCAATTCCCTTCTCCAGAGGAACTTCCCAACCCAGGAATCGAGCCCTGGTCTCCTGCATCACAGGCAGATTCTTTTGTCTGTGTTTAAAGGGAAGTGTAATTCTTTATCTCTGGTTCCTTATGTGTATGATCTGTGTTAAATGTTTGTATCAATGTATGCCAATGACACAGACTGAACTGTCACCATAATCCTGCTTACTTTTAAGTATACATTTATAAAAATTCTTCAATACAAGTCATTTTAAAATAGTAAATAAATTGGTCCTCAACTGTACATATCACCTTCCATTTGGAAAGGGTAGAAAAAAATTTTTTCAATGCCCTGACTCCCTTGCACCCACTGAGTTCTGAATATAAATTAAGGGTTGCGAGTTAGAGGCACTTGCTTAAGATTTAGGAAACAAAAGTGAATCAGAGGCCATCTTCAGTTGGCTCTGGTTGTCACCAGTGGTTAAGGAAGGCTGCAGTTTTCCTGAGATGCCAGTTTTCATTTGCCAGGTTCCTAAGGGTCTGCAGCTCCTTGTTCTAATCTCCCTGGTTCCTAGGTGCAGCTTCCCTTGTCTTCCTGTTGTCTAGTTGCTGTTGCTGGTGGTGGTGTCTTACGAGTTCTAGCCTGGCCTTAGATGCAGTATCCTTCCTAGTGGACTACTTACTGTATTTTCAGAGAGCATTCCAGGAGGCCCAATTTAGATCCTGCTCCTTCAGGTTGTCCAATGTTTGTTTGTTTGTTTGTTTGTTTCCTGGGTTTGTTTTTGTTTTGGCCACATTGCAGGGCATGCAGAACTTCCCAGGGATTAAGCCTGCACCCCCTGCAATGGAAGTACAGTCTTCTGAACCAGTAGGGAAGTCCCCTGATGGTTTTATAAAAACTTAAATGTTTGTATTAAACCCTTCGCACTTAATAATTACAGTGAATTTTGTTTTATGCCTTTAATCGTGATTGGTTAAATATATAATCCATAGAGATTTTAAAAGTAAAATTTAGCTGTTACCTGGAAATGCCTTTGTTTTTGGAATGAGAAATAGGAAGGAAAAAACAGAGGGATGTCCTATGAGGGTGAGCTTGTTAGGTTGTTAGGGCTTCCCTTGGGGCTCAGCTGGTAAAGAATCTACTCGCTACGCGGGAGACCTGGGTTCGATCCCTGGGTTGGGAAGATCTGCTGGAGAAGGGAAAGGCTATCCACTCCAGTATTCTGGCCTGGAGAATTTCATGAACTGTATGGTCGATGGGGTCACAAAGAGTCGGACACGACTGAGCGACTTTCACTTTGACTTTGATAGCTCAGTTGGTAAAGAATCCACCTGCAATGCAGGGGACCCCAGTTCGAATCCTGGGTCAGGAAGATCCCCTGGAGAAGGGATAGGCTACCCACTCCAGTATTGTGGCCTGGAGAATTCCATGGACTGTGTAGTCCTTGGGGTCACAAAGAGTTGGACACGACTCAGCAACTTTCACACACTTCATTACATCAGTGTACAACATTAGTGAATGTTTGGGCCACATACACTAACCAAATGCTGCTAGGTCACTAACTTTGTGACACTTAAGAAATAGAGTAATATAAATAAATAAGAAAGTAACTAACATCAAAGCCTCTAGCTTATGAGGCTAGAATAATAGAAGACTTCAAGGCAACTGTCAAGATTTCTATTTTTTTTTCTTTTTTTTAGGTGAGCACATTGTCTGGGATAAATGCATTTTGTTGGGTTTTATGACTCCAGCCTTCAAATTTCATTTCCTTTTTTTAAACTTTATAATTAGGGTTAACTTTCATCATAAAGTATCAACATGCTTTTGGTTTTACCAGGTGATTCTTACACATATATGTAATTTGATAATGCAGAAGCAGCACTGAAATAAATATTGCATATTACCTTTCCCTTTAGTCTTTAAAATTGTTATTAATCCTTTGAAAGTCATAATCCCTAATCCCTCAAGATTCAGCTACCAGAGAGAAGGGGCAAGAGGAGGAAACACTGCTCTTGCCATCTTTTTCCTAGCTCTTGTTACATGTGAAAGCAGCTGAGAAATCAGTCACTTTTTAAGGGTGTACTAACTTAATGCCCAGTAGAGAAGTGCAGTGTTGCCAGATTTTCCCATTTTTTAAACAACTTGCAACTGGCAGAAATCTGGACTTTTTTACACAAACCCTCTCAGTTTTAAACTAATTTTTTTTAATGTTTAAGCACTGAGTCAAATAAAACTACCTATAAGCTGAATTCCAACCCTGGATCACCAGTTCATTCGAACCTTTGTTTGATTGACAGGAAAATGTACACATTTTCAGTAAATGCTTTTTATATACTTGTTAGACCAGGGATCTGTGTGTGGGGGGGAGGGGTGGGAAGAGTTATTTTTTAAATTGGGATTATAATCAATTGAGTAACTGTCATAAATATTCCCATAATATGTAGATATAAAGGAATTCTCATTGTTGGTTAACATTCTACATATTAGAGCCATTTTGAAATTCAACAGTTTATTGGGAATGAGTGATTGTGAATTTTTTTTTTATTAACACCATGACATGAGCCTATAGAATAAGGGATGAGATTCCTGTAGAAGGATATGGTTGTATTACAAATCTTGAATTTAAAGCAGTGACAGATTTCTTCTCAGACCTTGGCACGCAGAGGAAAGACTATGTGAGAACAAAGCAAGAATGCTGTCTTGGCAGCTCTAGCAAATAAAGGAATGAAATACTGAAAATTTGAGTAGAGCAGAGAAAAAGTATTACATGATCATGTGAAGAAACAAGAGAATGAGAAGAACTAGAGAATTATGCTGTACTTTATCAAAGATACCCTTGATTTTAAGATACCCCATTATTTTCAGTAACACTAAAAAAGGGAAAACCTACCAATTAAAGTATGACATACCCTAGTGGCATATATAAGACATCCTCATTTCACAGATATTATGAAAATGTTAGGTTTTTAGAACTGGTGAACCATTTAATTGCAGTGTAATTGTTGGGTATGAAGTAAAGTGAAACTACTGGTCATGGTTGAGGCTTTTTCTAGCAGTGTCCAGCTGCAAAGGTGCAGACATAGAATGGATTTAAACATTGTGGAGATTGAGTTTGAACAGAGTTTTGGCTTTTTCATGTGAATACAGGAAAGCAAGAGGGTGACAAGGCAGTTGAAGATGTTTATTAGTGAGTGAGTGATTTTAGTAAGAAAGGCAGTTGGAGGCAGAGTAGTAGAGGAAGTGGGCTGCAAACTTGTGGGAGGGGTTCGTTCGAAGAGTAGTATGAATAGAGTGCTTGAATTGAGACTTGTAGAGGTAACGTTACTGGTAGCCATAAGGTCGAGAGAATGACTAGGACAGGAGTAGCTGAGATGAGGGGGAAGATAAGATCAACAGAGGAATGGCAGAGAAGGCTAAGATTTGAAGGATCATCCACATGGATATTGAAATCAAGATAGAAATGAGTGACAATAAAACAAATTAAAATCTTCAAAGAATGGGTGAGGTATCAAGGGTAGGGTATGGTGGGGGGGGTGGAAGGGGAAGAACAACTCAGAGGTCAGTAACTGCAGCTAGGAGGCAAGAGTGGAGCAGTCTGATGACACGAGCATCAAAGCTCCATAGTTTTAAGAAGCAACAAAGTGAAATGAAAAATGAGCATGAAAAAGGACACTTAATTAAACTTGAAGCCCAGTAGATCAAGGGAGAAAAAACAGCCATCACTTGAGAAGGCTACAGGGCAATCAGTCCCCCCAGGGAAGAGCTGGATTTCAATCAAGCAAGAAGGCTGAGGGAACCCACTCCACTGAGGATGGGATTCCAGGCTCAAAGGTGTTTGCCTTTTAGCATCCAGTGTTGGTGGTGAGGGCCCAGTCTGATTCTGCTGCTTTTGCAAACAATCTGTTATTTTCTCAATATAAATAAATGTGAAGTTCTAATAAAATTTAAAATTCTGAGATATTACTTTGATGTATTTCAAGTATGACTCATCATATACTGTGCTTTGCATTCCGTGGACTTTTAATAGAAGATTCATGTCTTTTTCAACTCTGGAACATTTTTTTCTATTTCTCTCCATTTTCCCTATTCTCTACTTTTGGAACTGCTACCAGATGAATAGTGGGATATCTAGATTTAGTCTCCATTTCTCAATTTTCCTTTTAAACTTTAGTAGTGAATTTTAAAGGTTATTTTCAACTCACTCAGTTGATATTCCAGCTCACTAATTTGATCTTCAGCTGTGGATACTCTATTTTACAGCCCATACATTTTGTTTATGATCATGTTTTTAACATCCAAGAACACTGATTCTTATTTTTGTCAGCCTCTTTAAAAAACAATTAAATACAGGTGACTCTCCAACACTGCTTCAATCCTGATCTAAGGTAGTCATGGTAATTCATCTTTTGAGCAATCTTTTGATAAGAGACAGTCTATAACAACCCTTATATAACTCCTGAAGTTCTCCATTCAAGGAATAGGTTTATGTCTTTTAAATACTTTAAGCTGAGAAGAAAAGTCTGTATACACTACAAATCAACAGAAAGTTCAAAATACAAATTTCTAACAAAGGGAAAAAAACAGTTTTAGCAAAAGATTAAAAACAATGACAGCAAGGTAGCATTAAAAAAAAAAAAAAAAGGTCAAGCAGATGAATCAACTAGACCTAGTAGCATTCAAAATGTTTTACAAGCCTGAATAAATGGAATAAAGTTCAAGTAGTTATGAACATGTATGTGTTGAATATACAGTGCTGAATATAGCACTGAACATACAAAGCAAAAAGCATTAGACATATAAGGAAAATACATTATAGCAGTATAAGAATTTATTTTACATTTCTCAATCTTTGAGAAATAAGATGTTGAGAATCTCACCAGTGTTTAATGATATTCTTATGTGACAAACTGTACCAAATGACATACTCTCTAAAGAAATATCTACAATATTTGCTTACTTAGCAGGCTAAAAAGATATCCTTAATAAACTCCCCAATGCAGACTACATATACTGACTATATGTAATATTAGAAAATATGTTATTAACAACAAAAAAAATATCCAATGACCTGGAAATTGAAATGCACTATTCAGAATAATCCTTGGATCAAAAAAGCAATCACATTTGCAGCCATCAAATATTAAGAAAACAATGAAAACACAATATTCTTAACCTATGGGATGGAAGTAAAGAAATAATCAGGGAATTTGTACAATTAAAATGTTTTTTTTTTTTTTAGAATTGGAAGGAAGACAAATGGTCAATTATTCAACTGAAGAGAGTAATAAATAAGGGAATTAGAAAGGAATCAAAGTCACAATGCTTAAATAAATGAGAAGGTAAATGATTAGATTTTTATTCCCTGGTGCTGAGAGGACAGAAGGGGAATGGGGCAAATCCTAACTAGTCTAAAAAAGAAAGAGAAAAAACAAAGGAAATGGAATAATAGACAATGATTTTAAAACACTGAGATTATTAAGTGCAACTATATACTAAAAGAATTTTAAATATAAGATGGACTATATGATGAATTCCAGAAAAAAGAAAATTACCAACGTTTACCCAAGAAATAGAACCCTGAAAAGATGAAGGACACATGAGGAAATAGAGATACAGTGAAAGAATTGCCTTCAAGAAAAAAGTCAGGTGTTTCTGGATATAAAATAGCATCAACTTAAAAAAAAAATCAGTTTCAGGATACATAAACCATTCTAAATCAAAAAACATGAGTTTCTATTTTATTCTGTAGCACTATCAAAACCTGTTCCTTAAAACCAGACCTGCCTCTCATAATAAGTACAGGGTTAGTCAACAGAAGGCAACAGCACCCCACTTCAGTACTCTTGCCTGGAAAATCCCATGGACGGAGCAGCCTGGTAGGCTGCAGTCTATGGGGTCGCTAAGAGTCGGATACCACTGAGCGTCTTCACTTTCACTTTTCACTTTCATGCATTGGAAAAGGAAATGGCAACCCACTCCAGTGTTCTTGCCTGGAGAATCCCAGGGACGGGGGAGCCTCGTGGGTTGCCGTCTATGGGGTCGCACAGAGTCGTACACGGCTGAAGCAACTTAGCAGCAGTAGCAGCAGAAGTCAACAGAAAACAGCAGTATTTCTAATGAATGGCTCAGTATTAGATTTTACTAAGTGGTGCCTGTCATAGGAGAAAATACTTTACAATGAAAAAGCATTGGGAAAGAAAATGAACATCTGATCCTGATAAATGGGTTTCATAAATATTAACATTTTATTTCTAATCTATAGTTTAAATTATACATGAGTAAAATACTAAAAATTATGCATTCATAAAATCAGAAATAAGAATGCCCATTAACATATTCAATCAACTAGAAAAAATTAATGTGGACAGTTGTTGTTGTTTTTTTTTAATGACAGCTTTCCTGTCTAAGCAGGTGGCTTCCCAGGTAGTGCTAGTGGTAAAGAATCTGCCTGCCAATGCAAGAGATGCAGGTTTGATTTCTCGGTTGGGAAGAGCTCCTGGAGCAGGAAATGGCAACTTCCTTCAGTATCCCTGCCTGGAAAATTTCATGGATGGAGAAGCCTTACAGGCTAACAGTCCATGGGGCTGCAAAGAGTCAGACATGACTGAGCAGAGCACATACAAGCAGACTAGCTTAAAATACATTATTCATAACAATATGAAGAGCCCATTTCTAGAAGCAATAACAAATTTTGGAAACTCAGGAAACCAACATGTCAGAACCATAGTAAACTTTCAGAAATTTGAGGAACATGCGAAAAGCAAACAAACAAAAACCCTAGTTTAAACAACTGATACGTTTCTAGTTAAAATCCTAAAAGGATGCCTGATAAAAGGGAGTCAAGTGATTCCAAAAGTAACAAGAAAAAAAATCGGCAGAAATAGACAAGAAAGCTTTGGGAAAAGGGACAATTAAATGATCTTCTGTCTCAAAACAAATACTATTTCCTGCTATACAGGTGCTACACACAGTTTATGAAGAAAAAATACAAAGGTACTTCTACCAGAAAAGACAGATCAGGGGTGGAACATAAATGAAAGCTCAGAAACAGACCCAAAATAAGACACATGATATTTTAAAACTAGGGATAGGATGAAACTGTTTAACAAATGCTGTTGGCATAATTAGTACAGCCATTCAGATAAAGTATAAAGTTGGACCCTTTACCTCACAAGATATAACAATTTAACAAGAACAGTTTAGAATTAAGTGTAAAAGCAGAAAGCCAGAGAGTAAAATAAAATTGTGTAAAAAGTAAAATAACCTTGGACTAGGATAAACTTTTCTAAGAAACCAAAAGGAAAAGATGAATAGACTTGACTACATATAATTAATAAATTTTTATCAAAATACACCACACAGTATTTTTAAGGTTACAGTTTACAAAAGGCTACCCTCTTTATATATAAAAAGCTCTTCCAAGCTACAGAGAGAAATGCCTAATAACTAAACATATAAATAGTTAATAAGAGACACCTGGCTAGTATGAATTTGAATATCACTAGTAATCAAAGAAATACAAATGAAAATGACTTCTCACCTGTCAAACTGGCAATGATTCAAAATTTTTAAGTACCCAGCATAGCTAAGTGAAAAAGGAAAGTAATAGGAATGTAAAACTTGCAAACCTTTCCTGAGGGCCATGTGGACATAGCAGAAGTTTAGATGTGTAAAATTCACACCAGCAACTCCAAGGAAATTATGTATATTTGTATCCTTCTACTTAGGTAGATTTTCCCTCACATTGTTATTTGTAACAGAAAAGTTAGAAATATTTTGTGTCTAGCAATGAGGAATTGTTAAGTTATGGTTATTCTATAAAGGAGTAATTTATAATCACTAAAAAGAGAGTAGACTTGAATTACTGACAAAGATGGATTTTCATAAAATATTAAACGAAAACTAATTACAAAGTTATGGGAAGTATAATCCCATTGTTTTAAAAGATATCCATCAAAGGCAAAATATTAATAGTGGTTATCTCTGTATATGTTCCTACATTTTTGAATATGTAAATATATAAGGAAAAAAAATAAGGGTTCCAGGTTTAAAGTATTGTCTGTAAAACATGACACAACGGTTATAACAAATGATATATTCCTCACACCAGATAAGCTTATTTCTGAGTCTATTCTGTATATGAGGCAAGAAGAAAACAAGGATAAAAGTAGCCTGGATTTTTAGGGCAGTTTATTTACAGACTATCAAATACAGTCTTTTTTCTTTTGTTAAACAAATGGCTTATATTAAACACATTGGATTTAGGAGTTACGAGACTTGCAAAAAAACCACACCTTGACAACAAATTAATTGTGAAAAAAATATAAAGTGATTCACTACAGAGCCTCATTTTCAATGTGGCGTTTTCAATTAGAAAATTCTTTTTTAATGGGACATTTGATATGGTAAAAGGAATAAAACCCACAAAATGTTCTTCTACATAATTCAAAGACAAGTTCTTTCCAATATGATCAAAATTTTGTTTTCCCCACCTTCAACTGGATCCCCTGACAGCTTTTTTCTTAATAGCTCTTATTTTTAATTACACTAGAAACAGTTTAAGAATTACAAACTTGAAAGAATTTAAAAGCAATGTTTGCAGGCCTGCTGATACCGATCTTCCTCCTACAAACAGAAAATAAGTTTAAAGATTCAGTCTTACTATCTAATTGTTAGGTAACTATTGTCTTAAAAATGAAAATGAGGAACCTCCCTTCTACAGACTATCCATATATGAAAAAAACTCTCTATAGGCTCCTAAGTTTTCTAAAATTTTATTTGCCTATTTTTTCTGAGGCTTTTTTTTAAGTTGACTTTTTAAAGTCATCTGTTAAACTAGTTGTTCAGTATTTTAAATTATTTTATCAAAATATTTTAAGTTAATTTTCTCATTAAGAAGCATTTACTATAGAATTTAGATATAGCTAAGAACAACCCTGGTAATCCATCTAAATCTCATTTTTCTTAGCTGTAAAGAGATGGACCAGATTTTAAACTTTGGGGACACCCTATTCAGACTTTTAAAATATCAAAATCATTAACCCAGGGAATCACTGAATCTTTATTCAAATCTCATATTTCAGCTTTACCTAAAAAGAAAGGCAGGGACCAGGTAAGGGAGCCTAGGGAGAAAAATAATCTAAAATTGGATTAAGTTCATACCAAATACAAAAAAACCTTAACTCAGAAATACCAGATTAGTTTGGAAGCATTTAGGCCATTTATCTTCTACTTTTCTTAAGAAATCTTGATACTTCTTACCAATTGAGCTGCAAACTAGTCAGATCCGATTTAAATTTTGCTTTCATCACTGAATTTCCAACTGTTCTATTTTGCCAGAATTTTGTCTCTATTCAAATTTGACTTCAAAATTTGACATAGACACATTTTTCTTACTTTCACTTATGTGTAATTTAGATACAGCTGAAGAGCTGGAAATACTACTTTGCTTTTAAAATATTCCTGCTCACTATCAGTCCACTGGAAGTATTATTTAAAGCCTTTCATGTTGATTGATGTACCCCAAGTACTAGAATAGTACCTGGCACTTGGTAGGCACTGAATATTTACACATAGCTAAAGCCCTATCCTAATTCACATTCCACAAACTATTAATCAATAAACCCTTAAAACATGAGTCTTTTAAAAGTTCATGGATGACTGGGACTCTCCAAAAAAAAATGGATTGAAGACTTGGGAAACATACTGAGTTACATGCAGAAAAGCTGCTGTATCAAGAAATACATAAGGGAATTTCACATGGGAAATAATATTTTCTTCTTTTAGTAGGTCAATTCTTTGTATTTTCATTTCATTTGCAATCTGACTTACCTGTTTCTTCCCAAAAATATTTTATGCTCCTTCAATTTCACTCAGGAATACTGATTACTGCAGTTATAACACACAGAATTATTGATTTCACAGCCCTGCTCTTTTCATTAATCCAAATTTACTGAAGTTTTAGATGATACTGAGGAAGGCATTAAGAGTTTTTCTACCATATTTCATCAATTTTAAGAAGCCTTCTTCCATATAACAACATCTCTGAACTTGGGAAGTATCTTAGCCTTGAGTTGTGTTTAATTGGCAACATTTTTCCTAAGTAGTGTATCTCACAATCAATGCTGTCTTAGGGTAGTATCAGGAGCTATAGTTCAAATTTTCGACCTCAAGCAACAATTTCCTTGTCCTCCCAGCCACTTTCCCAATATAAATATATAACTGAAATGTTAGGAAAAACTATCCAAACACAATTCAATTTTATATAAAATATTTAATTTTTAAAACACAGGCTATTCATGTCACATAAATATCTTCAATTTTAGGTTAGCTGCTATGGTCAGCAGAATTATCAAGTGTGACTATTAAGAATAACTTAGATACTGTCACTTATAGGAAAGTCTAAAGCTCTAAGACTCACCATATTAAAATTTCAGATACTTGAATACTGTAGCTATTTTGCTAAATTTCAAAATATTTCTTCACTTCCTGCAATGTAGTTTTAGTATAAGTTGTTAGTATTCAATATTCAAATAAAAGCATAATAATTTTCTTTCATTCATTTCTTTCTCAACAACAAAAAAATTCCATCAAAAGATAAAATGGTCAACTGACATCAACTCATTTTATAGCAGTAAAATGGTAAATTATTCACTTTACAAACTATAATGCTTTCTATGTACTGTTTGCAATGAACGTTCACAAGTCAGATAGAGGGCACAAGATTAAAAGACTGACTTTAGAACTGGAGCAATATTCATTCAATAACAGTTGTTCCAATTTAAGATTCCAATCAAAAAATAAGTTACCAGGAGAACGATTAAAAAACAAAATGGTTAATTGGCATTTAGTGCTAATGGAAACACTGGTTATTTACCTTTGGTTCCTTTCTAGGATTACTATAATGGTACATGTGTTTGAGTGTGCACAAAAGGACTTGACACCATTACAGTTTAAATAAGGGTTAGTCCATCATTCTAAAATGAACTAAAATACAGTTACTCTAGGTGTGGCAGACGTTGTAGTAAACCTTACAGAAAGTGAGAGAGAGAATAAGAGGGTTTTTTGCACTACTTTTTCTTTTTACTTTAATAAATTCAATCTAGGCAATGTTTCTAGTTAGCCGGTAAAGAGAAGAGAGTTAACTTTGTGTTAGATGGCAATTATATAATTTAAAAAGTGGTGTTTGCCACCCCTCCCCCCATGAACTTTAACTGAATTATGCAAATTCTGTTATTAAGCCTTGTTTCTTTGCTATTGCCCTCCAATTACCCATGACAAAAGGAAATAGGGACAATGTGGCAGCCTGAAAGAAAACGATACTCTAAAATGCTCCTTTAGCTATTACTTTCCACCATTTAAATGACAAAACTTTTTAGAACTTTTTCTCAGAAGTAACAGAAGGTGCTGATGGGAGCTGGACTTTTATTCTCTGCTCTCACTCCCCTGTCAAGAGAAGGTGGTGTTGGAAGGTTAACAGAGCCCAAAGAAAAGGAGAAAGTGTGACAGGTAGAGGGAATGGACCTAACAGGAACTGAACAGGCAGCCCCTGGACACTTGAGAGCCCTCTGCCTCTTCAATACATTGATTCCCTTTAGAAGACAAATGGGTGTAAAGGTTAACTACTTTTTCAGACCTTAAGCTTACCTGTTAAGGCACTTACTTACCCTCCCCACCCCACCCATATTTTTCATATAAAACCCACTATTTCGTTTGAATGCATTTTGCTAGGCTATGATAATCTGCAAAATAAAACAAAAATAACATTGACCATTTTTTTTATATAAAACTGTTGCATCAAGAGAAAGGTTGTGTTTTATTTTCTGAAATGAGCACAAAGTACACCTTTCACAATAACACTGAAAGCAGGTGCAAAGACTGACAGTGACCTTTGACTAAAGGTAGCTTTGTAAAAAGAAAAATACCAAATAAATCAGTGCCCTTTCTGATTGTTGTAAAACTGGAGGGGGGAGGGGCTGGGTGGTTGTTACATAAAAGTTGGTCCAAACTTACAAAAAAGCACAAATGTGCATAGTTCAGAAGATCTGCAAGAGGGCCATAAAAGACTTTTATGTCCCTAAGATTAGCATCCACTTAAAACTGCAAGAATACAAAATAAAATCGTTAACTAGAATTTGTGAAGATGTACAATCAATAGATCTAGGTTTTAGAACAGCATGAATTTAAGCAAAGGTTTTTTTTTTTTTTTTGTCTTTTTTTTTTTAACTATTGTATGCAAGACCCTTTTCCACATAAAAATAAAGCTGTTGTTGAATTAATATTATTCAAGTCTCTTGGATTGCTGCTTTAAATTGCAGCTAGAAAAGTCTTTCCAGATAAAAATGATGTGCCTGAGGAAAAACAGATACTCAGTATGGTAACCCTCTGCCTCGACCTCTGCCAGCTGATGTGCTAATGTGTCCCCTGTATCCTTGCGAATACCCAGGTCCTTGGGCAGGAGAAGTCCAGGTCTGTCCATGCATGAGGCCATGGCCACCTGGGGTTTCCTGTAAGGTACCACCATAGTTATAGTTGTGCATCTTTGCTGGCAAGGGATGAGTACTCTCTGGCCCTGTGGAAGGGTCACTGCTGTTTGCCAGCACTGCAATGGGGCCATGGCTATATTCAAATCTATGGTCCTTGTCTCCACTAAACAACATGGGACCTGTATTGAGGTAAATGTCTCCGTATCCAGCTACCGAACTGGGAAATGACTCGGAAAAGGCAGAAGGCTGAGGTGGACCACCAGAATGAGATGAAGTAGTACTGTAGTTATCCAAGGACTGAATATCTGAGTTTCCCATGAAGCTACGTCGTTCCAATGGTGGAGCAGAGGCGCTTCCAAGACCGTCATTGCTAACATAAGGAGCAGAAGAGAAAGAAGAGGATCCAAAATTGTCCTTGTAGTCTGAAGAAGGTACATAAGTATCTCCTGCTTGGTAATCAATACCACTTTCTCTTTTGGGGTCATCCTGGGGCTGATGCTGAGCAAGGAGCTGTAACAGGGCTGCTTTCACTCCGGCATGAGGGTCAGTTAACGAAGAACTAGTGGTGGGTACATGCTGGTTTTCTGTCCGGTAATCTAGATCTTCTTCAGTGACTGGCGGTGGTTCCGGAGGTTCAGGAGGTCGCTGATCGGGAGGCAGAATACGAGGCCGGTCCGGTTCTGGTGTGAGGTCCAATAGCCTCATATCTTGGTGCTGGATCAGGTCATCTTGCCCTAAGTTAAACAAAGCAAAAAAGAGAGTTGAAAGTTACCATGGAAAACAAAATTTTCAAAATACTCAATGTTTCCTAAACAGCATAAGAAGTTCCATCTCTGGCAAAAAAAACAACCAACCAACCAAAAACTCAAACAAAAACCACCCAAAAGTCAAATGAAAAATTAAAAGGTATATGTGAGTACTAATATTCATTTGAGTTTATGGTGACAGAAAAATTTTATTGTATTTGATTTTTTAAGGTCATCTCAAATGTACCTATCTATGGCTTGAACAAAAGCTACTATATATGTAAAGTTTCTGCTTTGGTCAATCATCCAGTTATAAATGGAGTAAAAGATTACTTTTTTAGCATAGATTACATGAGAAACATCTACAGCATTATTATGAGTTCTACTTACTACCCACAGACAATTAAAGAATCAATTCCTAGGAGTATACAGACTAAGAAACCAACCTATAACCAGTAACCTGAGTATTTTCAGGACATCAGCTAGCAAAGCTAAACAATACACATTACAGATAATCAGCAGCAGCAAGAAAAGAGCGTGAGAGCAGCCGGGTCCGTGGCCTGCTATCTGCACACTCACCCGACGCCGGCGTGCTAGGTTCTGGAGGCGGCCGGAGCTGTAATGGTGCTTCGTGACCCGACCCATTTTCCCTCTCTTCCAGCAGCACGTCTTTCTGCTTTGACTGCTGAGCCTTTATTAACTGAGTCAACAGAACCGCAAATGCGCTCTGCACAGCCGCCTGGGCCGCATCAGGCTCCACTTTAGGCTGCATGTTCTGAGAAGAAGGCTGAATTCCTCCCAATGGTTTCGAAGACTCCTGTTGCGGTGTTGATGGATCTGTCTGTTTTTCACCTGTTGCCAAAATTCCAGCAGGAAGGTTTATTTTATTTAGCTGCTGCTGAGTCTCAGAGTTTACCTTAATGTTCAACACTTGGACAAAATCAGCCATATTAACACTTGTTTTAGACTGTAGTAGGTTTAGCAGAATTGCCAATTCACTGTGGTTTAACTGCTGTCCAGGGCCTGTTTTTACTAAAACAAAATTTGTATTGGTTAGAATTGCCATAATTCACAGCTCCCCCTCCCCACAAAATGCCTCTGTATCACCATTTTAAAATGTACATGTGTGGGACAGTGTTTAAGAAATATTGTGAAAAGGGAATCTTATTCTAGTTCAATTTCATGTACATTTAAGATGTTCAGTGCACATAAGTTAAAAAAGAAAAAGAACTGCAGCCCATTTTGAATAAATTATCTTTAAGGGTAAATACTTCAAACGGAAAATCAAGACCAGCATTAGAAGCCCATACTATAGACATGACCAGGAAATCGCACCTGTGGATGGGCACTGGTGGTGATGGCAGCTACAATCTCAGGTTACTCTCTGAGCATATCCTTTATTCCTCACAACAACCGTATAAGGCATGCTTAATTACT
Organism: Bubalus bubalis; assembly: GCF_019923935.1. Taxonomy (NCBI): domain Eukaryota; kingdom Metazoa; phylum Chordata; class Mammalia; order Artiodactyla; family Bovidae; genus Bubalus; species Bubalus bubalis. The sequence goes on from NC_059164.1 coordinate 80,487,515, forward strand.
GGCCCCACTTTTAAAAAAACAAACAAACAAAAAACAAAACTGAAGAAGAAACTGGCATCCAGAGAGACTGAATAACTTGCTTAAGGTCACAAACTCTGTAAGTGGCAGGAATGAGATTTGAACCCAGATAGAATTCTGATTCCAGAGTCTGAACTTTTAACCATTTTCTATACTGCTCATCTAAAATAATGCTTCTTTTTTAAGAACCTAACCTTATCTTTGCAGTAAACTCAAACTGGATTTTATAGACTGTCTGATATAATGTCTTTTATTCAAATTGCCTTTATTTAAAGTTAAGCCCTCTGGGTAAATTAGGAACTTCTACAGAAGCATGCGTATCATGTACATATATATGTGTGTGCTTAGTCACTCAGTCGTGTCCAACTTTTTGCAACCCTTTGGACTGTTGCCCACTGGGTTCCTCTGTCCGTAGGATTTTTCAGGCAAGAATACTGGAGTGAGTTGCCACTTCTGACTCCAGGGGATCTTCCCTACCTAGGGATCAAACCCATATCTCCTGCGTCTCCTGCATTGCAGGCAGATTCTTTACCCACTGAGACATCGGGGAAGCCCATTTACATATACCATGGCATTAATTCATCACCTATAAAACAGGTTGTCTTTCTTTTTCTAATTTTCTATTTAGACTTGTGATGGTTTATATAGGTTCTTACGCAAACTTACCTGAGTCATAATAACACGAAGGCCCTGTACGTAATACTATATACATTAAGTGATAATACAGATACTGGTAAGCAATTTCTGTAACCACAGATGACAGACTAATAGAATTCTAAGATGAAAATGTGATGATTAATTCTATTTTTAATATATTCTCTTTACATATTCTAGTCTCCATGTGAGCTCAGAGTACCATTTAACTATGGTGTCAACTACAGAAGGGACATTTTTAGTTCATGACACTTACTGATGATGTAAAAAAATGGAGCTAAGAAGATTCATTCCTATTTCAAAAAAACTAGAAAACAGCGACAGTTTGAATAGAGAAGAAAAAAAAAATGAAACTCTACCATTAACAGAGTTGTAAACATGTAGAGCTAAGAAATAATACAAAATGAGCCCAAATTTCATTTTTAATCAGCTAAAATAGAGTGCAATAACTCTCTTCTATTCCACTAGGCTGCCAGTGGAATAAGGACATCAGTTCCATGAAGAGAAGTAGAAATACAGACCTGGCATTTTTCTTAAGGAATATAACAACTGTTACCTGGGACAAGTGACCACCATCCAAATTACTTATAATCATCTCAAAGCTTTTTTTAGAAGTAGATGGTATATAAAACAAGTGACACAAACACAAACCAAGAAAACTTCTATTGCTTCTCTTTTGTCTTTCTCCAAGTTTTACTATTTTAAACATGAAGAGAAATGATATTTAACTTGATACAGATAGCCCTCACTTCGTATAACAAAGGTGTTTTCTCCTAAGCTACAAATATCAAGTATTTCCATGTACAAGGGGAATTCACTATTTCAAGAAACTCTGAAGAATACTTCTGAAAAACAAGTAATTAATTTTCATTTTTAAAGTAACATCAACACTTTATATGTAATCTGACCAAGGTCAAGTCTAAGCCTGTAGATTACATGAGAAAGTATTAAAGGTAATCTTCCTCAAGCCTTCTCAGCTAGTCTACTCTATATTTATACTTAACCACCAAAAGTTCAATCTGATCCACAGATCTGTTTTAATCAACTAACTCATTGGTCAATATTTACTCATCTCTTAATAAGTTTAGGGCTATTTTTCATGTTTAATAAAACACCACACACAACACATTTATTTCTTATCATATCTGTCTTCATAAAAAAAATTAAAGTTTTCTGGATGCTTGAGGCAAAATGAGGGAGTGGATTCTATTTTTTTTTAATTGTTAACTAAAAGAGAGAAAAAACACTTCTAACAACACTGAAGAGATTGGTTTCTCATAAAAAAGCTTAACAGATTGAATCAGAGGAAAATTTTAAGTTTCCTCAAAATACCCTTCTTTATCATACTTCAAATCATTTTGGACACAATGTCAGATTCCAGTGTTTGAGATTCTGTAATAGAGTGGGAAATATTTTAAAAGTGACCTGAGAACATTATAAACAGTATGAAAGAGATTTAGTATGATTTCTGGCTGTTTTCTTGTATCTTTCGTCCTCCTCCTTAGACGCATCCACAGACACTGAATGCGGAGCCTCAAAAAGCAGTGTTAGTAAAAGATCTACTGACTCTCGCATCAAGGGAAAAAGTAGAGAAATCTGATCAATCACTAATCATATGTAATTTGATACAGTTTATAAATTAATCTTACCTTGAGAGTGCTTAATATTATGTTGCTATAGCAGTGAAACATCTGTACTAGCACAATCAAATAATAAGGAATGTCAAATTCAGTGCTCAACTTTTAGCCACAAGAGCTTTAACACTACAGCAATACAGTTAACGGCACCCACAAAACAATGTGAAGCGAACCAACCCAAGAAGTACTACTGACCAGGTGCTGCATTCGAGTTGCCCTGAGGTTTCAGCTGTGAAGACGGCAGCACACTCTGAGGCGTGCTAGTTCTGCTGTCATCCATGCCCAGAGACAAGTCCTTTCTGGGGGCTTTAACTGTGGAAACATCATCAGTCATGCCCATCTGCTTCTGTCGTCTTCGCTTTTTACTCCATAACTCATGACAGTCTTGCCATAATGGAAGGCTGGGGGGAAAAAGTATTAAATTGTTTGTCAATGGCATCTCTTAACAACAACAAAATGCTAATACTTAGCGTTTGCTAATAAACAGCAAATATATAGTGAAATGCTAATATACAGCACCAAAGCTGCCACCCCCACTCCCCTGCAAGTTTTCTTGGAAGATTTCACACACAGGTCTTATAAACTCCTCCAACACAAATCATTCACGTGTCTGTATAGGTTCCACCTATACAGACAAATTGTTTTTCTGTGGCTTCTGTATAATCAATGAATAATAACTTATTAAAACTATGAATGAAGAGTAAATGTTCATAAAAGTAGGTTACTATTATCTTTGGTGCAATCTTTTAAAGCCAATTCTCACACTGTACATCATACACTGAATAGGACATGAAAAAAAGGTGAAAAATATGCCACTTGCAGAAAATAGACACAGAATTAAAAAGTAGCAGAGGCTAGGACATAACGTTTGTGAAAAACTTTCTAGTACAAGCTTTTTACTTTTTGATATCCTCTTATTTGCTTCTATAATCAAATGCTCTAGAATTAAACTGATGCTAAAGAGGAGTTTCAAAAACAGATTGTAATCCAGGCTTATCACTTATACTTTATCATTGAGAGTTTTGAATAACTAGCAACTATCAAAGTTATCCACAATTCTGAAACAATTTTTTTGTGTAATTTCACAGAATTCACAACACTGAAGAATAACTTTTGCTTAAAAAAGACATAAATATTTGATTTATAAATATTTTCTTCTTACCCTAATAAAAAATCCAATGGGAAGTTACTATGATATCTATTTTAAAGATAAGAAAATTGAGGCTTGGAAAGGTTAATAAACTTGCCCAGAATATCTATAAATTCCCTTAAACAGCCCCAACCTAGTCTTCAACCTGGATATGTTTACCTCTAGGGATACAATAATATTTTCTGATGGAGTATACCTGAAATTGTTCTAAAAGTTCCATATTCATGTGTCCGCTTTCCTAAAACTGATCTTTGAGAAGGGCCTGCATGTTCAGAAAGTTCTTTCACACGTCCTCTTTCACAGTTTTATCTCATGTTATAAAATAAAGGCATATGCAACAATATTGTCGAATCTTAGCAATATAATATTAAGTTTAAAAAAAAGTCATTCCCAAAAGATCACAAACAGCATGACACTTTCATAAAATTAAAAGCAACTAAAATTGTAAAATATAACTTTTTATGAGTACATTTAGATGGCAACAAAAAGTATATACAAAAGAAAACAGGGATGATGGTTACCTCCAGTGGAGGAAGGCAAGGGGGATAGGTCATGGGCGGAGAGGATACGATATGAGTAAAGTAAGTTATTGTCAAGGTTCGAGCTTTTATTCAGTAAGTTCATGGCTGCTTATTAACATCATTTAAAATAACTAAGTGACTAAAAGAATAAAAGAGAGCCATGCATGGACCAACGATGAGTGACACAAGAATTATGATTAAACCAAGTCTATGCACCTGAGGTCCAAAAACAAAACAAAGGCATACCTCTCAGTCATCTTACTATGATGCATTGCCTCAGCGTGTAAAAACCTCCTGGAGTAACAAACAAAGGGACAATTTGAAATATTGATATTGGGAAGCTTTAAGGCATCATAAACCTGCCAAAGACTTTGCTTTCTGTATTTGTGTTTGTGTGTGTGTGTGTCTGTATGTATGTGTGTTGTAAGGTATGTAACCTTAGCCACTGTTGGGGTTATTCTGAATTCAGACATACTGCAGTACTGTCCTAAGGAGGCTAGAGTGATTTTATTTTTTCCATGCTGATGTTCAGAGAATGCATTGCTCTTGTGGGAGAGTCCCATAAGAATAAAGCAAAGAAACCCACTAAAAAGGGATTTTGTTCCCTTCCACAATTTAACGGTAAGAGATTTGTTATGGATGATCTCAACACTAAGAAAGATAAACATTACCCAACAAATAGTAATAGGTTAGTGATGCTATTAGATGTACTGGGAATGTTTCCAGGACAACCTACTTTTTAATGTACTCTTTTCTAAATGTTCAAATACAGGCTCAGGTACTTACTTACTGTCTCATAGGCAAGTAACTTGACCTCTGTGCCTCACTTTCCTTATCTTTAAAAATGGAGTTAACAAAACAATCTACCTTGTGGAGTAGAAGTTAATGTATGTTAACATATGTAAGCACCTGGAGTGCCTTTCACACAGCAAGCATTATATTCATGTTTATCATTCAGAAAGGTAGTTTCCAAAGTATTTTGTATTTAATTATATCACAAAATATTTATTCCATTTACAGTTGATCATATTTATCTTATGAATTGTTTAAAGCCTTTTACTTGCTTTTAAGGAAAAATAAAATTATAGACTAGCTGCTAGCCTAATCCACTTTTTAGCAAAGTGCACTATTTCATTAAATACATTCAAAAAGTTTGACAGGATATCTAGTAAAATTAATGACATTTATTTTTAATACCGTACTCATTTGATTATTCCTAAAAAGCTGCTAACAAGAGTTTAATACATACACTATTTCCCAAAGGAATACCAATGCCTTTCTTTATAGTTCTCACCTTCACATTTTACAATTTTAACTACCATTACCATAAGAAAATAATAAAGAGATAACATTATACTATTTATATAGCCTTTTATTTAAATATTAGATCAATATCATCATAATTTCAACCTGACTGCTTTAGTGATTGATGTACCTAACAAAGATAAATCCCATAATTTATTACTGGTTGAATAGAATGTTCACCAAAATGTGTACTAACATGTTTATTTTTAATGGAAAAATATAGTCCAGTGTGTTCTGATAAAAATTAAATCAATTTAGGTTATGTGTTTGATAGTATGAACAGTTTCCTATTAGGTTATGTGGCAAATATTTTCCATAAATCAAATGGAATGCACCTACAGTTTCAACAATTCTGACAAAAGCATATATTTTCAATATGTAATAAGAAATACAATTTAACAAAAGTATTAATTGGTTAAGTAGCACTAAAATTACATGTTGACTTCCTAAGTGCAAATAAAAAGTAAAAAGTATAAGAAGTCATGTAATAAATATTGGTAAAGTTCTTTGGTTTATTCTCTTAAAATTTGAAAAAAATAAATGATTAATGACTAGTTAAGCAATCTTTTGCAAGTCATGTGGTTTCTAATTCTTTGCTGTCAAGAAAATTAGAGAAAGAATCTTAAGTTGACATCTGAAAGATCATTAAAATAATTGTTGATGACAGAGCACTGTGATCTTGGGGACATAATATGTAAGAAGTTCAAAAAACTCAGTGATTTAACTATGACAAAACTCCATCTGGTCTCAAATGCTTATTTTAAAAGGGTACTTACAAAATTTTTAAAATTACCATTAATGTGGAACTACATCTCATTCTAGAATATGTAACAATAAATAGATATGCAAATCACTTGAAAAAAATCTCAACTCTATTTCATTAAGGTTGCATCTCTGATAAAATCTATTATTAGTTTATTTTCTTTTAACTAAAATATGCACTGCTGATTAACTAAGAAGAAAATGCTTTGTAGTCAGAGGAAATTTTTTAAAATTCCCACTCATATATACATACTTGTTTTAAAGAAGTACAACAGGGTCATCAATAAAATATTTTCAAGCATAAATATATGCTACATTAAAAACCTGCAGAAGCAATGTAAGTTCATACACACACACAAAAACCCAATGATGTCCAATTGTTGAAAAGTCTGTTCACACATTTCTAAGTGAATACTGATTAATATCAAATGTAAGGTATTTTGATTCCACTAGATACATTTACAAGATAACTACTGTATTTAAAAGTGTCTACAATTACACACTGAAAGTTGTATCTTTTGTACCTTGATTTTAAAAGTTTAGATGGCAGTTTAAAATGTGCTCAATCCAGTTTTACCAGAATTTTTTTGTGTGGACCACTTAAACCAAGATATCAATTTAGTACTACCAATAATGGGAGAAAACAGCAGGAAATACATATCATCACCTTAAGTAGTATTCTTGCTAAAAAAAAAAAACAAAAATACACTCCAATTACTGGTTACACTAGTTCTGATCATGAGGAAGTAATTAAAGTCAGACTGTAGAATGCTTTACAAAATAGCTAGCTTATCAAAAATGTCAATGTCATAAAAGTCTTCCCTGGAAACTGAAGAGACATGACAACTAAATGAAATGTGTGAGCTTGGAATAAATTCTTCACCCAAATAACCAAACCAAAACAAAACAAACAAAAAAACAGAGTATAAAGGCAATTATTGGGCCAACTAGAGAAATTTGAATATAAAATCTATTAGACATTTAAATGTTAAATTTCCTGTGTTTCATAATGATATTGTAGTTATACAGAATAAAGTCCAAGTTCTTATACATAACATGGTGAATGTGAAATGTTATTTCCACAATAATCAAATAGTTCAGGAAAAAAGATAGTGATAAATATGTCCAAATATCAGTTGTGTTGAATCTACATGAAGGATATATGAACGCTCATTGTATTATTCTATTTTTCTGTATAGAGTTGAAAATTTTCAAAATCAGAAGTTAAAAGGGGTACTAAAGCCAAAATTTCAAGACAGCTGACATATACTATAAGCAAAAAAAAAAAAAAAAAAAAAATCCATGAAACAATTCAACAGTGAGTGATTCAGGTTCCTCGGCGTGTCAGATGATAGATACTTTCTGCCTTTCAAAACATCTCACAAAGGCTATTCATATACAGTTCAATAAAAAACAAAGCCAAGTATGATGGATCTCACAGAACTGTAGTAAGACCAGTTTCATTAATTAAGTGGAAGAGTCAGGATTTGAACTCCAAAGCCCATGTTTGTTCATTCACAACATGCTAACTGTTATTACATGGACACACTTGGTTATTATAGGAACAGGTTTGCTTTTATGACACTCATCATCATTTTCAAAATTACTAACAAAATCTCTACAAACTTCCCGTGTTCTATCAAGGAGAATGAAATGGACTGCTTTATCCCCTTCTCCAAATCAATCCTAGAGAAATTACAGGAACCACAAAGGAGTGCAAGAGTCAAGAACTCAGCCACTCTGACTCCCAAACTCTATGCATTTCCTGCCTCCCAACCCCACAACAGACAGTGAACTCATTCTATACAGGCTTTTAATACTAATATTCTTTCACTCAGTGCTAAGAATTTTCTATTGTATAGTCTGCTAAGGAGTATTTCAGAACCTCTTTTTGTTACAGAACTAACTCAAATTGGATAGCTGGCTTCACCCTTTACTAGATTTGTATTCTTGGGCAAGTTTCTTAACCTCTCTGAACCTGTTTGCATCTCTGTAAAATGGTGATAATAATACCCACTTCCTACGATTATAAAGATTAATGTACTACATGAGAAATGCACAGCATAGCACTCAAGATTTTAGCTACAGCAAATAATATTGATAAAAGCAGGACTACAATAGCAGCAGCAGTGACTTTTTTTTAAGAGTTGAACTTAAAATTAGCTACAGGAAAGCTGCTTTTGCTGGTCTGATGTTTAGCTGAACATTTGATGTGCAAATTATATGTACTACTGCTATCCTATTTGATTTATTCTTTTTCTTTTGACTTAACTAACCACAGAATAGCTTGATAGTTCCATACAGATATTATTAAAACTGTCCACATTTTGCATATGGTAAAAAGTTACTTACTCTGGTGGAGGCATTTTTGAGGGTTCCACATCCCGTAGGAACTCACACTGAAGAGCCTGCTCTGCAGTGCAGCGCTTACTAGGATCCAAGGCGAGCATGTAATCAAATAAGTCTAGTGCGGCTGCAGGAATACTGGCATGAGAGGATTACAAAAGTCATGCGAGTTCTTTTGACTCAAGCTTAATGTTTCTGTAGGAGCTTAAAACATTAGCATTTTGTAACACATTTGCAACAGTTTATTCCAATAAGTTACAAATCTTCCTTTGAAGTAATGCTTATTTTTTACATAATTTTGTAAGTATTATCCTAAATAATTTGAAAACTGGCAAACAATAGCATATTTATTACCCTATGGGCAATTTGCTGTTTTAACATTAACTAAAAACTGAACAAAAAAACTGAATTCAAGTATCTTGAAAATGGTTTCATTAAAATTTTAAATGATATTATTAAACTTCTCTCAGGTAAACACTAAATCAAACACACAACCCCAAATAACTGATTTCATAACGATGGTGAAATGCTTACTTGCATGTAGCAAAGGGACTTTCAAAATTAAATGATATAGTAGAATTTGTGATAGGTCTACCTTAGGTCAACAGAGGCTAGAATTACATTTAGAATTCTAAAGAAGTAACTTTGTAAAAAAATCAATGCAATATGGATGTTTAAGCATCCCCTTCTTACAAAACAAATTCTTCTCTTAACTTTCGACGATATTGCTTCTTTGGTTTCATGGTGTTGAAATACGGTAGTTTGATTACATCAGGCCACACTGCAGGACATGGACTCCCACATATACGGCTAAACAACACATAAAAAGAAGTACATCAATATAAACTACATGGAGAAAATAATACATACAGATGCTATACAAAACAACTCCTTTTTAAATATACAAAAGCTGAAGTTCTGATATAATGTATAAAAGTTTCATTAAATATTTAAGTCATCCCAAATAAACTGTTTTAAGAATTTCTTTTCAGTGAATGCTTTTAACACTCTATAGATACCCCAATTTCTAGAAAGAAAACCTTCATATTTGCAAAATCAAATCTTAAAGACACAGGTAATATTCAAAATATGTTGAGCATATTTTTAACCAAAATTTAAAATTTTTATACCAACTGAGGAACTAGAGTTTAGTATATGTATTCTCTGGTTTTGCAGGTACCTATCATTACCACTTCTCATTAATATAATGAAGCTTGCAATAACAGCAGAAAAGATTTCCTATACTGAAGACACTAAACTGTATAGACTGCTGCTGAATTTGATCAACTAGAGAACACTAAAAGTCACATTCCTGAAACATAGTTCTTCAATTTCAGTAGTGCCTCTGATTTCAAGGTATTTAGAACTTTTAACTGCTTTACTCTCTATATCTTGAAATCCCTCACTATTCTTATAGTAAGTCCTTCATAAACTAAAGAAATGCTGTTAACAGATAACTCTAGCTGGTAAACATTTTAAAATGCTTTGGTAGTATGTAGATGAAAAACTGGTTAAATATGCTTAACTCAAGTATACTGAATCTCAAGAATAAATGTGTATCTTATATAAAATTACCAGCTGACCTTCATATACAAAAAGAAAAGGTCCATGCATCACTGACTTAAAAGTAAAAATATTCTACACATACATAAATACATGTACTAAGGTACAGAAGCAAGTGACAACTAAAGTTGCCATTCTTCAGCAGACCTTAAGATACTACATTAGAAACATTTATACCAGATGATGAGAGCATTTTTAAAGCTGTGTCACTGAAACTGTATTTTGTTTCAATACAGTTTATGATTTTTGTAAATCCAAGCTTTTAATATCTTACTCTTCAATATGCCTATCTCTTCTTCCTTTCAATCTCATTCTCACAACCTCCTCAAAAGGAGAGAAGGCCAAACTCAGGAGCATGGTTCTCTATGATCGGGTCCCAAATTGTCTTCCTCATTCTTATCTTTCAACTCATCTCTCCACAGGCCAACCACTCCTCCATGTCTTTGTTCATACTCCTTCTTCCTAGATTCTACCTAGCTGAATCCTTTTCATTCCTGAAGATGCACATCAAAAGCAATCTATTTACAATGTTTTCTGTATCCTCGCTGCCCAGAATAGTCACTTTCTACATGCTCCTGATTTATTTTTATTTCTATTTATTTTAAAAGTAATCTGTTTATTTTCTGTATCCTCGCTGTCCAGAATAGTCACTTTCTACATGCTCCTGATTTCTTTTGACCCTATTTCATCCTGCTTTACATTTTAGTTGTTTACATGACTTTATCTTACTAAATTATGGTAAGAGAATCACTCTTGCACTTTCATATATTACATAAATATAAATAATCAATCCCTTGCAGATTGATGTGCCCCATAATAGAAGTATAAAGTACACTGGAATAAAGAAAATGAAGGATACTTTAAACTACAGAAATATAAGAAAATGTACTTGAGTTAGAGAAGAGATACAGAATTTTGCCTACAACTCAAAGGATAAGTAAACAATAAACAGGAAAGGGAATAAGAGAAATATGTTACTGGCAAAGATTAATGCACAGGCAAAGTCATGAAAATAGCAAAGTATAAACATTCTGGAGGCAGATCAAGGAAAGTGGTATAGGTGGAGTTTGGGGCTAGAGGTTTATTTGGAAACACAGACAGGGGTCACACAACAGTCTTATGAGGCAGCCTGCCTAACTACAATGAAGACAGACTTTGAAAACAAACTTTAGACCTAAACTATCTGTGTGATATTGGTGAAACTGTGCTGCTTAGAATCTGTTGCTCTTTTGTAAAATGGAGATTCATTTTATTTCAGAGCTGTGAAAGTAAATGATCCAGCATCTGGCTCGTTAATAGCCTTATAATAGAAATCAGCTTCATTATCTCATAGCTAAAGACTTCTATTTTATATATTCTGGGAAGATAGTTGACTGGGAAAGTTATCTAACTGGGAGCAGCATACAGGATGGAATACACATTCTAAGATAGGGAAAAATTTTAGAAATTAGGGAAGTAGACATGACAGCCACTGATAACTGCATTTTAGCAAAATCAGTGTCTGATAATCAATTAGCTGTCCCTAAATCATTTCTGAAGACATTCTGAAATTCATCATATGCTAAATCCCTAAATATCTGAGATCTGTTATGGGAATCTATTTTGATCTGATTTATCTATTCTGATGTCAATATCATATGAAAGCTTTACATTTTTCTTAAGACAAGACAAAGACCCCTATGTACTCATTCCTCTAATTATCCTTTTCAGGATTTCCGTACAGATGAATTGTAGAATCAATACCGTCACATTTCAAAAGTAAGAGAATCCTGTTGGGATTCAACACAGCTGCTCTGGATTAAAGAACTGTGATCTTTACAAAGCTTAATGTTTCAATTTTTATATTTCCTTTGGTTTTATACAAGCATATTTCATTTTATTACACTTCACATTTTTTTATTTAAACAAATTTCAAGTTTGTGATAAGCTTGTGTCAGCAAGTCTACTGACACCATCTTTCCAACAGCATGTACTCACTTCATGTCTCTGCGTCACATTCTGGTAATTCTCACAGTATCTCAAATCCTCCTTCACAAGAAGTTTACAACTTGCTCAAGGCTCAAACGATGGTAGGCACTTTTAGCAATATAGTATTTTAAAATTAGGGCATATATACATAATACTATTGCATATCTAACAGACTACAGTATAGTGCAAATATAACTTCATATGCATTGGGAAACCAAATAATCTGTGAGTCACTTTGATATTCACTTTATCGTGATAGTCTATAACCAAACGTGCAATAGCTCCAAAGCTTACTTGTATAAAGTTTTTCAATTAGATCTTTTGTTTCTTTTTATGGGGTTTAGTGTCATTTTTTGAATTTGTTCCTATCCCTATTATATTTCCTAAGCAATAATTAGAAGAGTTTTGTTAAAGGAAATGGTCAAAATGTGGCAAAAAATTTTTTAGAATGCCATCTGAGATCCTACGGTTCCTAATAGTTTTTTTAAATAGTTGTTTATTTGAGGCTTTCCAGGTCTATTATCATCACCTATAATCTGAATACATCTGTTATCTTTTCAAATATGTATTCTTGTTTATCATTATGATATGCTACATTATGTGGTAATTTCCAAAAAATGTTAAAATGCTAATGATGCTACACAATATTTGATAATTTTTTGGTTTCTGATTTTAATGAGAGTACGTTCATTGTTTACCAGTGGGAAGAATGAGAACTTCTGGTTTGAGAAACACAACACATGGTAAAGATAGTAACCGAAAGATGCAAATTCACACATACCTCCTGCTAAGAAAGCATTAATTTATTCCTTTTTACTTTGGGTTTAATTGTTGTGACTTTCAAATTTCAAAAGAATGCTTCTTTAGTTCTATCAGTTTGATTTTTAGAAACTCTATTGTAGCCATCATCTGCATTTTTTTACTTGGGTTACTAATACCATGAATTATTTTAAGAGATTTTCTAATACCTAGTCATCCATACATTCAAAGGGACTTCCCTGGTGGCTCAGATGGTAAAAGCATCTGCCTACAATGCAGGAGACCTGGGTTTGATCCCTGGGTTGGGAAGATCCCCTGGAGAAGGAAATGGCAGCCTACTCCAGTATTGTTGCCTGGAAAATCCCGTGGACAGAGGAGCCTGGCAGGCTGCAGTCCATGGGGTCGCAAAGCGTTGGACACAACTGAGCAACTTCACTTTCACTTTCAATCAAAGTATAAGTTTTTAGCGTAATGCTGTATTCTAGTTTTTAATTGGTCTACACCAGCACTTTGCAAAAATGGGGTTCCCTAGACCCTTCAGGTGTCTGGTAGATCAAAGATACTTTTATAACATCATTTACACTTTTAAATGTGTTGACTTTGCACTGATAGTATTAAAACAACAGTATAAAACACTGGCACTTTAGCATGACTTGAGCCAGAGATGCCAGACTATTAGAAGTACATACTCATCAATACCACTTGATGGGGTGGGGAGGGTTGTCACTCAAGAATGCACTTGTTGAAGCAGTAAAAATTATTGTTATTAAATCCTTACACTTGAGTATGTATCTTATTAATATCCTTAGTAATGAAAGAGAAGATACTCATAAAGCACTTCTGCTGCACAAAAAGGTGATGATCTCTTGAGCACTTATACAATAATTGAGTTGCTACCTGCTGCTTTTCTCATGAGCCACCATTTTTACCTACAAAAAGAACTATCAAACTATGGTCATTGACTTGGGTATCTGCCAGACATTTTCTTATACAGGAATGAAGTCAGCTTGTTACTTCAAGGAAGACAACTGCAGTGTTGTCAATTATAAAATTCAAGCTTTCAGGACAAAGTCAAGAATACTCAAAGACTTACGTCTGCACTGTAAACTTAAAAGCTTCAAAATAAATACCTAAAGGCTTTTCTAATGAGATTAGTGTCGTAACAAGAACTATAAAATGAAATGTTACATTTAGAAGATCTGCTCAATTCAGTGATCCAATATAGATTAAGTGACCCACATATAATGTTACAAGATCATCACGGGTAAAAGACCTAGTCAGAGTGTAAGATACACCAATGGGTTTCAATATATTAGAGTACAAAATCTGTGGTTACAGACTGAATATTGCAAATAACCTGCTTAAAAAAAAAAAAAAAAACCTGCCACTTACTGCAGTTTCAAGGAAGAATAAATATGCACACTTATTTGAAAAGACTACTGAAAACATCACAGATGTTTATCCATATGTTTATTAAGCCAAACATGCAAAATTTATAAAAATATAAAAACAATCTTATTCATTTCACCATTTATTTTAGTTTGGAAAAATATAAACTTTTTACAATTAAAATATTATGCTAACATATTGTTTTAAAATGAATTAATAAATATTTTTAATTCTGTTTTAAATTTCAATACATACCATCAACATAAACAAGCTCCTGGGATTTTTCACAATGTCTAACAGTGTAAAGAAGTTCTGAGACCAAAAAGATTAAGAAGTACAAGTCTACAGAATTTTTTATGCTACTGATTTATAAAAGTATACATGCTTCACTTTTTAAAATATGCAAACGTTCCCTCATTTCCAATATTCTGGAAAAACCAAAGCCTATGCCTTTAAAGTTTTAAAATTTTACCTGTGTGACCTGAGGCTTTGTGTATATGTAGGGCAGGAGAGAGGGTAGATTCTTCTCATTCCAAATCTACTTTCTTCCATGATTAGTTTTTTATTCCCTAAGCAATATACATTGTGTGATATAAGGTTCTTTCACTGGCTGCCAGAACACCTAAGAGTTAAAAGTGTGACTCTCATGTAGAAACATTTTTACCCTTGTTTATCCCTTTTTTGTCCCCACCTATGTTTTTCACTCTCTTTGCTATTACTTTTCAATTCAAGCCACTTATCACAGAATTTTTATAATGTCTAAAGCATTTTCTGGAATCAGGTGAAGTACAAATAACTTGACCACTACAGTGTAAAGCTTTTTAAGACAGATTCTGATTAGTATTACCATCCTTAATACATTTATATGTATTTGTTCAATGCAGACCCCAGAACTCATCATTCCTGAGGCTTCAGACTGGGGAAACATTCCAACATTACCGCAAATAAGATAAGGGGATGAGTATGTATTAGCAAACTTACATTTATTTAATTTTTATAATCCTAAGCATATTTGTCCTGTTTTGCTTGTGAAGAAAGACACTTACAGCATTATGGAACTTACCCTAAATCATAAGAGCAGGAAGTAGCTGAGCTGGCATTAGCACCAAGGATTGCATCATTCCAAAGCCCACCCCTTTCAATATATTCTGCTGCCTTCTTCAAATCAAGGAGACATGTCTCTTTTACCAGAAATACCCCCTTTTCTTCATGTTTTAAAAATAATTAATGCTATAAAATCAAATTTGAAGCATTCTTTTTCATAATATAAATATTTGATATCTTACCAAAACCTAAAGACATTTTGAAATACATAAAGTAGAAAATAGTCCCCTCCCTACCTGCCTCACAAGCCCATGTTCAGATTAACAGATCCAGACTCTTCTGATATGTTTAATTTGTCTCCTGTATATGGGATCAAACCAATCACAGTTTCTGTAAAATTGATCTTCTCATGTGACAATGTTGCATCTCCATGTCAGGGTCTCCAGATCTACTACCTCCTTTTTAATAACTGTAAAGTATGCCACTAACGGAATGAACTTTCTGTTTCCCATTAATTGACTTAACATGTTCACAAGATAATCCAAACACACTCATGCCTGAAGATTATGACATTTCTGTTGACTCAAATCTCTACTCAAATGATACCTCATGAAATTTTCTCTGGTACCATATATACTACCTTCTATTGCTTTCTACCCCCTTACACTTATCACCACCTGATACATTTTATTCTTTTTTATTTTTCTGTCTCCCCCAACAAGAAAGCAGAAAAGGATGTGTGCCAGTTACTAGGCACTAGAGATACAATCCCCACCTCTGCTGTATCCTCAGCACCTAGTAACTGGTACATAATCAGCACTCAATAAATACTGTTCAATTAACTCCTTGATTTGAAATGTCCTCTGTATTATATTTTAAGGTCCATGTGAACTTTCTTTACTTCTGAATTTACCATATAATTCCACTGATTCATCTATGGTATCTTGTGCCAGCACAAAATACTTTTAGTTACTAAAATCTGGTTTTAACATATGATATGCCAAACTGTTCCTCTTTTTAAAAAAATTTTCCTGGTTACTTTCAGGTTCATCCCTCCAGATAAAATCAATCAGTGTTCAAATAACATCCTCTGAAATTCTCATTAGGACTATAATGACTACTAGAGGATGAACTGCCATCTTAAAAAAAAAAAAAGGAAAGCTTCCTAGCCAAAAATAAGATATACCTCTCCAACACTTACTCAAATCTTCTTTAACATTGTAGGTGGAACTGGTTAATATTTGTAAATAATCTTTAAAAGCTATTTCTTTTAAGCTATTTCTTTCAGAATATATGTATTAGTATATATACCTCTATTGAGTTCACTTTTCTAATACTACCAGTTAACTTATCAGTGCCTCTAAAACACTCTTAATAATACCACAAGTTAACTTTTTCTCATTCTTATCTTTGTTTCTAGTATTTTACCACTAAACATGATTTATTCAATTTGTGATACATACTTTTATCACAGTAAAGAAATATGCCTCTATACTTACTTAGTTAGGAGTTTATAATTTCAGCAAATGTCTATTCAACAGCTATCAAGATAAACATACTATTTTTTGTCTGTTAAAATGATGAATTATAATAAAGGAATACCTAAAGATAAAACATTCTTGTATTTTTAGGATGACCCTACTTGACTCTGTAATTTTTAATAAAACATTAGATAACACAGGCTAATCAGTTCTTTTAGAATTTTTATATTAATGTCCTGTAGAAATTACTCAGACTTTCTTCATTAATTTTTGGTGTTTGTGTCATAGTAACTAAAAGCTCCAGGAAGTTTTATTTCCCACATAGTATAGAGAATGAATAGCTTCTAAGACAAAACTACTTAGATTCAAATCTCAATTTTGCCACTTGCTAGTTTAGTTGTACAACTCTGAACAAATTCTTCACCTCTATAAAGTTCAGTTTTCTTAATTATAAAGACAAGACACAACTGAAGTTATTCAGGTGAATTCTTAGAACAATATTTGCATCATGTATAAACTAAATAAATAGCAACATCATTGATAGAAGCTTAGTATGCAATCCAATTAGGAACAATATTTGGCTAATATTAAAAAATGGGTTAGAAGAAATCATTACCAAAAGAAAAAGAAAGGTACACAGATACATGATTTAAACATTTTATTTTAACTAAAAACATATAAATGTATATTTCCCAATGTTCTGACACAGAGCCATGGCCTTCTCTTTCAAGAGAGGATTCACTGAATGGGGTTCTACATTAGCTTTCTTGCACAAACCATAGCCATAACATATCATCAAGAATTCTAAGCAATCTGATTATCAAATTATTCTAAATTTGTATGACTTTTCTTTCTTATAGTACCCTGCACATACCTAAACAATTTAATAGCAATGTTGTTAAGTCTTTGCAAAGCACATCTGTCCATAATTGAACATATGTACAATAACAGAATATTTGTATACAAAACTGGAAACTCCCTCTTGGTCATTGTACTCTTCAACTGCTGGAATAAATACGTAGTCTTAAGAAGAGAGTGATAATCTACTAACTGCAAATATTCAGTGTGCTATGTTATCAAGCTAGTAGTATTTACAGATGGAATGGAGAGCACCAATTAGTCCAATAAGTCTTCTAAAGGGAAAACTGACAGTATATGGGTATTTTTGTGTCTCATACTAATCTTTCCTAAAAATTCTCAGCCATATTTTCAAACACTCATCCAAATCTTACAAGTTGCGAATTAATATTACTATAAATAAGAAAACCAAAGCTGTTTTTTTTTTTTAATTTATTTAAAATATTAGATGAAGAGAAAGATGATTACCCTACGACCAAGGTCCTACAATAGGCTTCAAATAATGAAGACATATGCTAGTGAGTACATGGATGTATTTCAGTGTGTGCATACATATACAGATACATACAAACATGTATGCATATACATATATAAAAGAGTATTTCTTTCTAATATCCCCAAACATTAATTCTTCCATACGCCACACTCTGAAAAACAGAATCTACCATTCATTCTCTCCTCCTTCATATTTACTCCTCCTTCCCAGTCTTATTTTTAGGGCCTCAAACATGTTAATTTAATCACAAAACATTTATGGACTTTAATATCCTTAATTTTACTAGAACAATCATCAGAGTGTAACATAGTTACATAACTATAGTAACATAGTTTCTCCTCCTTTCAGCACTCATTTATCTTTAAATAGAAACGTGATGTTCACCTAGAAACACAAGCCTGAAAATTTTTTAATTTCCTACAGATATTACAATCACAAGCTTACCTTATTAATTCTAGTTGTGCAAGCTCCTGATTTGCTTGAAATATAGGTTTTTTAGTGAAGAGTTCACCAAGAATACATCTAACAGGAAAAAACAACCATGATTATCAAAAGGTATGATTTCACTTAATTATCAAAAGTTTCAAATTAATTATTCAGGAAACCTATCTTACCCACAGCTCCACACATCGATAGCTGGTGTATACCTTTCTTCTCCCAGCAGCAGTTCAGGTGGACGGTACCACAAAGTGATGACTTTGTTTGTATATGGCCGACTAAAAAACAGAGAAAGCACTCTTTAGAGTTAATGTGTGTTAGAATAAGGGAAATTCTTTGTTGGTGCTGCTGTTTACTCATTAAGTTGTGTCCAGCTCTTGCAATCCCATGGACTAGAGATGGCCAGGCTCCTCTGTCCATGGAATTCTCCAGGCAAGAATACTGGAGTTGCCATTTCCTTCTCCAGGGAATCTTCTCAGTCTCTTCCCAGGGATTGAGCCTGCAATTCCTATATTAACAGGTAGATTCTTTACCACTGGACCACCAGGAAAGCCCCAGAAATTCTCTTAGGAAATATTATTTGGCCAATCAAAACCATCCTACAATCCTAACTAAAACCATTTTCATCTGCCTGCATACATCCTATGACATCTAACACAGGATCATAAAATAGATCCGAAAGCAATATAATTAACTGAAAAATTCAGTCAAGTATTAAAAAAAAAAGTCATCTTGTTTTAACTGTAATATGGTAAAAGAAAGATCTATATATCAACATAAGTGTTGGCAGATTGATCTTCATCAAATCTGGCAAATTACTAAGGCAAGATACAGTTCAAACTGTAACCACCTAACAAAAGTTTTCAACTGGGCATACTTTCCATTGACAATATTTTATTTATTTTAACCCATTTTGGTATGTGAATAGGAAGTACAGACAGGTAAACTGTAGTTGAATTCAGTTCAGTCGGTCAGTCGTGTCCGACTCTTTGTGACCACACTGACTGCAGCACACCAAGCTTCCCTGTCCATCACCAACTCCTGGAGTTCACTCAAACCCATGTCCATTGAGTCGGTGATGCCATCCAACCATTTCATCCTCTGTTGTCCCCTTCTTCTCCTGCCTTCAATCTTTCCCAGCATCAGAGTCTTTTCCAATAAGTCAGTACTTTACATCAAGTGGCCAGAGTACTTGAGTTTCAGCTTTAGCATCAGTCCTTCCAATGAATATTCAGGACTGATTTCCTTTAGGATGGACTGGTTGGATCTCCTTGCAGTCCAAGTGACTCTCAAGAGCCTTCTCCAACACCACAATTCAAAAGCATCAATTCTTCAGCACCCAGCTTTGTTTATGATCCAACTCCTACATCCATACATGACTACTAGAAAAACCATAGCTTTGACTGGATGGACCATTGTTGGCAAAGCATTTATAATATGCTGTCTAGATTTCTCATAGATTTTCTACCAAGGAACAAGTGTCTTTTAAAATTTCATGGTTGCAGTCACCATCTGCAGTGATTTTTGAGCCCAAGAAAACAAAGTCTCTCACTGCATCCATTGTTTCCCCATCTATTTGCCATGAAGTGATGGCACCAGATACCATGATCTTAGTTTTTTGAATGTGGATTTTAAAGCCAACTTTTTCACTCTTTCGCTTTCATCAAGAGGCTCTTGAGTTCCTCTTCGCTTTCTGCCATAAGGGTGGTGTCATCTACGTATCTGAGGTTATTGATATTTCTCCCAGCAATCTTGATTCCAGCTTGTTGCTTCATCCAGGCCAGTATTTCACATGATGTACTCTGCATATAATTTAAATAAACAGGGGACAACATACACCCTTAATGTAATTCTTTCTCAATTCGCAACCAGTCTGTTGTTCCATGTCCGGTTCTAACTGGTGCTTCTTGACCTGCATACAGATTTCTCAGGAGGTAGGTTAGGTGTTCTGGTATTCCCAACTCTTTAAGAATTTTCCATAGTTTGTTGTGATCCACACAGTCAAAGGCTTTGGCATAGTCAAATAAAGCAGAAGTAGATGTTTTTCTGGAACTCTCTTGCTTTTTCTATGATCCAATGGATATTGGCAATTTGATCTCTGGTTCCTCTGCCTTTTCTAAATCCAGTTTGGACATCTGGAAGTTATGGTTCACGTACTGTTGAAGCCTGGCTTGGAGAATTCTGAGCATTACTTCACTAGTATGTGAAATGAGCGTCATTATGCAGTAGTTTGAACATTCTTTGGCACTGCCCTTCTTTGGGATTGGAATGAAAACTGACCCTTCCCAGTCCTGCAGCCACTGCTGAGTTTTCCAAATTTGCTGGCATATTGAGTGCAGCACTTTCATGGCATCATCTTTTAGTATTTGAAATAGCTCAACTGGAATTCCATCACCTCCACTAGCTTTGTTCGTAGTGATGCCTCCTAAGGCCCACTTGACTTCACACTCCAGGATATCCGGTTCTAGGTGAGTGATCACACCATCGTGGTTATCTGGATCATTTCTGTGTATTCCTGCCACCACTTCTTAATCTCTTCTGCTTCTGTTAGGTCCATACAATTTCTGTCCTCTACTGTGCTCATCTTTCCAAGAAATGTTCCCTTGGGATCTCTAATTTTCTTAAAGAGATATCTAGTCTTTCCCATTCTATTGTTTTCCTCTATTTCTTTGCACTGATCACTGAGGAAGGCTTTCTTATCTGTCCTTGCTATTCTTTGGAACTCTGCATTCAGATGGGTATATCTTTCCTTTTCTCCTTTGCCTTTAGCGTCTCTTCTTTTCACAGCTATTTGTAAGGCCTCCTCAGACAACCATCTTGCCATTTTGCATTTCTTTTTCTTGGGGATGGTCTTGATCACTGCCTCCTGTACAATGTCACGAACCTCCAGTTCTTCAGGCTCTCTGTCTATCAAATCTAATCCCTTGAATCTATCTGTCACTTCCACTGTATAATGGTAAGGGATTTGATTTAAATTATACCTGAATGGTCTAATGGTTTTCCCTACTTTCTTCAATTTATATATGAATTTGGCAATAAGGAGTTCATGATCTCAGCTACAGTCAGCTCCTCATCTTGTTTTTGCTGACTGTACAGAGCATCTCCATCTTCGGCTGCAAAGAATATAATCAATCTGATTTCAGTATTGACAATCTGCTGATGTCCATGTGTAGAGTCGTCTCTTATATTGTTGGTAAGGGGTGTTTTCCTATGACCAGTGCATTGTCTTGGCAAAACTCTGTTAGCCTTTGCTCTGTTTCATTTTGTACTCCAAGGCTAAACCTGCCTGTTACTCCAGGTATCTCTTGACTTCCTACTTTGGCATTCCAGTCCCCTATGATGAAAAAGACATCTTTTTTTGGGTGTTAGTTCTAGAAGGTCTTGTAGGTCTTCAAAAACTGTTCAGCTTCAGCTTCTTCGGCATTAGTGGTTGGAGCATACACTTGGCTTACTGTGACACTGAATGGCTTGCCTTGGAAATGAAGAGAGATCATTCTGTCATTTTTGAGACTGCACCCAAGTACTGCATTTCAGACTCTTGTTGACTAAGGGCTACTCCATTTATTCTAAGGGATGCTTGACCACAGTAGTAAATATAATGGTTATCTGAATTAAATTTTCCCACTCCGGTCCATTTTAGTTCATGATTCCTAAAATGTAGATGTTCACTCTTGCCATCTCCTATTTGACCACTTCCCAATTTGCCTTGATTCATGGACCTAACATTCCAGGTTCCTATGCAATACTGCTCTTTACAGCATCGGACTTTACTTCCATCACCAGTCACATCCACAGCTGGGTGTTGTTTTTGCTTTGGCTCTACTTCTTCATTCTTTCTAGAATCATTTCTCCACTCTTCTCCAGTAGCTTACTGGGCACCTACTGACCTGGGGCTCTTCATCTTTCAGTGTCATATCTTTTTGCCTTTTCATACTGTTCATGGGGTTCTCAAGGCAAGAATACTGAAGTGGTTTGCTATTGCCTTCACCAGTGAACCACATTTTGTGAGAAGTCTCTGCTATGACCCATCCGTCTTGGGTGGCCCTACACAGCATGGCACATAGTTTCACTGAGTTACACAAGGCTGTGGTCCATAAGATCAGTTTGGTCAGTTTTCTGTGATTTTGATTTTCATTGTCTGCCCTCTGAAGGATAAGGATAAGAGGCTTATGGAAGCTTCCTGATGGGAGAGACTGACTGCAGGGGAAACTGGGTCTTGTTCTGATGCCATACTCAGTAAATATTTAATCCAATTTTCTGTTGATAGGTGGGGCTGTGTTCTCTCTGCAATTCAGGTTTATTCTGTAAACAACCACTGGCAATAGGTGAGAGACTTTATCATTTTCTAACAATGAACACATATATATGTGTCTTCATACACATACACATATATCACATACATCTTTAGATCAATTCTAAACTTCTCTTTCTTTCCAGATATCCTCCAAATCACAAGGACACAAAAGCTGTATCAGGAAATTCCCCAGAACGGCTGTATTCCAAGCCAGGCCACCTGAGGTTGGCTTAAACTTGGACCAGTTTGGGAAAGGATAAAAAGGAGCATATAATTTACAAAGCAATTCCCTCTTGCCAACTGTAGGTCTGAAGTTCCAAGCAGCCTGCTTCCACACAGCCAAATTTCTCCAAATAATTTAAACATGTATACTATAAGGCATTGATCTAGACATCACAGCATTACCACAGTTAGGACTATAAAGCCAGGAAAAAAGAATACTTGACCTTGTGAAAACAGAGAAGATAGTCTGTTTTCAACAGCCAACAAGCATTAGATTTTTCTAACATTACTAAATTACTTTCCTTAGTGATTTCTGCTTGTTTTTACTAGCATCACTTGGTATAATAAGGAAGTCTCTTAAACTCTAGCTATTCTAATTAAGCTGGATTTAACCATTTAAAAATATGTTCACCTCTTGATGTCCTACCTCCTTTTAAATTTGAAGCGTCTTCCCATTTTACTCGCACTCAAACCTATACCTCCTTTAAAACACAGTGAAAGATCCGTCTCCATAAGGTCTAATCTCTTTTTAACAACAGACTTATTTTTAAAAAGAGATTTATTTTCATATTCTTAAACTTACACCATACTTACCATTGTATTGAACTATTTTGTTTTCTCTATGTTCCAAGAAAGTCAAAAGGCCTCAGAGGCTATTCTTTATTATGAACCCCACAAACTAAGCCCAGAACAGTGCTGGATATAGGGAAGACCTTTTAATGTATATGGCCCCAACTTTAGGTGACATACAAGAATTAGCTGGTGGCAGAGGGGAGGCAAAGTATTAGAAAAATATGATAAGTAGTTTTCTAAAACATTTCAAGGGTCTGTGAGCATATGAAACCTGTGGTCTTGTTACTAAGGTACAACTAGTCTCAAGAAAAATGCTTAATTAAAATGGTCAAGTAAATAGTTAACTTTTAATCTTTTCACGTTTAGAAATGTTTTTATATTAAAAAAAATAAAAGGGTGAAATATGTGGAAAGATTATACAAATTAAGGTTAGTAAAGTTCGTATTTAAATGAAAGATTATTTTACATAGTTTAAAAAGAAACAACAGATCCAAAATGGATCTGTTACTTGTGTAAGCCCCACACCAGCAAACCAAGACTTAATATCTAACCTAATTGCAGATTCAAGCCATCCCAGAAACTTCACCTTAATCAATCAGTCTGGAATTTCCTGGTCAGCACTAGTGAGGTAATCTGTCACACAGACACCCCCACCATCCCTTAAAGGAAAACAACCTTGCTACAACCAATCGGCTTTCTGCTAGTGTAACTTCCTTGTCCCTACCCACTCTGCCTTTAAAAATCTTCCATTTTGTACAGATCTTTGGAGCTCCTTTCTACTTGCTAGATGGGATGCTGCCTGATTCATCAAGTGCTTAATAAGCCAACTAGATCTTCAAATTTACTCAGTTGAATTTTGCTTTTTAACAATACTATATAACAAGTTCTAGGCAACATTCAGAAACAGTCATCTTTAGCAGTTAAAATTAGAGTAGCTCACTTTTTTATTAACTCATCAAATTCAGAAGTGAAAGTATTTATTTTCACTTGAAAAATATTTACATTTTCAAAAATGATTAACAGAGACTAGTGGAATATACTTCCAGGTACATAGCAAAAGAATTTAATGTATACCAATTAGCAGCTTTTCCAAATATATCCAAATATTTAGTTGCTGTCAGAAGAAAAATTACAACTATGTAAATACTGGAAACATTTAACTGTAAAATCTGACATAGAAAGTTCAATTTTAAAACACTAGTATAATCTATATTGTGAAAATTCTTTCTTCATGAAGTAAATATTGAAACTGATGTATACATTTTATAAAACAAAGTACCATCCGCATTTCTCTTTACATTCAATTAAGTATCAACAGAACAGAGATGAAAGGTTATCAGTAGTAGATTCCAACACTGCCCTTAAGACTGGGGGCCTTAGGGACCTTGTGGTGTGGTTATGGTCTTCCCTACCCTACTGCCCCCCAAGCATCACTGTACTTCTAACAAAGCCAAGTGCTGCCTTAACGGTGCATGACCAGGCCCGCAGGCAGCTCGGTCTTCTGTCTGGTCCAAACAGGTAAAAGGCAAGGCAGATGATCAGAGCAAGATTTTAGGCCCTTGATGTATTTAGAGATCCTGGATAATCCAAGTAAAATTCACAAACCACAGTTGATAACTTTGTTAAAGATACTCTTAAAAAATGAAAAAAGAAATCGCATAAAGGGAAATAACTAAGCTCTAAAATACTTCACTTTTCCAACAATACATAAAGTCTACACTTAATTATTTTAGAGCATAACTTACATGAGGAAAACATGAAAGAGTTCAGCTAAGTAAATTCACTGTATGACCAAATGTCATGTATCCTTCAGAATCTACTACATAAACACCTACCAAAATTACAAAAGAAATCTGGGACCTATTTCTAATACTAACCCTGCTTCTAAAGTCAAAAACCCAGGAGTCCTCTTTGATTCTCTTTTCTGTCAAATCTCGTATCTAATCTATCAACAACTCTGTCAACTCTACAACCGAATAGATCCTAAATCCAACCATTTCCCACGATTTCAAGGAAATCTGAGTCACTGCTCACTTTGAGTATGAGCCACTATTATCTTTTCTCTGGTACTCCTACAACAGTCTCTTAACTAGTTTCCCTGCCTCCATTTCTAGCCTTCTTCCCCCATTTTTATGGTTTTTAAGCATAAAACCAGGTCATATCAGTCAGCTGCTTAAACTGTCCAGTGATTTCCCACAGTAATTAAATAAAATTTAAACTTTATCTCCAGTGATAAGACTGTAACCTGGAGTACCTGTTACACTGGGAAACATCTTGGCCCCTTAACTTTGCAAGTCTGTTTCCAGGCCTTGCAGTTGCTGAGTTCCTTCTATTTGGAATGTTATCTGCCTAGATCTTCATTAAGTTATTATCTTCTCATCCCTCCGGTCTTAGCTCATTTTTACTTCACAAAGAGTTCTATCCTACTATTTTAGCTAAAATTACCCTAGCACCCCCCACCCACCGCCGCCCGCCACGCTCACAGTGACCCTTCAGAAACTATTTTATTTGCTTTTTAGTATTTAGTACTTTAAATTCTTTCTTCTACCCAATAGGTTCATGGTCTACCTTCTTTCATGATCGTGTAAATGAAACCAGGGACTTGGTCAATCTTTTATATCTCTTAATACGCAGCCAACAGGCATTACCTGGGTCAGTGTTTGGCATATAGTAAGTACTTATTAATATTCTTAATCAACTGACTTATGCCATAACTATCAATATATAACAATAAACACAATCTTTTCTTCATGCCCTTTTCCCATTCCCTTCTAATTTTATCCCACTTTCCTCCTTTTGATATTTTCTTAGAAAAATAAATTTCTGTATCATAAGATTGCTACAGAAAAATATAAGTAATTTTTTTTCCAATTGCTGCATCTTAGGATCACTTGTACATTATAACACATGCAAATTTAGAAGTCCTATAAATACCTATGTCTTAACATTAAAGGAAATTTATTATCTTGTAAACCTGCTTCCCATTTCCTATCTCAGCAAACAGCATCACAGTTTATGGCAGAGACTACAAAGCTGTTTCCTAAAATCTGTTCTTCCTTTCTTTGACAGGAGCTGCCCACCTACACTACATCTCTCATCCTCACTGCAGTTAAGTATGGCCTTGTACCCAAGTTCTTGCCAAAGGAAAGTGAACACAGGTACCATTTCTAGCTTGGCTCACAACACCACTCCTTTCTCTTTTCTAGCTTCAAGCTGACAGACATGGTGACCGACTTGGAAGGCATGTGAAGAAAGACAGCACATCTTCCAATCTGGATCCTTAAATGACTGTGTGAAGCAGAGTCAACATTTCATCTAATAATATGGTAAATTACTCTCAATTTTGCATCAAGGTAAAGTAACAA
Source organism: Bubalus bubalis (assembly GCF_019923935.1). Classification (NCBI taxonomy): domain Eukaryota; kingdom Metazoa; phylum Chordata; class Mammalia; order Artiodactyla; family Bovidae; genus Bubalus; species Bubalus bubalis. Next base: position 80,514,358 of record NC_059164.1, read on the forward strand.
CTATTCCAGATTATTCAGTGAGAAATACAAACTTTTTATTCTTTAAGCCACTGAATTCTGAGGTTCTCTTTGTTATAAATTTAGTTTACCCTAATTAATAAGTCATTTATTCAGTTCCTTAAGCAGAAATCTTACCATAGGGGTAAAGGCAGGAATATGTCTACCAACATGCCAACCATCAAATTCTAACAATTCTGTATCTTATGATGAAATTCATCTCCATCTTTACAACAGCTATGCCCATTGCCTAGTTTAGCTATGATTATCCTACCGAGGTTTATTCAATAGCTTTATAACAGACTGCCCTTGCTTGCAGGCTTACAAGGTCAATTTACTTTCCAAAGTACAGCCAAAGTGATAATATAAAATAAAATGCCGATGTTTACACCTTCAATACACACTGCTGTCTCCAGGAGAATATCCACATGAGACCTATAAAATTACTTGGTTCTTGCTCTGACTACACTTGACTATCATTTCCCTGAGAAGGCTGAGCAAATGCTCATTTCTAGAGCTAGGAGACAGAGCCAGGGAGAGAAGAGAACTGGCAAAAGAACTTTAAAAAAGACAGGGGTGTTTTAATTATGTTTTAAATGTTTTAATAAACATTGAAGTAAGTTTTTAAATATAATTTTAAAGTTAATACTGACCAGAGACAACAAAAATGATTGTTGTATTAAAGTCAAAGAAAAACTTATGATAATTTACACAAAACTTTCACAAAATTGTGTCATGCCTCAGTTTTATCTTAGTGCTTAATGAGGAAAAAGCAAACACAGAGAAAGTATGCAGACAGGACTCTAATATAAAAGAAAACTCAAAGGTAGATGGAATTAGCAGTGAATAAGACCAATCTTGAATTACCCAATGTAATAATCATTTATAGTGTTATCAAGAGAATATTTCATTGTATAATTAGGATACTGTGTTTACAAATGTAAAAACAAAAGTATAAGACACTGAAACTGTTCTGAAACTAGGACATTTAACTTCCAAGAAAGCTAAAGTACTGATGTAATAATGAAAATAGATCATCCAAAGTTAGACAAATAAATAAAAATCCAGAGTCCTCAAAACTAAACATTTAGAACTTGGTCTACTGGTTTAGCTACTCACAGTCAACATCCTAAAGATGGTTTTGTTTAGATCACAAAAAGAAAACACAAACTGAAGTGACACCATACATTTGACGATTTTTTTTTTGCTTCATGGACTAAAACAACTGTGGTATTGACATGTCTACCCAGTCTTTTCACACACACACAGAAAAAAACAAATTCACCCCTACTAAAAAAGAAACAACATTGAAAAATATACAGTGAGGTTCTTAGTGTTACAGAATAAATTAATACTTAAAACAATCCTAAAAATAAAAAAAAGAATTTTTTCATTCCAATTTATTCCCACAATTAAATTCCAAGCAATAAATTCCATAACCTAGCAGACAGACACACATAAAATCCCTCAGACATTAAATTAGAAAACAAAGAACAGTAACTCTAACAAGCTGTTACTCTCAGATGGCTAGAAACTAACTTTGTAAAAATCCAGAAATAATGGTCTCAACATTGAATATTCTGATTTTCAACTTCTACTGAGTATCTTCTGCAAATAAGTCTCATTAACAGTTTTTGGGGAAAAAAAGCAGACACTATTTCTTTAGTCCACTAAGGAAGTGACACCACCACCAGTTATTTTTCAAAGCTTCTACTTTAATGTGGCTAATTAGATAATAAATTGTAAAGTCATCAGACTTATAAATAATTTTCATGGTAAATCGCAGGTAATTTTAAATATCTGATGCTATCAAAATATTGTTAGATAGATAAGGTGATTTAAGGGAGATTCAGAAATGGAAGTATCACACAACTTGCTGGAAGACTAAATGAGTATATTTTATTTGGCAAAAATAAAATATAATATTTGAAGGGCCAACAACTAATCTTAATATAATTAATACAACATATTCAAGGATCAGAATTAATCAAGCAGTTACCATGGAAGTGTTTTATGTTTTAAGGCATATAAAACACAAAAGTTTAAAATAATGATACCTGTCTTTAAATAATTACAATTTTAGCTCTAGTGAAAAGACAAGAACAGAAAACGACCAGCCCTAAGGAGGCAATTAATTCTGAATATAATTTCATCTAGAACCTGGACAAGCAGCAACAGGTGGCTCCCATTCATACCCTACATAGGTTTGGGAAAATTTAGTTTTGGCTTTAATGGCAATCTTATGAAAAGCCTCTAGATGGCGATATTGTCTTTAAATGTTTAAAAATCTTTTATTCATGTTAACTTTCAGAACCAAGAAATAATACATGTTTTTCAATAAACTATAAATATCTTAGATATTTGAAATCCTTTATCTTAAAAGTTGAGAATAATGAAATACAGAGAGATTAACTGACTTGTTCAATATTCCACAACTGGTAAAATAGCAATGCCAGGCCTAGAGCCAAAGTTTCCTGATTTAGGCCTAAAGATTTTGAGTTCTTAGCATTAAAGAAGTAAATGTTCTAAGCTATAGTTTCTTCTCTAAAAGTGAAATTAATTTCAACTTATATACAAACTGTATTTTTTTCTTCATATGAGTCAATCACATAAAGAGAAAAAGATACCCCACCACTTGGAAAAGCACTGGGGCCAAGACCTAGTAAAATAAACACTCAGAAAGAGGGTTTATCATTGTGGCTGAAAGTCTTGGGAAAAGTTGGACCTAAACAAGCTACTAAAAAACTGAACGGATATGAGAAAATGGGGCAAAAACTCCCATTCTCAAGTTCTTTTTTTCCCCCAAGGCCAAATAAGGCAAAGCATTAATACTGATGTTCAAAATGAGAAAATGATTCTTCAACTTTAAAGGAATTATTTTCCCCCTAGTTTTAGCCCAGTGGTTCACCTTTTTTCTATTGTAGCACACAGGACATAAGAGATTCATATTGGTCACCCTCTACTTCATGTTCAATTCCTACACACTAGCTGTAGCTCTGTCCAGTTTTTCTCACTCAAAAAAAGACATACCAAATCAAATTACAGTGATAAGCTGAAATTTGCTATTTTAAAACAAAAAAACCCTAGGATAATTTCTTGAATACTTCATTTTATCTGTAATAGCTAATTATACTCAGAAAGTTTTTCAAAGTTTTCTTAATATTTAGATCGGGATATTATGGTTTCTTTCTGGTTCTAATAACAAAGAAATATGGATGAAAATCATTTGCTATGTATTTCAAGAAATATCTAGAGAATTTGGGATAATACAGTGAATCTGCTAAAGGCAGTGAATTTCAGTATTATTAAAATTTACTAGAATAATATGTTTAAAGTCATTCCATTAAGTTAAGCCTACTTCTTTACTGATTTAAAAGAAATCAGAATTATTTGAATCTGAAAAAAGTAATTTTTTAAAACTATATAACCCTGAAGGATAGGATATCTGCTTGTAAAACAAAATGATACACCAAGTTTTTAACTTGCAAATTTGAATAGGCAGAAAATTTCAGTATACATTACCTGAAAATGCAAAGTTATGGGATTTTAAATTCTCAATTCAGCAAGACAATGAGGACTAAGCCTCAGTTAACACGCCAAACCCCTGACACTCCACTGAAACCCTACATTCCATTAAAAAAAAAAAATTCAGTGGGAGAGTGGATTCAGACATAAAATTTGGCTCTATAGGTTTTCTGAAACATACTTATTCCAATGTAGACAAATATCTGCATAAAAAGAATCATCAGATGGAAAATGGTAATTTAGCTGTTCTCCATCTCCACTGAAACCTAACATGAAAACAAGAGGAATAGGATTTATAGTCAAAGTATGAGAGACATATACTTTTATTAAGAAAGGATAACAAAACTACTATGAAATCTCAGTGAACCAGCTATGCAAGTGAAGTTTTGGATTAAGTACACTTATGAACCTATATATATGAACCTATATATTTTTTTCCTTCAAATTCTATCAAGAGGCATTATTATATATGATGGAAAGAATAAATAAGTGGAAGTTGGAAACTTCAAGCTACATACTCTAGATGATATTAACAAATACTTTTGAATATTTCAAGTCACTCAATCCTTTCTGGGTCTGTTTTCTCAAATGGAAATGAAGCTGTTAAGCTCTAGAACAACTTAAGCAAACAAGCAAAAGCATACAACCTTTCCTTTAAATATTAATTAGGTAAAACAAATAAAGGCAGAAAAGCTAGGGCTAAAGTACATATAGGGGACTGGAACACTGTCCGTTACAACCTGTCCATACCATGGTCTGAGGTTAAAAAGAACTCTAATGTATCCCAAACATACCATTTAAAAACCTCTAAATTCTAAAAATAATTTTCAGAGCTATGTCACAGGCACTACAAGATTAAAATATAAACCAATTTTTAATTCTAAAAAAGTACTTTTAAAAAGAATTTTTTTTCAAGTAAGCAGAAACTGGCAAACATTCAGTGAACATAAATACCTATTGTTAGGAATTCCAAATTAACTGACACTTTACTATATCTAATTATGATTACACTAAGTAAATTACAGAATTGTCATAAACAATTTACATATATATAACATATATCAATATAAAGAAACAACACTGTCTGACAAGAAAGGAATGGGCTAAACTGGAGATAATAAACCCAGTTAAATGCATAGTTTATCTACATAAGCTGCACTATTTCAGAAAAATATTTTATTTTGAAATTCCGTATTATTCTTCTGAGAATAATCCTTGTAAGACAAGTCATATTTCAGTACCATCATCCTTTGGAGCTAAATGGGATACAAATCCCAACCTTAGCCAGAGACTCCACACAAAGAAGTAGGTTGTTTAAGTAAAAGGTTCCAAGGAATTTAACAGACACAACTAGAGATATAACTATTGTTAAAAAAAATGTTTAAGGAAGTTCAAAATAATAACTAAAACAAAAAAATAAGCTTAAACATGCAACATAAACAGCATTTACTAAGGTTTTTCATTAAACACAAAATTACAAACATCTTAATGTCTAGATACACATTAGAAATTTAAGCATGATTTCTTTTTAAAAAATTCCTAAGCTCATTTAAGAAACTTTTAAAAGAAAATTATATTTACCTCGAGATATTAAAAATCTTTTATTTTTACATTGATTTAATGTACAAATTCTTATAAATAAAATAGTCAACCCAACATGATATAATACTTCATTATTTCATGTATTTAACCATGAAAAGAAAATTCCTCTTTTGTTAAAAAAATAAAATATCAATAAGGTATTCTTAATATAGCTTCTAAAATTGTTCACTAATGTCTACAATATTCATTCGAAAATATTCTTACCTTTCTTCTGAGCTATACAATCGGGCAAGTCCAAAATCTGCAAGCTTTATCTGTCCTCTGATGGAAGTAAGATAAAATCAACAAAAAGTATTAGTTTATTCTGAATTGATGGTACACATTCTCTTCTATTTCTAAAACTAATTAGTAACTTTGATTACATTGCAGTACCCAAGGCTCTATAGGAAAAAGCAAATAGATAAGCTCACAACAATATAAGGCAAAAAAATCAGTACTTTTCTTTGAATAATTTCAGCTACTATTATATCAGTACTATTATTATATATATTATTATACATAAAAGTACTAATGTAAGAAGTTTCTCAGTATTATCCAGTTCCTATTTAGAAACGTACACTTCAATGAAAATTAACAAAGTGAAGCAACTTGTATTACTTTAGTAATAATACAGATTACCTGTTAAATTCCAGCCAAAAATGCACAAAACCAAATCATATCATTTTAAATTTATGTTCAATTTTCCAATTCTTAAGAGTGACTAGGTGCTCTACAGAATACTTCCTATTAACTAAAATCAGGATCAGGCATGCCTCACTTTAACAAACATTAGCAATTACAATAGAATTATCAGAGTTCAGCTTATGCTACCAGTAAAATATTTAACATAAACTTTGACTATATGTAGGTACATACGTACATATATATAAACGCTTCAAAAATAGTTCACTTAAAAACTGTGATGACTTTTTAAAAAAATCCAAATTAAGAAAGATTCTAAAATCCATTTTTAATCTAGAACTAAAATCATATTGTTAGAAGAACCATTCATATCATTTGGAATACTATCACACAAGAAGGTCAACTAAGTATTAGGAGCCGGGAGGTGCTTATAATGCTCAGTAGTCTTTCCTTCCCTTTCTCTCCTCCATTGAGGTATGACAGTTGTTCTTCAGCAACAACAACAAAAGGAGGGGTTAAATAATTTTCCCAAGTTCACTTAAACTAGTATATCATTTATGGATACTAGTATATACATTCAAACTACTCTGTGGATTCAAACTCAGGCCTTTATGACTCCTAAATCCCTATAAGGTTAAAAAGAGTCTAAAGTTCTTCAGAGGTTTGATCCACTTTAATTCTATTAAATTGCTTAGATTGAGGAGATGGAATTTCAGCAAGTCAACAAAGTTTATCCTACATACATTATAAACTATTACTGGAAGTTAATTAATTGAAGTATATTTAACACAACTTCAGATGTAGTCCAAACTGTAATACTGATTATGTTAAAAATATTTTAAGCAATAAAAAACTAATTTTTAAATTTCATCAAGGTAGATAATATATAAGATTCATTTTAAAAATATTATGTCAAAATTCATCATACCTATTGTTTAGAAGAATATTTGAACATTTAATATCTCGATGCAAAAAGTTCTTCTTATGACAATAATCCAGACCTTCCATGAGCTGTCTCATAAATGACTTTATGTGATTTTCATTAAAATGAACCAAGCCTGATTCCAACAGTCCCATCAGATCATGGTCCATATATTCAAACACCAAATAAAATGCACCTAAGAACAAGAATAATTAATACATTGAAGATTTTATTCTTATAACTTTACCACAGGTTCAAAATTTTTAAAAAATAAAGTGCTGGGGAGAAAACTAATCCTTTAAAAGAACTGATACTTTTGTCATTTAATAACGTTTACTCTCTTCTCTCTGAATCTAGTATCAATAACATCCAAAGGAGATATCTAACCAACTTTCTTCCCCTAAAGAAAATTGCTATGATATAAAATCAACACGGCTAATTTTCACACTGCATAGTTTCTGGGTATGATTAATATAAAATAAATTCTTAACTGTTTTACTTACTGAACAAACTGTTTCTTGGCAAAAGCGGAAAAAATCAGTATAGTTCATCAAAGAAAATTTTAAAGATGTTACAAGGGTTACTTTTAATTAAAAAAATAGTCCGGGTCCAGTTGGGCTTTATATGACTTCTAGTAAGTCTTCAATAAATGTAAAATTTAATTCTTTTATACAGCTCCAGAGTATGTGAAAGCATACAAATTACAGCTTAATTTTATAAAATCAACGTATTAATCCTACCGCTAAAACATACAACAGCACATAGCACATACACACGATACAAATGATAAATTCAAAATTCTTAAACAAAACTTGCGGAAACTGAATCCAAAGCTATTGTCTATACATATCTCACTCAAGCAGTTTAATTTACCAATTCAAGACTGAAAAAGCTAATAAAATTCCATACATCTATCTTTCAAAGTAAAAAAGCTATCAATACACCAAAAAGACATCAGAAGAAAGTTCACAATCAGTTCCTGATGAAAAACAGAGCAAAGGGGATTCCCTGGCAGTCCAGTGGTCAGAACAAAGCAATTCCACAGCAGGGCCTAGGTTTAATCCGTGCTCTGGGGATCCTGTAAGTCAGGTGGCAAGGCAAAAAAATAAAAATAAAAAAATAACTAGAGCAAAGATTTCATAGTAACCTTCCATTAGGATATTTTCTTAAAAGTTTGTAATGGTATTTCCCTGAAACAAACAATTACTGTCATATTTAACAGTAAAATGCAGGTGTTCCACACAAGACTAGAATGTTCATTATTACTAACTGTTCTACAACTTAGTAAAATTAAAAACAAATATTGAAAGTGAAAAAAACAAGATTACTGGTAGAAGAGATGACAATCTCCACAGATTCAAAAGAATTTTTAAAAAAGAAAAAGATACATTAGAAACACTGTATACAAAAAAGGTTAGTCCAGGGGCTTCCCTTGCGGCTCAGCTGCTAAAGAATCTGCCTGCAATGCAGGAGACCTGGGTGTGATCCCTGGGTTGGGAAGATCCCATGGAGAAGGGAAAGGCTACCCACTCCAGTATTCTGCCCTGGAGAATTTCATGGACTATATACAGTCTATGGGGTTGCAAAGAGTCGGACAGGGCTGAATAACTTTCACACAAAAACAGACTTCTTACATGCCAGCAACAATTAGAACTTAAAATTAGAAACAATTAGAAAATAAAATTAAAATGACTCCACAACAGAAGAACAAATACTAAAAATGACACATGGACATCACCAGATGGTCAACACCAAAAAAATTATCTTCTTTGCAGCCAAAGATGGAGAAGCTCTATACAGTCAGCAAAAGAAAGACCAGGAGCTGGCTGTGGCTCAGATCATGAACTCTGTATTGCCAAATTCAGACTAAAATTGATGAAATCAGGGAAAACCACTAGACCATTCAGGTATGACATAAATCAAATCCCTTATGACTATACAGTGGAAGTGAGAAATGGATTTAGGGGACTAGATCTGACAGACACAGTGCCTGATGAACTACAGATGGAGATTTATGACATTGTACAGGAGACAAGAATCAAGACCATCACCAAGAAAAAGAAATGCAAAAAAGCAAAATGGCTGTCTGAGGAGGCCTTACAAATAGCTGTGAAAAGAAGAGAAGCAAAAAGCAAAAAAGAAAAGGAAAGATATAAGCATCTGAATGCAGAGTTCCAAAGAATAGCAAAGAGAGATAAGAAAACCATCCTCAGCGATCAGTGCAAAGAAATAGAAGAAAACAATAGAATGGGAAAGACTAGAGATCTCTTCAAGAAAATTAGAGATACCAAGGGAACATTTATTGCAAAGATGGGCACAATGAAGGACAGAAATTGTAGGTACCTAACAGAAGCAGAAGATATTAAAAATAGATGGCAAGAATACACAGAAGAACTGTACAAAAAAGATCTTCATGACACAGATGATCATGATGGTGTGATCACCCACCTAGAGCCAGACATCCTGGAATGTGAAGTCAAGTGGGCCTTCAGAACCATTACTACGAACAAAGCTACTGGAGGTGATGGAATTCCAGTTGAGCTATTTCAAATCCTAAAAGGTGATGCTGTACAAGTGTTGCACTCACTATGTCAGCAAATTTGGAAAACTCAGCAGTGGCCACAGGACTGGAAAAGGTCCGTTTTCATTCCAATCCCAAAGAAGGTTAATGCCAAAGAATGTTCAAACTACCACACAATTGCACTTATCTCACATGCTAATAAAATAATGCTCAATATTCTCCAAGCCAGGCTTTAACAGTATGTGAACCACGAACTTCCAGATGTTCAAGCTGGTTTTAGAAAAGGCAGAGGAACCAGAGATCAAATTGCCAACATCCGTTGGATCATCGAAAAAGCAAGAGTTCCAAAAAAACATCTGCTTCTGTTTTACTGACTATGCCAAAGCCTTTGACTGTGTGGATCACAACAAACTGAGGAAAATTCTTAAAGAGATGAGAATACCAGTCCACCTGACCTCTTGAGAAATCTGTATGCAGGTCAGGAAGGAACAGTTAGAACTGGACATGGAACAACAAATGGACTGATTCCAAATAGGGAAAGGGGTACGTCAAGGCTGTATACTGTCACCCTGCTTATTTAACTTAATGCCAAGTACATCATGGGAAATGCTGGGCTGGATGAAGCACAAGCTGGAATCAAAAGATTGCTGGGAGAAATATCAATAAACTCAGATATGCAGATGACACCACCCTTATGGCAGAAAGTGAAGAAAAACTAAAGAGCCTCTTGATGAAAGTGCAAGAGGAAAGTGAAAAAGTTGACCTAAAATTCAACATTCAGAAAACTAAGATCATGGCATCTGGTCTCATCACTTCATGACAAATAGATGGGGAAACAGTGACATGCTTTATTTTGGGGGGCTCCTGCAGATGGGGACTGCAGCCATGAAATTAAAAGATGCTTGCTCCTTGGAAGGAAAGTTATGACCAACCTAGAATGCATATTAGAAAGCAGAGACATTACTTTGCCAACAAAGGTCCATCTAGTCAAACCTATGGTTTTTCCAGTAGTCATGTATGGATGTGAGAGTTGGACTATAAAGAAAGCTGAGCACAGAAGAATTGATGCTTTTGAACTGTGGTATTGGAGAAGACTCTTGAGAGTCCCTTGGACTGCAAGGAAATCAGTCCTGAATATTCATTGGAAGAACTGATGTTGAAGCTGAAACTACAATACTTTGGCCACTTGATGCCAAGAGCTGACATTTGAAAAGACCCTGATGCTGGGAAAGATTGAAGGCGGGAGGAGAATGGGACAACAGAGGATGAGATGGTTGGATGGTATCACCGACTCAATGATATGAGTTTGAGTAAACTCCAGGCGTTGGTGATGGACAGGGAGGCCTGGCACGCTGCAGTCCATGGGGTCACAAAGAGTCGGACACGAACAAGCGACTGAACTGAACTGAACCAACAAAAGACCAGGACAACAATAGAAAATGAAAAATTAATGAACTGTCAACATGCAGATGCCTATGTATTTAATCTCACTATTAATAAAAATATACAAATCATATACCACTTTTAACTAAGAGGAAAATATTTCCAAAGGAAAGCTACACAGTATTAACAAAGGTATGACGTAAACATACATCATTATATGCTGCCAGTAGTAAACTGGCATATTTACAAAATATAATTTGGCAAAGGCACCCAAAGCTTTAAAAATCCTGTACCCTTTAACATAGCAAGGGCTTTTATAGATGTTTAGCACAAAGAAATAAAGACATAAAAGATTTTTCTATAAGCATGCTCACTAAAAGTAATAATACCTAAAAACATTAAGCAAAAAAGAAAAACATGGTACACCTATACCATACCATGCACTCTGAAAAATACTGCAGAAGTATGTTGCTGATATGGAAATATACTGATGATACTGAGTTAAAGTAGATTATCAAAGATTACGCAGCTGATACCTCTATCTCACTATCTTTGATGGTATTAAGTAACACAGTTAATTATACAAAGAGTATCCACAGTTGAACAGCCCAATACAGTGACTACTAGCTACATATGGCTACTGCTTACTTGAAATGTGGATGTTCTAAATGTTCCTGAAGTGTAAAACATACACTGATTTCAAAAACTCACTACAAGTAAAAAAATTAATATGTTGATAATTTGTTAAATTGTTTCCAAATGAAATAATTTATTGATATACTGTTAAATAAAAATATTATTAAAACTAACAGTTTTAAAAAATAAGTCTAAGAGATTGTGTTAAGTTAAAACATAATGTCTTGCATTCTATTTATACTTTTCCGACTCTTTGTGGCCCTCTGGACTGTTGCCTTCCAGGCTCCTCTGTCCATGGGGATAGAGTGGGTTGCCATGTCCTCCTCCAGGGGATATTCCCAACCCAGGGATTGAACCCAGGTCTCCTGCATTGCAGGCAGATTCTTTACCGTCTCAGACACCAGGGAAGACCGTACTGAATTAGAGTAAGAACTGAAACATGAGCGCTAAAACTATCCCCATATGTAGATGACATGAACTTTTGTTCTCTGAAAAGACATACACATTCACTATAAAAAAAATTATTAAAAACTTTCTTGGATCATTTGCCCTATGAAGCCAGCCTCCAGGTTGTCAAATAATCAACTAACACTTTTGAAAGGTCCACACTAACAACTGAGACCTTCCCTCAACAGTGAATTACAATTTGCCAGCCACGTGAGAGAGCCAACCTGGAATAGATTCTCCAACCTTGGTTACACCTTCTAGTGATGATGCCCCAGTCAACATTTCACTTCAATTTTATGAAAGAATTCAAGTCAAAACTGACTAGCTAAGGTTCCCAAATTCCTGCCCACAGAAACTGCAAAAAAAAGTTTCCAGCATCACTTTTGAAGTACAGATGCCAAAGATGTGAACTTACATCTAAATAATCATCTATAGCTAACTTCCATTTATAGGATTAGAAGAATAAGCTCAGTCAGTTCAGTCACTCATGTCTGACCCTTTGCAATCGCATGGACTGCAGCACACCAGGCTTCCCTGTCTCTCACCAACTCCTGGAGCTTGCTCAAACTCATGTCCATCGAGTCAGAGATGCCATCCAACCATCTCAACCTCTGTCATCCCCTTCTTCTTCTGCCTTCAATCTTTCCCAGCATCAGGGTCTTCTCCAATGAGTCAGTTCTTCATATCAAGTGACCCAAGTATTGAAGCTTCAGCATCAATCCTTCCAATGAATATTCAGAATTGATTTCCTTATGATTAACTGGTTAGATCTCCTTGCAGTCCAAGGGACTCTCAAGAGTCTTCTCCAACACCACAGTTCAAAGGCATCAATTCTTCAGTGCTCAGCTTGTCTTTATGGTCCAACTCACATCCATACATGACCACTGGAAAAACTACAGCCTTGACTAGACAGACCTTTGTTGGCAAGGTAATGTCTCTGGTTTTTAATATGCTGTCTAGGTTGGTCATAACTTTTCTTCCAAGGAGCAAGCGTCTTTTAACTTCATGGCTACAGTCCCCATCTGCAGTGATTCTGCAGCCCAAGAAAATAAAGTCTCTCATTGTTTCCATTGTTTCTCCATCTATTTGCCAGGAAGTGATCGGACCAGAAGCCATGATCTTAGTTTTTTGAATGTGGAGTTTTAAGCCAGCTTTTTCACTCTCCTCTTTTACTTTCATCAAGAGGCTCTATAGTTCTTCACTTTCTGCCATAAGGGTGGTGTCATCTGCATATCTGAGGTTATTGATGTTTCTCATGGCAATCTTGATTCTACCTTTTTGCTTCATCCAGCCAGGCATTTCGCATGATGGACTCTACGTGTAAGTTAAATAAACTTGTGACAATATACAACATTGACCTACTCCTTTCCCAATTTGCAACCAGTCTTTTGTTGCATGTCTGGTTATAACTGGTGCTACTTGACCTGCATACAGATTTCTCAGGAGGTAGGTAAGGTGGCCTGGGGTTACCATCTCTTTAAGAATTTTCCACAGTTTGTCAGTAAAGTAGATTTTTATTCTGGAACTCTCTTGCTTTTTCGATGATCCAGCAGATGTTGGCAATTTGATCTCTGGTTCCTCTGCCTTTTCTAAATCCAGCTTGAACATCTGAAAGTTCTTGGTTCACTTATTGTTGAAGCCTGGCCTATAGAATTTTGAGCATTACTTTGTTGGCATGTGAGATGAGTGCAATTGTGTGGTAGTTTGAACATTCTTTGGCACTCCCTTCTTTGGGATTGGAATGAAAACGGACCTTTTCCAGTCCTGTGGCCACTGCTGAGTTTTCCAAATTTGCTGGCATATTGTGTGCAGCACTTTCACAGCATCATCTTTTAGGATCTTCAATGACTCAGCTGGAAGTCCATCACCTCCACTAGCTCTGTTCATAGTGATGCTTCCTAAGGCCCACTTGACTTCGCATTCCAGCATGTCTGGCTCTAGTGAGTGAGCAAACCACTGTTGATATCTGGGTCATGTAGATCTTTTTCGTATAGTTATTCTGTGTATTCTTGCCACCTCTTCTTAATCTCTTCTGCTTCTGTTAGGTCCACACCTTTTCTGTCCTTTACTACCATGAAAGACAGCATGTGTCAAACCCAAAACATGGTCTATTCTTCAATCAATGTTCAATGCTCAGTCATGTCCAACTCTTTGTGACCCCATGGACTATAGCCCACAGGTTCCTCTGTCCATGGAATTCTCCAGGCAAGAATACTGGTGTGGGTTATCATTTCCTCCTCCAGGGGATCTTCCCAACCCAGGGATAGAACTGCAACCTCCTGCATTGTGGGCAGATTCTTTACTGTCTGAGTCACCAGGGAAGCAATAAGTAGAGCAAAAATGTTAAAAGGCAAGAGTAGATACTATAGATCACAAGAGACTTAAGATAATATTAACCACACAGTGTGCAGATCTCTTGCTTGCATCCAGATTCAATGAAAGCCAATTATGAAAAATATTTTTTGAGACAACTAGGTAAATTTAAATATGGATTGTTCAATAAAACAAGATTAGCAAAATGTGATAACTGCTAAATGTAAGGCATGGAGACAGTGGGATTCATCATACTTCTTTGTCTACTTTTAATTATGTTTGAGCATTTCAGTAATACTGAATTTTTTAAATGTCTGAAAAAAACTAAATAAATGAAAAACATAGGAGACATTCAAGTTATCTTGAATTAAGGGATGTATTTGTTGTTCTCATATTTTTATTTTTATTTTATCAGGTTGCATATTTACATAGTTTTAGGCAATGTTTTCAAACGGTGTGTCATGAAATCAATTTAGTAGGTCATGACCTACATTTCAAAAAGCTTTTTTCTCTTGCTTGATATTTTTTCTTATTTTGTATTTAAACATAAAATCGCATGTAATAATATTTTTATATAGCATGCCAAGTAAAATTTCATTTTGGTAGGAATTTATATACATACATATGCTTAGAAAAATGTCCAATATCAAAATTCTAAGAGCAGTTTATCTCTGTGAGCAGATGGGTGATTTTTACTTTCTTCTTATGCTGCCATTTTCTGACTTTTCTATAAGGAATACAAATAATAAGTTTTAAATATATTAACAATTGGGCCTAGAATACAAATTCATAAGGAATAAGCAAATAACCCAAATGAAAGAAATGGCAATATCACAAATAAAGATGCACTCAGGAATCTGAAATGGCAGACAAAGATGCTTCAGACCTCACTCTAATTGGGAAAGTACTAATCAAAAAAACGAAACCATTTTTACCTATCAGGCTGACAATATTTAGTGATGTCCAAATGAAAGGAAATTCATACACTGCTACAATTTTTTGACAAAGTAGGCTAACGAAAGAAAATATCATTTGACTTGGATATCACACTTTTGGAAGTAAACTAAGGAAATGACATAAGCAGCATGCAAGGATACATGTATAAACACATTTCTAGCAGTACTGTTAGTAATGGGAAAAGAGGGGAAAACTGAGTGCCCATCAAGAAGAATGGTTAAATCAGCCCAGTTTATGCATACCATGCCATATTATGCAGCTAGAAAAAGAAAGCTTTATCACCTTGAGATATGTTATATTCTTTAGTAAGAAAAGTAAAATACAGAATAAATAAAAGTAATTATCACAGGGGGCTTATGGTTTCCGATCCAGCAGTCAGGAGTTTGGAAGTTCCCACACCCATCCTCATAGCAAATAGAAAAACAAACTAAAAATCAACAGTTCTTAGATTATCAGAGAACTGGGGTCACAGAGCAAACCACTGCCCCCAAAATTGGTGAGCGAGATAGGCAGATACAGAGAATCATCAATTCAGCAAAGCTCAGAAGCAGAAAACACCACAACAACAATTACCAGCATAGGAAAGCCTAAATTATGATTGAAAAATTGCTGAAGACTCAGCATGAACAAATTTAAGTTAAAACTCCAGGGGTTCCAGTCTTAGGGAAGCCCCCCAACCACTTTTGTGAATTTCATCACCAGGAACCCTACCAGGTTATCTATCAAACTGAAAAGCAAGTTGTTCTTCCAGGAAAGTGAGGGGGAAAACAGTCATGATGAAATATCCCTAAAGCATTCTGTTCTTGAACAAGGTCTGTCCTCAAGAGAAACTGTTTTACCAGAGTCTAACCAACTGGGCTTCAGTAAGAGCCTCATCAGCCTAGCAAAAAGGAAATATCCAATTCCAGAACACTCTAGTCTTTGACTTAGGGTAAAGAAACACTAAACTCCAGTTCCTTTTAGCATTCCTGTCTCACTTAAGAGGGAACAGAAACAAGAAAACAGGTAAACATGTCTTGAGGATAGAGACTCTCTAAAAAACTAAGGCCAAATCATAGGACTACAGAACACTTCCCTTCACCCTATAACTTACCATCATATGTAAGAACAGGGTACTACAAAATAACTATGCATCTCAGACCTTATTTAAGAAGAAGTCTCCAGGGAAACCAAAAGACAACAGGGAAGGAAATTTTAGCCCCTGATACAGCTTCAGCAAACAGTAAACACCAAACACAACCTAACTGCTAGCCAGATAAATATAAAACCTTACACTGAAAGTCAATTTATCTCATTTTCTTTTACTAAATATATTATATATACCTTTCAACAGAAAATTACAAGGCATGCTAAAACACAGTCTGAATATGGAAAACCAAGCATAATGGAATTATCACACCAAGAATTTTTAAGTAACAGTGATTAATATTCTAAGGGCTCTTATGGAAAAAATAAACAACATGCAAGATGGGTACTGTAAGCAGAAAAATGGAAATTTTGATGGAAATAAAAAATACTGTAAGAGAAACAAAGAATGGCTTTGTTGGGTTCATCAGTAAACCAGATTTAAACAAGCAAAGAATCAGTGAGCTTGAAGATATGTCAAAAGGAACTTCCAAAGGCTGAAATGCCAAGGAAAACAAGAAAGTGAAAAAGAAAGTCCAAAAAAACGTGGAACAATAACAACATAGATGTAAATAGGAATACCAGAAACAAATAAGAGAATGAGGAAAAAAGGAAGGAGGAAGGGGATGGGGGAAGGACAGGAAAAAACCTAAAACTAATAATGATTGAAATTTCCCCAAATGATAAATATCCAACCACAAATCCAGGAAACTTAAATATAAAGGAGGATAGATAACAAAACATCTACACCTAGGTCTATCACATGCAACCTGCGGAGAATCAAAGACAAAAAGAAAACCTTGACAGAAGCCAGGTTAAAAAAAAAAACAAAACTTACCTATACAGTAGGAAAGATAAAATGCATATTGGATTTCTCCTCAGAAGCTATACAAGCAAGAAGACAGTGAAATGAACTATTTATAAAGTGTTGAACGAAAAAAACCGACCAACTTAAATGAAGGTAGAATAAAATATTTTCCTTATTATTCACTGACCAAACAGTTAAGAGTCTTTCTGTTTAAAGCAATAATAGCAAAAATGAGTTGAGTGATTACAGCTTGTAGATAAGTAAAATGAATAACAATAATGTTATAAGGGATAGGAGGGAGGAAATGGGAATCCTCTGTTATGAGGTACCTAAAGATCCTCTGGAAGAGGGCATGGCAACCCAATCCAGTATTCATGCCCAGAACATCTCATGGACAGAGGAACCTAGTGGACTATGGTCCACAGGGTCACAAAGACTGTCGGACACAATTGAAGCATGAACTCATGCATACAACCTAAAGTAGTATAATGTTATTTTAAAGAGAACTTGGACCAACTATAAATGTACATTGCAAACACAAGCTCAACTAAAAAATTTTTTAAGGATTTATATGCTCAGAAAAGAGAAGAAACAGTCATATAAAAAGACAAAGACAAGAGAAGGCAGAAAAAGAATAGAAGAAAAACAGCAAGGGTAACTAATGGAAAACAAAACAAATTACAGTCGATAATAATTCAGATACATCAACAAGTACTTTAAATGCCAATGGTCTAAAATATACCAATTAGCAGAGCAGAACGTTGTACTGAATTTTTAAAAAGGCCCAACCCAATTGTATGTTGTCTACAAAAAAAAATCCACTTTAAATATAAAGACCGACAGAGTAATACTAAGCAAAAGAAAGCAGGAGAAACTATATTAAACTTCAGATAGAGCTGAGTTAAGAGCAAAAGAAGTCAAGAGGAATAAAGTGGAGAATTACATAAGGAATGCTCATTACATAAAGGAATCAATTCTCCAAAACATGTGTATAATGTGTATAATCCTAAAACAGTGTCAAAACTCTCCATTGCAGTTGGACACTTCAAGACCCCTCTAAGATTAACTGGCAAATTCAATACAAAGAAATTAGTAAGAACATATTTGAACACCACTATCAGTCAGCTGGATCTAATTTATGTCTGTATAATACTTCAAAAACAGCAGAATAAATACATCTTCTCAATTCCCCATGAAACATTCACCAAGACAGACCCAGTCACACACATAAAATACACTTAAGCAAATTTAAAAGAATAGAAATCATACAAAGTATGCTATCAGACCACAATGGAATTAAACTAGAAATCAGTAACAGAAAGATAGCTGGAAAACTGCAAAATACATTAAAATTTTTTTTTCTAAATAACAGGTGGGTTAAAGGAGAAATCTAAAAATTAATTTTTAAATATTTTGAAGTAAATAAAACACACTTTACCAAAACACTTGGGATACAGCAAAGCTATCACTTAGGGCAAAATTATAGCACGGAATATATGTATGTTTTTTACTGATTTTAGATGTTCTTTTCTAAAATCAATTACCTCTGCGTCCACCCAAGGAACTAGAAAAAGAGCTAAGTAAGCAGAAGAGGAATAATAAAAATTGGAACAGAAATCAGTGATATTGAAAATGGGAAATCAATACAAAAAGAAAAATCAGTGAAACTGAAAACTGATCCTCTGAAAAGAACAATATAATTGGTAAGGCTCTAACCAGGTTAACTAAGGGAAAAAAGAGGAAAAGTACAAATTATTAATATCAGAAATGAAAGAAGGGACACATCACTATTGCTCCCTCAAACATTAAAAGCATAGCAAAGGAATATATGAACAACTCAATGACCACAAATTGTATATTCTAGATGACATGAACCAACAACTAGAAAGACACAACCTACCAAAACTTACACAGTGAGAAACAGATCATCTTAATAGGCTCAAATCTATTACAGAAAATGAATCAATAATTAATAGCCTTTCAAAACAGAAAGCATAGACCCAAACAGCTTGACTGGCGAATTTCACCAAACGTTTAAGGAAGACATTATATCAGTTCTCTAAAATCTCTTCCAGAAAATACAAGAAGAGCTAAGAAATACTACTTCCAAACTTATTCCAATAGGCCAGCATTACTCTAATACCAAAACTAGACACCTGATCTTCAACAACAGAGCAAAGGCATTTTGGTGGAAAAACAGCGTCTTCAACAAAGGCTGCTTAACAAGTGGACACAGACATGGCAAGAACAAAAAAGAAAAAAAGAATCTAGATACAGACCTTAAACACTTCACAAAAATTAACTCAAGACACATCATAGACCTAAGGGCAAAATGCAAAACTAAAAAACTCCTGCTGCTGCTAAGTCACTTCAGTCGTGTCTGACTCTGAAACCCCAAAGACAACAGCCCACCAGGCTCCTCTGTCCACAGGATTCTCTAAGCAAGAATACTGGAGTGGGTTGCCATTTCCTTCTCCCAAAAAACTCCTAGAAGATAACAAAACAGAAGACCCCTGACAATGACACCAAAATTGCAACCAGGGAAAAAGAATTGGGGTTCTTGTGAAGGAAGCTGGACTTGATCAAAATTAAAAACTTCAGCTCTGCAAAAGATACAATTAGGAGAATAAAAAGACAAGCCAGACTGGGGAAGATCTTTTTAAAATGTATCTGATAAGGTCTGGTATACAACACATGTGCTTTCCTGGTGGCTCAAACGGTAAAGAATCTGCCTGCAATGTGGGAGACCTAGGTTCGACCCCTGGGCTGGGAAAAATCCCCTAGAGGAGGGTATGGCAACACTTGCCTAGAGAATCCTCATGGACAGAGGAGCCTGGTGGGCTATACAGTCCATGGGGTTGCAAAGAGTCTGACACAACCAAGTGACTAAGCACAGCACAGCACAACACATATGACATATACAAAGAAGCATAAAAACTCAATAATAAGAAAACAACAGTAGCAATGAGAGACAAGAAGCCCTTCTTAAGTGAACACCACAAAGAAACAGAGGAAAACAATAGAATGGGAAAGAGACCTCTTCAAGAAAATCAGAGATAACAAGGGAAAATTTCATGCAAAGATAACCACAATGAAGCACAGAAACGGCAAAGACCTAGCAGAAGCAGAAGATGCTAAAAACAGGTGGCAAGAATACATAGAAGAACTATACAAAAAAGGTCTTAATGACCCGGAGTTAACCACAAAGGTGTGGTTCCTCACCTAGAGCCAGACATCTTGAAGTGTGAAGTCAAGTGGGCCTTAGGAAGCAAAACAAAGCTAGTGGAGGTGATGGAATTCCAGCTGAAGTATTTCAAAGCCTAAAAGATGAGGCTGTTAAAGTGCTGCACTCCATGTGTCAGCAAATTTGGAAAACTCAGCGCAGCCACAGGTTTGGAAAAGGTCAGTTTTCATTTCACTCCCAAAGAATGGCAATGCCAAAGAATGTACAAACTACTATACAGTTGTACTCATTTCACATGCTAGCAAGGTGATGCTCAAAATCCTTCAAGTTAGGCTTCAGAAGTACCTGAATCAATAACTTCTATATGTACAAACTGGGTTTAGAAAAGCCAGAGGAACCAAAGATCAAACTGCCAAAATCAGTTGGATCACAGAGAAAGCAAGGGAACTCCAGAAAAACGTCTACTTATGCCTCAGTAACTACGAAAAAGCCTTTGACTGTGTGGATCACAACAAACTATGGAAAATTTTTAGAGAGGGGAATACCAGACCATCTTACCTGTCTCTTGAGAATGCTGTATGCAAGACAAGAAGCAAGAGTTAGAATCTAATGGCAGAAAGCAAAGAGGAACTAAAGAGTCTCTTGATGAGGATCAAAGAGGAGAATGAAAAAACTGGCTTAAAACTCAACATTCAAAACACAAAGATCATGGTATCCAATCCCATCACTTCATGGCAAATAGATGGAGAAAAGTGGGAACAGTCACAGACTAGATTTTCTTGCTCCAAAATCACTGTGGACTACAGCCAGGAAATTAAAAGACGCTTGCTCTTTGCAAGAAAAGCTATGACAAACTTCAACAGTATATTAAAAAGAGACATCAGTTTGCTGAAAAAGGTCAGATAGTGAAAGCTATGGTTTTTCCAGTAGTCAGGTATGGATGTGAAAGTTGGATCATAAAGAAGGCTGAGCGCCGAAGAACTGATGCTTTACAACTGTGGTGCTAGAGAAGACTCTTGAGAGTCCCTTGGACAGCAAGGAAATCAAACCAGTCGATCCCAAAGGAATTCAATCCTGAATAATCATTGGAAGAATTGATGCTGAAGCTCCAATAATTTGGCCACCTGATGTAAAGAGCTGACTCACTGGAAAAAACCCTGATGCTGGGAAAGACTGAGGGCAGGAGAAGAGGATGACCGAGGATGAGATGGTTAGACAGCATCACCAATTCAATGGACATGAATTTTAGCAAACTCCAGGAGACAGTGAAAGACAGGGAAGCCTGGGGTGCTGAAGTTCATGGCATCACAAAAAGTCAGACACAACTTAGGGACTGAACAACAAGAAAACAAAAAGCCTAATTTAAAAATGAGTGAAAGATCTGAAGATACTTCCCCAAAGACACAGACTGCAAATAAGTACACGAATAGCATCATGTTTCAACAGAGAAAGGCAAATTAAAACAACAATGTCATACATACTTAGAATGACAAAAATCCGTAACACTGACAATGCCAAATGCTGGTGAGGACAAGGAGCAACAAACTCACTCACTGCTTGTGGAAATGCAAACACATCCATTTTTGAAGACAATTTGGAAATTTCTTACAAAAGCAAACATACTCTTACATACAATCCAGTAACTTCACTCCTTGATATCTACCCAAAGAGGTTTAAAATTGTTATTTACATAGAAACTTTCACATGAATGTTTATAGCTGCTTTATTCCTAACTGTAAAAACTTGGAAGCAACCAAGATGTCTCTTAGTAGGTGAATGGGTAAATAAATACATCCACACAACAGAACACTGATCAGCACTAAAAACAAATGAGGTATAAAGCTATGAAAATTCATGCAGCAAACTTAAATCTCTATTACTAAGTGAAAGAAGCCAATCTGTAAAGGCTACATACTATGTATTTCCAACTTTGATGATATTCTGAAAGAGGTAAAACTATGCAGACATTAAAAAAAATAAAAACCAAGTGTTTGCTACGGATAGTGGTGGAGGTGGGCAATGAAAGGTGGGCACTGGGATTTTTAAGACAGGGAAAGTATTGTGTGTGTGTGTGTGTGTGCGCACGCATGTGTGCCTGTTAGATTCTCTGTGGGGCTCTCTGTGCCTTTGTCTTTACCTCTTTGTGTCCCTTTCTGTGGCTCTATCAAACTGTTTTTGTTGGATTCTGTGTCTCTGGCTTGACTGACTGCCTGGCTCTCTCTCAGTTTATATACTTAAATATAGTTTTTTATTATTTAAATATAGTTTTTCTTATTATTTCTATTTCCATTTCTGTGCATAGACAAAGGTCTTGAAGATATATAACAGGCTATTAACCCTGAGCTGGGCAAAGTAGCAAGAGAAGGGAAATTAGTTTTTTCTTTATATATATTATTTCAATGATTATAAAAAAACTCAGGTTTCTACTTCTTACAGAAGAACTTCATTTTCAAAAGAAAAATATTAAAGAATTTACAGTTAACAGTCCTTAAAATACAAAATTTCTAAATTTAGTAAAAGTTGATGGCATTCTACAATCATAGTTAAAGCAATAAAATGCAATGAAAGCACCCTAGGGGGAATAAACTATAGTGTTACTTGCAGTTCTGATCACCTTCATTGAGTAAAAAGTAGAGTCATCATTTTTCACTGTAATTAGATTGAATCCCTTAAATGTCTACTTCTCCAAAAGGTCCAGAACAACACTTGACAGAAGACAACTCAAGCATTTGAGGCCTGGGAATCACAACTGGAAAACCAGTGGAGCCCTCCCATCAACCTCCATCAACCAGAACAGCCCTGTGCTACTGGGGCATTCTAGGACCACAAGATATTTAAGAGGGACCTCCTTAATCCAAACCTCTCATCCAAGTTTCGGTTAAACTTGGACTACTTCTACAATTCAAAGTACAATGATTTGATCAAAAAAGGTAATTTGTCAATCTCCTAAACATTCTATTTTGTTTTGGGTATGGAGCAAAACAGCTTTCAAAATCCTATGGCAAGGTTCCCTCTCTCCACTTCTCTGTGCTGGCTCTATCCTCAGACCGCATACTGTCTCAAGGTGATCGCTACAGCAATAGCCCCTTCCTGCTCTCAGGTGCACAGGTGACAGGTAAGAGACCTCACTCAATGTACATGCAGGTGTTGCAGTGAAAGTTGCTCAGTCACGTCCAACTCTTATGGATTATACAGTCCACGGCATTCTCTAAGCCAGGAGACTGGAGAGGGTAGCTATTCCTTTCTCCAGGAGATCTTCCCAACCCAGGGATCAAACCCTGGTCTCCCACATTGCAGGCAGATTCTTTACCAGCTGAGCCACAAGGGAAGCCCAAGAATACTGCAGTGAATAGTCTATCCCTTCTCCAGTGGATCTTCCCAACCCAGGAATCGAACCAGGGTCTCCTGCATTGCAGGTGGATTCTTTACAACATGGAACCTTAGGAAAAGTCTCAAATCCATGGACAGAAAGACTGTAAGGCTCAAAGCTAGCCAAACCTGAGTGACATGTATCTAGGGAGCCAGAAGTGAAGTCAGCTCCACAGTTTCATGGACAAAGAAAAGATAAAAGCCGGAACCTCAAAAACAAACAAAAAAGCTCAAGGCTACTAGGAAGTAAATTAAGTAGGAAGTGGGGTAAATTGGTTGGGATTGGGGGCAGGAGGAGAAGGGGACAACAAAGGATGAGATGGCTGGATGGCATCGCTGACTCGATGGACGTGAGTCTCAGTGAACTCCAGGGGTTGGTGATGGACAGGGAGGCCTGGCGTGCTGCGATTCATGGGGTCGCAAAGAGTCAGACACGACTGAGCGACTGATCTGATCTGAGGGTAAATTGGTAGGAGATGCCAAAATATGTCCAATACAGTAATAACCTACTCCAAAGAAGGGCCAATATCAAGCTATATTCATTAAAGTTGAGAGCTTATCAACCTATATTAAATCTAGAAAATAATGTACAAATCCAATTCACTTTCAAGAAACTCATGTAAAGCCATAGACAAATAACAAAAAAACCTTGTAAAGTACAAAATTCATTCAATTCCTGTTACCCCAAGTTATCTGTAAAAATAGACAAATCTTATGAGTATATATATGAGTATATATATATGAGTATATATAACAGTTGTCAGAAAATCCCATTATACACCAAAATGACCTAAAATCCCCAAATCGGAAATTTGGTAACTGAAAACCCCAGAGTGAAATGAACTTAAGCCTTATGAACAAGCCCAGCGACGGAAGATGAGTCAGTAAACGATTATTACATTCACTAAAATAAAACATTAAAGTCACAGCATTAAAAAAAGAGGATACTGGAATTTCCTAGTGGTAAGTTCTGCCCGTTGGATAAGAATCCGCCTACCAATACAGGGGGACATGGGTTCAATCCCTGGTCTGAGAAGATTTCACAAGGCACAGGGCAACTAAGCCTGTACACCACAACCACTGAAGAAGCCCGCACACCGCAACAGAGCCCTCTCACTACAACTAGAAAAAGCCTGCACGTAGCAAAGACTCAGCGCAATCAAAAAATTAAAAAAAAAAAGGATATCAATGCAACTTGCCACATTCTATATTAAAAATGGTCAATAACTCCATTATCTTTATGACTCAGTATGTTTGGCTGCCAGTTCCCACCTGTCCTAGACAGACTACTAATTTAAATGGAAAAAAAAAAGGACAAAAGGACAAAACCAGTGCGTAACCTTTACATTGCTTACCAGAACAGATTATTTCTCAATCTTCTTATGCTACACTCTAGTGTGTATCTTTGGATTTCACATAAAGCCAATGAACTGACTCTGTATAACTTCGCTATCTCCTCTCCAAGTAAGCTCCTGAGTTCTGAAAGTGGTACTTTCCTTCCTTTCTTTCCTTTTTATGATATTCTAAGTTTGGGCACATTTTATGTTAAGTAGGTTCTTGGCAAACCTCCTGCTGGTGACTGGTTTACAGATGTGCAGGCACAAGTACATCTCCAAAGAGCCATGGGAAACCAGGATGCCTCTCCAGCTACAAACAATTGCCTCTCCAAGCCACACTACAGTGAGAATGAAACAGACAGTATGGGTAGTGAAACCAGGGTCTTGGATGACATCCTGAAGCCACTGAATCAACTTACCCTAAACCCTGCTCAACCTCTGGACATCTTCTTATGAAAGTTAAGAGATTTCCACACAGTTTAAACCATTCCAACTGCATTTTCTGTTACTCTGCTGAAATCACTCTAACACAAGTGAGATGGCTAATTCTACGTGTAAACTCAGCTACACTATAGTACCCAGACCCATACCCAGTATGCTTGCTCAAAACCAGTCTAGATGTCGTTGTGTACAGGTATTTTAGATTTAATTAACTTTTCTATCAGTAGACTTTGAGGAGAGACTTCATATGAAATCTTAAGAGAACGGACTGCAGTCCCTTAAAGGACAAAGAATTCTGTTCCAGACTGCCTTTGAACTCAAGACTGCAACAACAACTCCTGCCAGAATTTCCAGCTTGCCAGAAGGCCTTACAAATGACAGACCTGCTGGCCTCTACAATCATGTGACCCAATTCCTTAAAATCAATCTTTCTTTCTCTCTCTCTCTCTCTCTCTCTCTCTATATATATATATATGTACTAAAGGTTTTATTTCTTGAAGCAATAAGCTCAACAGTTTTCCTTATATTTATTACATTTAAAGGACAAAATTGTTTTTTTAAATAGATTTGATATTATTAGTTAATAATAATAAACTGCATATATTCAGAAGGTAAAATTTAAGTAGTTTTCACACAGGTATTATACACTTGTGAGACTTTGGCTACAATTAAGATAATGAATATATCTATCACCCCCACAGGTTTCCCAGTACTCCCAGAATACATTTTTAAAACAAAAATTGGATTAAACTTCCTTTGTGAACTTTCTCCAGTTCCTAATATAGAGGGTAAACAATTTTCCTCATTATCATTTAATTTTTACATAATTTAAAGAGCTATACGGTATTCCAGAGTAATAATATGCCCTAGTTCTGTCTGTTTAAGAATCCTTCATTGCTAGATAACTGTTTCTAACATTTTGCTACTATAAGCAATGCCACGAAGAACAGTTTCACAGCTTTATCTATATAAAGTCATGATTACTTCCTTATATGCTTCTTTTGAAAAAATAATTTATTTATTGGTTACACTGGGTCTTCCTTGCTGTACACAGGCTTTCTCTAGCTGCACTGAGTGGGGTCTACTCTTCGTGCGTTGCATGGGCTTCTCATTGTGGTGGCTTCTCTTGTTGCGGGGCACAGGCTCTAATGCACACGGACTTCAGTAGGTGCGGCACAGGGACTAAAGTAGTTGTGGCTCATAGGCGCAAGAGGGCTGGCTTAGTAGTTGTGGCACAGGGGCCTAGTTGTTCCGAGGCGTGTGGAATCCTCACAGACCAGGGACTGAACCTGGGGCCCCTGCACTGGTAGGCAGATTCCTATCCACTGTACCACCTGGCAAGTCCCCTTATATGGTTCTAAAACTAGAATAGCTGATTTATAGGACACATTATCTTTTAAGAAATAATTATTATAATATCAACATCCAATATTTACACATCATTTAGTATGTGTCACACACTCTACCCTTAACTACGCTCTGAAAGTTATACCAATTTTCACTCTCAAGCATTACATAAACATACCCATCTATGATTCTATCAATAAGTTTTTAAAAATCCCTGCCCTTCCCCAAATGAAGCCCAATGTAATTCCAGTCAAATCTCTATACTGGTAAGTTTTCACACCTCATCTCCACCTAAATGCATAAAAATACATAAGACCTTCTCGTAAGGGGGAAAGGAGAAGAAACCTTTATTTACAGAAATTAAAAGGTAATATAAGGTTGCAATAATTGAAACAATGTGGTATGGTAGCAGAACATGCAAAAGGGTCAATAAATAAGGAGAGCACAGAACATAAGGGAACTTGGTTAAAGATAGCAGAACAAAATAAAATAAAAATGATTTAAATATCTAAAAATTTTGAAACTAAAACAGAAGTTGAAAAAAACTTCAGAAAAACATTCTCATAATTTTCTAGAAGACTACGCATAAGACAAATCACTTTCCCTCAAAAAGCCCCAAACTGACAGAATGACTATATATAAAATATAAATTAACAAAGAATATAGAAAAAGTTAAAGGCAAGCAACAGAATGGGAAAAATTAACTATGATATATGAAACATGTGAAGCATCAACATCTATATTTTAATAAATCTCCCCAAATGGTAAGAAAATGTCAAAGGAACAAGCAATTCACAGAAGAAATGGCAAAAAAAAACATGAAAAAAATATTTAACCTCACGAGTAACAAAGAAGTATTATTTTCTCTTGTGAGTTGGACAAAAAACGTAAAATCAATAATGAACTGTGACTCATTAAACAAGGCATTCACACAAAATTATAATGAATATGTAAACTGGTATAAGCTTTCTTATATGTTAATTTGGCTGTAATTAGTAACATTAAAAAGCTGTATCATTTAACCTAACAATTCCACTTTTAAGAATGTATCTATAGAAAGACTCAAATTATACATAGATTTACATTTAATGGTGTTTGATAAAGCATTACTAAAAGAAGCTAAAAACCAATAGTCTCAATGCCTATTTACAGAGGAAAGTCTAATAAAATATATCCAAATTACAAAACTACGGAAAAAAAATGGCTGTATGATATAGAAAAAATGTCTATTTCACAGAATATTGATTATGTCAACTTAATGATTAAATAAGGTGTATACTTATTTACACAGACAAAAATGCCTGCCAAGAAACTAAAATGAGGGAGCCAGTTGGCGTCTCTTTGCTGTGCTGTCCTGTACTAGCCACTCAATCATGTCCGACTCTAACTCCACGGACTGTAGCCCACCAGGCTCCTCTGTCCATGGGATTCTCCAAGCAAGAACACTGTAGTGGGTTGCCATGCCCTCCTCCAGGGTATTTTCCCAACCAGGCGATCAAACCCAGGTTTCCCACATATCGCAGGTGGATTCTTTACCATCTGAGCCACCAGGAAAGCCTTTATTGTTGGCCAAATGTCAGAGCATCTATGTCTATGTCTCTATTCTACTCATTTATGTTCTTTATTTCTATATTTCCAGGGCTTTAATTCACCAGGTATGTTATTTTTTTATAATTCTATATAGAATCAGGTGAGAGAAGTTCACCAGTTTTTGACAAGTAAAAAATATGTTGTACTTAAATTATGTTTCCTTTATGTATGTGTGTGCTCAGTGGCTCAGTCATATCTGACTCGTCGACCCCATGGAGTGCAGTCTGCCAAGACTCTCTGTCCATGGGCTTTTACAGGCAAGAATACTGGAGAGAGTTGCCATTTCCTATTCCAGGGGATCTTCCCAACCCCGGGATCAAACCCATGTCTCCAGCATTGGGAGCTAAATATTTTTGCTAATATTTACTAGAAATTATTGGGGTTTTGTTCCTGGTTTATGCCTTCTTCTAGTAAACCTTTTTTGAGTTATAAAGGAAAACTGCCTATATGTTAAAAAGAACATTGATGCTGCAGATATTTCTTTTAAACATAAGATACATCTCTAAAGATATGACATATGGCATAGTACCTTCCAAATTCTAACAAATGACTTTCAACAAAATTCTGCACACAAATGAAAAGAAATAAGAAATCTGAAAGTCTTAAGTAGTAATTGCATGATTATCAACTATTATATTAAGTCTCTTCTATAACATTCACTTTAAGAGTAACATACTAGTATGGAGGATGACACTGCAGTAAGCATAAAAAATGGTAAACTACTACAGAGGTGAAAATACTTCACATATTATCTCATTTAAGCTTCACAATTACTCAAAAAGTATTATCTCCTTGTAACACAGAGGCTCAAGAGACACTAAATAATTTGCCCATTATCACACACCTACTAATGGCAAGAGTAAAACAATCCCTCAGCCTGAGTGACCCATCCCCTTTTCATCATGAAGCAAAATGGGTTATTTGCTTTCTCAGAGAGGGCTCAAAAACCACAGAGCAATCTAACAGCTGTCTTTTAGTTCACTCCCTTTCCCCACCACAGAATTTAACTGCAGACTTCTTTCAGCTTACTGACACCCATAGCAGTCTATGGCTTCTGCAACTGGCATCTGTCCTACTGCCTGCTACTGAGTTTTACCCTTTCGACTTCCTTTTGGCTGCTTGGGTTTGATCCAACCAAAGAACTCTGGGGCTTGCTTCCCAGGTGGTGCTAGTGGTAAAGAACCCATTTGCCAATGCAGGAGACTTAAGAGACACAGGTTCGATCCCTGGGTCAGGAAGATTCCCTGGAAAAGGAAATGGTAACCCACTCCAGTAATCTTGCCTGGAGAATCTCATGGGCAGAGGAGCCTGGTGAGCTACCGTCCATGGGATCGCAAAAAGTCAGACACGAATGAAGTGACTTCGCACAAAAAATTCACTTTTTAACTTCTGGTGGTTAACCAGTCAATCACAGCTGATCAGATGTGACAAGTTTTTTACTCTTCTTAACAACTTTTGCTGTTAATAGAGACTGTTTTTAAGCTTTCAGGAAAGTTTCTTTACTTCAACTTCTGGGTCAGCACCATTCCTGATATCTGATCTCCACATAGTCAAATTTCACTAAAGACTAACACTAAAATATTCATTTCTCCCCAAACACCTACCCTCTGCACTTGGTTATAAACAATTATTGTATTATTGATCTATTTCCGCCCTCACAATCAACCACCAAGCTATGATAACAGCAAACTTTACTGTGTGCTTACTATGTGCAAATGTCTAGGTTTAGCACTTCACACAGTTTGTCTCATTTGATGCAACAAACCTATGAGTTAGGTATTGTTATATCATTTTCCAGGTGAGGAAAACAGAGAGGACGTAATAGTGCAAGAAGCACAGATTCCAACTATGCTCTCAACCATTACACATAGTTCCCATTACTATTACCTTATAACATCTGCCTCAAAATAACCTATTTCTTGTTCAGCTATTCAGGAAATAACAGCAGGGAAACAGAATCCCCACACCTCTTCCACGTCCACCGTACCCCTTACCTACTTTCCTACAGATTCCTTTTAAACCACTGACAATCCTCTTGCCATACATCACCTCCTAATGGGCACCTACACATTCTAATCTATGTACGTTACCTCTAAATTTCAACACATGAGGCTAACTCTTTATTTCCTGTAACTCAAAGAAGGAAGTCATTACTAGTTACGATTTTGATTTTTTTCCTTTAAAAGCACTATTTGTGTTTTATTGATGTAATAACTAAAAGCATCTTCCTATAACTTTTACTGATCATGCAAAATTCACAATCCTGAAAGGTTCATTTAGTTATTCTGGAACAGAAAACAATACAGTATTTGTTTCATAAATATTTTTCTCAATTCAACTCAACAAACACTAAGCAATAACATAAGAAACACACCGTGAACAACAAAACCAGATCGCAGGACACTTTCCATATAAATCACTAAAAAGATGAACAGTCAAGATGGCCATCATTAAAAAGTTTACAAATAACAAATGCTGGAGAAGGTGTGAAGGAAAGCGAACCCTTCTCCACTGTTGCTGGGAATGAAACCAATGCAACCACTCTGGAGGAAGGGGCCAGAAGTAGTATTGATCATCAATGGCCAGTAAGTTAATAATCAATTTTGGCTATGTAATGAAGCCTGCATAAAAACAAAACAAAAACAACAACCAAATAAACAAGGGCCAAGGGTTTTCACGAGTTTTCCCCTTTAGGGAAGCAGTATGCCTCCCTGTGTACCATGCCAGACCCTAAGCTTCACAAAGACAGAAACTCCCCCTTTTGGACCCTCACCATATGTATCTGTTCATCTGATTGTTGATTCATATCGCTTACTGTCAAATTCTAATAAATTTGTAATCCAATGAATAAATCAAGTTTCCTGAGTTCTTTGAGCTGTTATAGCAAGTTAAATAAACCCAAGGAGGGGGTTGTGGAAACTTCTGATTTATAGCTGGTTGGTCAGAAGTGCTGGTAACAACCTGGGATTGTGACCAGCATCTGAAGTAGAGTGCAGTTTTGCGGGACTGAGCCCTACACCTGTGGAATCTGCTTCTAACTTCCAGTAGACAGTGTCAGAATTGAGACACCACACCAGCAGGGTGCTTTAAGAATTGACTCTTGAGGTGAGGAACCCTACATACACATACACACACACACACACACACACACACACACACACACACACTGGGTCCAACAACCCTTTCACAAAGGTTACTCCGATTTATCATTGCCCTGCTTTTTTCTCCCCTTTGAGGAATGTGTCCATTTCCTCTAAGTTGTTGAAATTATGAATATTAAGTTGTCATA
Organism: Bubalus bubalis; assembly: GCF_019923935.1. Lineage (NCBI taxonomy): Eukaryota > Metazoa > Chordata > Mammalia > Artiodactyla > Bovidae > Bubalus > Bubalus bubalis. The sequence continues at coordinate 80,545,772 of NC_059164.1, forward strand.
ATTCCTGTATCATTTTAACATCTGTAGGGTTGGAAGTGATATTCCCACTTTCAAAGTGATATTCCCACTTTCGAACAATCACATATTGGTTTTATTGTACAATGTGAGAGACCTGGGTTCAATCCCTAGGTTGGGAAGATTCCCTGGAGAAGGAAATGGCAACCCACTCCAGTACTCTTGCCTTGAAAATCCCATGGACAGAGGAGCTTGGTGCAGGCTACTATCCATGGGGTCACAAAGAGTCGGGCACGACTGACCGACTTCACTTTCACTCTCACTTTCAATCTATTACCGTATTTGTTTTCTATTTCACTGATTTCCACTCTTGATTTTCTTGTTTTTATTTACTTGGAGATTAATTTGTTCTTTTTCTAGATTCCTAAGATTGCAGTTTAGATCACTGTGATATGGATAATATACAAACAAGACTGGCCATGAGTTGATAATTGGTAAAGGTGGGCCATGGGTACATGGAGTGTTATTTCATTATACTATTTTTAAATTTATGCATAGATTTGATATTTTACATTATATTTTTTAAATAAAACAAATAAACCTTTTTCTAAAAAAAAATCAATGTTGGAATTTTCGTTAGAGTTGCCCCAAATTTGCAGACTACCTTGGGTAGTATTACTACCTTACAACTATTAAGTCTTCTAATCCATAAACATCTGTAATTTATTGGTGTCCTTAACTTACTGTCTTGTAATTTTGAGTGTAAAACATTTTCATTTCCTTGACTAATTTATTCCTGTTATTCTTTATGATGCTATTGTAAATAGAATTGTTTTCTACATTTTTTAATTCATATTTTTCACTTTTAAAAGTATAGAAATGCAACTGATTTTTGGATGTTGATTTTGTTCCCTGATACTTTGCTGCATTCATTAATTCTAACTGTGTGCATGTGTGTGTGAAACAGAGTTTTCTACACATAAAATCATGCTATCTATAAATAGACATAATTTTATTTCTTCTTTTCCTATTTGGGCATCTATTCTTTTTCTTGCTCTGGAAATTCTATCACCATGCTGAACAGAAGCATCAAAAGCAGGTACAGGTATATCCCATTTTTAGAAAGTTCATTTTACACCACTTTGCTTTTTATAGAAGACCTACATTAGTATCTGTTTTCACTAACTGTAAGAGGATTTTTACTGTTACCAAAAAAGGTAAAAAGCAAAAATAGCATTCAGTATTGATTTTACACTGATCCATTACAGAGGCAGAATGCACTCTGAGCAATGAGAATGGCACTACCAAGCTCCTTCCCTCACAACTATACTCACAGTCTTAGCATCAGGCTGTCATAGCTGTACTTTATCTCAATTTATTTTTTGATTTTATTAGCAAGATGTGTCCTGAAGTAATTGTTTCTTCCCTTTACACCATTCACTTACAGAAGGCTTCACAAGATCCCTCAGTTTTCAGATAGCATGGGGAAACTATAGTCTTGTCTTCTACGTGATTTTAGAAAAGCTTTCAGTCTTTCATCACTAAGCATGATGTTAGCTGTGGAATTTTCATATATGCTCTTTAATATGTTGACACAGTTTCCTTCTATTCCTAGTTTGTTGACTGTTTCTATTATATAAAAGTACATTAAATGGCCAAATGTTTTTTCTCTTCTTGAGAAATAGAGACTAAGAGACTAAGACAAATTTTTAGTCTCGATTGAGATTATCATGATTTTTTTTTCCCCTTCATTGTAATAATATATTACATTGATTTTAATACACTGAATCATTTTTGCAATCCAAGGATAAATCTCACTTGATCATAGTGTATAATCCTTCCAAAACATTGCTGAATTTAGTCTGTTGAACATTCATCAGAAGTACTATTCTACAGCTTTCTTGTAGTCTTTGCCGAGATTTGGTAACAGAGTAATGCTAGACTTAGAGAATGAGTCTGAAGTATTTCTCCTGTTAAATTTTTTGGAAGAGTCTGGATAGGACTAGGGTTAATTTGTCATTAAATATTTGACAGAAATCATCAGCAAGACCATCTGGACCTGGGCATTTTTTGTTGAAATTTTTTTTATGTGTTGTGAAATATGAACAAAATCTGTACTTAGTTAATAATACTGTATCACATGTTAATTTCCTGGGTTTTTGTTTTTTTTTTTTCCCAGCAACATGGTATCTCTTTATATTCTCAGAATTGGGTTAGAAGTTTCAAGCCTCATTAAAATTTTTTATTTAAAGATAACTAACATAATAAACTTCCTAGATTTTTAACAGCAATACTAAATGCCAAAATATATGGAATTATATCAAAATTTGAGTGAATATAAATTAGAAATCTAGCAAACTATTCATACTAACTCAAACAACTGGTATCAAAATGTCATAAATATTTTGGCTAGGCAAAAATTCCTCAGTTTTCTGAAACATATATTATACATACTATTTATATACATACATATTTATGCAAAATCTTTTCTACTTTCTTGATAAAGGGTTGAGAAAGAACATCAAAAAAAAGAGAGACAGAGAACCTGGAAAACAAAAACTAAATGAAATGGGAACACTGAATATGAAATACAAAAAGTGAAACAAACTAGATAAAAGTAAAGTCATACAGTCCAATTCTTCTTAAACATGGCTGCTCATTAGAAACACATCTGGAACCTTGGAGAAAGAAGCAATTCTTGGGCATTTGTATTTTCCAAAATTTTCCAAGATAATCCTGATATGCATCTGGATTTTTAGAAGTGATTACAGGTTTTTCTATTAAATGCTAGTTTTAGTGATAAAGAATTCAATGATTTTCTGTTGACCAATCATAACACAATGGTACTAAGTGAATAGTTACATAATCAAAGAAAAGATTTTATCAATTTTCACAATCAATAGCCAGGCAAAAATCAAAAGATAATTATAATCACAAGCCATAATGGAAACATGACTAACCTAACAAGAGAAAATAATTACATACAATTTAAGGGTTATGTAGAGTGATGTGGTAAGTGGAAGTGCATACATGCACGTTTTCATCCACACAGCCAATCTATGTCTTTTGACTGGTACACTCAATCCATTTACATTTAAGGTATTGATCAATATTTATCATCCTATTACCATTTTCTTAATTGTTTTGGGGTTATTTTCTGTAGGTCTTCTCCTTCTCTTGTGTTTCTTGGCTAGAGGAGTTCCTTTAGCATTTGTTGTATATAGCTGGTTCGGTAGTGTTGCTCTCCTAACTTTTGCTTGTCTGGAAAGCTTTTGATTTCTCCATCAAATCTGAACTAGAGCCTTGCTAGGTAGAGTATTCTTGTTGTAGGTTCTTCCCTTTCATCACTTTAAATACATCATGCCATTCCATTCTGGTTTGTAGAGTTTCCGGTGAGAAATCAGTTGATAACAGTATGGAAGGTCCCTTGTATGTTACTTTTTGTTTTTCCCTTGTTTTCCCTTGTTTTCAGTTTGATTACAATCTGTCTCATTGTGCTCCTCCTTGGATTTATCCTGCCTGGGACACTCAGCACTTCCTGGACAAGATTGTCTATTTCCTTTCCCATGATAGGGTAGTTTTCAGCTATTATCTCTTAAAATATTTTCTTGGGTCCTCTCTCTCTTTCTCCTTCTGGCACCCCAATAATGCAAATGTTGTCCCAAAGGTCTCTTATGCTATCTTCATTTTTTTTTTCATTTTTTCTAAATTCTGTTCTGTGGTAGTGATTTCCATCATTCTTCTTCCAGGTTGCTTATGTGTTCTTCTGCTTCAGTTATTTGGCTATTGATTCCCTCCAGTGTAACGTTCATCTGTTTGTTTGTTCTTTAGTTCTTCTAGGTCTTTGGTAAACATTTCTTGCACGTTCTCCATTCTGGATCATCTTCACTATCACTATTCTGAATTCTTTTTCTAGAATGCTGCCTATCTCCACTTCATTTAGTTGTTTTTCTGGAGTTTTACCTTGTCCCTTCATCTGGGACAAAACTCTCTGCTTTTTCATCCTAGTTAACTTTCTGTAATGTGGTTTTCGTACTAGCAGTTATGGGAATGTGGTTCCTCTTGCTTCTGTTTAACAGGAGATGAGGCTAACAGGCTTGTGTAAGCTTCCTGATAGGAGAGACTGAATGGGAAAAACTGGGTCTTGCTCTGGTCGGCAGAGCCTTGATCAATAAAGCTTTAATCCAATTATCTGCATATGGGTGGGGTTTCCCTCCTTCTGTTAGTTGTTTGGCCTGAGGTAACCCAGCCCTGGGCCCTATGGTAGGGTTAATGGCAAACTCCAAGAGGAATTACTTCACAGGGCACCTTCCAGGACTGCTGCTTCCAGTGCCCCCATCCCCACAGCAAGCCACTGCTGAACCACACCTCTGCAGGAGACCCTCCAACACTAGCAGGTAGGTCTGGTTCAGTCTCCTGAAGGGTCACTGCTCCTTTCCCCTGGGTCTTGGTGTACACAAGATTTTGTCTGTGCCTTCCAAGAGTGGAGCTTCTGTTTCCCCCATCCTGTGGAAGACCTATCTATAATCAAATCCCACTGGTCTTCAAGCTCAGATTCCCAGCTGGATTCCCAGGCTGAGAAGCTTGACATGGGGCTCTGAACCTTCACAACAATGAGATAAATTCTTTGGTATTACTGTTCTCCAGTTTGTAGCTTGCTCATCCAGCAGGTATGGGATTTGATTTTATCATTATTGTGCCCCTCCTACCATCTTATTGTAGCTTCTTATTTGTCTTTGGACACGGGGTATCTTTTTTTGCTGGGTTCCAGTGTCCTCCTGTTGATGGCTGTTCAACACCTAGTTGTCACTGAACCGGAAGTCTAGAGATTTTTTTTTAGTACAGATGCATCTCTTTAATAGTTATATGTCTATTTAGATTTTCTATTTCCTCATGATTCTTGGTAGGTTCTGTGCTTTTATGAATGAGTGCATTTCATCTAAGTTACCCAATTTGTTAGTGTAAGTACTTCAATCCTTTTAATGGCAGAGTAATACTCAACTGTTTAAATATAACAGACTTTGCTTATCATCAACTGATTCACATTTGGGTTCTTTACACTTTGGAGCTACTGTGAATTATCCTGCTATGAACATAGGTATACAAGTTTTTGTGTAGACCCTATGTTTTTATTTCTGCTGGATATATCCTTAGGAGTAGAAGCTGTTCTGGGTCACATATAATAATTTGAGGAAATTCCAGGCTGCTTCTCAAAGGAGTCCACTGTACCATTTTACAGTCCACCAATAATGTACGAATCTTCCGATTTTTCCACATCTCTCCCTACACTTGTTATTACTTATCCTTTTAATTATGGTCAATTGATAGTGTGAATAAGGTGGTATCTCATTGTGGTTTTGATCAGTATTTCCCTAATGACTATGATGTGGAACATCTCTTCATATGCTTATAGGCTATTTGCATATCTTCTTCAGAGAAATGTCCACCAAAATCCTTTGCATTTAGTTCTAAGAGTTCTTTATATAGTCTAGATACAAGCCTCTTATTAGATATATGATTTATATATTTCTCCCATTGTGAGTTCTCTTTTCACTTTTCCAATGGGTCCACCAAAGGAAAAAAGTTTTAAATTTTCATCCAGTCCAATAAATTATTTTTTTCCTTTGGTTTCTCCTTTTAGTGCTGTAACTAAGGTGGCTTTGGCCAATCCAAGGCCATGAAGTTTACTCCTAGATTTTCTTCTAACAGTTTTATATGGTTTTAGCTCTTATATTTAGGTTCCTGATCCATTTTCCGTTAATTACTGTGTATAATGTGAGAAAGGGGTCCAATTTCATTCTTTTACATGTGGATAGATACCCACTTGACCCAGCACTAATTGCTAAAAAAACTTTTTTCCATAGACTTGTCCTGGTATCTTCATAAAAAAGTCAACTGACCATAACTATGAGGGTCTGTTTCTACACTCTCAATTGTATTTCACTGATCTCTATATTTATCTTAAAGCCAGTACCACACAGTCCTGATCATTAAGTTTTGTAGTAATATTTGAGATCTCTTTGCAGGAGCCCTCCAATTTTGTTTTTCTAATTTTTTTTTTTTTGCTTTACTAGTTCACATTTTGAATTTTCATATGAATCTTATGATCAACATGTCAGTTTCTGTAAGGAAGCCAGGTGGGATTCTGAAAGAGACTGAATAGAATACGTACATCAAATTGGGGAGTATTATGAATCTGATCCAATGTCTTGCATTGATTTTGCAGTTTTCAGGGTACTGCTGCTGCTGCTAAGTCACTTCAATCATGTCCGACTCTGTGCAACCCCATAGATGGCAGCCCACCAGGCTTCCCTGTCCCTGGGATTCTCCAGGCAAGAACACTGGAGTGGGTTGCCATTTCCTTCTCCAATGCATGAAAGTGAAAAGTGAAAGTGAAGTTGCTCAGCCATATCCGACTCTTAGCAACCGCATGGACTGCAGCCTACCAGGCTCCTCCATCCATGGCATTTTCCAGGCAAGAGTACTGGAGTGGGGTGCCATTGCCTTATCCGTTTCAGGGTTCAGTTCAGTCACTCAGTTGTGTCCAACTCTTTGCGACCCCATGAATCGCAGCATGCCAGGCCTCCCTGTCCATCACCAATTCCCGGAGTTCACTCAGACTCATGTCCATAGAGTCAGTGATGCCATCCAGCCATCTCATCCTCTGTCGTCCCTTTCTCCTCCTACCGCAATCCCTCCCAGCATCAGAGTCTTTTCCAATGAGTCAACTCTTTGCATGAGGTGGCCAAAGTACTGGAGTTTCAGCTTTAGCATCATTCCTTCCAAAGAACACCCAGGGCTGATCTCCTTCAGAATGGACTGGTTGGATCTCCCTGCAGTCCAAGGGACTCTCAAGAGTCTTCTCCAACAACACAGTTCAAAAGCATCAATTCTTTGGCGCTCAACCTTCTTCACAGTCCAACTCTCACATCCATACATGACCACTGGAAAAACCATAGCCTTGACTAGACGAACCTTTCTTGGCAAAGTAATGTCTCTGCTTTTCAATATGCTGTCTAGGTTGGTCATAACTTTTCTTCCAAGGAGTAAGCGTCTTTTAATTTCATGGCTGCAGTCACCTGGAGTTGATCACCTGCAGTGATTCTGGAGCCCAAAAAAATAAAGTCTGACACTGTTTCCACTGTTTCCCCATCTATTTGCCATGAAGTGATGGGACCAGATGCCATGATCTTCATTTTCTGAATGCTGAGTTTTAAGCCAACTTTTTCACTCTCCTCTTGTGATCACTCACCTAGAGCCAGACATCCTGGAATGTGAAGTCAAGTGGGCCTTAGAAAGCATCACTACGAACAAAGCTAGTGGACGTGATGGAATTCCAGTGGAGCTATTTCAAATCCTGAAAGATGATGCTGTGAAAGTGCTGCACTCAATATGCCAGCAAATTTGGAAAACTCAGCAGTGGCCACAGGACTGGAAAAGGTAGTTTTCATTTCAATCCCAAAGAAAGGCAATGCCAAAGAATGCTCAAACTACTGCATAACTGCACTCATCTCACATGCTAGTAAAGTAATGCTCAAAATTCTCCAAGCCAGGCTTCAGCAATACGTGAACTGTGAACTTCCAGATGTTCAAGCTGGTTTTAGAAAAGGCAGAGGAACCAGAGATCAAATTGCCAACATCCACTGGATCATCGAAAAAGCAAGAGTTCCAGAAAAACATCTATTTCTGCTTTACTGACAATGCAAAGCCTTTGAATGTGTGGATCACAACAAACTGTGGAAAATTCTGAAAGAGATGGGAATACCAGACCACCTGACCTGCCTCTTGAGAAATCTGTATGCAGGTCAGGAAGCAACAGTTAGAACTGGACATGGAACAACAGACTGGTTCCAAATAGGAAAAGGAGTACGTCAAGGCTGTATACTGTCACCCTGCTTATTTAACTTCTATGCAGAGTACATCATGAGAAACGCTGGGCTGGAAGAAGCACAAGCCAGAATCAAGATTGCCAGGAGAAATATCAATAACCTCAGATATGCAGATGACACAGCCTTATGACAGAAAGTTTCAGGGTACAAAGGCTTAAAATTTTTTGGTCAATTTACTCCTAGATGTTTCATTCTTTTTCATGCTAATGTAAGTTAAAGTTTTCTTCATTTCACTTTAGACAGTTCACTACTAGTGTAAAGAAAAACAGATTTCTGTATATTGATCTTCTGCTACCTTGCTGACTGCATTTATTAGTTCTAACAGATTTTTAGTGGATTACACAGAATATTCTGTACTGTGTATACATGCAAACACACACACACACACAAACTGATTAGAGTTGGTTTTACTTCCTCCTTTCCAACTGGTTACTTTTTATTTCATTTTTTTACCTAATTGCCCTGGTAATGTTGAATAGAAGTGGCAAGAGCAGACCTCCTTATTTTTCACAGATGCCCTTTAACAAGTGGAGGCAGTTCCCTTTTTTCCTATTCTGTTCTATTGCTGCCCTACTTTTCAGAGCGTAAACGGACACAAACTGTCTGGAAAACAATGTGGTTATGTGTCAAGAAATTTCAAAAGTTCAAATCCTTTGACCTAGTAATCCCATTTCTATAATGAAGTTAAGGGAATAATCAGATGCAAATAAGTTTTATACAAAAAGGCATATGGACTCACTGACTGCTGGAATTATACATGCTTATTATACAGAATCTTTTATCACTCATTACTTCATTTCTCATCAAATCAATAATTCAGAACTTGTTAGGACTTCTTCTAGCCGATAAATTCCTATTTGGTTAAAGGTATATGAAAAGCTACAATAACTACTAGAATTTTCCAATATAACTCTTCAGTATAAGAAACAGTAGTTGAAATGCCTGAAAGAAATAAAATGTGCAACAATGGAGGAATGAAATATGGTCTATCCAAGTGATACTATGCCAATAAAAAAGCAAGTTATTAATGACAGAAGCAGAACTTCAGTTTGGGAATAAATAATCATAGGTATAGAGAAAAGAGATATTAAGAAAACTACAGAAAATTTCAATAGTGATAATATCTGGGTCATTTTATTCTTTATGCGTTATTTCCCAAATTTAAACCAGTAAACACCACTTTTTTAATCAAGTAAAGAAAGTCTAGTGTTTTTCTTTCTCCTCTTCTGCCTCACTTTCAAAAGTTGCTGTTGTTGTTCAGTCCCTAAGTTGTGTCCAACTTTGCAACACCATGGATTGCACGCAGCACACCATGCTTCCCTGTCCACTACTCCTGGAGTTTGCTCAAACTCATGCCCATTAAGTCGATGATGCCATCCAATCTTCTCATCCTCTGTCGTCCCCTTTTCCTCGTGCCTTCAACCTCTCCCAGCATCAGGGTCTTCTCCAATGAGTCAACCCTTTGCATGAGGTGGCCAAAGTATTAGAGCTGCAGCATCAGGCCTTCCAATGAGTATTCAAGGTTGATTTCCTTTAGGACTGACTGGTTTGATCTCCTTGCAGTCCAAGGGATTCTCAAAAGTATTCTCCAGCACCACAGTTCAAAAGCATCAATTCTTCAACACCCAGCCTTCTTTATGGTCCAACTCACATCCATACACAGCTACTGGAAAAACCATAGCTTTCACTATACAGACCTTTGTCAGCAAACTGTTATCTCTGCTTTTTAATATGCTATTTAGGTTTGTCATAGCTTTTCTTCTAAGTAGCAAGAATCTTTTAATTTCGTGGCTGCAGTCACCCTCCATAGTGATTTTGGGAGCCCAAAAAAGAAAGTCTGTCACAGTTTCCATTTTTTCCACATCTATTTGCCATGAAGTGATGGGGCTAGATGCCATGATCTTAGTTTTTTGAATGCTGAGTTTTAAGCCAGCTTGTTCACTCTCCTCTTTCACCTTCATCCAGAGGCTCTTTAGTTCCTCTTTACTTTCTGTCATTACAGTGGCATCATCTGCATATCTGAGATTGTTATTTCTTCTGACAATCTTGATTCCAGCTTGAGTTATCCAGCTCAGCATTTCTCATGATATACTCTGCCTCACTCAAAAAAAGTTACTAATTCTAAACAGTAGTAGTGCTACACAAAAAGAGGGTATAAGATCTTAAAACTCCATCCCTGGTCTAGATACCTTAATTGGAAATTTCACATAAAATACCAGATACAAATAAACATCTGAGACAAGCTTTATCTTTTATATGACAAAATTAATACCATACTACAGGCAGTCCTCCAATGTAGGAGACACAGGAGATGCAGGTTCAATCTCTTGGGTTGCAAAGATTGCCTGGAGTAGGAAATAGCAACCCACTCCAGTATGCTTGCCTGGAAAATCCCACGGACAGAGTGGCCTGGTGCACTAAACTCTATAGGGTCACAAAGAGTCAGACACTACTGAGCACATACACAGCAGCATATAAAAAATTTAAACTTACAAATGACTTTCAATCCTGCATCAATAACCTGCTGGACACTGCACCATTACAGGAAAATTGTATTTTTAATACAACAACCAGTTCATTACTTTTTTAAGTTGGGAAAAAAGAAGACATAGTATAGAGTTGGTAGGTGCAGACTCCTTAACAAAGTTTCTCCTGCTTATTAGATAAGATTCCACAGCCTGTATTTAAATTCTTTCACTTCTCTTGAAAACTCACCACCTACAACTGAAATTTTAATGATTACAAATTAACAGAGGAAAATTTCTGGGCAGAAATAAGCTTGTCATTCATGTATTAATTTGATCTAGTTCTAGCAAGCACTGATCTGTCTGGTTCCCAGAAGCTCAGTTGATTCACAGGCCAGATGTTTTTCCTTCCCTTGTATATCTCAAGCACTGTTCATTAGAACTTGCTGATTTGATGGAAATATTCTATAGTCAGGAAGATGCGCTGGAGAAGGGATAGGCTATCCACTCCAGTATTCTTGGGCTTCCCTTGTGGCTCAGCTGGTAAATAATCTGCCTGCAATGTGGGAGACCTCGGTTTGATCCCTGGGTTGGGAAGATCCCCTGGAGAAGGGAAAGGCTACCCACTCCAATATTCTGGCCTAGAGAATTCCATGTGAGAATTCCTGTGAGTCCATGGGGTCACAAAGAGTCGGACACGACTGAGCGACTTTCACTTTCTTTCAACCTATAGCTTCACCATCCAAATTGCAGCCAGTAGTCACATACAACTATAGAGCACTTAAAATGTCGCTAATGTAACCTAGGAACTCAACTTTTAATTTTATTTAACTTTAATTAGTTTAAATTCAAATAACCACATTGCCTAATGGATCCTGTATTGGTCAGCCCAAGTCTTGAACTGGCACAGTGTGTGGAATGAAAAAATGACCAAATCAATCAATAATTCTCTCATCACAAAACCAACGAAATATAAGCATGTGTGCATGCTCAGTCATTTCAGTCGTGTCCGACTCTTTGTGACCCTATGGACTGTAACCTAGCAGGCTCCTTGTCCATAGATTATGATTCACACAGTCAAATGTTTTAGTGTAGTCAATGAAGTAGAAACAGATGTTTTTCTGGAATTCTCTTGCTTTTCCTATGATCCAAAGGACATTCGCAATTTGATCTCTGGTTCCTCTGCCTTTTCTAAATCGAGCTTGTAAATATGTAAGTTCTCCGTTCACGTACTATTAAAGCCTAGCTTGAAGGATTTTGAGCATTACCTTACTGACACGTGAAATGAGTGTAATTGCACAGTCAGTAATTTGAATGTTCTTTGGCATTACCGTTCTTTGGTACTCGAATGACAATGATCTCTCCAGTCCTGTGGCCATTGCTGAATCTTCCAAATTTGCTGGCATATTGAGTGCAGGACTTTTGACAGTATCATCTTTTAGGATTTGAAACAGCTCAGCTGGAATTCCATCACCTCCACTAGCTTTGTTCATAGCAATGCTTCCTAAGGCCCACTTGACTTCACACTCCAGGTGACATTTTGCCATAAGCATTACTAAACTGCTTTCTTGATCTTTAGGAAAACTCCAAATTAAAAAAGTACTCAATTCTCTCATTAAACAAATACTAGTATTAAATGTAATATAGCTAACAATTTACACAAAGTAATTTTAATACTGGTTTGTTTATCCAGGATATTATGTTAATTTTAAACATGAAAATACTATTTTGCTATATTGATACTATTATTTCAGTCTTTGTTTTTAACCTGAATACTAAATATTTACATTTTGATATGGAGAGCAAATCTTGGGCTTCCCTTTGGTGGCTCAGACAGTAAAGAATCTGCCTGCAATGTGGGAGACCTGGGTTCGACCCCTGGGTTGAGACGATCCCCAGGAGGAAGGCATGGCAACCCAAACCAGTATTCTTGCCTGGAGAATCTCCATGGACAGAGTAACCTGTCGGGCTACAGTCCATGGGTCACAGAGAATCAGACACAACTGAACGACCAAGCACAGCACATGGAGATCAATAACTGAAGTTTTTACTTTATACTTCATATAACTGTAAAACAAAAAGTCTCCTCTAATCAGAGAATTATAACCTGCATTAAAAATTTTAATTGAACATTATTAAATTCATTCAGAAAGTATTCTGTAAATTCATAATCCTCAGTTGAAAGAAGAAAATAACAAAGCAAAGCTTTTGCTGCAACATAATTCATAGCTTAGTTGACGTTATGAACAGGAAGTATGCACACAAGAGTACTAAAATTGAAACAAGTAATTGCATCCCACCACAGAAACTAAAGATCTAGAGGTATAGGAAATGTTTTCTTATACCTCACATTAAAAATAAAAAGACTATAAAAGACAAAAAGTTCAAAGATTCCCTCAAAGATAATCAAAAAGAAACGGAATTGCTTAAAGATGAAAAAAGAATTAGGAAAAAAATTCAGAATTAGTCTCTCCTGCATTCCCTCAGTTAATTCAGAAAAAGCTCCTTTAGCCTCTATGTGATTCTGCACAAAAATATACCCACAGTGAAACCACTTAATGTTGTTTTCTTAAGGACACTGTGGTGGAAAGTGGGAAGACCGGCCACGTAGTTCAGTCGTTCAGCTGTGTCCAACATTTTGCAACCCAATGGATTGTAGCACGCCAGGCTTCCCTGTCCATCACCAACTCCTGAAGCCTTCTCAAACTCATGTCCATTGAGTCGGTGATGCCGTCCAACCATCTCATCCTCTGTCATCCCCTTCTCCTCCCGCCTTCAATCTTTCCCAGCATCAGGGTCTTTTCTAATGAGTCAGCTCTTTGCATCAGGTGGCCAAAGCACTAGAGCTTCAGTTTCAACATCAGTCCTTCCAAAGAATACCTGGACTGATTTCCTTTAGGATGGACTGGTTTGATCTTCTTGCAGTCCAAAGGACTCTCAAGAGTTCAATATCACAGTTTAAAAGCATCAATTCTTCGGCATTCAGCTTTCTTTATGGTCCAATTCTCAACATCCATACATGACTACTGGAAAAATCATAGCTTTGACTAAATGGACCTTTGTCTGCAAAATAATGTCTCTGCTTTTAAATATGACATCTAGGTTGGCCATAGCTTTTCTTCCAAGGAACCAGCATCTTTTAATTTCATGGCTGCAGTCACCATCTGCAATGATTTTGGAGCCCAAGAAAATAGTCTGTTGCTGTATCCATTGTTTCCCCAAGTATCTGCCATGAAGTGATGGGACTGGATGTCAGAATCTTCAATTTTTTAAATGTTGAGCTTTAAGCCAGCTTTTTCACGCTCCCCTTTCATTTTCATCAAGAGGCTCTTTACTCTTTGCTTTCTATCATAAGGCCAGGTAAGGCCTCACTAAACAACACTCAGGTAGAGACCTAGAGAATGAGAAACTAGCCTTCAAACCGTGTGTGTGTGTGTGTGTGTGTGTGTGAGCAAATGTGTGTGTGTTGGGGTCGGAGAGGTATTTGCCAGTGTAAAGAAAGGCTGCAGGGCAAAGAAGTACACTGGCCTATCTGACCAAACAAGCAATGTGACTTGAGTTTGGTGAGCAATCAGAAAAACTGATTTGGGCTGGGTTTGGGAAAATAAACAAGGATGTGATCCACAGATCAGAAAAAATATGAAGTCCAGGATACATTACAGGAAAAGTACTATATTAACTTGGCTATAGTACAAGATTAATAAAAAACAAAATTTGTCAACACCCTCATTCATAAAATCTTAATTCTCACTACATAGTAAGAGAAATATTTCCCTTTAAAGGATGAAGAAATAACAGGCTCAGAAGGGCTAAAGACCTTCTTAAAAAGCTAAGTCTCTAATCTCAGATATTCCAACCAAAGTCAAACAGGTCTCCTTTCTACTACACTGTAAGAAATAATGAAAACTAACATGAAAAAGGCAATCTGGGTTGAAAGTCAGGCTAAGAAATTAGCTTTATTATGGGGAAAAAACTAATGAAAGTGATGTCGATTAAAAAGATGATTCTGATAATCTCCATAAGAAATACAGACTACTTTCAAACATAGGTTCCTTCCTAAGAAATGGTTACTACATATAACATCAATCATGTTTATACTTTGGTCCCTAGAAGAATAAGATGGTGGATGTGAATAGCTGTGGACGGGAGGAGGCTAAGAATCATGCTCAATCAGAACATACCTACTTTAACCTATTTTATACCAGATTTAGTTTGAAAACAAATTCTACTCTTTGAAAACCATTTATCAGGGTGTCAATCTTGGTTTCAAAATCTTACTCTGAAGATCTAAAACCTATTGGAGGGACAGCATTTCTTTTACCCATCATATATCCTGTAACAACTACTTTTTAACTACTTCAAAAAGCACGCTAGTGTCTTTTCAGCTCTTTTTGCTAAAAGTCAACCATATACTACTATAGTTTACCAAAAAGAAATTTCAGGTTAAAATTTTTGCCTCCACACTTTTAGAAATAATATATATGCCTGCCATAAACTTTACTTGTAAGTTGAGGCATTTTAACATTAAAATTGTAAGGTAAATATATTCTAACACTGCTACTATAAACTGCTTCTCAATCACTAAAAAATAAAGACTAAAAATTATATAGCATATAGATATGCTAGATAGCATATTAAAAAGCAGAGATATTACTTTGCCAACAAAGGTCCATCTAGACAAGGCTATGGTTTTTCCAGTGGTCATGTATGGTTGTGAGAGTTGGACTGTGAAGAAAGCTGAGCGCCAAAGAACAGATGCTTTTGAACTATGGTGTTGGAGAAGACTCTTGAGAGCCCCTTGGACTGCAAGGAGATCCAACCAGTCCATTCTAAAGGAGATCAGTCCTGGGTGTTCATTGGAAGGACTGATGCTGAGGCTGAAACTCCAGTACTTTGGCCACCTCATGCAAAGAGTTGACTCACTGGAAAAAACCCTGATGCCGGGAAGGATTGGGGGCAGGAGGAGTAGGGGACAACAGAGGATGGGATGGCTGGATGGCATCACTGACTCGATGAACTTGAGTTTGGGTGAACTCCGGGAGTTGGTGATGGACAGGGAGGCCTGGCGTGCTGCAATTCATGGGGTCGCAAAGAGTCGGACACGACTAAGTGACTGAACTAACTAAAAATTATATATTGAGCCCCCCCAAAGCAAATATTACTAGTGAATGCTTTACGTGTAATACTGGTACTAAGTATGCTTTGACGTTTACTTAGGTGACTCGAAAACCAATAAGGTAATACGTGTAAAATAATTCAACACAGCTATTTTTAAAATAGAGTTTGACAACCAAACTGAAAAATGGCAGAAGACATAAATAGACATTTCTCCAAAGAAGACATATAGGTGGCCAACAGTCACATGAAAAGATGCTCAACATCTCTAATTACTAGAGAGAGCAAATCAAAACTACCATGAGGTACCTACCTCATACCAGTTCAAAATGACCAGCATTAAAAAGTCTACAAATAACTTGCTAGAGAGGGTGTGGAGGAAAAGGTTGTCCTGCTCTGTTGGTGGGAATATAAATTGGTACAGACACTATGGAAGATAGTATGGAGGTTCCTCAGAAAAGTAAAATAGAGTTACCCTATGATCCAGCAATCTGATTCCTGGGTATATATCCAGACAAAACTACAATTCAGAAAGATACGTGCACCCCAATGTTTACAGCAGCACTATTTACAACAGCCAAGACATGGGAACAACACAAATGTCCACTGACAGATGAATAGAAAAGAAGATGTGGTATATATACATACCACTCAGACATAGAAAAGAATGAAATAATGCCATTTACAGCAACATGGATGGACCTAGAGATGATCATACTAAGTGAAGTCATACAAAGACAAATATCATATGGTATCATTTACATGTAGATCTAAAATGTGACACAGTAAACTTACCTACAGAACAAAACAGACTCACAGACATAGAAAATAGACTTGTGGTTGCCAAGGAGGAGGGGAGATGGGGGACAGAAAGATTGGGAATTTGGGATTATCAGATGCGAACTATTATAAATACAATGGATAAACAACAAGGTCCTACTATATACCACAAGGAACTATAGTCAATATTCTGTTTATCATCACATGAAATTCATATCAGAATATGGAAAAGAACATATATAAATGTAAAACTGAATCACTTGTCTATACAGCACAAATTATTATAACACTGTAAATCAACTATAATTCAATGAAATAAATTTTTAGAAAAAATTTACTGTTTGATATTAAGGCAATGGTTTTACTGTACCTAATAAATACTTAAATAATCCATACCAAAATATATAAATTAGCAACATCATGAATATACAGAGCTGATTATATAAATATGCACACATACCTTTATCCTTCTTAAAGTCCAAAGCATCTTCTTTATCGGTCACTATTTCCTTCATATTGATAATACTCTGGTGGGTAAGCTGCCGGAGAATTTTAATTTCTCGAATTGCTGTAATAGGAAACCCTTCCTTTTCATTATCCAGGCGCACTTTTTTTAAGGCTACCATTTCTCCTATTAGAAAAGTAAATAAAATCAGGTTACCAACTAACAAAACCAAATAACATTTTAAACTTTTATTTTTTTCTTTTTGGCTGCACCAGGCAGTTCATGGGAATCTTAGTTCCCCAACCAAGGATCAAACCTATGCCCCTGCAGAGGAAGCTTGGAGTCTTAACCACCGGACCACCAGGGAATCCCCCCATTTTTAATTCATAATTTCAGTTCCTACCTCTTGAAATTACAACCCACAAAATATATTTTGGTTTCCAATATACCAAATTATAAATTTATGGTTCAGAAAGTCTCTGGTTAAATAAATTATGGGGTATTTATCAAACTACAGAATACTATATAACTGTTAAAAAGGATACAGTAGGTCCAAATGTATTGTTATTTTATGATAAGATGCATAAATGAAAAAAGCAAGATAATGAGGGTTGATACATTACACTGCCATTTTTTTTTTTAAATGAAGAGGGAACACTAAATATACACCTAATTTGCTTATACATATATAAAATCTCTCTAAACAGATGCAAAAACTCTGGACATTAAACAGAGAAGAAGATATGCTCATATATATTAACTTGTCCAAAGATGCACAGTTATCTAGTACTGAAACTGGGATTCAAAATCTGGTTTAGCTGTCTCCAAACTATGTGCTCTTCCCTCAACACTAAATGATTTCATAATTTACATACAACTAAGTTTTTAACAGATAATCTAAGTATTGAAGTGTTAGTCACTCAGTCATGTCCGACTCTTTGCAACCACACAGACTGTAGCCCGCCAGGCTCCTCTGTCCATGGGATTCTCCAGGCAAGAATACCAGAGTGGGCAGCCATTTCTTTTGCCAGGGGATCTTTCCAATAGGGACTGAATCCCAGGTCTCCCGCTTGCAAGTGGATTCTTTACTATCTGAGCTACCAAAGAAGCCTGGTGTGTGTACTGAAACACACACACAGAAATCCTATTTTAAGAGAAAATTCACTGTAACAAGTTTGTTCATTCCACTTCTTTGTAGGAAAAAAGAAGAATTCAGTACTTATAAATTTTCCAAAGGAAGCACATTTTTATTTTTAATCATTAAAACTTAGGTGATTCTTTTAAACAGAACTCTAAAATACAGTATGATTCCTTGCTTTATAATTCAATTTCTTTTGATAATGCAGAATCATCTTTATAAACATTACTTTATTGCTGCATGCTATAATTGACTTCAAAGTTTCTATGCATAAGGTAGTCTCCCTTATACTAAGTGGCCTCAAACATCTATACTATTTTATATATTGGTTTATGTCAACAAGGAACTATAAATAAAAATTAAATACTGGTTCTAAGCACTATTTATTAGTAAAATATATGATGACCTCTAACATAATTACTTTTTCCTCTGCTCCAAGACTTTTAAAACTTTCTCTCAGGTGACTCATTACAATCTGAAAGACTACACTGCTAAATCTGGCCCCAAATAAAGGATAATTTCTACAGAAAAATAACTTGGGGGGGGGGGGGTGCAAAACACAGGTGTCACATAAGTCTTAATAGAACAAAATTTACTAATTAAGGTCAAGGTACTTTCCACCTGATTACTAACAACGTAAAATTTTACTGACCAAAAAAATCTAAATCCCCCCATATTACACAACACAAATACTAAAAAAAAAAAAAAAAAATTTTAAACATATATATGTATACACCTTGTTACCTGAACTCATATCTTAACGTTAGTCTATATATAAAATGAAACCAAAAACAAGATGAAACAAGAGCATGATAAATTCAAGTTTAACTTTTTCCTGAAATTTCCTCAAGTTATACATTAGAAGAGAAACACGAATTAAGTACATTCCATAGACCCAAAGATCCAAAATACTTGGCATTCTTACCAGTGTCTTTATCCCTGGCCTTGTAAACTTGTCCATAGGTGCCTTCTCCAATAATTCCGATGATATCAAATTTATCCACGCAGCGTTTTCCCCAGTCAATATCTTTCTCTTTGATTTCACCAAAGCGAGGCCCACATATTCTATCAAATATAGTTCTGAAGTTTTTATATACAATCAAGCAAACTGAATAAACTATTTAATACTCAGTATCCACCCTCCACCCAATTTTAAATCTTTTATTTCCCCTCACCCTTGTATATTAGTGATCATCTAAGACAAGTAACACTATGAGTTGGTACTATAAATCATCATGAAAGTCAAGTTATTATTTCTGCATACTGACTTTCCCTCTGTAGACTAACAGAATAGGCAAGAGAAGTAAAGTGTTTATGAAGGACTTTCAGAAATACAATGTAATTTTTCAGTGAGTGGACCAAAGCAACACCAGTCCAAAGAGTCAAAGCTCTCTAATCAACCACCAGAGTGTTTTCTTTTTCATTCACTGACAACAAATCTATACGTACTTGCTTTCAAAAGTCAAGTTTAAAAATACGAAAATTACCACAGATCTAACTATAAAGCATATTAACATATAAAGCATATTGAGACTTATGGCTCAATAAAACTATCTTAAAAACAGAAGCACCAGAAAGACTTCAGTCAAGAGAATATAGAAATATTAATATAATCATCCCTTAAGAATCCACACTTTTTAAAAAGTGTGCATTATGTATACAACAAATATTTGACACTCATCAAGAAGATATGTAACTCCGTAGTATTTTAATATTCTGGCAGGTAATAGAATTTAAGTAATTAAGCTACAATACTCAAGGAGAGACTATTTTAAAAGTTTCCTAGCTTTCTACTCTACACTAGAAAATCACTTCATATTCTTATACTAGACACTACCTGAAACAGTAATTCTAAAATCAGATCTAACTCATAGGCTTACTCACACTTTTCTTTGGTTAAGTTAAAAAAAAAAAAAAAAAAGGAATCGTTCTCTTCTCCTTAAATGACGAACAGGTTACAAGGGAAAGAGTTATCTCTAGGCACTTACTTGAAGCTAATTTAGGATACAGATTTCAAACCTTCTTCCACTCCACCTCTTGCAAAATGAAGAATATTATTAGTTATGGGAGCAAATGGAGCTAAAAGGAAAGGAAAACATAGCAGCTCGCCCATTTCTAATTTTGTTTGGGCTCACTGAATGCTGACTTCCACCTTGCCCAATTTCAATATTTCTGTCATTTAAATATATTAATTATAGAAGTTTTCTTCAACACATATAATATCCCAAGAAATCAATACATTACAAACTGAGAAAAAATTGTGGTTTTATTAGTCACTTTGAGTAAGAACTCAGGCAATTATGAAAAAAATTTCCAAAGCTCCAATAAAATTTATTCATATACTTAAGCTGAAAAAATACATTTTTAAAGTCTTAATTTTATATTTTATAATTTTTTTTCTGATGATACAGAATCATCTCTGGCCAATTTAAGAGCAGGTAGAAAGCAAGCACATACTTAGGCCTCCTTTTATTATGTAACTGTGTTGCTGTTTTCTTTTCCTCTGGACTCTTTGAGAGATCATCTCCTCCTGGTAGCTCAGGGGGCAGTGGTAAATCAGCAAGTAGACATCGCAGTTTCTTTTCTACTTCTTTTTTAACCGCTTTTACTGAAATATTTCCTCGCAAGCTAAAAAGGAATCACGAATAAACAAAGAATTTATTTCACTGAGAAATAAAAATACATTTATGAAATATGCAATGGCAAAAGAGTAGTTTACTTTCCAGCTATATTCAACTGCAAAATACAAAATTTAGGAATAAAAATGATACAGAATTATATTTAAAGAAATGGAAAACTAAGAAAAATATGGAATTCAGTTACTAATAATGTATGAATATTGGTTCATTAATTTTAACAAATGTACCATACTAAAAACACTGTTAGATGTTAATAATGAAACCGAGTGCAAGGTATATGGTAACCCTCTGTAATATCACTGTAAATTTTTGTAAATACTAAAACTGTTCTTTAAAAATGTTTCTTTTTTAATGATACAGAATTACTATAAAACTATAAATTAAAACTTAAAGTCAAGTAGTCATGCTTTACAGGAAAATTCATTAGTTTTAAAGCATTTGGTTTGATTCTGGTAGAGAGAGAAAGAGCCATTTTGTTGTAAGAAATAAACCACATGCTATTGTTTATCTTGCCTATTTAAATAACCACAGGGAACTAATTTAGGGCTTCCCAGGTAGGTCAGTAGAAAAGAATCCACCTGCCAATGCAGAAGATGCAAGAGACCTAGGTTTGATCCATGGGTCAGGAAGATCCCCTGGAATAGTAAATGGCAACCCACTCCAGTATTCCTGCCTGGAAAATTCCATACACAAAGGAACCTGGAGGGCTACAGTCCATAGGGTGGCAAAGAGTCACACAGGCCTGAGCACGCACACAAAGAACTGATTTAGCTTCATCCCTTTTCCAAATAAATTTTTCTTGAATTGGACAATGATTCTTTTTTTAAAAGTTTTTTTAAGATTCTAGTTTATCAGAATTACAGTTGAAAATTAAGCTCAGTTTTATACTTTTTATGAATATATTAAGGGCTCTGATTTTTTTAAGTCTATGTTAACCTGGTAATTATTTTAAACCTCCCAGACATTACAAATATGACACGTTGAAAGAGAATCTTAAAATGATAATAAAATTTGGACTTCACATACTTCCATTTTATATATATAATTTTATTTATTTATTTTTGGTTGTGCTGGGTCTTTGTTGCTGCATGCAGTTTTCTCTAATTGCGGCAAGCGGGGGCTACCCTGTTGTTGCGGTCCACAGGCTTCTCATTGCAGTGGCTTCTCTGATTGCAGAGCACAGACTCTAAGGTGCTCAGGCTCAGCAGCTGCAGCTCCCAGGCATAGAGCACAGGCTCCACAGTTGTGGCACACAGGCTCAGCTGCTCTGTAGCATGCAGGATTTTCCCTATCAGCGATTGAACACTGTCTCCTGCACTGGCAGGTGGATTCTTTACCACTGAGCCAGTACAGAAGCCTTACTTCATATACTTTCATGACAGTATGACTCCCAGAATTTAAAAAATCTAGTGAAACTAAACTGCTGTAGTCAGAAATTACTACTGATGTTAACAATTTGTCATTTTACTTAATTATCACTTCTCCTACTTACGTTGAACATTAATATTATTGTACAATAAATATATGGATCTTTTAATACCATCTGATAAAAACTATCAATAAAATTATGACTTTTCTTCACAACCCCAAGTTATTTACTAGAAGGTAACCCTCTAATCGGGAAAACAAGCTCAAAAGGAAATTGGATTGCAGTTTTATTTCTATAGTAGTGGTGTCATGCAACCTACTTTTCAATTTTAATGTCCCACCATTTAACAAATATTCACGGTACATGTCCATGTGCTAGGTGTTACATAAAACACTACAGTTTAACAAGAGAAAAAAATTCACAAAAACATTAAGATTGAGTTCTTCTCAGAAAGCAGCTTTCAGTCTTTTGGAAGACATCAGTAAGCAGCAGGATATAGTACTACACACACTGATTTCCAGAGTAATATTGTACTAAAGGGTAGCCAACTCAAGACTGAAAGACAGTAAAAGCTTTTTTCTAGAAAAGGTATCACTTGAACTGTCTGAAAATAAATCTATTTAAAATAATTTATTTAGAGAACTGTAGTCTCTAACTCGTAATTAGACTTCAGTCAAAAATTTGCTTGTACAAAAACAATTCAACATGAGGGAGGAGAGCAGAAGTCTTATTTTACTTACAATTTAGCATGTAAAAGACTGCCTATATTCAAATACATCATTATATGAACTATTAAATTCAGCAAGGCTCCAAGACTTAAGAGAAATGAAATATTACTTCCCAAGAATAACACTATATAATTTAAAATATATTAGCACTGAATACTTGCAATAACCAAATAGGATATGTAATGATTTTTTTTTTGTTTCCATATACTACAGTAACAAAAAACAATAAAATGCCTTAACAAGAAATGTATAAGATCAAGAGAAGAAAATTAAAACATGATTGATAAACATAAAACTAGACAAGAATGAAGAAAGAAACGATGTTTTCATATGGGAAGTTCCAATTCTGTACAGCTGTCAGTCTCCAAATTAATCACTGCATTTAATCAAGTCCCAAACAAAAAATCAAGCAAGAGAAACCAAATGATTCAAAATTTATCTAAGAATAAAGAAAAAAATGCCAACACTGGGCCAAAATTCATTCACAGCAGCATTGAAGTTGAGGCTGAAGGTTGGGTTGTTCACTAAGCAGTCATTTACTCCATCCCTTCACTTTTACATTACCTGCCTGTGTCTAATTTTTATATATGGCACCAGAAATCAGTGATAGAGAGTATTCAATAAATGATGTTAGCAACAACTGATCTATTAGTCCACAAGGTGGTGGACGAGAGTGGACAATCAGACCGTGTCTTTCTCCCACATATAATAAACAGAAACAAATATCCGTGAGATGTGAATCAACCTTTAAAAACTTTTTAAACCTGTAAGTTTTAATGGAAAAATGACAGATCCAAATACATTCAAAATGGAAAACATTCACACAGCCAAAACAAGTTAAGTCTTAAAGACAAGCAACACACTCTGACAGGCACAGATCAAGATCCTAACATAAGGGGTACCTATAAATCAATTTAAAAAATAATAATAATCTTAAGGAAAAGTCAGCATAAGACCTGAACAAGCAATTCACTGGAAAAAATAAATAGCCAACAAATGTTCAGAAAGATGCTATATCTCAATAATCAGAAAAAGGCAAAATTAATCACATATTTTAAAGATTTTCAATATTTCAAAATTGGCAATATTTAGTGATACTGAAAACATTTTATATATTTGGCTACATAAATTGACACACAATCCTACTAAGACACAATTTGGCAGTTTCTATCAAATCTTTAAATGTGGATATTTGACCACATAACTATCCACATAAATTGCTCATATGTACATAAAATATTAATGTATAAGGAGTGTTTAATAGCAAACAATTATAAATCTAAATATCCATTAATCAACAGCAGAATAATTAATAAGAAAGTGATGCATCCACTTCCATGTGTTGGAATACTGAATCTCTCTCTACCAACATGGAAAGATCTCCAATACATTAAATTTCAAAAGAAGAGAGGAAGAATATTATTATAACTGGTATGATCCTCATTTTTTAAAAAAGATGATTAGATGTATATGTATAGTTAACAGTCCATCTTATGATTTCAGAGAGAAATAGATTCCAGGGCTGGGAGAGAAACAAAGTTCAAAGTGAGTCTTTTTTGGATGGGAAGCAAGACTGCACTCCAAAATAAAAGGGGTCATATCAAAAGGACAAAGAAGTTAGCTTAAAGGAGCTCTCACTGGCCAAATTTCAGACAATCATATTTGGAACAACAAAAAGAAGAGTGGCTGTAACTGGTGTTAAATCAATTTTTGGCCACATATGTCAGTAGTAGTACTTAAGAGTCTTAAAAAAGTTCTATATCCTTGAAACATACAAAAACATTCAAAGCAAAAAAGAGCAGAGACACAATAAAAAAAGAAAACAGCAAAGAAGGAGAGTCAAAAAAAATTTTAATGACCAAGTATGGAATGTGCCACCATCTTATTAAAAACAGATGCACAAAGAATACCCTTCTTAATAAGCAGTCACCACCTGGGCACATATCCTGAATTCTTACCAGTAAAATTTACCCCTATAGCACATATGAAGAGTAAAGTAGAGAATAACTAGTCTCACTGGTCCAGAATCACTAGATTCTCGGCAACAGGCTTATCTTCTTACTGATGAAGTGACTCAGTTCTGGACTCATGCCTCTCTGTGCTGGGCAACCTATTCCAGGACTCATCAAAACTATAAATCATTACTGTTATGTCCCTTCAGTGTTCCTAACAAAAACAGTCAAACCTGCAAATATCACAATTAGAAATAGAATAACTAGATAACACCGGATTAAACTGGATGAGGTCCCTTCAGCAACATTTCTGATTGTACTAAAAATACAAAAGGGCATGAAATTATAATTTATTTTTGTTTAAATTACAAAATTTTCATAAAGCTAGCCAAAGTGAGTGCTTGAAAGACCTGCCCACATGGCATTTTTATCAACTTGTTTTCAAATTCCCTAAAGATGCCAGCTAGAAAAATTGCCCATATAGTTGTTTTTTAACAAAAAGGGGAGTAGGAGTTATAATTTCTTCATAAAAATAAAAATGAAAAAGGTCAAGTCAATAGGCAAATCACACGCAGCATCAAGTTTCCATCCGAGCACAATTTGAGAAACATTCTTAGAACTGCGTTTACATTTAGTCATTCTTACCTTCATCCTCTTTAAAATGTTTCAAAATAAAGTACTAGCTACACCCCCAACAACAGAAATTTATAAATAATTTAAAGGAAAGTATTAATACATTATGACATTTCTGTAACATGTAATTAATCTCTAGTTGCAAAAAATTAAGTCAATAAAAAACTAAAAAACCATATATTCATAAAAGGACCTTTATAAGGTCAGTGAAAACACTTAGAAATAAGCAAGATAATATGATATTATCACCCAGGACAGATTCTATTATAAAATGTCCTGTCTCTGATAACATCAAAGAATATCAGCGAAAGAAATTACTGACATTTCTAATTTCCAAACTCAAACTGAAACATACATTATATCCATGACAATGGCAATTTTTACCTGGAATTCTTAGCATAAGCTATAATTTTTTCATCCTACAAGCAATGTGCTTCATTTTAAGTTGTATACCATAAAGAAAATTAATTCACTTACTAAACAGTCTTTCATTAAGTTTCTTGAGGGAGGGGTCAAATAATCTGTCATTTCAAACTGAGATTTCCGTTTCTTTAACCAGTCACAACAAACTTTTTTGCACTTACCTATCGGCATCTTTATCTTCAGGCAGCATGGGAGGCAAAGGTAAGGGTGGTAAGGTAGAGGTCACTAAAGCCACATGTTGCTCCTTCTCCTTGGCTCCTATGCTTGGTGTAAGTGGTTTCGTTTTCTCTTTAAGAGATACTGGTTCCTCCTTTGTAGCAGCAGATTTACTCTCCTTTCCAACTACAACTGCTTTCTTGGTGGCTTTATCTACAATCAAATTATTATCCACTTTTGTTACCTGAAGAGGTGGCTTTGTTTTTGCCTTGTCATTTTTTAAAGTTCCACTGCTTGAGGGAGAAGGTGCATGCTCAGTTTTAAGTTTCTTCACATCCTTCACATGGTTGGTTTGTGATGCACTGGCACCAGTTTCTGTGTTCCCCTTGGTAGGTGTAGAAGTGCTGGCAGCTTTGGCAGCTTTGGCAGCAGCCTCAGCAGCCTTGGCTGCTTCTGCGGCCTTAGCGGCCTCCGCAGCTCGTGCTGCCTCTGCAGCTCGTGCTTTCTTATTCTTGTTCAATTCAGCTGCCAGGCTACTCTTCAGAGTTAGTGTGCTAGGAGAAATGCTAGAATGACGACTTCTGGATCTAGACAATCTATGCCTGCTACGGGATCTTGAATGCCTAGATGAATACGGGCTTCTGCTTCGTGATTTGGCAGACCGTCTGGTGGAAAATAATTAAGATTTAGTCAGTAATTCAGAAAAGTTCAATTTGCAATATACAAAACTGCTAACTTGAGTCTGTAAATTAAATAGAAAGTATTTAATTTCAAAATCACAATATAGTTTTTGTGAGAGAATTTTTAAAAAAGCAAAAAGTGCTTTTAAGTAAAATATCATCTAGTGGCTATACATTTCCTGAAAACAGAGTGAATGCTTGATTCTGGTCTGGCCTACTAATGCTCAAAGGTAAAGCTGGATGAAAGCTGGATGAGAAGAAATACAGTAAGAATTAGGAGGAAAAAATATGAAAATACAATCACTGCTGTCTCAAGAAAATAGAAGCAGTCACTAAGGATACATCAATGGTAGACGTGGGAGAGTGAAGTCTGACCAGTCTTTTACCAGGGAGATAATTTCTGCATCTCAAAAGCACTTCATCCATAAGTTTAGAAGCAAGCAGGGCTCTGTCTACACCAAGAATGAAAAGAGTGAAACCTCTCATTTGACAGTAAGTGAAAAAAGTCTAAATCCTGGGAACTACTGAACAATGACTGTTCCCTTCTCAAAAATCACTGAAGTAAAGAAAAAGTCACTCCGTCGTATCCAACTCTTTGCAACACCATGGACTATACGGACCATGGAATTCTGCAGGCCAAAACACTGGAATGGGTAGCCTTTCCCTTCTCCAGGGGTTCTTCCCAACCTAGGGATCAAACCCAGGTCTTTCACATTGCAGTCGGATTCTTTACCAACTGAACCACAGGGAAGCCCAAGAAACTGAAGTGAGTAGCATATCCCTTCTCCAGCAGATCTTCCCAACCCAGGAATCAAACCGGGGGTCTCCTGCATTGCAGGTGGATTCTTTAAAACTGAGCTAACAGGGAAGCCCCCAAAATCACTGGGAAACACAAATACTAATGTATATTCAAAAGTATGGTGGCAATCAAAGTTCTTATGAAACAAATGCAGCACGGCAACAAGAGAAATAAAGCTGAGCTTTTCAAATTCACACCTTATCAAAACTTCTAAAAAATACAAGACAAAGGCACTACTGGAGTACCTTGTTATGGCTCACTTAATGACCACATCAACCCCAGTAAAGTATCTGCAGTTTAGAGGTAAGAAATTGAATCCAAAAGTTTACCTTAAGTC
This sequence comes from Bubalus bubalis, assembly GCF_019923935.1. Classification (NCBI taxonomy): domain Eukaryota; kingdom Metazoa; phylum Chordata; class Mammalia; order Artiodactyla; family Bovidae; genus Bubalus; species Bubalus bubalis. Next base: position 80,573,275 of record NC_059164.1, read on the forward strand.
AGTCCCCCCTCTGATTAGTAGTTTTCCTGGTTATTATCTTACTGCCATTACCCCATCCCTCCAATATTCCTCTGCCCCACTCTGCACCGAAAGGAAGCAGACCTGAACAGCACCTCCTCTGTTCCAGTGCTGTCCATCACTGGCAGAGAAAAGCTGGATTACTTCTTTCCAATTCCCTCCTTCTTACTGGTCATATTTTCTGACAGATGCTGTGTCCCTTTATCACTCATGGCTCCTATCAGGTACCCACTTCTTCACAGCTCTCACCAGGCTCTAATGACACTATGCCTTTCTTGCCCTTTCAAGCTTCCCTCTGTAACCAGTGAAAACACATCCTTTGTCGTTTTCGTACTCCATCCCTATCCCTGTACTCCTCCTGAACCATCTGAGCTGGATTCTGTCATCTTCTAGAACCCAACTGGCATGCGAGGTATTAAAACCAGACCTTTTGATTCTGAACTAGGTAAAGTCACATTCAACACATTAACACACTACTGCTCAACATTCAGAAAACTAAGATCATGGCATCCGGTCCCATAACTTCAGGGCAAATAGATGTGGAAACAGTGGCTGACTTTATTTTGGGGGGCTCCAAAATCACTGCGGATGGTGATTGTAGCCATGAAATTAAAAGACGCTTACTCCTTGGAAGGAAAGTAATGACCAACCTAGAATGCATATTCAAAAGCAGAGACATTACTTTGCCAACAAAGGTCCGTCTAGTCAAGGTTAACATTTTTCCAGTGGTCATGTATGGATGTGAGAGTTGGGACTATAAAGAAAGCTGAGCACCGAAGAATTGATGCTTTTGAACTGTGGTGTTGGAGAAGACTCTTGAGAGTCCCTTGGACTGCAAGGAGATCCAACCAGTCCATCCTAAAGGAGATCAGTCCTGGGTGTTCATTGGAAGGGCTGATGTTAAAGCTGAAACTCCAATACTTTGGCCATCTGATGCAAAGAACTAACTCATTTGAAAAGACCCTGATGCTGGCAAAGATTGAGGGCAGGAGGAGAAGCGGACGACAAAGGATGAGATGGTTGGATGGCATCACTGACTCAATGGACATGGGTTTGGGTGGACTCCGGGAGTTGGTGATGGACTGGGAGGCCTGGCGTGCTGCAGTTCATGGGGTTGCAAAGAGTCAGACATGACTGAGTGACTAAACTGAACTGATGGAGACAGTTGTTACTGAAATCAAAATATTGGGATTCAGTAAAAAAAGCAAAGAAACTCCTAAGAACCTATAATTAAAATGGGAAGAGAAAAAGGAAGAACTGGAAATTTTTGTTTATAACTGGCATTCATGTTATTATATAATATGTAATATATATTATGCAATACATTTTACAATTCAAGTATGAAGACAAATAATGGTTAGATTTAGGATAAACTCAACACAAATTCAACTTATCCCTCGTTCTTTTAGAAACATTTCAAAATGTACAGAGGGCCAATTAGTGTTCAGTGCTGAGCTAGTGTTTCAAACTCTATACTTTCAGGTAAAAGGGAATATTGGTTTAGAAAACACTTTAACACTTTGTTATGGTTAAATACTAATATACATCAGTCATTAAAATCATAAATGAGCTTATAACTATTTATGGAAATGAGGGAAGATATATGCATCTGAATGCAGAGTTCCAAACAATAGCAAGGAGAGATAAGAAAGCCTTCCTCAGCGATCAATGCAAAGAAATAGAGGAAAACAACAGAATGGAAAGACTAGAGATCTCTTCAGAAAATTAGAGATACCAAGGGAACATTTCATGCAAAGATGGGCTCGATAAAGGACAGAAATGGTATGGACCTAACAGAAGCAGAAGATATTAAGAAGAGGTGGCAAGAATACACAGAAGAACTGTTCAAAAAAGATCTTCACGACCCAGATAATCACGATAGTGTGATCACTCACCTAGAGCCAGATATCCTGGAATGTAAAGTCAGGTGGGCCTTAGAAAGCATTGCTACAAACAAAGCTAGTGGAGATGATGGAATTCCAGTTGAGCTATTTCAAATCCTGAAAGATGATGCTGTGAAAGTGCTGCACTCAATATGCCAGCAAATTTGGAAAACTCAGCAGTGGCCACAGGACTGGAAAAGATCACTTTTCATTCCAATCCCAAAAAAGAGCAATGCCAAAGAACCCTCAAACTACTGCACAACTGTACTCATCTCACACACTAGTAAAGTAATGCTCAAAATTCTCCAAGCCAGGCTTCAGCAATACGTGAACTGTGAACTTCCAGAGAGGAACCAAAGATCAAATTGCCAACATCCGCTGGATCATGGAAAAAGGAAGAGAGTGCCAGAAAAACATCTATTTCTGCTTTATTGACTATGCCAAAGCCTTTGACTGTGTGGATCATAATAAACTATGGAAAATTCTGAAAGAGATGGGAATACCAGACCACCTGACCTGCCTCTTGAGAAACCTATATGCAGGTCACGAAGCAACACTTAGAACTGGACATGGAACAACAGACTGGTTCCAAATCGGAAAAGGAGTACGTCAAGGCTGTATATTGTCACCCTGCTTATTTAACTTCTATGCAGAGTACATCATGAGAAATGCTGGGCTGGAAGAAACACAAGCTGGAATCAAGATTGCCGGGAGAAATATCATAACCTCAGATATGCAGATGACACCACCCTTATGGCAGAAAGTGAAGAGGAACTAAAAAGCCTCTTGATGAAAGTCAAAGAGGAGAGTGAAAAAGTTGGCTTAAAGCTCAACATTCAGAAAACTAAGATCATGGCATCTGGTCCCATCACTTCATGGGAAATATATGGGGAAACAGTGGAAACAGTGTCAGATTTTTATTTTGGGGGGCTCCAAAATGACTGCAGATGGTGATTGCAGCCATGAAATTAAAAGACGCTTACTCCTTGGAAGGAAAGTTATGACCAACCTAGACAGCATATTAAAAAGCAGAGACATTACTTTGCCAACAAAGGTCCATCTAGTCAAGGCTATGGTTTTTCCAGTGGTCATGTATGGATGTGAGAGTTGGACTGTGACGAAAGCTAAGCTCCGAAGAATTGATGCTTTTGAACTGTGTTGTTGGAGAAGACTCTTGAGAGTCCCTTGAACTGCAAGGAGATCCAACCAGTCCATTCTAAAGGAAATCAGTCCTCAGTGTTCATTGGAAGGACGATGCTGAACTCTGAAACTCCAATACTTTGGCCACCTCATGAGAAGAGTTGACTCATTGGAAAAGACCCTGATGCCGGGAGGGATTGGGGGCAGGAGGAGAAGGGGACAACAGAGGATGAGATAGCTGGATGGCACCACCAACTCGATGGACATGAGTTTGAGTGAACTCCGGGAATTGGTGATGGGCAGAGAGGCCTGGCGTGCTGCAACTCATGGGGTCACAGTCGGACATGACTGAGCAACTGAACTGAAATGAACGGAACTGAAACTTTACTTAAGGAAACAAAGATAAAATCCCAACACAAGTAACTCCTCTAGCATATCGATTAGTCTCTTCTGCCAAGAATCTGTATAATGAAATTATCGGAAAGACAAAAAATGTTTGATTTATAAAAATCGTATTTCAGAAAAGATGTTTTTATGGTATTGGATCTCTGTACCAAATGAAGTTCTTCTAGACACACTCTCCCTTCTTATCCAATTCTATATTGCTTCAAAGTTTTCTTAACTTTTGCAATTTTCTATCCTAGTAAACTTGTATCCTCTAAGATGTTTCATATTTGGTAATAAGTATCAATTATGTATTTACTGTTTATGTGCATGCATGCTAAGTCTCTTCAGTTGTGTCTGACATTTTGTGATCCCATGGACTGTAGCCCACCAGGCACCTCTGTCCATGGGATTCTCCAGACAAGAATACTGGAGTGGGTTGCCATGCCCTCCTCCAGGGGATTTCCCGACCCAGGGATGGAACCTTCGTCTCCTTCACTGCAGGCAGATTCTTTATCACTGAACCATCGAGGGAAAGCCTCACTGTTTATAACAACACATTTGGGGAATCTAAAAATAAATAAAAACACAAAACTCAAGTTTAGGTCTTTTTTTTTTTACTGATGATCTAATACTTCAGTCAAAGTAAAGAGGCTGAGAGAGAAGTGGCTCAATATAAAGTGGATTGAATTAGAGAAGTAAGATGATATAATGAATTATATCACGTTACAAAAAGAACTTAAATGATGATAGCAATTCCATGTTTTACAAATATGATTTTTCTTTTTAAAAATGTTTTTTCTAATTTTTTGCACTGTAAAATTTACAGTGAACACACATTAGCTGTTTCTTGTTTGCTTTTAATGTTTTATAAGAGCTTACAGAATCTCTTTAGGCTTTCCAAATTCATACAACACAAAGCAGAACTAGGATTAAAAAAAAAAAAAAACCAACTGGTTAGTGCTCACTGTTAACTAAATTAGAGTTTCTTAAAGAGCATGGTGTACTGTTCACTTCACTATGTCACCCAATCTTTCCAAGACTCTAGGTCTTCTGAAATTGTATGTAATTAGCAAAGAATGATTCTTTAAAAACTTTTACCGTAATAATATGAAATCCTTCATTACATAAAATACAGAACAGCAGTATCCAAAAGAACTTTCTGGGATGGTGGAAATGGTCTAGACATTTGATGTCTATTAGAGCAGTAACTATTCACAATATCGAAAGCAAAAGTCACTCAGTCGTGTCCGATTCTTTGTGACCCCATGGAATAGTTCATGTAATTCTCCAAGCCAGAATACTGGAGTGGGTTGTTCCCTTCTCTCGGGGATCTTCCCAACCCAGGGATCAAACCCAGGTCTCCCGCATTGCAGGGGGATTCTTTTCCAGCTGGCTGAGCCACCAGGGAAGCCCAAGAATACTGGAGTGGGTAGCCCACCCCTTCTCCAGCGGATCTTTCTGACCCAGGAATTGAACGGGCATCTCCTGAATTACAGACAGATTCTTTACCAGCTGAGCTACCAGGGAAGAACCCATTCACAATATTATTTTGGCCTAATTTTACATGCTAGTAGCTTATTTTACATGCTAGTAGCTACGTCCATTCAAAAACTTGTCTCTAAGCCCCCTAAAAAGGTATGAAATGCTTCCCATTCAAGAATGGTTCAACATATACGTGAATTAATAAATGTGATACATCATATTAATAAAGGATAAAAATCATGTGTTTGATAAAACTCAACATCCCTTTATTATAAAAATTAAACATTATGGTTACTGGGTGAAAGGGAGGGGGGACAGATAAATTGGGAGGCTGGGATTCCCACATACATGCTATTATATATAAAATACATAACAAATAAGGACTATATAGCACAGAAAACTCTATTTAATATTCTACAATAACCTACATGAGAAAAGAATGGAAAAAGAGTAGATACACATATATGTATAACTAACTGATTTTGTTGTAGAGCAGAGAGTAACACAGCAGTGTAAATCAACTATACTCCAGTAAAAACTTTTAAAAATAAAATAAAAACTAAACAGACTGGACACAGAGGGACATACCTCAACATAATAAAGGCCATATATGACAAACCCACAAATAACATTATACTCAACAGTGAAAAGCTGAAAACTTTTCCTCTAAGATCAGGAACAAAATAAAGATACCCATTCGTACCACTTTCAACCAACATAGTATTAGAAGTCCTAGTCCGAGCAACTGGGCAAGAAAAAGAAATAAAAGGCATCAAAATAAGAAAGGAAAAAGTTAAACTGTCTTGTTTGCAGACAACGTGATCTTATAGACAGAAAAACCTTTAAAGACCCCACCAAAAACCTGTCAGAATATTAAGTTCAGGAAAGGTGGATCCCATCATGGATCACTGCCTTGTTGTGGTGAAGGGGCCTGCATAACTCAATGAAGCAATGAGCCATGCCATGCAGGGTAGACGGGTCACAGTGAGAGATCTAACAAAACTTGATCCACTGTAGAAGGAAATGGCAAACCACTCCAGTATTCTTGCCATGAGAACTCCATAAACAGTATAAAAAGGCACAAAGATATGACACCAAAAGATGAACCATGCCCCCCACCCAGGTTAGAAGGTGTCCAAAATGCTACTGGGGAAGAGTGGAGGACAATTACTAATTACTCCAGAAAGAATGAAGCGGCTGGGTGAAAGCAGAAATGATCCTCAGTTGTGAATGTGTCTGGTGGTGAAAGTAAAATCCGATGCTGTAAAGAACAATACTGCATAGGAACCTTGAAGGTTAGGTCCATGAATCAAGATAAATTGGACGTGGTCAAGCAGGAAATGGCAAGAATAAACATTGACATACCATCACCAATTCAATGGAGATGAACTTGGGCAAACTCCAGGAAATAGTGAGGGACAGGGAGCCCTAATGTGCTGCAGTCCATGGGGTTGCAAAGAGTTGGACACGACTTAGTGACTGAACAACAACAACCAAGTTGCAGGATACAAAATCTGTATTAAAAAAAAAAAAATCAGTTGTCCTTCTACACACTAACAATGAACTATTAGAAAAACTAAGTAAGAAAACAATCCCTTTTAAATAGCATCAAAAAGAATGAACCAATCAGGAATAAATTTAACCAAGGAGATGAAAGAAATTTAAAAAGAAATAAATGGAAACGTCTGTGCTCATGGACTGGAAGAATTATTAAATCATCCATACTCCTCAAAGTAGTCTACAAATTCAATGCAACCCCCATTAAAATTCCAATGGCATTTTTCACAAAAATTGGGAAAAAAATACTAAAATTCATATGGAACCACAAAAGACCCTGAATAGCACAAACATTCTTGAAAAAGAAGAACAGAGCTGGAGACATCAACTTTCTGATTTCAAACTATATTACAAAGTTACAGTAATCAAAATAATTGATTATTGTATTGGTAATTGTATTGACATAAAAACAGAGATTCAGACTAACAGCACAAAATGGAGAGTCCAGAAATAAACCCTTGCATATATATGGCTAATTAATTTTCTACAAAGGAGTCAAGAATACACAACGAAGAAAGAATGATCTCTTCAATAAATGGTGTGGGAAAACTAGATGACCATATGCAAAAAAATAAAACTGGACCTTTATTTTATACCACACACAAAAATCAACTCAAAATGGATAGAGACTTGAAGATAAGATCTGAAACCATAAAATTCCTAGAAGAAAAATAGGGGGTAAACTCCTTGATATTGGTCTTGGCAATGGTTTATCAAAAGCAAAAACAAACACATGGGACTACATCAAAATTATGCATAGTATAACTTATGTATAACAATCTTACATTTCTTATGCACAACAAAAGTTGTGCATAGCAAAGGAAACCATCAACAAAACAAAAAGTCAACCTATAAAGCATGGGAAAAAATGTTCTTGATAAGGGGTTTATATACAAAATACATAAGGAACTCATACAACTCAAGAGAGCAAAAAAATCAAATAACCCAATTTAAAAGTGGGCAAAACGGACTTCCTGGCAGTCCAGTGGTTAAGTCTGCATGCTTCCATAGCAGGGAGTGCAGACTTGATCCCTGGTCAGGGAACTAAGATCCAACATGCCACTCTGCGCAGCCAAATAATTAATTATAAAAAGCATTTGTTTAAAAAAATGTGGGCAAAGGACTTGAAGAGATTTTGCAACACATCCAAAGGTGCTTAGTATCACTAATCATCAAGAAAACACAATTCAAAACCACAATGAGAAGGTATCACACATCTGCTTGAATGTCTATAACCAGAAAGGTGAAAAACACTGAATGCTGGTGAGAATGTAGAGAAAAGGGAACCTCAGAACACTGATGGTAGGAATGCAAACTGATACAACCACCACAGAAATCATGGAAGCACATCTAGAAGTCAAAAATACAACTACCAGCAATCCACTTCTGTGTATATTCAAAGGAAATGAAACCCCTACCTCAAGAGGTATCTGTACAGACATACCCAAAGCACCACAAAAAGCAAATTTACAATAAAGCAAGTCACACAAATGTTTTGGTTTCCCAGTGCATATAAAAGCTATGTTATACTATACTGTTGTCTATTAAGTGTGCAATAGCATTATTTCTAAAACAAATACATACCTCAATTTTAAAAATTACTGTTGTTGGTACCTCAACATAATAAAGGCCATGTACAACAAAACCAAGCAAACATTCTTCTCAATGGTGAAAAACTGAAACCATTCCCTCTAAGATGAGGAACAACACAAGGGTGACCACTCTCTCTACTATTATTCAACAGTTTTGGAAGTCCTACCCAAGCAATTAGAGGAGAAAAAGAAATAAAAGGCATCCAGGTTGGAAAAGAAGTAAAACTCTCACTGTCTGCAGATAACATGATACTATACATAGAAAGCCCTAAAGATACCACCAGAAAATTACTAAGAGCTAATCAATGAATTTAGTAAAGGTAGAGGACACAAAACTAATACACAGAAATCCCTTGCATTCCTATATGCTAACAACGAAAAAGCAAAAAGAGAAATTAAGGAAACAATCCCATTCACTACTGCAAACAAAAAGGATAAAATACCTAGGAATAAACCTATGTAAGGAGACAAAAGACCTGTATGCAAAAAACGGTAAGACACTGATGATAAAAGAAATCAAAGATGACAAAAACAAACGGAGGGACATACCATGTTCTTGAATTGGAAGAATCAACATTGTGAAAATGACTACCCAAAGCAATCTACAAATTCAATGCAATCCCTATAAAATTACCAATGGTATTTCCATAGAAATAGAACAAAAGATTTTTACAATTTGTATGGAAACACAAAAGACCCTGAATAGCGAAAGCAATTATGACAAAGAAAAACAACCGTCCTGACTTCACACCATACTACAAAGCTACAGTCATCAAGACAGTATGGTACTGGCACAAAAAACAGAAATACAGATCAATGTAACAAGAAAGCAAGCCCAGAGATAAACCAACATATCTATGGGCACCTTATCCTTGACAAAGGAGGCAAGAATATACAATGGAGAAAAAACAATGGAGCTCTTCAGTAAGTGGTGCTAGGAAAACTGGACAGCTATGTGTAAAAACATGAAATTAGAACACTTCCTAACACCATACACAAAAATAAATTCAAAATGGATTAAAGACCTAAATGTAAGGCCAGAAACTATAAAACTCGAAGAGGAAAACATAGGCAGAACACTCTTTGACATAAATCACAGCAAGATCCTCTGACCCACCTTCTATAGTAATGAAAACAGAAACAAAAACAAACAAGGCCTAACTAAACTTAGGAGCTTTTTGCACAGCAAAGGAAACTAAACACGATGAAAAGACAACTCTCAGAATGGGAGAAAAAACTGCAAATGAAACAATTAACAAAGGATTAATCTCCAAATTATGCATGTGACTCATGCAACTCAATATCAGAAAAACAACCCAATGAAGAAACAGGGAGAAGACCTCAACAGACATTTCTCCAAAGACAACATACAGGTGGCCGATAAACACATGAAAAAATCCTCAACATTGCTAATTATTAGAGAAATGTAAATCAAAACTACAATGAGGAGTCACCTCACAAATCTACAAACAATATATTCTGGAGAGGATGTGGAGAAAAGGGAACCCTCCTGCACTGCTGGTGGAAAAGTAAAATGATACAGCCACTATGGAGATTCCTTAAAATTATGAAACTACTATGTGACCCAGCAATCCCACTACTGGGCATGTACCCTGAAAAAAACACAATTCAAAAAGACACATGTACCCCCAGTGTTTACTGCAGCACTACTTATAAGAGCCAGGACACAGAAGCAACCTAGATGTCCGCTGACGGATGACTGGACAAAGCTGTGGTACGTATCTACAATGGAATGTTACTGGGCCATGACAAGGAACAATTGTGAGTCAGTTGAACTGAGGTGGATGAACCTAAAGCCTGTTATACAGGGTGAAGTTAAGACAGAAAGAGAAAAACAAATATTGTATATTAACAGATACATATGGAATCTGGAAAAATGGTATTGACGAACCTATTCGCAGGGTAGGAATAGAGACACAGGCATAGAAAACAGACTAGTGGACGCAGCAAGGGAAGGAGAGGGTGAGATGAACTGAGAGAAAAGCACTGAAGCACTGACATATACGCACTACCACGCACGAAACAGACAACTGGTGGGAAGCTGCTGTGTAACACAGGGAGCTCAGCCCAGAGCTCCATGATGACCTAGAGGGGTGGGACGGGGGCAGAGGTAAAAGTTCAAGAGGGAAAAGATGGCGATTATCCTCCAATTAAAAATAAATAATATTTTTAAAAAGAATGCTGCTGGGAAAACAGCACCAATAGACTTACTCAATACAGGGGTGCCACAAACTTTCAGTTCAGTTTGTATACAAAAAAACACAAAGAGCCTACAAAGCACAATAAAACAAAATACTCCTATACACCCAGGTTCACTGCAGTGCTATTCATAGCAGCCAAGATACTAAGTGAAACAACCTAAGTGTTCATGAGCAAATGAACAGATAAGGAAAATGGGGGCATGTGTTTTAATATGATGTAGCCTTAAAGAAAAAAGACAGAAATTCTGCCATTTGTGACAACACTGATGAATCTGGAGGATGTTATGCTACTTCTGGAGGAAGTAAGCCAGAGAAAGACAAATACTGCATGATACCACTTATCGCAAAGAGTTGGACACGACTTAGCGACTAAACAACAAGAAAAAATAAAAAAGGAAAAAAAAGGTAAATATGCGAAGTCATGAATGTGTGGAAAGCCTCTCACTATGCATACATATATCAAAACCATCACTGTTGATACCTTGAATATAATTTTATGTTTATTTGTCAATTATACCTCAATAAAACAGGGCGGGGGGTGGGGGGGGGGACACCTCCCAAAATGAAGAAAAGCACTATATAAACATAATGTGGCATTATTTTTTAAAAAACCAGTCTCTCTCACTCACCCCTTTGGTCACTCAATCAAAACTCTAAATTCTAAATATTCCTATAAAATTTGCCATGCATTTTATTATAACAGCGCTATTAACTTTAAGAGTACCATTAAATAGTACTATAAAATAGCAGCTGCTTAAATTTATCTCCTTGTTTCAAAACTAATCCATATCTAACCCATACTTACATGCAAAATGAACACCATTCTATAAAATCTGCTGTCGTTCTCTATTTTTAATTCCATCACACTCCTCCACCTACTTACCCAGCTTAAAAGCCTTCCCAGTTTTCTGTTGCCCATTTCACATGCCATTAGTTGCCTGATTTTATGATTCTAACTCAACATTCCCACACATCCACAATTCCCTGCATGTTGCCTACTGCTGCTGTAACAAATTAATCCACAAATTTAGTGGCTTAAACAACACAAATGATTTATCTTACAGTTTCCGGAAGTCCAAAATGTCTCATTGGGCTAAAATCAACATGTCACCAGGGCTTTGCTCTTTCTACAGTCTCTTGGGAATATCTGTTTCCTTGCCTTTTCCAGCTTCTAACGGCTGCCCATTCCTTGGTTCATGGTCCCACATCACCTGACCTCTGCTTTCATCATCACATTTCCTCTCTCTCTCTGTTTCTATCATCACATGGTCTTTTCTGACTCTGACTTTCCTGCTTCCTTTTACAAAGATCCTTGTGTTTACCCAGGATCTAATACCAGAATAATCTATCTCAAAATTCCTATTTTAATCTACAAAATTCCTTTTGTCACATAAAGTAACATACCACAAATTCACACGGACATCTTTTGTCTGTGTTTGTGTTAGCTGCTCAGTTGTGTCCAACTCTTTGTGACCCCATGGACTGTAGCTCACCAGTCTCCTCTGTCCATGGAATTCCCCAGGCAATACTGGAGTGGGTTGCCATCCCCTTCTCCAGGGGATCTTCCCAACCCAGGGATGGAACCTGGGTCTCCTGCATTGCAGGCAGATTCTTTACCATCTGAGCCACCAGGGAAGTCTGAGCTACCAGGACATCTTCCTTTTCTACTCTGAAAGCCACTGTTCTATTTCAGAACTCATTACCTCTCCTGACTTCCTCAAATCTAGTCTCTGCTTGTCCCAACTATTTGTACACATACCATAACCAAACTATTAATAATTCTCACTTTTCAGTGATTATTACATGTCTCGTACTCACTCACTTCCCTTCTCTTATTAGTAACTATTCCAAACCTTCACACCTTTTTTATGCTCACAACCATTCTCGAAGTCTTTTTTTTTAAGCTACTTTACTTCTATTGCACAGAAAAAACAAATTAAGGTTACCAAGCATGTTTCCTACCTGTAAACCTAATTTGAATCCCATCCACCTTACATTCCACCTGATCTCAGAGCAGGTGTTCCTCTCTCTATTAAGGCTGCTGCTGCTGCTGCTGCTGCTAAGTTGCTTCAATCGTGTCCGACTCTGTGTGACCCCATAGACGGCAGCCCACCAGGCTCCCCCGTCCCTGGGATTCTCCAGGCAAGAACACTGGAGTGGGTTGCCATTTCCTTCTCCAATGCATGAAAGTGAAAAGTGAAAGTGAAGTCGCTCAGTCGTATCCGACGCTTAGCAAGCCCATGGACTGCAGCCTACCAGGCTCCTCCGCCCAGGGGATTTTCCAGGCAAGAGGACTGGAGTGGGGTGCCATTGCCTTCTCCATCTATTAAGGCTAACTCACTATAATACTACCAATCCCATATTCTCTAAATATTACTTCAAAGAGTATGGCCCATAAACAAAAGGAGCAGCATCCTGATCCGGGGAGCTTATCAGAAATGCTGTATCTCAGACTCCAACCCAGACCTTCCAATTCAGAATCTGCATTTCAACAAAATTTCCGTTACAGTTTGAGATGCACTAAGCTAGGCTCCTCAAAGGCTACTCCATTACTTGTGACTTCAACCCTTTACTGTCTATTCACTATCTCCTCTCAGGAAATAAAAAACTCATGACTCTTTGATCTTTAAAAACAGACAAGAAAAAATAACCAAACAATAGTACCTTGATATTGTATCTTTATCTCTCCTTCCAATTATAGCCAAATTCTAATCTGCCCCATATACTCAAGTCACTATAATCTGACCTATATATCCTCATTGAAACTACTGAGGTGACCAATGACCTACTTCTGGAGGAAAAATAAAGGGAAAAAGAAAGAAAAATGTCAACATCTATGATGACAACACTGACTACACCCTTTAAAAAAAAACTTCTAACCACTTTTAATAACTTTTTTTTTCCTGATTGTTTTTTTGCTTCTATGGCTGTCTCTCAATGCTCCTTAAGGTTCCTCTTCACTTACCTATTCTCCCATGATTATTTAATTTATATTTATATATGGCTTCCCTTGTGGCTTAGCTGATAAAGAATCCACCTGAAATGTGGGAGACCTGGGTTCGATCCCTGGATTGAGAAGATCCCTGGGAGAAGGGAAGAGCTACCTACTCCAGTATTCTGGCCTGGAGAATTCCATGGACTCTATATAGTCCATGGGGTTGCAAAGAGTCGGACCAACTACATGATTTTCCCTATTCACTATGTAAGGCTTATATCATCATCTAAATGTTGATCACTCCCCAAGTCATCCTTTGCCGCTCCCAATTATCCTATATACACCTCTGACACAATACAGCTGAAACTATTAGCCTACTTCTCCAAATCCACCCCCTTTCCCCTTAAATATACTCTATCCTCATGCAATGGTATCCACTGAAGTAGCAGAAATCTGGAAGTCATTCCATATTCCACCTGATCCTTTCCTCCCTTCTCCCACAGCCAACTGATTTTCAAGTCCTGCCAATTCTACATCTTAAGCAGGTCTCCAATTTTCCAGGCTCTCTATTCCCTTAGCTACTATTTCACATGAAGAGGTCCTACATCATCTTTTACTTGGTCCAGCGTTAATAGTCTTGCAGGTTCCCCACCTCACATCTCTACCTTTTCTAATTTACTGTTCACGCTGCCACCTGAATCTTTCAGTTTCTCTCTGACAAAACTCTTCACAGCCTTGTACTGCACACAAAACCTCATCCAGCCATCCCAAAACACATAAAGTGCCAGGTCTAGAATGTTTCTTCATATACCTCTCTTTATCAATTTTATCTGCTACGAAAAGGGATACTTTATGTCCAAGCACTAATATCTGCCTCTATGAAGCCTTCCCTTATTATGCCAGGAAGCTGGCATAGTTCCTTGAACTATGATTCTGCAACACTTTATTCACATTTCATTAAAATTATAATAATTAATCTGTCTTCTCCAACTAAACTGAGATCACTGAATTTTCATAGCCCTAACCAGCACAGACCTGGCAAAGGCAGATGCTCAATAAATATTTACTGGTAGTCTTCCTATTGAATGGAATTCACTTTCCTTAACCTAGTATTAAAATGTTGCATAATCTGTCTGGTCCTAACCTTTCCTTCTGAATTTGCCTAAGGCTCCACGCCTTTACTCCCACGGGTTGACCTACTGAGATTATTCTCTTCCCCTCCATCTTCTATTGAAACCATAGCCATCTTTCCAGGGCTAGTTCAAGAGTCCTTTGTTTGTCATAAAGCCAACTCCAAGAAAAAAGAAACCTCTCCCTTCTTTGAGTCCCTATACCACCTTATCTGCATCCTTAAGATCTCCATCATTCTCAACATTGTATTTCAGATATTACTATATTACTACTAGACTACATCCTCTTTTAAGGAGCAAACACCAACGCTCCATAGCCCTTAGCAAAACACACAGGTAGTGGCCTTTTATTAAATAAACAAGCACACCATACCTTTATAGGCATTTTTCATTTGACTTGCTCTTTATATTAACCAAGGCATAGAGAAAGCAGATGGAAGAATAGGATGAAGAGGGTTCAGAAGTTTAGAGGCCAGGATCTATAAAAAGGAAGAGTCAATACTCAAGAGCAAGTCTTCCAGTTCAAAGGCAGGCATTATTTATTGCTACCACACCATACTACATCTTTCTCCTCCATTTATTGTGTCTATGTCTTTATGCGTCCAGCCACACAAGCCTCTTTCCCAAGCCTTCAAAAGGTCACACTTTGCAACCTAATGTCCATCAACAGATGAACTGATAAAGAAGATAAGATATCTACAACAGATTACTCAGCCATAAAAAAGAATGAAATAATGTCATCTGCAGCAACATGGATGGACCTAGAGATGATCATACTAATAAGTCAGAAAGAGAAAGACAAATACCATATGATATCACTTATATGTGGAATCTAAAAAGAAATGATACAAATTAACTTATTTACAAAACAGACCCACAGACATAAAAACAAACTTATGATTTACCAAAGGAAAAAAGGAGGGGAAGGGATAAATTGGGAGTTCAGGATTAACAGATACACACTACTGTATTTAGAACAGATAAACAGTAAGGACCTAGTGCATATCACAGGGAACTATCTTCAATATCTTATAATAAGCTATAATGGAAAAGAATCTGAAAAAGAATAGCTATATGTGATACATATGTATGAGTCATTTTACTGCACACCTGAAATTAACACATGGTAAATAAACTGTACTTAATTTTTTTCTAATATGAAGAAAGAAAGGCCATGCTTCTTGACTTGATACCTTAAAATATTATTTTTTATCTTCCTTGGATGCTTAGATCATCACATAACTAACTCTTGTCATCTCCTGCTGCTGCTAAGCCACTTCAGTCGTGTCCGACTCTGTGCAACCCCATAGACGGCAGCCTACAAGGCTCCTCCGTACATGGGATTCTCCTGGCAAGAACACTGGAGTGGGCTGCCATTTCCTTCTCCGATGCATGAAAGCAAAAACTGAAGTTGCTCAGTCGTGTCTGACTCTTCGCAACCCCATGGACTGCAGCCCACCAGGCTCCTCCATCCAAGGATGTTCCAGGCAAGAGTACTGGAGTGGGGTGCCATTGCTTAGGTCTCCATTTAACTGTCAACTTCATAGTGAGGCTTTCCCTCATCAGAAAGATAAATTAGTACATATACAGCCCTCTCCTCAACCAATGTCTCATTTACCACTATAGCCCCAATGCCTAAATCTATGTCTGGCATATAGTAAGAGATCAAAAGATATTTACTGAATTAATGAATAAAAGTTAAGAACAAGTCATCTACTTCTCTGTCTGCAAATATTAATACTAAAGAATGCTTTGGTTAACAGATATCCAGCTAGTCAACTAATGGGGCATAGGTCCACTGATAAAATTCTACTTTAAGATTTAGGAGACAGAATCACATTTAGTTACTTAGTTTATTCAGGTAAACACTGAGATGAATTTATTCTTTATTAACAACCAAATATTTTGCATTAATTACCCCATGGGGATTTAGTGAACAAAACTACTTTTTTTAATGTAAAAACTGTGTTTGCTCCTTCTTTTTAGTAACTAGATGGTCTTCTTAATTAGAAAATTAATTCAGTCATAGAAGAAATACAAATGGTCCCTTAAAAAATTTAAATGCTCTCTCCTCTCTGGTAACCAGAAAAAAGGAAAATAAAATGTTGGTAATAAATTTACATCCATCAGGATGGCAAAAAGAGAAATTCTGAAAATATCAAGTAGTCACAAGAATACAAAGAAACAGTCACTCACATAAATTATCAGAGAAAATACAAAATTGCTAACTAAGACTTTTTTTAAAAGGCAATTTGGTAGTATCTATCAAATGCTTTGGAAGTGTAATTCCACTTTTAAGAACATATGCTACAAAAACATTTCCATATGTGTCAAAAGTTATCCCTAGCATATACTTTAAAGGACTATTCGTAAATCAAAAAGAACGAAAAAAATAGCTTAGTGTCCAACAGTTGATGGTTAAATAAAGCTGATAAATTTCATTATGGAATTCTATGTAGTTTTGGAAACATCTTCACATAATATTGTTTAAAAACCAGTAAAGAACATTTATGGCATAAAAACATCTTCAATGTTTATGAATACATATGTTTATATGGAAGCATATATGCAAAGAAAGGATGTACACCAATCTATTTACATTGTTATATATTTGGAAGGAAATGGAAATGAAAAGGACATAAAGGGTAGCTTTCACATCTTGCTATACCTCCATACTGTTTTCAAGTATTACATATGCAAATACCAAAAAGAGTGTAGGTTAAAAAAAGTCAAACCACTTCACTGTAGAAAACTGAAAATTACAGAAAAATTTAAGGATGAACACCAACAGAAAAGTTTAAAGATGAACACTACCAGAAATTACTACAAACCAAAATGTATTTTACGTTGTTTTTTACATTGTCACTTTCCTCAATAAAAACAAAAGAAATACCATTTACTCCAGTACACCAACTGCTTGACTTTACAGACTGAAATTCAGAAAATAATGTGTGCTTAAGCAACAGTTAGAACTGGACATGGAACAACAGACTGGTTCCAAACAGGAAAAGGAGTACATCAAGGCTGTATATTGTCACCCTGTTTATTTAACTTATATGCACAGTACATCATGAGAAATGCTGGGCTGGAAGAAGCACAAGCTGGAATCAAGATTGCCAGGAGAAATATCAATAACCTCAGATATGCAGATGACACCACCCTTACAGCAGAAAGTGAAGAGGAACTTAAAAAGCCTCTTGATGAAAGTGAAAGAGGAGAGTGAAAAAGTTGGCTTAAAGCTCAACATTCAGAAAACTAAGATCATAGTATCTGGTCCCATCACTTCATGGGAAATAGATGGGGGAACAGTGGAAATAGTGGCTGAGTTTTTTTGGGGGGGAGGGAGGGGGCGGGGGGGTGCTCCAAAATCACTGTAGATGGTGATTGCAGCCATGAAATTAAAAGACACTTACTCCTTGGAAGGAAACTTATGACCAACCTAGATAGCACATTCAAAAGCAGAGACATGACTTTGCCAACAAAGGTCCGTCTAGTCAAGGCTATGGTTTTTCCAGTGGTCATGTATGGATGTGAGAGTTGGACTATAAAGAAAGCTGAGCGCTGAAGAAATGATGCTTTTGAACTGTGGTGTTGGAGAAACTCTTGAGAGTCCCTTGGACTGCAAGGAGATCCAACCAGTCCATTCTGAAGGAGATCGGCCCTGGGATTTCTTTGGAAGGAATGATGCTAAAGCTGAAACTCCAGTACTTTGGCCACCTCATGCAAAGGGTTGACTCATTGGGAAAGACTCTGATGCTGGGAGGGATTGGGGGCAGGAGGAGAAAGGGACGACAGAGGATGAGATGGCTGGATGGCATCACCAACTCGATGGACATGGGTTTGGGTAGACTCCAGGAGTTTGTGATGGACAGGGAGACCTGGCGTGCTGCGATTCATGGGGTTGCAAAGAGTCGGACACGACTGAGCAACTGAATTGAACTGAACTGAAAGTATAGCAAAGGGAACTATACTCAATACTCTATGATAAATCATAATGAAAATATGAAAAAGCATATATACATATAAATCCAAGTCACTCTGCTGTACAGCAAAAATTAACATGGCACTGCAAATCAACTACAGTAAAAGTTATTTAAATTTATTAAAAAAATTAACTTACAAAATCAATTCTCATTACAATAGCCTTAAAAGAAAAATCTAGGAATAAATTTGGCAAAAAAAAGGTGCAAGGATTGTACCTAAAAACTTAAAACACCATTGAAAATATTAAGGAAAATCTAAATAAATGTAAGGACATTCCATGTTCAGGTACTAGTTGACTTAACATTATTAAGAATATTGGTAATATTCCCAAACTAATCTTCAAATTCAATGCAATTCCTATGAAAATCCTTAACCTTCTTTTTTGTACAGATTGACAAGCTGATCGATCCTAAAATCCATGTGGAAATGCAAAGGATCTCTCCACCACCCTCCCCCACTCCCCAAAAAACACAATCATACTTTCTGATTTCAAAAATTACTGCAAAGTTAGGATAATCCAGAGAAGGCAACAGCACCCCACTCCAGTACTCTTGCCTGGAAAATCCCATGGATGGAGGAGTCTGGTGGGCTGCAGTCCATGGGGTCGTTAAGAGTCAGACACGACTGAGCGACTTCACTTTCACTTTTCACTTTCCTGCATTGGAGAAGGAAATGGCAACCCACTCCAGTGTTCTTGCCTGGAGAATCCCAGGGACGGGCAAGCCTGGTGGGCTGCCGTCTCTGGGGCCACACAGTGTCGGACACGACTGAGGCGACTTAGCAGCAGTAGCAGGATAATCCAGAGTGTGCTGTACTGGCACAAGGATGGACATGTAAATCAATGGAATGGAACTGAGATTCCAGAAAAGTAACTCAAATTAGATCAAAGACCAACATATAAGAACTGGAAGTATAAAAACCCTTTGAAGAAAATATAGGAGAAAATTTTGTGACTTTCAATTAGGAAATGCCTTCTTAGATATGACACCAAAGCACAAGCAACAAAAGGAAAAATTAACTAGACTTCATCAAAATTTAAAACTTTTTGTGTTTAACAGACATCAGCAAAGTGATACAAATAGACATCAGCAAAGTGATACAAAGGGAGAAAATACTTGCAAATCACATATCTGTGCCATAAATTATTTAACTGCTCCCCTATTCAGAGTACTTAGGTTGTTCCAGTTTTTATTATGCAGGAATTATTAGTTTTGTGAATATACTAAAGACCACTGACTGCACCATTTAAAACCAAGCGTAAACTGTACAATTACTTTAAAACTAGAAAAATTAGAAAAAATAAGTAATACTGAAATGCTTCATATTTTAAAAGTATATCTTCTTTCCTTATGTTCCTAACACAACACTAAAAGTTTAAAAAAAAAAAAAAAAGGTAGAAAACACATGGCTGACTTGATTTGCTCAGGCAAACAAGTTCTCATCCACTGAGCATAACCCTGTCTTCATGTTTCACTGAATCATGTCTTCAAATATATTTTTGAAGAAAGAAAAAAGAAAGACAGGAGAACAGCATACAACAGGCTTGATATTTGACTTGCACAAAGGCACATAATTTTGATTTGTCTAGCTCTGCTGCTGCCAAGTCGCTTCAGTCGTGTCCGATTCTGTGCGACCCCATAGACGGCAGCCCGCCAGGCTCCGCCATCCCTGGGATTCTCCAGGCAAGAACACTGGAGTGGGTTGCCATTTCCTTCTCCAATGCAGGAAAGTGAAAAATGAAAGTGAAGATGCTCAGTCATGTCCGACTCTAGCGACCCCATGGACTGCAGCCTACCAGGCTCTTCCGTCCATGGGATTTTCCAGGCAAAAGTACTGGAGTGGAGTGCCATTGCCTTCTCCGAGTCTAGCTCTAGTCATCAAGAATTTATTTCAAGGCCAATATTAGACCCTGTTAATAGCAAAATGTATTAACAGTTTTATATACAAGCAATTTCATCCTCTTGTCAACCCCTTCTCCTCCTGCCCTCAGTCTTTCCCAGCATCAGGTCTCAATGAGGATGAGATGGTTGGATGGCATCATCAACTCAAGTTTGGTGATGAGTTTCAGCAAACTCCGTGAGAAGGTGAAGGACAGGCAAGTCTGGCATGCTGCAGCCCATGAGGTCTCCAAGTCAGACACAACTGAGCAACTGAACACCAACAATACAAGCAATGGATAAAGACAGGAATACTCCCAAATTAATCTCTGGATTCAATGCAATCCCTATGAAATTTTATTCAATTCTGAAATGCTGGATATTTTGTAATTCAAATCAATCTAAAATTATTTGTCAAGTATCTATCACCTATAGATACACACAGGTAACAAATGCTTAAGAGACACTAAGATTAAAAAAGAACTTCATGGAACTTAAAATCCAGTGGCTGAAGTAAAAACAATTATGAAAATTCTCATCAAACTACATGAGCTAGAAATGAAATAGGTACCTGGGGGGAGAAAAGTATATACAGAATTCTATACCTAGCAAAAATATCTTTGCAATGGAGACTTTTTCAAACAGATAAAACAGCAGACCTACATTAAATGTTCAAAACCATCTCTCTGGCTACAGAAAAATATCATATTAAAATTTGGGTCTGTACAAAGGAAAGAGAGATGTTTGAAAAGGTCTATACAAGGGCTTCTCTGGTGGCTCAGTGGTAAAGAATCTGCCTGCCAAGGCATGAGAATGCATTGAACACAGGTCCAATCTCTAATCTGGGAGGATCCCACATGCCATAGAGCAGGTAATAAGCCCATGTGCTACAACTACTGAGCCTATGCTCTAGAGCCTGGGAGCCACAAGAGAGGCCACTGCAGTGAGAAGCCCACACACCACAACTAGAGAGAAGCCCCTGCTCATCTCAACTAGAGAAAAACCTACACAGCAATGAAGACGTAGCACAGCCAAAGATAAAATAAACAAGAAATTTTTTAAAAAGAAAGGTATATATAAAGTAGGTAAGTAACTTTTCTCATTTTACATTTCATGTCTACTTATAACATATGTTAAGTTATACACATGTAGAAATAAAACATGACAAGAACAGTGCAAAAGACAAGAATAAAATGGAGATATGCTCCTGTAATGTTATATTATACATGAAAGTAGACTGTGACAAATTAAAAATACATATTACAAAGCCAAGGGTATATATATTCAATCTCATAATAATCTATAATGAAAAAGGATTTATATATATATAAAATAACTGAATCACTTTGCTATACACTAGAAACTAACACAACACGGTAAATCAACTATATTTCTATTAAAAAAAAAAAAACTCGAGGAGAAAACCTGTGAACATGAGTCAGGCAGTTTGAGTGCAGGATGGGAAGACAAAGAACAGAAATCATAAAAGAAAAAAACTGCCAAGTGGGATTCCATGAAAATTAAAAACTTCTGCTCTTTGAAATTACTGTTAAGAAAAGGTAAGCCACAGACTGGCTCATCTTTACAAGACACGTTATCTGATAAAGAGTTTGTACCCAGGGTATGTACAGAACTCATACAACTCAATAAGACAAGCAATTCAATTCACAAAGAATATGGACAAAACATTTTAAGATACTTCACGGAAGACAGGAAGAGCAACTAGAAAGAAGCTCAACATTACTAGTCATTATGGAAACTGTAAATAAAACCACAATGATATACCACTATGTATCAACTAGAACAGCTAAAATCAAAGACAAAAGCTGAAGTCTCAGTAAGAATGCAAAGTACCTGGAATGCTCAAACATGGCCAACTAGAATGCAAAATGGTACAGCCATTCTGGAAAACAGGCTGGCATTTTCTTAAAAAGTCAAACATTCATTTAACCATACAACACAACAATCCCACCCCTAATTTTCTCATCAAAAAAAAAAAAAAGTATATTCAAATGTTCACAGCAGCTTTGTTCACAACAGCCCCAAACTGGAAACAATTCAATGGTTTATCAACTGGGTAGCAGGATAAGCAAACTGTGGTATATTCGTAAGTGGAATATTACTCAGCAATAAAAAGGAACAGACCATTAGAACATACAATAACATCAGTGAATCTCAAAAGCGTGCTAAGTAAAAGACAGACATCAAAAATTACATACCATATAATTCCATTTATATGACATCAAGAAAGGTAAAACTGATGTGACAGAAAGTAAATTAGTGGTTGCCAAGGACCACAGGTAGAAGCAGACAATGGACCGCAAAGAGGCATAGGGAATTTTCAGAGGCAACAGGAATGTTCCAGTTATCATGATTGTGATGACTGTTACACAGGTGTGTGTATATATATATATTTGCCAAAACCCATGTAACTATACACTTAAAACTGGTGAATAATACTACATGTAAAGTTATACTTCAATAAAACTGAACTTTAAAAAATGAATAAATAAAACATGTCCAATATACCTGGGGTTAGGTGGGAGAATTCTATTTAATGTAAGCCTGGTTGTAGTAAGTACACATAAAAGTGATCTCAGAGAAAAAAGCATTAAGACAAAGCACTTTGGGATGAGATTAATGAAGGCTTCATAGAGAAGATGACACCCAAACTGTGGTTGAAAGAATGGACAAGCAGGACTGGCCAATGAAAGGTACGACATAAACCAAGGTATAGGAGCTTACAACTCCGTATTTTTAAAATAGTAAGGAGTCCAGTTTGTATTGTCATCAGCATATACAGTGAGCAATAAGGCTATTTTGGATCTGTCTACAATGGAGAATCTTAAATACCCAATTCAAGGATTTGACTCTGTAAACATGTTTTACAGATAAATGACAGATTCAAAGTAGCATTTTAAGATTAATTTGAATGCAGAAAACAAGAGGGACTCAAAAATGTAAAGCCCAAAAGCAAGCGGAATCAACAATAGGGACATGAGCTAAAGAGTTCCAAACAAAGTAAGAGCACACTAAAGATCATTACTTCTCAAGTGGCTTCCCAGGTAGCTCAATGGGTAAAGAATTCATCTGCAATGCAGGAGACACGGGCAGATTCAGGTTCAATCCCCAGGTCGGTAAGATCCCCTGGAGAAGGACATAGCAACCCACTCCAGTATTGTTGCCTAGAGAATCCCGTGGACAGAGGAGACTGGCAGGGGACAGCCCATAGGGTCAAAGAGGTAGACACAACTGAGGTGACTGAGCACACCACACAAAGACCATTACAGAAGAACCAATTAGAACAAGCAATTTATCAGAACTCGGGAAGGAAAGGTGTTAAGTATTATTAAGGTTTTCCCACTGGATGTTTGAGAGAAACTAATGCCACTTAAAACATGTATGCACACACAAATCAAAAACTTGTTAAAACTAAAAGCTATATAAAGAAGGTTAAAAGACTCACAAAAATATTAGTACCACAAAAAACACTTAGAATCTAATACAAAGAGCTCTTATAAATTAGAAAAAACAACAAAATAATGAATCAAGAAATTAGAACATTCAATATATGAATGAAAATAAAGGCATCCTTACTAGATATTAAAGAAACACAAATGAAAAACAAAAATAGTGGGACATCTGACAATTCCAAGTGATGGTGATACCAAAGAAACAGGCACTCTCACATCATTGGGAAATATAAATTGGTAAGTCTTCTAAAGGTCAATATGATAGTGTATCAAGCTTATAAGCTTATAAATTGACCCCAGCAATTTTATCCCTAGGAAATCCAATCTAGGAGAGATTATGAACAAATGTACACAAAAATTTTGTGATGCATCCATGATCATAGGGAAAAAATCAAAAAACTAAGAATCTAGCAAAATGGACTTAGACAAACAAGTTACAATATATTCATATAACAGAATACTAGAAGTCAATATAAAAAATACATATGGAGTACAGGTTACAAAATAGAATTATAGTATGTTATGTAAAATCTTATGTCCTTGCAAATATATGCACAGAAGTCTAGTAGCATGTTCATCAAAATGTCATAGGATGATCTCAGGTAGGTGGATTCAAAGGGACTTTTAATCTCTTATACTTCTCTGTACTACCAAAATGTCTACATAAGCCTCTATTATTCTTTGAGGATATATAAAAAATAAAGAGCAATATCAGAAAAAGAAATGACTCCAAGAGAAGTGAAATAATTAATTAAAAGGTGGACAAAATTTGAAGTGTCAATAAAATACCTCAGTGAAAGTTTCCCTATGCAATGAAAATGCAGAAACAGAAAAGGGGAGGCATGCGGCCCGTTAACTACTTTCAGTTTTCAGTTCCTCTCACTACCTTTTTCATTTCCATTTACGTAAATTCCAGTTTTTAGCCTAGACTTTGATCCTCTAACCTACATTTATTTTACAAATACATTAAGAACACTAGATTCCATAATTTGCATGTGTGGAAATTCATGGAACAAAAATCACTGTGAATAATACCTCTGATTTTTCTAGCTTTTTCTATGATCCAACAGATGTTGGCAATTTTATTTCTGATTCCTCTGCCTTTTCTAAACCCAGCTTCTACATCTGGAAGTTCTCGCTCAGTTCATATACTGTTGAAGCCTACCCTGAAGGATTTTGAGCAATACTTTGCTAGCGCGTGACATGAGTGCAACTGTGCACTAGTTTGAACATTCTTTGGCACTGCCTTCTTTCGGGCTGGAATGAAAACTGACCTTTTCCAGAAGAGGTTATATTAAAGAGCTTCTGAATGAAGGTGAAAGAAGAGAGTGATAAAGCTGGCTTAAAACTCAACATTCAAAAAATGAAGATCATGGCATCTGGTCCCATCACTTCATGGCAAACAGATAGGGGAAACAATGGAAACAGTGACAGACTATTTTCTTGGGCTCCAAAATCACTATGGACAGTGACTGCAGCCATGAAATTAAGACACTTGCTCCTTGAAAGAAGAATAGTGACAAACCTAGACAGCATATTAAAAAGCAGAGACATTACTTTGCCAACAAAGGTCCATCTAGTCAAACCTATGGTTTGTCCAGTAGTCATGTACAGATGTGAGAGATGGACAATAAAAAAGGCTGAATACTGAAGAACTGATGCCTTTGAACTGTGATGCTGGAGAAGACTATTGAGAGTCCTTTGGACTGCAAGGAGATCAAACCAGTCAATCCTAAAGGAAATCAGTCCTGAATATTCATTGGAAGGACTGATGCTGAAGCTCCAATACTTGACCACCTGATGTGAAGAGCCAACGCATTGGAAAAGACCCTGTTGCTGGGAAAGATTGAAGGCAGGTGGAGACGGGGACGACAGAGGATGAGATGGCTGGATGACATCACAGACTCAATGGATATGAGTTTGAGCAAACTCCAGTACATGGTGAAGGACAGGTAAGCATGGTGTGCTGCAGTCCATGAGAGGTAGCAAAGAAATGGACATGACTGAGCAACTAAACAAGAGCTGATTTTTCTAGCAAATACTTTTGCTTCCAACATCCAGTTTAAAGTTTACAAATATCTACATATGAAACAAAGTCAACCAAAAACAAAAATCACAGCAAAAACTTAAGTGATATTCATAGAAAGCATACAGAATAAAAAATGTAAATAACCTTAAATATTAACATTAAGCAACATTAATTTTCAACTGTTTTTCAGAAATAGCTATTAATTTTTCAGAGTTAGGTAATGAAAGTTTGACATAAAGTCTATTTAGAAAATTTTCACGAAGAAAAACAGATCATTATTGGATCACACAACAGAGTGCAAATATAAACACTAAGTATGAACTTATTCTTTTGTCGGGGGGAGGGCCCACACACATCCTGGCATGTGAAATCTTAGTTCCCCAACCAGGGATCTGAACACTGGCCCCAAGCACAGAATCCTATACACTGAACTGCCAGGGAAGTCCCTGAATTCATTCTATTCACATTAAAAGTGACTCCCAGTATCCTTGACTCATTCCAATAAAGTAGAAGCTAAAAGAGGGAGGTTCTTAAATTCTTCACTTAAAAATCAAAACAATTACTTCCCCCATCCTGGAGTATATGTGAACCAAAACAGTAGGTAAGTTTAGAGATACAAATGGCATCTGTGCAAAAGTTGATTTGCATTAATCTGTGGAGAAAAATATTTAAATTAATTCAACCACTAATAAATACACTTTGGAATTTGTCTTCTAAGAGCTTGCAATCTAGTAGGGAAATATAGTCAGACAAACAATTAAATTTTTAAGAGCTCTACATTAAAGCTACAGCAAAATGCTATAAGGATATTAAAAAAAGGAATTAACTTTTTCTGGATGAATGGAGAAAGGTCTCAGGATGGTGGAATTTGAGCTGGATTTTGAGCTGCAAAGGTGGAGGCAGAGAAGAGAAAGAAAGGAATTTTAAGCTAAAGGAACGGCAAAAGTAAAAATGTAGAGAAATAGAAGTGCCTCTAAAAGTAGAACTCTGACAGAACAGGGCCAGATAATAAGAGGCCTTAACTGACAATGCACTGGAAAATGTGGACTTAAATTAATGGAAGTGACACAACCTAATCAAAATTTTCAGAAAACTCTCCTGGATCAAGAATGAACTGGGAAGAAAAGAATGGATGAACAGGGAAGAAAAGAATAACAGGAAGTCTGATCACAAATAAGGGCCTGAACTAAGGCAATAATATCAGTGTTAAAACAAAAATGTGATACAGAATAAGTAGACAGAAATGTCAGGTAAGGTCTGGCCAGAGAAGTAGCAAAACACAAGGCCATCTTGGGAACGAAAGGAGTGATTACAGGTTTAGAGATTTAAGACAGTTCACCTAAATTTCCATCCCTTCTGAGTGTTTCTGTATTTATTCAACTAGCCTATCTTTTTAACACTTTTGAAAAGCATTTTAAGAACTCAATTCATCTATAGATATTCATGACATTTCTAATAAGTACATATCAAATCAGTATTTTATGAGTAATAGTGTTTTAAAAATCCTGGAATGTCTTCATTTATTTTTGAGCACTAGTTTTTAGGACAAAACACTAAATAATCCACAACAGAGGTACCCTACAACATATGCAAGTGAATACAAGTAAATTCATTTAAATGTATGCCTGTCTTTAGATCCTCAGGGTCTCATTATTCCATAATCGAGGCTTCTGCTGCTGCTTGGTGGAAGAGAACTTCCACAGGTTCAGAAAAGGTATCAATTACATATAGCAATTTATTGTACTGATTCCAACTGGTCTGACTTGAGTGACTTCAGACCAAGACATGCCATTGCAAAACAACCGTCAATAACTAAGTATTACTAGTGCCTCCAAGAAATGTTTTTAGCCTCCTATTCATAAAACCTACAATTTAAAAGACAAAATGATCTGAAAGGACCTTTAGAAGAATCTGGGTTTTTTTGAAATTTTTTTTTAAATCCTCAAAATGCTGCGGAGATGGTCAGAAAACAGAAATTAACACACAAGTAACCAAACAGGGTAAATTTTAGCAAAACAGATCACCAAGTGAGGTGGTCAGCTCCCCTGAGCCCCTACAGCACAATATCTGTCAAGAGTTTATACTTCAGGATCAGCTCAGCATTTGAATCCAAGATGACCCTGGAACAAATCACTTAACTTTTTAGAGGTTCCATTTCCCAGTCTATCAACAAGAATGTTCCAACCACAGCATGGGTTTTGGAAGTAAATGTATGTTAAATATCGGTCAATGCCTGGCCCTCAGTAAAACCTAAATATCAGTACCACTCTCTCATTCTACACAGCCCCTCTCTTCAGTTCACTTGCATATTTATTGTAAGGCCAATCAGCAGAATTATGTGACTTCTCACACCTCAAGAGTCAACTAACAAAGAAAATATGGTAACCTGGTTATAAAGGAGAAAAAGAAAGGACTTTATGAAAAGCATGAGCAGCAGGGGGCTAGAGATTCAGATGGAGGCAAAGAGCAGGTTGTCAAAGGAAGTAGAAGTCATAAAGTAGAAGTCAATGGAATAGAGGATTTATTCTAGGAATACAGAGAAAAACTTTCATTCCATGGTTTCCATACCATTTTAAAGGTGCATGCATTTCCTTAAAATATCTACACAGACAATTCATTAATATATAAGCTCCAAGAGTGCTACAAAGTATCACTCTGCTATTTCCTATAGCAAAATACACAGTTGCTATTAAACTCTTTTAAGTACCCAGGCCCACAGCATCATATGCTCAGTAAACTCCATCATCCCTTTCTGTCCCCATTCAACAATTAATAAGTCTACTGGTGCCAGATATTACGCTGAGCACTAGGAATACAAAGGTAGGCAAGACAGGCTAATTTGCCTTCATGGAGCTCACAATCCAACAGTCTATTCATTAAACAATGTGGGCCATCTACCATAATTACTTAAAACTTTCTGCATTAACGTGGACAAGAGAGATCAATTAGTTGTTCCAAAACAGTAATAACACATTTGCTGTATTTAAAAATCAAGCTTTTCAATCAACTATTTTAACTATATATTCTGAGTCCTATTTTCAAGTAGGACATTTGACAAACTAGGGATAATACAACGTGAAATCTAAAAACTGTATGAAAAATTAGGTTTTTGACCCAGAAAAAAAAAGACTCAGAAAACACAACTGTCTATATTTTGAAGAGGCAGCATACATGTTTGCTCTGAACCATTCCAAAAAGCTAAACTCAAAGCAGTGAGCAGAAGTTTTGTGGAGGCAGATTTCTGGTTTCAATATGAAAAATTCCAGCAATTCAAGCTATTCTATAAATATTCTACAATGTTATATTTCTGTGATAGTCTATAATATTTCTATACAAATTTTTTCCATTTAAAAATATCAGTTTTATTGAGATGTAATTTAAATACAGTAAAATTTACCAATTTTAAATACACACAAAACACAAATTTTTCATTTAATCCTTGAAATAACCCAAAAAAACAAGTATTTCCCTGTTAAAGTTTAGGAAATGGAATCTCCCAGGGACTTGCTAAGAAACTGGGCAAACCAGGAGTAGAAGCTCCAAATCTAACAGAATAGGCTATCGCAAAGTAATATAACATCTTCCCACCTCTAGATGTATACATGCACACAGTCAAAAGGCTAGCTGTCAGGAATGTTGGCCAATATATTCTAAAGCTTCTTCCAAATCCAACCATTTATAAACATGGGTGATCAGTACAGACACCATGCAAAGATTCTGTATGAATGATCCTCTAGAATGCCAGGCTCATAAGGGGAAGGACCTTGTCTTTCTTCACTGCTATATTTCAGTCCCTAAAACAGTTATCTGGCATATAATACATGCTCAATAAATATTTGCTAAATATAAAATAACACCCCTAACCACACATAACGCTGCTCTGTAATAAATACAAAATACACAGCACTATTAGATAATAAAGGACCTTACTGAAGTACCTAGCAACTAAAAAATCTGATAAACACAAAATTCATTCTTAAACCTGCATCATATGCTTAATATCTATCTAAAGCACTGAAACTTAGACCTAATCAGTCAAAAACAAATTTACCTGCAAAAAATATAAACATTTTGGCAAACCTATTTCATTTAAAGTAAAATATAAACTCTTACAAGATATAGAAGCTAGATATGGTGAAATTGAGTGTTCAATCTTGATATTCTCTGCTTAACACATCAACTAGCACTATAAGTGTGCTGCAACCCTGCAAGAATGAAGAGATTTATACTGCTGTTTTGGTTTAAAGGCAAACACATCTCTACTGGAATCACATCTTTACAAACACTAAGCTGACGCTTCAAGAAGATCTAATTTTACAGGTACACATATTGTAGTCAACATAACCACGCTCAGCAGCTGCTTGGCATTACTGAAAAGACCAATAGGAAAAAAAAAAAAAAAAAACCGACATTTTCCAATACCCTAAACTATAAAGCCTAGAATTCCTACACATCTAAAGGGAATTTAAGAACATGAAATATCCTCAAAAGTTACTTTCAATTTATTTTGCTTAACAGATATAAATGTACATCAAGGCACACACTTTTTTTAGAGAATAGTATTATATAACAGGTAAGGCATAACAGCTGCATAAAAGAATTACTCCAATTTCACTAGATCAAATTATACTTTTCAAAGATACTTAAAACAAAAATCCTGATACTTAAAGGTCCAGTTAACTGTAACGTAAATAATTTAAATAGCAAATAGTGTAATAGTGTAAGAAACGTTCAGTACTAAGTCATTCACTCGGTCACTATATTGGATCACAGCAACTAGACTGTATTTAAATGACGTTATCAGCAACTGAGTGTCACACAAACAATGAAACCACAATCTCGCCATTTTTTTCTAAAACCAGGACTGGAAGGTCAGCTGAAAAAACTATTCCACACAAGAATATAAAATAAGTATCTTCGAATTTATAACCATGAGCTTTCACTTCAGCTGTTTCACATACTGAAACAACGATCTTTACAGAAAGGCTGCTTCTCCCATCGCTGTACTCCTCATATGCAACATATGCAACCCACACCTAACTTTGACATCAGCATCTGGTGCCGACTCTCCTTTACAATATTGACTCCCTAAGCCATAACCCAGTCCTACGTCTCCAGCAATGAAACCTCTTCTGAGAGCTTTCAAATCATGACAAATCCAACCACCTTTCAGTTTAGCCAAAGCAATTGGGCTGGAAAAAGCTAAGAGCAGTTTAGAGAAATCTATTAATATATTAATGCAACAAGTTTAAAACTTTGAACTCTTCCCCACCCTTCATTTCCAGAGCGAGGAGAGAGTCTGCTGGACCTGTCGCTTTGTCCCCTCCAAATCCCCCCACCAGGGGTCCCGGGCGCGCGAAAGCGCCCCTCCCCACCGGAAGCCCCGATCGAGGTGGAGTTTTTCGCCCCGCCCGAGGACCCGAATTTTGCGGAGTCTCATCACCTCCAGCCCAGCCTCCGGGCTCCGGCCGGCCCAGCCCATGACGGACGCTCGGGACGCCGAACTCACCTGATCACGGGGCTGTAGGGGCTCCGGGAGCGGCGCCAGCTGCTGCTGCTGTAGGGGCTAGGGGACACGTCGCCGCCGCGCTCGTAGGAGCTGTGGCGGCTGTAGCTGGGGGAGCGGCGGCGGCTGTAGGGGCTCGGGGAGCGGGCCAGCCGCCGCGAGTAGGGGCTGCTGCCACCTCCCGCCGGACTGGGAGACTTGCGGTTCCGCAGGCTCTGCGAGGCCCGGTGAGACACCGGGCTGTCGTCCCGGCCTCCCAGCGGGCTCAGGGACCGCTGCCGCCGCCTGTAGGCCTTGGGCTCGGTCTTGTCCTCCCGGTAGGCCTTGGGCGGCTCCTTATAGGCCGAAGGCGGTTCTTTGGACGATTTAGTCCGGCTTCGATGGGCCTTCGGGTCTCGGTCCTTGCGGCTGCTGCTGCTGCTGGACGTGGCCGAGGCGCTTTTCCGCCGGCCGCCGCTGCTGCTGCTGCTACCGCTCTTGCCGGCCTCGGCCCGCTCCTCGCCGCCGTGGCCGTGGCGGCTGCGGGATTTGGAGGCCTCGCCGCCGCCGCGCTGCCCGTCCCGCCGCCGGTGCTCGCGGTGGCGATCCTTGCTGCGGCCGCTGCTGCTGCGGCGGTCCCGGCGGGGCCTGCGCTCCGACCCCTCCCCGCGACGCTGGGTGCCGGAGGAGGAGGCCGGACTCCCGCCGCTGCCCCCCGTTCCCCCGGCAGCCGTCGCCGCCGTTGCCGCGCTGGCCCCCCCCAGCAGCAGCCCCTGCTCGGACTGGGAGCTTACATCCTCGTACTCCACCAGCGGGGTCACACCCCCGCCGCTACTAGCACCGCCACCGCCGTCCTGCTGCGGCTGGGGCAGCGAGAAGACCCGACGCTTCTCCGCCTCCTGCCCGGCGCGGGGCCCGCGGCGCCGCTTCTGCCGCCCTCCTGCGCGCCTCTTGCCTCTCGCCAGCCGCTTGACCTCCAGAGGGGGACCCGGGCTGAAGCAAGAGGAGGAGGCCGCGGCGGCGGCGGCTGCGGCGGCGGCCGTGCCGGGAGCAGCCAGGAAGAGCAGAGGCGGCGGGGGCGGCGGCGGTTGCAGGAGCTGCGGCTGCAGGAGCGGCAACAGCAGCGGCGGCTGCTGAGGGGACAGGAATCGCCTCCGTTTGCGGCGTTCCTCCAACTTCTTCTCCGCCCAGCTCAAGCCCCCGCCTCCCCCCAGCGCCGTGTCCGAGCTGCTCGGCATCGCCTAGAGCCCGCCGCAGAGCGCGGCGCGGGTGCGGCCTCCTCCCGGGTCAGATCCTGGCCATCTCCCCCGCCGGAAACGGGAACGGCGGCAGCGGCGGCGGAGGGACACCGAGCACCAGGGCCGTCCGGTAGAAACGCCACGATAATCCGGATCGGGACTTGGGTCCCTGGGTTC
This sequence comes from Bubalus bubalis, assembly GCF_019923935.1. Lineage (NCBI taxonomy): Eukaryota > Metazoa > Chordata > Mammalia > Artiodactyla > Bovidae > Bubalus > Bubalus bubalis. The sequence continues at coordinate 80,605,884 of NC_059164.1, forward strand.
CAGGTCACAGTGGGGTACGTAGCGGCCTCCGGGGCCGAGGGCAGCAGGAATCCGGGCGGAGGAGCTCCCGATCGCTCTCGTCGTCCTAGCTTCAGCCGCAAAAACACCAGATGCGCCGGGCGCTGACCTGCGGGGGAGTCCGGAGTCCTCCAAGTGCCCCCCAGGGGTGGGGGAGCGGCCTCGGCTGCGCTCTCGGCTCCGGCAGCGCAACGCGGAAGTACCACCTTCGTCGCCGCTTCACTTCATCGCGCCCTGACGTTGGGTGCGAGTTCAGGGGAGGGGAGTGGGCAAGACAACAACACGCCTCCGCCGCCTCCTCCTCCTTCTCAGCGTCGACGTCGTCCTCCTGTAGTGGCGGCGACACACGGCGGGCGCCTCGGAAGTGGCCTGGGCCTGACAACAACTCCCGGCCTAAGGCCTCGCGCACTCTGCTGCCCGCAGGGACGGGCGGCGGGGCGGGGCGGGGCGAGGCGGGGGCGACCCGGCTGCGGCTCACGGTTGGGGCAGCGAGTGTGCGGGGTTGGGCGGGGGGCTGTTTCCGGGGAGATGGGGGCGGGGGGGGGGGGGGCGTTTCTGAGTCTGTGCCGGTGGGTAGGGGCCCTGACTTTCTTCTTCCTCCGCCGCCGCGAGCAGAGGTGGCGGTGCTGCCCTTTTTCTCCGCTCCCCCCCTCCACGAGGAGGCTCCTGGAGTGCGCGGCCGGCCCGGCTCGCTCCTCCCCTTCCCTCTCCGCTCTTCGTCAGGAGGAGGGAGGACGACAGGACTTGCTGGTTGGGCCCTAACCTCCGCAACCCCTCCTTCTAGCCTCGCTCTTTCGGCCTTTCCCCTCGGCCCTGGCGCAAGGCCGGGAGCGCGCACGTACGTCGCGCTCCGAGAAAGCCGAAGGTGAGTGGTGTCAGGGGCAAAGGAGGCGGGAACAAAGTTACCGCGCACGGACGTGCTCGCTTCCGCCAAGCGACTGGCTCCGGGCCGGAAGTGACGTAACGTAGAGAGACAGCTTCACTTCCGGTGAGGGTGGGACTGTGTGTGAAGAAGGGTTAAAGAAAGAAGATTCCTGTGCCGCCTACTGCTGTCGCTGGAGAAGCGCAGTAATGGCACGTCGGTCGTGCCTGTTGCTTGCATCCAGCGCGCACTGCCGGCTCCGGATCACCGCAGGCGCCGTACCGCCTGCTTGTTGAAAGGTCATGGCGAGAGCGAGAATCTGAAGATTCAGGAATACGCCTTTAATGGCTTTTTGGGCAGGGTAGTCACCCCGTAGTCTACCCTCAGCCAAGCCCGGGAGTTGGAACGCTGCGACAAGGGAAGAGAGGGCGCCCTGCAAAAGAGGGTGGAGGTGGCATTAGCTTAAACTATGTCATGTATACCCAAGTTCCAGGCCCCGTCTTAACCTAAAAACAGTTGTAAATCAGAGTGTGGAATTTTAATAGTGCTGAAGTTAAAAAAACAAATACGAGAAATAATGAAATGTCAAGAGGGTCTCAGAATTATTACCAACGGCCTTGAAGTCAAAACACTCAACTGCTCAAATGAGAGTTGTCTTGTCACTACACCCGTTTAACCTTAACTATCTAAATCTGTGGGTCTGCAAAACATAACCATTTAGTGATCTCAGGTCTCATTGCATTACCAGCCTGTTCTTCAGTTATGGCCTGGGCACTTAAGACAATGAGATTAAAACTTAAATGACTTACTGTTTTGGGGGTTTTTTTAATTGGAGTATACAGTTGATTCACAGTGTTGTGATAGTTTCTGGTGTATAGCAAAGTGAATCCTGTATACATATATCCATTTTTAAGAATTCTTTTTCCTCACAGGTGTTTACAGAGTATTGAGTAGAGTTCCCTGTGCTATATCTTACTGGCTTTTATTATGGTTGCAAAGAAAAGCTGAGTACTGCGTTGTGGCCACATGTAGTCACCCCTTTTCAAGTTTATTTGTTCAGTCCTTCAGTTTGTTCTTGGTTCTTGAACACTTGATATCCGTCTTTCATTCATGCTTTAGTGTAAATAATTTTAATTGATTTGACATCTCCTAACACTCTATCTGCAGAGAAGGCAATGGCACCCCACTCCAGTACTCTTGCCTGGAAAATCCCATGGACGGAGGAGCCTGGTGGGCTGCAGTCCATGGGGTCGCTAAGAGTCGGACACGACTGAGCAACTTCACTTTAACTTTTCACTTTCATGCATTGGAGATGGAAATGGCAATCCACTCCAGTGTTCTTGCCTGGAGAATCCCAGGGACGGTGGAGCCTGATGGGCTGCCGTCTATGGGGTCGCACAGAGTCGGACACGACTGAAGCGACTTAGCAGCAGCAGCAGCAGCAGCAACACTGTATCTGAGTCTAGACTGATCTAAGATAAAATAAGACTTACCTAAAAGAAAGTACAAAAGGTGTTTGCTGAAAGGTAGGTAATCTTGAAATCGGTTCATTTCCCAAGAGACCACACAGTAGGACCTACCATGCAGCCAGAAGGATGTGGTAAGTACATTGGGCAACTGAAGAGTAAGGAGCAAGGCGCCTAAAAACGTTTCTCCTTGGCAGTATTGCTGAATGAATTTCCTGAAGCCTAAACTAGTAAGCAAGCAGCTTTTTCCAAAAACTAGGACCAGCCTGCGCTATCATCCTACTTTGAAAGCCCTGGAATAATAGAACAAGGAGAGCAAAACAGGTTTATCTAGCAGTTCCTCACATGCAACAAATTTCATGTAAGAATATCATCTTCTATTCTATACTTGCAAAGAAAACTTGTTCCATAGAAAATGACTAGCTTCCAATCTAGGTTGCAAACAAAACATGTACTAAAATATTTTTAGTATTATTCTGCCACCCTGTATGTTTCTGCGAAGATTACATCTTGGACAGGGGTGGGGGTGAGGGGAAATGGGGAGAAGACCAAGAAGTGAAGCACTTTGAGCTCCCCAAAGAGAGTTACTCTCATGCTTTGAAATGCTAATGATTAACAGGATTCAAATTCCAAAAAAATGAGAAAGACCTTTAAATTACAAGTCATATGTTTCTACAAGCTTTTCAATTGTGAAGAGACTTGCAATTGCCACCAGAGACTATATTTTAGCCTTTTACTGTTTGTGTGTTATGTCAGTTATGTTATGGTTTTTAAAAGAGAAAAGGAGGTGGTAAGTTTTTTTGTTTGTTTTCTTTGTTTATCTAATAGCTCATATCATACCATATCAACTGTTCTTAAAGTGTGGCCTGAAACTAAAACTTTTTCAATGAATAATACAATCAAAATTTTTCATAATAAGACATGATTTGCCTTTATTATTCTCATTTTTTCATAAATCCACCATGGAGTTTTCCAGAGGCAACGTGACATGTGATGATACCATCATTCTGATGGCTAATGGAATGTGTGTCATATATTTTCTAGAATGTTCTTAAGTATTAGGCTTCTGAAATGTGTGACCATTTGAAATATCTGCCCAACTCAGTGAAACAGTATTTTCCAACTGAATAATGGATGATGTTACAAAATCACGAGTTAAAGATTCATTCAAAGTGCAGAACAGACTGATGAGCTTTAATGTAACAGTATAAAAAGTTAATTGATATGATTTCAGATCTCAATTTATAATAAACCTTTAAGAAACTACTGTGGAGTTTTGGTATAGTATCAAAGAATAACCATAATTATCTAGAAAAGCTATTAAAATATGCCCTCACTTTTCCAACAGTGTATCTTATTCATACTTTTCTACCATCAGATCAGATCAGATCAGTCGCTCAGTCATGTCCGACTCTTTGCAACCCCATGAAGTGCAGCATGCCAGGCCTCCCTCTCCATCACCAACTCCCGGAGTTCACTCAGACTCACGTCCATCGCGTCAGTGATGCCATCCAGCCATCTCATCCTCTGTTGTCCCCTTCTCCTCCTGTCCCCAATCCCTCCCAGCATCAGAGTCTTTTCCAATGAGTCAACTCTTCGCATGAGGTGGCCAAAAGTACTGGTGTTTCAGCTTTAGCATCATTCCTTCCAAAGAAATCCCAGGGCTGATCTCCTTCAGAATAGACTGGTTGGATCTACTTGCAGTCCAAGGGACTCTCAAGAGTTTCTCCAACACCACAGTTCAAAAGCATCAATTCTTAGGTGCTCAGCCTTCTTCACAGTCCAACTCTCACATCCATACATGACCACAGGAAAAACCATAGCCTTGACTAGACGAACCTTTGTTGGCAAAGTAATGTCTCTGCTTTTGAATGTGCTATCTAGGTTGGTCATAACTTTCCTTCCAAGGAGTAAGCGTCTTTTAATTTCATGGCTCCAGTCACCATCTGTAGTAATTTTGGAGCCCAGAAAAATAAAGTCTGACACTGTTTCCACTGTTTGCCCATGTATTTCCCATGAAGTGGTGGGACCGGATGCCATGATCTTCGTTTTCTGAATGTTGAGCTTTAAGCCAACTTTTTCACTCTCCACTTTCACTTTCATCAAGAGGCTTTTTAGTTCCTCTTCACTTTCTGCCAGAAGGGTGGTGTCATCTGCATATCTGAGGTTATTGATATTTCTCCCGGCAGTCTTGATTCCAGCTTGTGTTTCTTCCAGTCCAGCGTTTCTCATGATGTACTCTGCATATAAGTTAAATAAACAGGGTGACAATATACAGCCTTGATGAACTCCTTTTCCTATTTGGAACCAGTCTGTTGTTCCATGTCCAGTTCTAACTGTTGCTTCCTGACCTGCATACAGATTTCTCAAGAGGCAGATCAGGTGGTCTGGTATTCCCATCTCTTTCAGAATTTTCCACAGTTTATTGTGATCCACACAGTCAAAGGCTTTGGCATAGTCAATAAAGCAGAAATAGATGTTTTTCTGGAACTCTCTTGCTTTTTCCATGATACAGTGGATGTTGGCAATTTGATCTCTGGTTCCTCTGCCTTTTCTAAAACCAGCTTGAACATCAGGAAGTTCACGGTTCACATATTGCTGAAGCCTGGCTTGGAGAATTTTGAGCATTACTTTACTAGCGTGTGAGATGAGTGCAATTGTGCGGTAGTTTGAGCATTCTTTGGCATTGCCCTTCTTTGGGATTGGAATGAAAACTGACCTTTTCCAGTCCTGTGGCCACTGCTGAGTTTTCCAAATTTGCTGGCATATTGAGTGCAGCACTTTCACAGCATCATCTTTCAGGATTTGGAATAGCTCAACTGGAATTCCATCACCTCCACTAGCTTTGTTCTTAGTGATGCTTTCTAAGGCCCACTTGACTTCACATTCCAGGATGTCTGGCTCTAGGTCAGTGATCACACCATCGTGATTATCTGGGTCGTGAAGATCTTTTTTGTACAATTCTTCTGTGTATTCTTGCCATCTCTTCTTAATATCTTCTGCTTCTGTTAGGTCCATACCATTTCTGTCCTTTATCGAGCCCATCCCCTTGGTATCTCTGATTTTCTTGAAGAGATCCCTAGTCTTTCCCATTCTGTTGTTTTCCTCTATTTCGTTGCATTGATCGCTGAAGAAGGCTTTCTTATCTCTTCTTGCTATTCTTTGGAACTCTGCATTCAGATGTTTATATCTTTCCTTTTCTCCTTTGCTTTTCGCTTCTCTTCTTTTCACAGCTATTTGTAAGGCCTCCTCAGACAGCCATTTTGCTTTTTAGCATTTCTTTTCTATGGGAATGGTCTACCATAACATAATGCAACAAATTCAACTCTATTAAACCAGTCAAAAAAGAGATCTGTAGAAAGGTAAAACATGAACCCTCTAACAGTTTTTCTTTTATAAAGATAGTTTCTTTCATTTAAATATGTTAGCTGTTTTAATATATGATGAAATTATCTTAAATGAAAAAAATAATTTTTTGGCCACGTGGAGTGGCTTGAGGGATCCTAGTTCTTTGACCAAGGGTCCAGGGCAGGCCCTTGACAGTGAAAGTGTGGAGTCCTAAGCACTGTACTGCCGGGGAATTTCCTAAATGAATATTTTTAAATTGCCTCCATTTTTATTTCTAATATCAATAGATATAACTCATATAAATCAAAGCTTTTTTGTGGTGCTCAAAAAATTTTTTAAGTGTAAAGGGATCTTCAGATCAAAACCTTTGAGAAATGTTACACAAAATCATTAAAATTCCAGTTCTTTCATTCATGCTTCTGATGGTACAAACAGGTCACAGACAGGTCGTGCACTGTAATTCCAGAATCTTCCTTATAACTAAGAATTTCTGCAGTGTCTTTCAACATTGTTCCTCCTTTAGAGAGGTTGGATGTTTAATTTTCAATTGGGTTTTTCTCAGTTTTGAAAACTTAACCTCTCTTTATTTTAGCCCATTATCCTTTATCATAAAAGAAGAATATCAAGCTTAGTATTGTTAGAGAAAAGCAAAGCCAAAACAATAAAACTTTTCAATTCAATAGTAAAATCAAATATTGTCTAGTATGTCCTGAATACTTACTGTGTGTCAGGCTCTGTGCTAAGTGCTTTATATTTATTTTCTCATTTAATTCTCTCAACTGCGTCTAAAGGGCTTCCCAAGTGGCACAGTGGTAAAGAATCCACCTGCCAATGCAAGAGACTTGGGTTCAGTCCCTTGGCAGGGAAGATCCCATGCAGTAGGAAATGGCAGTCAGCTCCAGTATTCTTGCCTGGAAAATTCCATGGACAGAGAAGATTGGCAGGCTACAGTCCATGGGGTCTCAAGGAATCCGACACAACTAAGCAACTGAGCATGCACGCTCACACCTGCATTTAAAAATAGGATGACCATAGTCCTCAGGCTGCCTGGTGTGGTCCTTGTTTGTGCCACTTGTACAAGCATAATTACTAATACTATCCCCCTTCCATTATGGGGCTTCCCTGGTGGCTCAGAAGGTAAAGCGTCTGCCTGCAATATGGGAGAACAGGGTTCGATTCCTGGGTCGGGAAGATCCTCTGGAGAAGGAAATGGCAACCCACTCCAGTACTCTTGTCTGGAAAATTCCATGGATGGAGGAGCCTGGTAGGCTACAGTCCATGATATCTCAAAGAGTCGGACACGACTGAGCAACTTCACTCACTCCAGAATATAAATTTTTCAAGTTTGAACATAAATTATCTGATCACCTTTCCCATAAAAAGTACTATCAACAGTTTACAAATTAGGAAAACAAGGCATAGATTGAGTGTCTTGCCCAAAGTATACTGCTAGTTAATGTGGATCTGGGATCCTAAAGAATAATGAGCTGTTCCACAATGATATCAGTGCTCCTGAGATTTATGTTGATCCCAACTATAGTAATATATATTCCAGAATAAAAGAAAATAACACATAAAATCTTATGATAAAATTTTAAGCTCAGTTTCAGTAGTAAAACACTAATGTGATACATGTGTTCTTCCCACCCTCATCTTTTACACAGTTCACTGGCCCACACTTTGCAGAAAAGCAGTGCTGCTTTTGTGTGTGTGTGTGCGCGCATGTGTGTTGGAGGTGGTAGGGGAGCAGTTCTTGCTGGTTCAGTAAAGCTGAAGGATGCCTATTTATAAAACAGGAATCGTAGGTGAAACTAAGAGGCCTTCCTGATAGGGATTCTCCCTGATCATAAGGAAAGAACACTAGTTTTGATGGCTGTATAAGTGTCCCTGGCTTAAAAACTACATCTCCCAGCACTTCTTGCAGATGAAGGACGTGACCATACTATGCAGTCTTGGCCAATGAAATCTAAGTGGACGTTGTTGGATGAGATTTCTGAGAATACTTTCTTAAAATGGAAGGCCAATTTAGCTGATCTTGCCTTTTATTTTGCTTTACAACTGGATCTCAAATGCAATACTGGAGCTTGAGCAACCATCTTGTAACTACAAAGGAACAAGCACATGTTAAGGATGGCTGGATTAAGGAAAGAGAGAAAGACCTGCCTCTCTGAGGACATTGTCAGTTCAGTTCAGTTGCTCAATTGTGTCCAACTCATTGCAACCCTATGGACTACAACACACCAGGCTTCCCTGTCCATCACCAACTCTCAGAGCTTACTCTAACTCATGTCCATTGAGTTGGTGATGCCATCCAACCATCTCATCCTCTGTCGTCCCCTTCTCCTCCTGCCCTCAATTTTTCCCAGCATCAGGGTCTTTTTCGATGAGTTAGTTCTTTGCATTAGGTGACCACAATATTGCAGCTTCAGCATCAGTCCTTCCAATGAATATTCAGAATTGATTTCCTTGTGATTGACTGGTTTGATCTTCTTGCAGTCCAGGGACTCGCAAGAGTCTCCAACACCACAATTCAAAAGCATCACTTCTTTGGTGTTCATTTTTCTTTATGGTCCAATTCTTAACACCCATACATGACTACTGGAAAAACCATAGCTTTGACTAAATGGACCTTTGTTGGCAAAGTAATATCTCTGCTTTTTAATATGCTGTCTAGGTTTGTCATAGCTTTTCTTCCAAGGAGCAAGTGTCTTTTAATTTTATGGCTGCAGTCACCATCTGCAGTGATTTTGGAGCCCAAGAAAATAAAGTCTCACTGTTTCCATTGTTTCCCCATCTATTTGCCATGAAGTGATGGGACTGGATGCCATGATCTTAGTTTTTGGAATGTTGAGTTTTAAGCCAACTTTTTCACTCTCCTCTTTCACTTTCATCAAGAGGCTCTCATTCCTCTTTGCTTTCTGCCATAAGGGTAGTGTCATCTGCATATTTGAGGTTATTGATATTTGTCCTGGCAATCTTGATTCCAGCTTGTGCTTCATCTAGCCTGGCATTTCACATGATGTACTCTGCATATAAGTTAAATAAGCAGGGTGACCTTGACGTATTCCTTTTCCTATTTGGAATCAGTCTGTTGTTCCATGTCCAGTTCTAACTGTTGCTTCCTGACCTGCATACAGATTTCTCAGGAGGCAGGTCAGGGGGTCTGGTATTTCCATCTTGAAAAATTTGGAGTAGTTTGTTGTGATCCACACAGTCAAAGGCTTTGGCATAGTCAATAAAGCAGAAGTAGATGGTTTTTATGAAACTCTCTTGCTTTTTCAATGATCCAACAGATGTTGGCAATTTGATCTCTGGTTCCTCTGCCGTTTCTAAATCCAGCTTGAACATCTGGAAATTCACAGTTCACATACTGTTGAAACCTGGCTTAGAGAATTTTGAGCATTGTTTTGCTAGCGTCTGAGATGAGTGCAATTGTGCAGTAGTTTGAGCATTCTTTGTCTTTGCCTTTCTTTGGGATTGGAATGAAAACTGACCTTTTCCAGTCCTGTGGCCACTGCTGAGTTTTCCAAATTTGCTGACATAGTGAGTGCGGCACTTTCACAGCATCATCTTTTAGGATTTGAAATAGCTCCACTGGAATTCCATCACCTCCACTAACTTTCTTCATAGTGATGCTTCCTAAGGCCCACTTGAGTTCACATTCCAGGATGTCTGGCTCTAAGTGAATGATCACACCATCATGGTTATCTGGATCATGAAGATCTTTTTTGTATAATTCTGTGTATTTTTGCCACCTCTTCTTAGTATCTTCTGCTTCTGTTAGGTCCATACCATTTCTGTCTTTTATTGAGCCCGTCTTTGCATGAAATGTTCCTTGGTATCTCTAATTTTCTTGAAGAGATCTCTGGTCTTTCCCATTCTATTGTTTTCCTTATTTCTTTGCATTGGTCACTGAGGAAGACTTTCTTATCTCTCCTTGCTAGTCTTTGGAACTCTGCATTCAAATGGGTACATCTTTTTTTCCTTTGCCTTTAGCATCTCTTCTTTTCTCAAGTATTTTTAAGGCCTCCTCAGACAACCATTTTGCCCTTTTGCATTTCTTTTTCTTGGGGATGGTCTTGATCACTGCCTACAGTACAATGTCATGAACCTCCATCCATAGTTCTTCAGGCACTTTGTCTATCAGATCTAATCCCTTGAATCTGTCACTTCCACTGTATAATCGTAAGAGATTTGATTTAGATCATACTGAATGGTCTAGTGGTTTTCCCTACTTTATTCAATTTAAGTCTGAATTTGGCAATAAGGAGTTCATGATCTGAGTCACCATCAGCTCCTGGTCTTGTTTTTGCTGACTGTGTATAGTTTCTCCATCTTTGGATGCAAAGAATATAATCAATCTGATTTTGATATTGACCATCTGGTGATGTCCATGTGTAGAGTCTTCTCCTGTGTTGTTGAAAGAGAGTGTTTACTATGACCAGTGCATTCTCTTGGCAAAATTATATTAGCCTTTCACCTGCTTCATTTTGTACTGCAAGGCTAAAGTTGCCTGTTCTCCAGGTATCTCTTGACTTCCTACTTTTGGATCTGCCAAATAAACCCTGGACCAATAAAGACATAAAACTGGTAATATGATTATGCCACTATTTTTTCCAATTTCATTACAGATAAACTAAATTCCTAAATATTACAAGGGCTTCTCTGTTGGCTCAGATCATAAGGAATCTGGCTGCAGTGCAGGAGACCCCAGTTTGATCCCTGGGTCACAACGATGCCCTTGAGAAGGTAATGGCAAGCCACTCCAGTATTCTTGCCTGGAGAATTCCATGGACAGAGGAGCCTGATAGGCTACAGTCCATGGGGTTGCACAGAGTCAGACACAACTGAGCACACACACATAAATATTACAATGTGAACCCCATGCTCCCATTCCACTTCAATGATGGGTATCATTAATGAAAGCATTCTTTCCTGCTCATCCTAAACATAGCCTCAGAATCCATCTCAACATAAGTGTCTAAAACCCACATCACCCAGCAGCTCAGGCTTGAGAAACACATGGGCCAAGTGTGCTTCTGCAACTGAGTGTGGTTCACCAGAAAGCCAAATGATCATGCACTGCTTATTCCAAATGAGAGGATTCTGAGGCTACTGTGTCTCCTTTCTTTGAGAGACCAGCATCCTTTTCTCTGGTCCCAGCGCCAGATTTTTGGCACCCCAGACTATGGGGACCCTCACTTGACTATGCTGAACCCTTCAGTCTCTTTCTGTGAGGGTAAAGCCTTTCCTTCATGTCTATCACCATTCTGGGCTTTCCCATACCTTCAAATTGAGGTGCCTTCCCAGGAATGGAAGTCAAAGGAAAAGAAAGAGTTAGGGGGACACTTTGGAGTCTCTACCAGGGTTTTGGGGATTAAGTTCTCATTCACTCTGAAAGGAACTGGCAACACAGAGGGTGTGGGGACAGGGAGTTTGGGGGAACTGGCTGGAGGGAAGGTGAAGGTCAGTGATGCTCCTGATTATAATCCCCATATCATTCATCACTTTGTTCTTAAATAAAGCATGGGACATAGACATACACAAAGCAATATATACCAGAATAAATGAAAATATTAGTCCTTAACCACAGGACTTCCCTTGTGGTCCAGTGGTTAAGACCTCCTGCTTCTACTGCAGGGTGCACAGGTTTCATCCATGGTCAGAAACTAAGATCCTGCTGCATGCTGTGTGGCAAAGCCAAAAAAATTCTACAAAAAAAAGAAAAGAAAACACAACACAAAATTTGCAATAAAACTTAAGGTCAATTTCACTAGTGAAACTCTGAAGCAATGTGTCACTCCCGAGCTCATCTTTCTGACAGTTTCGGAAGCCTATAACCTCTGAATCAGAAATGATACCAATAATGAAATTATTTTTCATGCTTGTTCTGAGGCAATTTTTCCTATTTGTAGCATTGCTTGGTCAAAAAATTCAGGATTCACAACCTGACACAAAACTACACATGTTAGTTATGGTGTATTAGTTATGCCTTAGTTATAGAGACAGATGAATACATTGAATTATGTCAAGATTTAGAGTATATATAATTTACTGGAATCAATATTTTGTTAATGTTTAATTTCACAAGAATACTTATGTACTCTTCAGTTCAGTTCAGTTCAGTTGCTAAGTCATGTCCGACTCTGTGACCCCATGAATTGCAGCACTCCAGGCCTCCCTGTCCATCACCAACTCCCGGAGTTCACTCAAACTCCCGTCCATTGAGTCGGTGATCCCATCCAACCATCTCATCCTCTGTCGTCCCTTTCTCCTCCTGCCCCCAATCCCTCCCAGCATCAGAGTCTTTTCCAGTGAGTCAACTCTTTGCATGAGGTGGCCAAAGTATCAGAGTTTCAGCTTCAGCATCAGTCCTTCCAAAGAACACCCAGGACTAATCTTCTTTAGAATGGACTGGTTAGATCTCCTTGCAATCCAAGGGACTCTCAAGAGTCTTCTCCAACACCACAGTTCAAAAGCATCAATTCTTCTGCGCTCAACTTTCTTTATAGTCCAACTCTGACATCCATACATGACCACTGGAAAAACCATAGCCTTGACTAGACGGACCTTTGTTGGCAAAGTAATGTCTCTGCTTTTGAATATGCTATCTAGGTTGGTCATAACTTTCCTTCCAAGGAGTAAGTGTCTTTTAATTTCATGGCTGCAGTCACTGTCTGCAGTGATTTTGGAGCCTGTCTGACACTGTTTCCACTGTTTCCCAATCTATTTCCCATGAAGTGATGGGACCAGATGCCATGATCTTAGTTTTCTGAATGTTGAGCTTGAAGCCAACTTTTTCACTCTCCACTTTCACTTTCATCAAGAGGCTTTTTAGTTCCTCTTCACTTTCTGCCGTAAAGGTGGTGTCATCTGCATTTCTTAGGTTATTGATATTTCTCCCAGCAATCTTGATTCCAGCTTGTGCTTCTTCCAGCCCAGCATTTCTCATGATGTACTCTGCATAGAAGTTAAATAAGCAGGGTGACAATATACAGCCTTGACATACTCCTTTTCCTATTTGGAACCAGTCTGTTGTTCCATGTCCAGTTCTAACTGTTGCTTCCTGACCTGTATGTAGGTTTCTCAAGAGGCAGGTCAGGTGGTCTGGTATTCCCATCTCTTTCAGAATTTTCCACAGTTTATTGTGATCCACACAGTCAAAAGCTTTGGCATAGTCAATAAAGCAGAAATAGATGTTTTTCTGGAACTCTCCTGCTTTTTCGATGATCCAGCAGATGTTGGCAATTTGATCTCTGGTTCCTCTGCCTTTTCTAAAACCAGCTTGAACATCTGGAAGTTCACAGTTCACGTATTGCTGAAGCCTGGCTTAGAGAATTTTGAGCATTACTTTACTAGCGTGTGAGATGAGTGCAATTGTGCGGTAGTTTGAGCATTCTTTGGCATTGTCTTTCTTTAGGAGATAGATATTCAGGAATATTTGGAAGTATGACTACAGAACAATACTTTAAATTTCTAATTACATATACTAAGACTTGACAGAGAAAGCATAAACAAGTAAGCCATTTATGTAGTGTTCAAAGTTTTCATTAGTAAGGTCATTATAGCCTTAAAATACAGTATTGGTGATGCAGATCAAAGGAAATAACTTCTACTAGAACTTTTTAACTGACCACATGAATCTTATTTTGTGTTCATACATAGTACTGCAATTAAATTATTAGAATCTAGTAAAATTATTAGGATCAATTGATTCATCCTTTTATTTATGATCAGATGATTTTCAACAAGGGTGCCAAGACAATTTGATGGGAAAGAATAGTCCATTCAACAAATGGTTATGATGAAGGAGATTATTGTTGATTGATGAAAACAACTGTTCAGCCCCCTCCCCATTTCCCTTTTCCCCATTATCAGAATATAAATAATAGCAAAGAAAACGGTGCTTGAACAACTTGATAGCCACATGCAAAAGAATGAAGCTGACCCCAACCTCATGCAATGTACAGAAATCAGCTCAGAATGGATCAGAGGCCTAATATAAGAGCTAAAATAAAAAACTCTGAGAAGTAAACACAGTGTTAGTCATAGTGTTAGTCACTCAGTCATGCCAGACTCTTTGTGACCTCATGGACTGCAGCCCACCAGGCTCCTCTGTCCATGAGATTTTCCAGGCAAGGATACTGGAGTGGGTTGCCATTTCCTTCTCCAGGGGATCTACCCAACCCAGGGATCGAACCCAGGTCACCTGCACTGCAGGAAGATTCTTTTCCGAGTGAGCTACAAGGGAAGCCCCTATATTTCTTTGAGCCCCTTTTTTTGGAGGGGGGCAAAACTACTGGAGTGGGTTGCCATTCCCTTCTCCAGGAGATCTTTCCGACCCAGGAATTGAACTCGGGTCTCCCGCACTTTGGCACACACTTTACCTTCTGAGCCACCAGGGAAGTAAACATAGGAATAAATATTTGCAACCTTGGGTTACACAAAACCTCAGATGAGACATCAAAAGCACAATTGACAAAAGGAAAAATAGATGAATTGGACTCATCAAAATTAAAAAGCTTGTGTTGCTTCGAATGGCACCATCAAGAAAATAAAAACGACAGCACATATATCTTCACAAATTATTTATACAGTAAGGGATTTGTATGTAGGATATATAAAGAACTTCAGCAACTCAATAATGGAAAGATAAATAGCCCAATTTTAAAATGGTTAAAGGATCTGAATAGATATTTCTCAAAAGAAGACATACAAATGGCCACAAAAGAAAGTTGAAATAATGCTCAATAACATTTAGCCATTAAGGAGATTTGGGCTTTTCCAGGTGGCTCAGTGGTAAAGAATCTGCCTGCTAGGAAGGCGATGAGGGTTCTATCCCTGGGTCAGGAAGATCCCCTGGAGAAGGACATGGCAACCCAATCCAGTATTCTTGCCTGGGAAATCCCATGAACAGAGAAGACTGGCAGGCTACAGTTTGTGGGGTCACAAAGAGTCAGACACAACTTAGCATCTAAACAACAACAACAAAAATTAAGGAAATTTATATAAAAAAACACAATGAGATACCACTTTAAAACACCAGGATGGGCACTCTTTCCTCCCTGCTTCCAAGAAAAGAAGGAACAATGGTCGTGCCAGAAAGGGCCGAGGCTACAATCAGCCTTTCACTGCACTAACTCTGCCCGATGTGTGCCTGAGGATAGGCCAGTAAGAAGTTAGCCATTCAGAACATCTTAGAGGCCACTACTGTCAGGGACACTTCTGAAGCGAGTGTTTTCAATGCCTATGTGCTTTCCAAGCTGTATGTGAAACTACATTACTGTGTGAGTTGTGCCATTCATAGTAAGGTAGTTAGGAATCCTTCTGGGGAAGCCAGAAAGGACTGCACACCTCCATCTCAATTTAGACCTGCGGGTGCTGCCCCATGCCCTCCACCAAATCCCTTGTAAAGAGGCAAGTCCTTAAAGACTGAAGAAATACTGTTCTCTGAAAAAACAATAAAATGGAAAATATACTATGAAAAAAACAAAACAGGGTGGCTATAATCAATAGACAAGTTTTGGAAAACAGCACCAGACTGCAATATACTGAGACTTCTGCTTAAAACTCTTCAGTTGCTTGCAACTGCATCCCAACTGCATCTAGGAAAAAGTGCTAACACCATCAGAGGTTCACATTACTCTGAACGATTCGAGTCCCACTTTTAGTTCCAGACTTATCTGCTCAAACTCTGCACTTTAGTCATCTGGAGCTTCTTTTCAGTTCTTTGAAAGTCCTGTTCATCTTTCAATGCTGGGCCTTCACACGGGCTGGTCACACTATATGAAGCACTTACCCCTGCCCCCCCATTTCCTACCTCTCAACTAGGTCTAATTTTTACATTTTCAAACCTAAATTTACATATTCAAATATCATTTGAACTTTCCTCTGACACCCCCCACCACTACCATCACTAAGGTTGGAATAAATTTTCCTTTTTTATATTCCCAATGAATAATGTCCTTCTTCATCAAGCATGTACTATAGTCTTCTCTTTCTTGGCCTGTATCCTTCAATAGACTGTAGGTTGTAGCACAATAGAAACAATGTCTCTTTATCGTCATGTCAAGCCTCCCACAATATTTGGTACCTGCAAGTTTCTTAATGGATAGTGGGAAAATTAATAGATTTTTTTAAAAAAGATCTTTTGATGTGGACCATTTTAAACTCTTTATTGAATTTGTTACAACATTGCTTCTCTTTTATTTATTTTATTTTATTTTATTTTTTGGCCCCTGAGGCATGTAGGATCTTAGCTCCCTGGATCAGGGATCACACCCACACCTCCTGTCATTGGAAGATGAAGTCTTAACCCCTGGACCACCACGGAAATCCCTAAAGAATGGATTGATTTTGCTGATTCATCAATTAAAATACTTCTGTTGAAAGTAACAGCTACTATAACAATCTTAAAGGAATTTATTGGAAGGGTAAAAAGGGCTCATGAATTGACAAGAAGTTGTAATACCAGTCTTGAAAATGGGTAAAGAGCTGGGTAACTCCAGCAGCCAAGAAGCTGGAAAATGTTAGCAACGAATAGCCCAGTAGACTGAGAGGGACACAGTCACCTTATTTAATACGACCCTGTTGCTGCCTCTTTAGGATTCCACCTCAAATTCTCTTGGAGATAATTTCCCCACTGCTGGGAATTGCCCCTTCATCTCTGTGTCACTTGATCAAGATTTACATTTCTGGAAAGACAATCACTGGCTAATGATCATGTGCCATGCCCAGGCTGCTGAAGATGAGAAATATCAGGTCAGGGCCTGTCACACATCCAGAGAGGGAATGAGGGCATGCCTCTCACTAGGACAGTAGGGAATTCCCTCACACAGGAAGAAGGGTTGGATACAGTGAAGCTAAGAAAGTACAGCTGTCTGCTACAGCTGTCTAGAACTAAAGCAAAATATGTGTTTCCACACAGAATAGTTTGTTTTGGTGCCATGTGTGTATTTAGGGCCTCTAGAGTGGCTTAGAAAGTAATAAAAACACATGAATTGAGTGTGATGTTTTTAGAGAAACATAATCTTTATCCTGTAGTCAAGTGGAACATTCAGTAATTCAGATATGGTTATGCGAGAAGTTTTACTTAATGAAGTGCTCAGTTAAGGATAGAAAAAGAAATTACAAAATAAACATTTAAAACATCAACTGAAAAGCACTCAAAGTACTTTTAGTTGCACCAGGCAAAAGTTATACGGGGCTCCCATCTCAATTACAGCACGGAATTCTGCCTTTCTGTGAAAATAGCAATCGACCTAGAAATCCAAAAGGCTTTGAAAATCACTCAATAAATTTTTAAATGTCTGTAGGAGTCTTGGGGAAACCTTGTGGTAATTAATGTTTGTCAAGAATGCAACAGGGATTCAGGGTCATAGAGACAAGATGAAGGGTTTTTCTCAGAAATGTAAGAAATAAACCATTGAAGAAAAAAAATGTCCAGTGTAAAACCTGAAAAAGCAGGAGTGAAAAAGAAATATGCATCCACACAAAATCCTGCACATCAATGTTTATGCAGCTTTATTCATAATTCTCAAAATTTGGAAGCAACCAAGATTCTCTTCAATAAGTAAATGGATTAACTGTGGTACATACTGACAATGGAATATTACTCAGCAATAAAAAAGAATTGAATTACCAAGTCATACACACACACAAACATGGAGGAAACTTAGGTATGTATTGCGAAGTGAAATAAGTCAATTTGAAAAGGCTCACAATACTTATTTCAACTATATGACATTATGGAAAAGGCAAAACCATAAAGAGTAAAAAGATTAGGGGTTCAGAGCAAGGGAGGGATTCATAGGTGGAGCAAAAAGATATTTTTAAGGAAGTGAAATTTGTTTTATATGATATTGTAAAGGTGGATACCTATATGGATTTTGGTCAAAATCCATAGAATGTATAACAAGAAGAGTAAACCCTAATATAAACTTTAGTTGGATTTTAGTTAATAAAAATGTATCAATATTGCTCATTAATTGTAACAAATGTACTGCACTAATATAAGATGTTAATAGAAGAAACTGGGCATGGGGTATATATGAGAACTTTAAGCTCCAGTTTCCTACAACTGCTTTTTATTTATTTATTAAAAGTATATTAATCTTTTCAAGACTGATGCATGTACAATTATAATTTTGAAACATTATAAACTTCTTAGCTGCATTTATCATAGTATCTACCAAATTAATAAAGACTGGTATTTTCTTCACAAGTGGTAGGTGAAATACTCACTAAGGAATAAAATGAAGTAGATGGACATAAATACACAAGTAACTATTCACTGACTATACATTAGCCAGCCTCCAAGATGATCCCCAATGATCTTCATCTCCTTTTATTGTTGTTTTAAGCCCCTAAATTTTGTGGTGTTTTTTATGCAGTAATAGACAATGGATACACTGACTTTCAATGAGGATTCAATCAATGGATGCACATCAAGAAGTAAAAGTCTTGAGGATATATGAACAACTTTAGATTTACAGGATTTTGGAAAGGTTTTGACTTGGGTATAGAAAGTTTACAGAGGGGAGGAGTCATTTCTGTAATGATTTCAAGGTCTATAGGGAACCAACCACTCCTGCCCACTCCCTGAAACACAAAACACATAAATGTTGGCAGCTAGGTGGTTACACCTGGGTGGGTGGTGGTGTGTAATATATATATATATAACATATATAGTATATTATATATTATACTACATATAATATATAAGTATATTATATAATAGTATATTCTAAAAAATAGTATATTGTATATTTATATTACATATATATAGTAACAAATGTATAACACATATTAAGCACCATACAAAATAAAACAAAAACAAGTTTTTTGCAAAAACACAAGTTTCCTCCTACCTCTTTGAAATCAGTCTCTACCTTCACCAGCCCAGGCAACTAGCTATAAATTAATTTTCATGTTGTAGAATTTCTGATGAATTGAATCATACATAGGGTATGTGGTTTTCTCTTGCTTAGCATAATGTCTTTGAGATTCATCAAGTTGTAGCTTGTATCAGTAATTCATTTCCTTTTCTTGCTGAGCAGTACTCCATTGTATGGATATACCACATGTCACCTGTGGTTGGACATTCCAGTTGTTTGCAGTTTGAGACTACTATGAATAAGACTTGGGCTTCCCTGGTGGCTCAGAGGTTAAAGCGTCTGCCTGCAATGCAGGAGACCTAGGTTCGATCCCTGGGTTGGGAAGATCCCCTGGAGAAGGAAATGGCAACCCACTCCAATATTCTTGCCTGGAGAATCCCATGGACAGAGGAGCCTGGTGGGCTACAGTCCAGGGGGTCACAAAGGGTCGGACACGACTGAGCAACTTCACTCACTTGATGAATAAGACTGCTGTAAGGCTCTTGAACAAGTCTTCCCTGGTGACTCAAACTGTAAATAGTCTGCCTGCAGTGTGGGAGATCTGGGTTCAATCCCTGGGCTGGGAAGATCCCCTGGAGAAGGAAACGGCAACCCACTCCAGTATTGTTGCCTGGAGAATTCCATGGATGGAGGAGCCTGGCAGGCTACAGTCCATGGGGTCTCAAAGAGTCGGACATGACTGAGCAACTAACACACACACATATAAGGTTCATGTAGCCACCACTAAAGTATCATACAAAATAGTGTTGCTGTCCTAAAAAGATCCCCTCTGCTTCACTCTATTCAACCATTTCTTGCTCCCCTTAAACCTCTGGCAATTGCTACAGTTTTACTTTTCCAGATTATAATTGAAATTATACAGTATTTAGTCTTTTCAGACAGGCATCTCTCACTTAGCAATGTGTATTTAAAATTGATCTGCGTCTTTTCATGGCTCAATAGCTCTTTTCTGTTTATCACTGAAAAATATCCCACTGCACAGATGTACCACAGTTTCGTTGTCCTTTCACCTATTGAAGGATATCTTGGTTGTTCCCAGTTTGGGTTGATTATGAACAAAGCTGATGATACAGTCATTTGTGTGCAGGTTTCTATGTAGACATAAAATTTCAGTTCAGTTGGGTAAATACTTGGAAGTGCAACTGCTGAATCATAAGGTAAGATTATGTTTAGACTATTTTTAACTTTGTAAGAAACTGCCACAGTGTACCATTTTCCATTCCCATTAGTAATAAATGAGAGTTTCTATTCTCTGCATCCTCTCCAGCAACACATCCGACAATAGATATGTAGTGGTATCTCGTTGCTTTATTTATGTATCTATTTATCTTTGGCTATGCTGGGTCTTCATTGCTGTGCGGGCTTTTCTCTTGTGGTGACAAGCAGGGGCTTACTCTCTAGTTGCGGTGCTCAGGCTTCACGTTGCAGTGGGATACCTTGTTGTACAGCATGGGTTTCAGGTGCTCAGCAGCACAGGGGCTCAGGAGTTATGGCTCCCGGGCTGTAGAGTTCAGGCTCAATAGTTGTGGCGCACGGGCCTAGCTGTTCTGTGGCATGTGGGATCTTCCCAGATCAGGGATCAAACCCATGTCTCCTGCACTGACAGATTCTTTACTACTGAGCCACTAAGGACGCCCTCATTGAGGTTTTAATTTGAAGTTCCCTAATGACAAATGCTATGGAGCATTTTTCATATGCTTATTTGATATGTGTGTATCTTCTTTGATGTCTTCTTTTTATATCTGTTCCCCATTTTAAAAAATTGGATTGTTTTCTTATTGTTGAGCTGTAAGATTCTTAGTGTATTGGTGATATAAATCCTTTATCAATTATGAATTTTGTAAATATTTTTTGCCTGTCTGAGTCTGGTCTTTTGGTCTTGTTTAGTCACTTAAATATTTAATATTTCACTTAAATATTTACAAAAACAATATTTTGTAAATATTTTTTTTGTCCGAGTCTGGTCTTTTGATTCTCTTTCACAAAACAGATGTATTCAATTTTTATAAAGAACAACTTATGAAGTTTTTCTTTTAGGGATCATGCTTTTGTTGTATATAAACATTTATCACCAAACCTAAGGTCATCTATATTTTCTCATTTGTTGTCACTAGAAATTTTGTAGCTTTGTATTTTAAAGCTAGGTCCATGACCCATTTTTAGTTAATTTTCATGAAAGGTGTGCAAAAGTGTTTTTTATTTAATATTCCATTTTCTTTCAGTTCATTGCTGGTGTTTAGAAATAGTTATTATACCTTAATGATAATTTTGTGTCCTTCAAAGAATTTGTTCATTTCATCTGACTTGTGGAATTTATTGGCATAAAGTTCATCAAAATTTTACTTTACATCTTTCAATGTGTGCTGTGATCTCTCCTCTTTCAACCCTGTTATTTTAAATTTATGCTATCTCTTTTCACTTTTGTATCTGTTTAGCTAGTAGCTTGTCATTTTTTTTCATCTTTTACAGAGTTAACTTTTAGCTTTTCATTTATGTTTCTCCACTTTCTATTTCACTGACTTCTACTTTTATCTTTACTAGGTCTTTCCTCCAGCTTACTTTGAGTTTAATTTACTCTTTACTAGCTTCTTAAAGACAAAGCAAGATTATTGATTTTAGATCTTATTTTTTTCTTCACAGAATTTTAAAAATTGAAGAATAGTTGGTATACAATGTTGTGTTAGTTTCAGGTGTACAACAAAGCGGTTCAGTTATTCACTATCTTTTTTTTAAAAAAATGTACAGATTATGCAAGTAATTAGGCTCTGATCATATATCTTTTGGGCTTCCCAGCTGGTGCAGGGGTAAAGAATCCACTTGAGAAGCAGGAGACCTGGGTTCGATCCCTGGGTTGGGAAGATCCCCTGGAGAAGGAAACAGCAACCCCCTTTAGTATTCTTGCCTGGGAAATCCCATGGACCGAGGAGCCTGGCAGGTCTACAGTCCATGGAGTCGCAAAAGGTCAGACATGACTTAGCGACTAAACAACAATATGTATGTTTTGATTACTAGCTTCTAATTTAATTCCATTGTGGTCAAATAACATGCTCACTATGATTTCCATATACATAAATTTATCCAATCTTATCTTGTGGTTCAATATATGGCCTATTCTACTGATTAGTCAGCTTCTGTTGAGTTCAGTTCAGTTGCTCAGTTGTGTCCGACTCTCTGCGACCCCATGAATTGCGGCACGCCAGGCCTCCCTGTCCATCACCAACTCCCAGAGTTCACTCAAACTCACGTACATCGAGTCGGTGATGCCTTCCAGCCATCTCATCCTCTGTCATCCCCTTCTCCTCCTGCCTCCAATCCCTCCTGGCATCAGTCTTTTCCCATGAGTCAACTCTTTGCATGAGGTGGCCAAAGCACTGGAGTTTCAGCTTTAGCATCATTCCTTCCAAAGAAATCCCAGGGCTGATCTCCTTCAGAATGGACTGGTTGGATCTCCTTGCAGTCCAAGGGACTCTCAAGAGTCTTCTCCAACACCACAGTTCAAAAGCATCAATTCTTCAGCACTCAGCTTTCTTCAGAGTCCAACTTTCACATCAATACATGACTACTGGAAAAACCATAGCCTAAGCTTAAAAAATATGTATTCTTCTGTTGTTGAGGATAGTGTTCTTTAATAAGAAAAAAGTGTTCTATAAATGACAACAGGTCAGTTAAATTTTCTTATAGTTCTACATTCTTACATATCTGCTACTTAATCTATCAGTTACTGAGCTGAGTGAAATCTACTGCAATTGTGGATTTTTCATTTCTTTTTTAATTCTACCAAATTTTGCTTCATGTATTTTGAAATGCTGTTTTTAATTGCATACACACTGAGAAATTATATCTTCCTGATGAGTTTAACCCTCACTCTTTTTTGTCATACTGAGTTTTTCTCCTGGTTAGTGAGGTTGTATTTTCACCTTCTCTTGTCTAGTAATTTTGACTAGAAGTTGAGTATTTTGAATGTTATGGTTTTGAATATTTTGATTTTTTTAAATTTATTTATTTATGTGGCTGTACTGGATCTTAGTTGCAGCATGGGGGATCTAGTTCCCTGGCCAGGTACCAAGCCGGGGCTCATTGCATTGGGAGCGCAGAGTCTTAGCCACAAGACCACCAGGGAAGTCCCTTGAATATTTGGACATTTTTGTCTCATTTAATGAGTATTAAATTTGCTTGTCAGGCAATTTAGTTACTTGGTAATCAGCCTGATCATGTCAAGACCTGCTTGTAAGCTTTGTTAAGGTAGATTTAAAGTAACTTTTATTGTAATGCTTATTTAAACCCAAGTAATAAAGCATAACACTTTTGGTTCTCTATTGAATGCCCCAGGTTTGTTTGTTTTTTTTTAATATGTTTTCTTCACTCTAGTTAGTAGGAGATCAATTGTCTCTTAGCCCTGTGTGAACTCTAAGATTTGTTTAGCTCACAGCTCCTAGTTTTTGTTCTTTACCCAGCCTCTTATAGTTTCATTTTACATACGTTTAGATGATTATTCTGCCAAATAATCAAGGAAATCCCTAGGCGGAGTTTCTGATCTCCTTCATTACATATCTCCCTTCTCTTTTGTGTTTCACCCCACAGATTGCAGCCACCTCAGTCTTCCAAGTCCTTATTTCTGGATTCCTGGCTCATCAACACAGTGAGATCTCCCAGTGATGTATCGATTTCTCCTCCTGATATTATTGTCCAGAAGTTGTCCCCAAAGACAATGCTGCCACAATCAAAAGGTATACCTTATTGGTTTCCTTTCTGAAAGAAAGGCTGAAAATAAATGGCTTTGGATATTTATTTCAAATGTTTTGTCCGGTTTTCTAGTTATTTATAGCAGATGGCAAGCCCCATACCAGTAACCCCATCATGAGTGGAAGCAGAAGTCTATTGCCTCATTTTAAATATGAATAGAGACATCCCTAATGGTCCAGTGGTTAAGACTCCACACTTCCAGTGCAGGGGACACAGGTTCAACCCCTGATTGGGCAACTAAGATCCTACGTGCCATGTGGCCAAAAAAATAAAATAAATAAATGTGAATGAATCAGCAGACATCTGAGGGCAATAGAACATAAGGTATACTTCAAATTTTAGAATGTAATATGAATGCTATAACATTGAATATACATGTAGAAGGTGAAAGTGTTAGTCGTGTCCAACTCTTTTGCAACCCCATGGACTGTAGACCACCAGGCTCCTCTGTCCATGGGATTTTTCAGGCAAGACAACTGGAGTGGGTTGCCATTTCCTTCTCTGGGGGATCTTCTGGAACCCAGGTCTCCTGCGTGGCAGGCAGATTCTTTACCATCTAAGCCACAGTGAAGTTACTTTGTTAGGGTTGCTGTAACGAAGTACCACAAACTGATGACTTAAAACAACAGAAATTTTATTTTATTTATTTATTTTTTGGCCAAACTGTGCAGCATGCGGGATCTTAGTTCCCTGACCAGGGATTGAACCCATGCCCCCTGCATTCAGAGCACAGAGTCTTAACCCCTGAACTCCCAGGGAAGTCCTCAGCAGGATTTTTTTGTCACACGGTTCTGAAGGCTAGAAATCCAAGATCTAGGTGCCATCAGGGTTGGTTCATTCTCAGGGCTGTGAGGGGGAATCTTTTCCATGTCTGTCCCTTAGCTTCTGGAGGTTTACCAGCAATCTGTGGCATTCCCTGGTTTTGCTGCATCACCCCAATCTCTGCCTTTCTCTTGATGCGGCATTCTCCTTGTGTGTACTTCTGTCTCCAAATTTCCCCCCTTTTAAGAACATCATTCATGTTGGATTAGGGACCCGCCCTACTTTGGTATGATCTCATCTTAACTAATTGTATCTGCAATCACCCTATTTCCATATAAGGCCACATTCTGAGGTACTAGGGATTTGGACTTCAGCATAAGAATTTTAGTGGGGTGGGGGGACACAATTCAACCCATAGCAATAATTAAGATGCTGCTGCCAAAAATATGTAAGGTAGAAAGGGAACAGAATAGATGGAATAAAACGTGGAAAAAAAACTAATATCCTGGTATCACGGAACACAAAGGTAGCAGTGAGATATTGACAAAAGTTTGTAAGACATGAAATAGGAGTTTTGGTATATTATTTAAAAGTTATAAAGATAACCAATACCATGATTAGCAAACTAAGCAAGAAGCAAAGCAAGCAACTTAAATGAGAAACAGGGTTAGGGTTTTGGTGCTTGTGTCTACCTGGAAGATGTGCAGAGTACTTTGGCTGGCTAGTCAGTGCTTGCCCCATCTGAAGAATAAAGCCAATCAATTAGATTTGGTCAATTCATGGGAAAGGGGCCATATTTGCCGTGCATTGGGTTAGTGTCTCCGTAAACTTCATATCCACCTAGAATCTCAGAGAGAGATCTTATTTGGAAAAAGTGTCTTTGCAAATGTAATTCGTAAAGTCGTACTGGATTACGGTAAGCCCTAAATCAAATGGCTGATGTTCTTACAAGAAGGGGAAGTTTGGACTAAGAGACATGACACATGGAGGGAAGACGGCCACATGAAGATACAGAAAGAAATGTGAGTGATACAGCCAGCAACCAAGGAGTGTCAGCAATTGCTGGGCACCACCGGATGCTCAGAAGAGGCAAGAATGGATTCTTCCTTAGAGCTTTCAGAGGGAGCATGGCCCTTCTAACACCCTGCTTCCAGACTTCGAGCCTCTAGGACAGTGAGTGTCCATTTAAGTTTTGTGCTTCCTGGTTCATGGTGATTTCTTAAGGCAGCCCTAGGAAATTAAAATGTGCCCCCTCTGACTTTTTCAGGAGGCTAAACATTTGGAATTTTTAAATGTCACATCTTACAATTGTTTTCATATTGGTTATTTTTGTTTGTTTTTGAACTCATTGCTATTCAAACCAAATACATCTATGGTCAGATCTAGTCTCCACCCATCCACTTGCAAGCCCTGCAATAGAGAAACTAAATACAGTGTAAGAAGATGACTAACAGAAAGGAGAAGTGAGGTAAGTGAACTGAGATGAAGTATAAATGTGCTAAATACTCTCCTGTCAGAGCAGGAAGTAAAAAGAAAACATCTAAAATGGACTAATGAAATAATGTGAAAATGGTTCAAAGTAGTTGTCTCTGGAAAACCGCACAGGGCTGGGGCAGGTGAGAGCTGCCTTGTGTTATAACTTCTTTTATGTTCTTTGGTTCCGAAAGGTAGGTAGGTGGGCATTACTCTTCGTTTTGCCAGGAAGTTGCTCTCAAAGGTGAGGAGCTACATTTTTCTGCCAAAAATAATTAGAAGAGGCCAAGAGCTGAGAAAAGTTTGAAGGAATAGCAAAAGGTACTGCCACTGCCTGTCCCTGGAGAAAAATAGGTCTTAGTACCTTTCAAAGAAGAGGCAGAAAGTATGAGTTTCCACACTTTTCATGTTTCCTAGAATTTATGAAGATCATGATCATCCTTAATCCTGAATCTGCCTTAAACCATAGAAATGAAACCATTGAGTTTCATGGTGTCATATTTTACAGTATCAAGAAACTAAAAACTTAAGAATATATTCTTGTGACTTCATTTTAAAATCACCTATAAAAACCCCTGAAGGTGTTTCATATTTTTACGAATGTGCCTGTGCCCTTCTAAGTGGGAATGTATATACTTAATTATACAATTAGGCATAGCATCTGACATGACTGCTTCTGCTGCTGAGTTGCTTCAGTCGTGTCCGACTCTGTGCGACCCCATAGACGGCAGCCCACTAGGCTCCCCCGTCCCTGGGATTCTCCAGGCAAGAACACTGGAGTGGGTTGCCATTTCCTTTCCTTTCCTTCACAAAGTGAAAGTGAAGTCGCTCAGTCGTGTCAGACTCAGGGACCCCATGGACTGCATGACTAATGACTTTAAATGATAAGCCAAAGAAACCAAACCATAGAGCTTGCACAAGGGGAAAGTCATCTCTAAAACTACACCCAGCTTATCTTGAAATTCTTGTTTTTATAAAAGCCTGCTGACACATTAGCAGCGTGTATCAATACTTATATGAAGGGCACAAATTGAATTTATTTATTTAGGTAGTTCTCTAGATGTTTAGGTTGCTACTAAGAGCAACATAAGGACATTAAAATTGGATTAAAGTTGAAAAACAGGTTTATTGTATGTCACTTTCTTCCCTCTAGGACACTGATATTGGCCAATAGCTAGACTATCTCCCTCAATCTCTTCTCCACACTAGTCCTGAGGGATCTTACTCAAAGGCAAATCTGCTTAAGGCCTTCCCCTAACCTAAATCCTTTAATGGATCTCATTGCCTTCATGACAGATTGAAGGTTTTTCTTCTTCTAATCTCTGATCACTTTTCTAGCCTCACATCTCAGCATCCCAATCTGTCCTAATGTGGTGCTTGCTGGTCTTTGAACCAGAGTTTCTGGGTGTGGTTCCTTCCTTTTTCAATCCTCTTCCCCATGGCTTACTCTTGTGTACATCCCATGTACCCATGAAAATTCAACTTAAGTCTCCTCTCCTCCAAAGAGGACCTTCTTCATCCCTCCAAGACTGGGATGTATATTATCTTGGGTATTTGCATCGCATGTCATTGAATAATTCATCCTAACTTGGTGTCTTCACTCATTCTCTTCTGACCCTAATTCCCCTAGATGGTTTTGTTTTTTTCTCCTTTGAAGGTTTACTAGACCTTTAACACACAGTAAAATGCATGCATGCATGCTCAGTTGCGTCTGACGCTTTGCCACAGTATGGACTGTGGCCCCCTGGCTATCTGTCCATGGGATTTTCCAGGCAAGAATACTAGAGTGAGTTGCCATGCCCTTATCCAGGGGATCTTTCCCACCTAGGGATCAAACCAGAGTCTCCTGCATTGCAGGTGGATTCTTCACCCACTGAGCCATCAGGGAAGCCCCTAATTCCCCTAGTGGACTTATAATCTTATGACCAGAAAGTTGGTTTTAATGAGAAAGCTTCTCCTTTTGTTTGTAAATAATGACTTTAGTTCTCAGTTCATTTATAAAACTGACAAATTCCAAGCCAGATGAATAATCAAGCCCCTGACTCTTCTGCCTAAACTTGCTCTCAAATCCCTTTACATTCAATTGCCCTGTCCCCACCCCGTCCCCACCCCCGACAAGGGGTGTCTCAGGGAAACACCAAATCAAACAAAATCAAGCAGAAAAAAATAAGTGAAACTTCTATCAAAGAAAGAGGATTGTCTTCCCATAGACTAATACACTCATAACCAACTGTTCAAACTTCGTTTTGAATGACTTGAATGTTAGTTTCCTGAAAGTTTTAATTATATTCCCTTTGCTTAGCATATTGCATAAAATAGTAGGCTATTATAAATATCATTAAGTACTTATTGCTGATAATTTTTTAAAAAGCTTGATTTCTGTTCATCTCTGGAGTTATTAGCAGAAAGTTACTGCATGAGATTATGTTGCACAAAATTTTAATTTAAAATGACAGGATTCATGAAACTTAAGTAGTTTGTCCCATTTTATGAAAAATCATAGAGCAGTTGATAAGAATCTATAAATTTCTATCCAGATGAAACCAGAAATGCTGCAGAATTTTTTTTCTTGATACTATTTCCTATTTTCTCTGAAAACTCTAGATATTTAAAGGTCTTCGATTAAAATTCTTCAAAATCTGAAGAAAATTCAAACTGCCCATATTTCAGGAAAGGTAGAATTGGCCTGCATCTGAAAGAAATGTTTAGGCCATATGACATTGACTTTCTTCTGAAATATTTTCCAAAATAAGGACTATTTGCCACTTTCTCTTTTTCTTCTGATATTCACATCAGATTCAAAAGAGAAATTTTAAATATCAGCTAAGTAAAACTTAGGCTGTCATTTCTGCATGTTTTTTTAATCCAAAAACCCCATTCATATCTACAGTCCACTGAGCATCCTGCTGACAGTATTTACAGATAATAACTCATTTAACCATTTTCAGAACACCCCGGTGAGGCAGGCATTACTATCATCCACATTAAGCAAATGTAGAAATAGAAGATCAAAGAAATTAGATAATTTTCTCAACATCATGTAACTAGCCTCTTGGAGCAGAGCCTTAAGTGGTATATCTCTTTTCGGAGAAGGGGTAAAATGAGAATTTGTCTAAAGAACACATAATAGTTTTGAAACTTTTTTTTTCACAGCTGTTCATGAAAGGACAGCTGGTTAATGCCTCACAGAATAATGTGAAGCCAAAGCTTACGAAGTCAAATAATGTGAAGTCAAAGCTTTTCATCCCGTGGTCACTGAAACTGAAAGGTAAACAAATAATTACTCCAGAAAGCCCAGGAACTTTTTTTTTTTTTTTAAGCTTTTTACTGTCAGCATTGATGACAGAGACTGTTGAATCCTACCGTATCCAGGGAAGGCACCATCCTAGATGCAAAGATGTAAAGCAGACGTGTTTCTTCTCTGACGGCACAATTTATTATTTAAATTTGTTGTGGCTGTGCTGGGTCTTTGTTGTGTTCAGGCTTTCTCCAGTTACAGTGAGTGGGGGCTACTGTTCCTTGTGGTGCTTGGACTTCTCATTGCTGTAGCTTCTTTTGTTGCAGAACAGACTCTAGGCACACAGGCTTCAGTAGCATGTGTGGCAGTTGTGGCAAACAAGCTTAGTCGCTCTGCAGTATGTGGGATCTTCCCAGACCAGAGATCGAACCCATGTCCCCTGCGTTGGCAGGCAGATTCTTTACCACCGAGCCACCAGCAAAGTCCAACAGCATAGTTCTTTCTCTTTTGACGGAAACTTTATTTGAAATTCCATCATTCCAGAGCATAATATATATGAGACTCTTTTTCCTTATCACTAAAGATGGCCTTGGAGAAAGCTCATGGAACTGCTTACATCAGTAGTGGCCCACCAGTCAGCTCCCCAGGAAGAGAGCCCGTGTTGATCATTACCGGATCTTTGGGCACTGCCACCGTCTTCTGGTTTAAGACGAGGGGAATAAGTGTGGAGATGCAGAATGCCTGTTTGCCTCTCTCTTGATGAGGAGGCCCTGAGTGTCCAAGACACTGGCCTCAGTCTAACATTTGGATGACCTTCTCATCCCTTCCAGCACTCACTTCTTGGGGTAATAACATCAGTGAATAAGTGCCAGTTTCTGTTTCCATAGCCCTTACGGTGTCCATATCATTCACAGGATAAGTCTTCAGTTATGAAATGGTTCATCTCTGGTACATGCTCCTGAGAAACACCAGGCTTCTTCTTTTTTAAATTTAATTAATTTATTTATTTTTGGCTGTGCCCATGTGGGATCTTAGTTCCCTGATCAAGAACCGAACCTGTGCCCCCTGCACCGGAAGTGCAGAGTCTTAGCCACTGGACCACCAGAGAACCCCCTGTTAGACTTCTCTAAGAGCTCTGCCTGTGTCCCTTAATGTGACTTCCGTATCGCCTTACTCAGAGAGTTGAAGGCTTGCAAAATAATAACCCTATTTTTAAGAGAGTCTTGATTTCACTCTGTATTTACATAAAGTACAAAAAATTAACAGTTCACATCTCATTTTCATGATTAAATTCTACTCATACTGCCTGGAGGGTCTTTGCTGAGTTAATCTCCCCATCTTGCATTCTTTTCCTCGGAACTCAGATCTGAAAGAGGTTTGCTGTCAGTGGGAGCTGCCTGGCTTGGGCTCTAAAAGTCTGATAGGCAGCTGCATCCAAGGGATTAGAGATCATGATACCTGAGCCTGTTCTTTGGCAGAGGGAAGCACAAAGGTAGGTTTTGACAAGTCAGAGCATGTGTGGTCTCAGTGATAGCAGCTCTCCTGCTGTGCTGGACTAGCCCATGAGAGGCATCCCCTGAAAATTGTTTGGAAGAATAGGTCTTATATTTTCTGCTTCAACAGATCGCAATTCAACAGGAATAACTTCCTTCAAAACAAACACTTTTTTGGAGTGCTTCTAAAACTGTACTTGTCAACTGCTTTCCCAGTACCTTTTACTTTATAAAGTCAATGCTGTTAAACAAACACTTTACCCTTTATAATATCTGTCCCCGTGTATAATTTTCACTCACTTTCATGCTGGAGTGCTCTCTCTTAGCATTTTAAAATTCAGTCCTCAGATGAAATCTTAAGCCAGAAAGAAAACACCAATACAGTATACTAACGCATATATACGGAATTTAGAAAGATGGTAACGATAACCCTGTATGCGAGATAGCAAAAGAGACACAGATGTATAGAACAGTCTTTTGGACTCTGTTGGGGGCGGGGGGCGGGATGATTTGGGAGAATGGCATAGAAACATGTATAATATCATATAAGAAATGAATCGCCAGTCCAGGTTCGATGCTGGATACAGGATGCTTGGGGCTGGTGCACTGGGATGACCCAGAGGGATGGTATGGGGAGGGAGGTGGGAGGGGGGTTCAGGATTGGGAACATGTGTACACCCGTGGCGGATTCATGTTGATGTATGGCAAAACCAATACAATATTGTAAAGTAATTAGCCTCTAATTAAAATAAATAAACTTAAATTAAAAAAAACAATAAATAAAATTCAGTCCTCAGATGAAATCTCAAGGGATGTGGTATAGGGTGGAAATATTAAGATGTTGAATCAGAGGAACTCAGGCTCTAACATTTGTATTTTCATTTACTCTCTCTTAGCCTCAGTTTCCCCATCTGTGAAATGGCAAGAATGCTAGATGCCTCACCTATTGTTACAAAGTTCTGGTAATAATACTGAGTAATGTGTATGAATAATATGAGCCAGCATACAAGGTAGGTCCTGTTACCCACTGTACACAAAAAGGAGCTAAGACTTAGAGCGCTTAGCTGACCTGCCAGAGTCCAGTTCAGTTGCTCAGTCATGTCCGACTCTTTGAGACCCCATGAATCGCAGCACGCCAGGCCTCCCTGTCCATCACCAACTCCCAGAGTTCACCCAGACTTACGTCCATTGAGTCAATGATGCCATCCAGCCATCTCATCCTCTGTCGTCCCCTTCTTCTCCTGCTCCCAATCCCTCCCAGCATCAGAGTCTTTTCCAATGAGTCAACCCTTCGCATGAGGTGCCCAAAGTACTGGAGTTTCAGCTTTAGCATCATTCCTTCCAAAGAAATCCCAGGGCTGATCTCCTTCAGAATGGACTGGTTAGATCTCCTTGCAGTCCAAGGGACTCTCAAGAGTCTTCTCCAACACCACAGTTCAAAAGCATCAATTCTTCTGCGCTCAGTTTTCTTCACAGTCCAACTCTCACATCCATACATGACTACTGGAAAAACCATAGCCTTGACTAGACGGACCTTTGTTGGCAAAGTAATGTCTCTGCTTTTGAATATGCTATCTAGGTTGGTCATAACTTTCCTTCCAAGGAGTAAGCCTCTTTTAATTTCATGGCGGCAGTCACCATCTGCAGTGATTTTGGAGCCCAAAAAAATAAAGTCTGACACTGTTTCCACTGTTTCCCCATCTATTTCCCATGAAGTGATGGGACCAGATGCCATGATCTTCATTTTCTGAATGTTGAGCTTTAAGCCAACTTTTTCACTCTCCACTTTCACTTTCATCAAGAGGCTTTTTAGTTCCTCTTCACTTTCTGCCATAAGGGTGGTGTCATCTGCATATCTGAGGTTATTGATATTTGTCCCGGCAATCTTGATTCCAGCTTGTGCTTCTTCCAGCCCAGTGTGTCTCATGATGTACTCTGCATAGAAGTTAAATAAGCAAGGTGACAATATACAGCCTTGATGTACTCCTTTTCCTATTTGGAACCAGTCTGTTGTTCCATGTCCAGTTCTTTTTTTTTTTTTTTTTTTCCATGTCCAGTTCTAACTGTTGCTTCCTGACCTGCATATAGGTTTCTCAAGAGGCAGGTCAGGTGGTCTGGTATTCCCATCTCTTTCAGAATATTTCACAGTTTACTGTGATCCACACAGTCAAAGGCTTTGGCATAGTCAATAAAGCAGAAATAGACATTTTTCTGGAACTCTCTTGCTTTTTCCATGATCCAGCAGATGTTGGCAATTTGATCTCTGGTTCCTCTGCCTTTTCTAAAACCAGCTTGAACATCTGGAAGTTCACGGTTCACGTATTTCTGAAGCCTGGCTTGGAGAATTTTGAGCATTACTTTACTAGCCTGTGAAAAAGGAGCTAAGACTTGAAGTGCTTAGCTGACCTGCCAGAGTTAACTTATATATAATATAGGAGACTGAGCTCATACACTACCTCTGACTTTCTTGGCTCCTCCTGACCATATCTCCTGACTTTGGCCTCTTGCTCAGTGGAGCTAATCTCATCTCCTAATGCCCCATGTGACTCAGTCTTCCCCCATTGAGGGCCTGGCATTGGCCTGACCTCCCTCATGCCCACTCATGCAGCAGCAGCTTCAGCACTCAGGTCAAAGTGACCCACTGACTGGCTCTTCCCCCAGTTTCCAGAAGCGATGAAGCCCTGCTTTCCTAGCACAGCCCAGAAGGGTGGAGTAATTATCACACTCTGGGCACACTTGGAGATGATGGGAAGAAGCCGGCAGACCAGGGCATCTTCCTTCCTCTCCTTGATGGGCTGTTCCCACAACACTGCCATGTGGCACATCCAGGGATGTCCCGCGTAACTTTCCCGTGTGCTTTCCCATGAAGCTGTGACCAGCTCGGAAACTCACCACACTGTGTTTGTTTCTGCTTCTTTCCTTTTTCCATCATTCTTTGCTGCCCTCCCAATAAAGCAGCTGATATGGTCATACTCCAGACCTGTCCTATCCAACTATACAGTAGCCATTACACCCGCTTGGCTATCAAAATTAAAATTAATTAATTACAATGAAATACTATTTAAAGTTCATTGTCTCAGTCACAGAAGCCATATTTTAAGAGCTCAGTAGAGATGGGAATACCAGACAGTCTGACCTGTCTCTTGAGAAACCTGTACGCAGGTCAGGAAGCAACAGTTAGAACTGGACATGGAACAACAGACTGGTTCCAAATAGGAAAAGGAGTACGTCAAGGCTGTATATAGTCACCCTGCTTATTTAACTTATATGCAGAGTACATCATGAGAAACGCTGGGCTGGAAGAAGCACAAGCTGGAATCAGGATTGCCGGGAGAAATATCAATAACCTCAGATATGCAGACGACACCACCCTTATGGCAGAAAGTGAAGAGGAACTAAAAAGCCTCTTGATGAAAGTGAAGGAGGAGAGTGAAAAAGCTGGCTTAAAGCTCAACATTCTGAAAACTAAGATTATGGCATCTGGTCCCATCACTTCATGGGAAATAGATGGGGAAACAGTGGAAACAGTGGCAGACTTTATTTTTTGGGGGGGCTCCTAAATCACTGCAGATGGTGACTGCAGCCATGAAATTAAAAGAGGCTTACTCCTTGGAAGGAAAGTTATGACCAACCTAGATAGCATGTTCAAAAGCAGAGACATTACTTTGTCAACAAAGGTCCATCTAGTCAAGGCTATGGTTTTTCCAGTGGTCATGTATGGATGTGAGAGTTGGACTGTGAAGAAAGCTGAGTGCCAAAGAATTGATGCTTTTGAACTGTGGTGTTGGAGAAGACTCTTGAGAGTCCCTTGGACTTCAAGGAGATCCAACCAGTCCATCCTAAAGGGATCAGTCCTGGGTGTTCATTGGAAGGACTGATATTGAAGCTGAAACTCTAGTACTTTGGCCACCTCATGTGAAGAGTTGACTCATTGGAAAAGACGCTAATACTGGGAAGGACTGGGGACAGGAGGAGAAAGGGACGACAGAGGATGAGATGGCTGGATGGCATCACCGACTCGATGGACATGAGTTTGGGTAGACTCCGGGAGTTAGTGATGGACAGGGAAGCCTGGCGTGCTGCGATTCATGGGGTCGCAGAGTCGGACATGACTGAATGACTGAACTGAACTGAACTGAGCTATATGTGATGAGTTGCTATAGAATTGGACAGCACAGATCTAGAACATGTCCATCATCACAGGAAGTTCCACTGGAGAGTGCTTTAATTCAGTTCAGTTCAGTCTCTCAGTCACATCTGCCTCTTTGTGACCCCATGGACTGCAGCACACCAGGCTTCCCTGTCCATCACCAACTCCTGGAGCCTGCTCAAATTCATGTCCATTAAGTCCGTGATGCCATCCAACCATCTCATCCTCTGTCAACCCCTTCTCCTCCGGCCTTCAGTCTTTCCCAGCATCAGGGTCTTTTCCAGTGAGTCAGTTCTTCACATCAAGTGGCCAAAGTATTGGAACTTCAGCTTCAGCATCAGTCCCTCCATTGAATATTCAGGATTTATTTCCTTTGGGATGGACTGGTTGGATCTCCTTGCAGTCCAAGGGACTCTCAAAAGTCTTTTCCAACACCACAGTTCGAAAGCATCAATTCTTTGGCACTCAGCTTTCTTTATGGTCCAACTCTCACATCCATACATGACTACTGGCAAACCATAGCTTTGACTAGACAGACCTTTGTTGGCAAAGTAATGTCTCTGCTTTTCAATATGCTGTCTAGGTTTGTCATAGTTTTTCTTCCAAGGAGCAAGTGTCTTTTAATTTCATGGCTGCAGTCACCATCTGCAGTGATTTTGGAGCCCAAGAAAATAAAGTCTGTCACTGCTTCCATTGTTTCCCCATCTATATGCCATGAAGTGATGGGACCAGATGCCATGATCATAGTTTTCTGAATGTTGAGTTTTAAGCCAGCTTTTTCACTCTCCCCTTGCACTTCCATCAAGAGGCTCTTGGGTTCTTCTTCACTTTCTGCCATAAGGGTGGTGTCATCTGCATATCTGAGGTTATTGATATTTCTCCCAGTAAACTTGATTCCAGCTTGTGCTTCCTCTAGCCCGGCATTTTGCATGTAAGCTAATATAAGTTAAATAAGCAGGGTGACAATAAATAGCCTTGATGTACTCCTTCCCCAATTTTGAACTAGTCCGTTGTTCCATGTCCAGTTTTACTTGTTGCTTCTTGACCTGCATACAGATTTCTCAGAAGGCAGGTCAGGTGGTTTGGTATTCCCAACTCTTTAATAATTTTCCATAGTTTGTTGTGATCCACACAGTCAAAGGCTTTGGCATAGTCAATAAAGCAGAAATAGATGTTTTTCTGGAACTCTCTTGCTTTTTCAATGACCCAATGGATGTTGGCCAT
This sequence comes from Bubalus bubalis, assembly GCF_019923935.1. Lineage (NCBI taxonomy): Eukaryota > Metazoa > Chordata > Mammalia > Artiodactyla > Bovidae > Bubalus > Bubalus bubalis. Next base: position 80,641,557 of record NC_059164.1, read on the forward strand.
TTGATCTCTGGTTCCTCTGCCTTTTCTAAATCCAGGTTTTACTTCTGGAATTTTTTGGTTCGTGGACTGTTGAAGCCTCACTTGGAAAATTTTGAGCATTACTTTGCTAGCCTGTGAGATGAGTGCAATCGTGTGAACATTCTTTGTCTTTGCCTTTCTCTGGGATTGGAATGAAAACTGACCTTTTCCAGTCCTGTGGCCATTTCTGAGTTTTCCAAATATGCTGGCATACTAAGTGTGGCACTTTCATAGCATCATCTTTTAGGATGTTCAATAACTCAGCTGGAATTCCATCACCGACACTACCTTTGTTCGTAGTGATGCTTCCTAAGGCCCACTTGACTTCGCACTCCAGGATATCTAGCTCTAGGTGAGTGATCACAGCATTGTGGTTATCTGGGTCATGCAGATCTTTTTTGTACAGTTCTTCTGTGTATTCTTGCCACCTCTTCTCAATATCTTCTGCTTCTGTTAGGTCCCTACCATTTCTGTCCTTTATTGAGCCCATTTGCATGAAATGTTCCCTTGGTATCTCTAATTTTCTTGAAGAGATCTCTAGTGTTTCCCATTCTATTGTTTTCCTCTATTTCTTTGCATTGATCACTGAGGAAGGCTTTCTTATCTCTCCTTGCTTGTCTTTGGAACTCTGCATTCAGATGGGTATGTCTTTCCTTTTCTCATTTGCCTTTAGCTTCTCTTCTTTTCTCAGCTATTTGTAAGGCCTCCTCAGACAACCAGTTTGTGTTTTTGCATTTCTTCTTCTTGGGGATGATTTTGATCACCGCCTCCTGCACAATGTCAGGAACCTCCATCCATAGTTCTTCAGGCACTCTGTCTATCAGATCTAATCCCTTGAATCTATTTGTCACTTTCACTATATAATTGTAAGGGATTTGATTTAGGTCATACTGAATGGTCTAGTGGTTTTCCCTACTTCAATTTAAGTCTGAATTTTGTATGGAGGAGTTCATGATATGAGCCATAGTCAGCTCCCGGTCTTGTTTTTCTAAACCGTATGATAACCAATATTTCACACAGAGTTTTTATTTTAAGCAGTCCCCTTTTTATGAAAGACATCGTCTATCTTTCCAACTTGCCCTTATATCCCCACTTGAATACTCTGTGACCCCCATTTGACCTGTAGTTATAAGGTCCTACATCTTTCTCCTTCCTGTCATCCCCTTCCTGAGTCCTCATTACTCCCCCTCCCCAGCTTAAGTGTTATGATCTTCCACTTCATTCTTTTTTTTTGGGGGGGTGGTTATTTATTTGGCTGTTCCAGGTCTTAGTTGCTGCATGTGGGATCTTAGTTCCCTGACCAGGGATCAAACCTGTGTCCCCTGCAGTGGAAGCATGGAGTTCTAACCACTTGACTGCCAGGGAAGTCCCACCTCATTTTTTAAAAACTTATATTTTACAGTGGAGTACAGCCGATTAAAAATGTTGTGATCATTTCAGGTGCACAGCAAAGAGACTCAGCTGTTCATATATATATATCCATTCTCCCCCAAAGTCCTCTCCCATCCAGACTGCCACATAACACTGAGCAGAGTTCTCTGTGCTGTACAGTAGGAGCTTGTTGGTTATCCATTTTAAATATAGCAGTGTGCACATGTCAGTCCCAAACTCCCTAAATATCCCATCCTCCTTTCCTTCCCTCTGGTAACCATAAGTTCATTCTCTAAGTCTGATTCACATCATTCTTAATTTCTTTGCATCTTCCTTTACTGTATTCACCCCATGAGCAGGATATCTTCTTTTTGCCTCTCTAGATCCACCCTCCATCCTGCTTTGTGCCCTAGGAAGATGACATATATGGTCTACAATCACCAATGAACCCCCTGTTCTCTGGAATCCATTTGGCTTCAGTCCATGACAAACCAAGGAGATGAGAGAGAAGAAGAGGGAGATTTGGATATTTATACCCCCAGCTCCCTCTCTAAGAAGTATAGCTACATCCCTTGTTGGAAGGACCCAGGTCCTAAAAGGACTTCAACTATTCTCTGTTGGAAAAAAAAAAAAACCTGGATAACCAGACCTTGACAGATGTCTGAGCCAAGCTGCCCATCATGAACTCAGTGGTATGTGTTCCATAAAAAAAATTTAAAATGTGGCCATTTTACAGCAGAGATTTCTTATCAAATGGAAATGGTATACACAGTCTTATAAGGAGCTTGGGAAGACACAAGAAAACTGCACAAATGTGTGGCAACACCCTCCCCTAAGCTACTGCTTTGTCACTTCTTTCTCAGTCCACACCAGTGCCTTGTGAAGAGTTCCATATGACCAGTTAATAGAAAAGAAAAAACACAAAGGCTAGATTTATTGACAGATCTGCCAATTAATGACATCACCAGCTGGAAGTAGGGGGCTGCCACACTAGTGCTCTACCAAAGCGTGGCCCGGAAAGACAGAGGCCAAGTCCCCGTGGGCAGAATTCTGGATGCTACATCTGGTTGTCCACTTCATGTGGAAGAAGAGGTAGCCTGACTACTATATACAAAGTAGATAATCAACAAGGGCCTGTTGTATAGCACAGGGAACTGTACTCAATATTTTTTAACAAACTATAAGAGAAAAGAACCTGAAATGGAATATATATAACATACACACATATATAATATGCAAAGGTATAACATACACACATATATAATATGTGAAGTTATACACATATATAACACACACATATATATGTGAAGATATATATAACATACATATATAATATGTGAAGTTATACATGTATATAACATACACACACACATATATATGAAGATATATATAACATATATAGTATGTGAAGTTATACATATATTATACACATATATAACATGTGAAGTTATATAACATATATATATATAACATGTGAAGTTATATATGTATATGAAACACACACATATATAACACATGAAGTTATGTATATATATGTATATATATGTAACTGAGTCACTGTGATGTACACCTAAAACTAAAATGATATTGTAAATCAACTATACTTAAATTAAAAAAAAAAAGAGGTAGCCTGAGATGTAATACTATAGTGACATGGACAGTGATTCAGGTGGTCAGGAATTTGGAAAGATAATTTTTGGAAAATCAGTGGCAGATCTCAGTGCTTCTGCCAGCTCCTCCAGTTTTGTACTTCCAGAATACCTTATTCACCCCCAATTGTATCCCACACAACCTTGCCTAAGACTAGAGGATGAATTTTAGAGTAAAGGAACTGGAGCACTTCTCTCAGCATCTATGAACTTCACTGATATTACCATGTGCTCCATTTCACAGGAGTAGTTGGTTAACTAGAAGAGTGGAATGGCTTGCTGAAGGCTTAGTCCCAAAGCCAGCTGGGAGACACCACCCTGTGAAGTTGGGCTAGCAATTTATAAATAGAAGTATATGTTTAACCAGTGATCCATTTATGGTGCCTTCTTTTTCCTAGCTAGAGTGCATGGGCTCCAAGGGTTGGAAATGAGAGTGATCCCTCTCCCTATTACACCATGGGCTTGAAGAATTTTTGCTCTCTGTCTCTGTGACCTTAGCTTCTCTTAGTGATCCTAGTGCCCAAGGGAGGAATTTAAAGAATGAGGCTACGGTGCTGTGGGTCATTGATCCTGATTACCAGGGGGAAATTGAGTTGCTGCCACAAAAGGAAGGCAGAGAACTGTGTTTGGCATCCACAGCGTTCACTGGGAGCCTCAGAGTACTCAATTGGCCAAGTATCTTAGTCAGTAGGAAACTGTTGTGGGACCATAAACAAGACCACTAAGGACTCAAATGCCATAGGAGGGAAGGTCTGAGTCATCCTACTGGGTGAAGAATCTCAGCTGGCTGATGTGCTATCAGAGGTTAAGAAAAATGGGAAGCCAGTCTGAAGAACACAGCTATGATTACTGCCTTCTTAGACCTCCTGACCAGTCACAGAAGCAGGGATGGTCATAGAAAGGTTTTTATATATTCATTAATTATTTTTCTATATCCTTTCCCTGTCCCAGCCACCTAATGTGAAATACGCTAGTGAAAGTGAAAGTCGTTCAGTCCTGTCTGACTCTTTGCAACGCCATGAACTATATGGTCCATGGGATTCTCCAGGCCAGAATACTGGAGTGGGGGTAGCCTTTCCCTTCTCCAGGGGATCTTCCCTACCCAGGGATCAAACCCAGGTCTCCCACATTACAGGTGGATTCTTTACCAGTTGAGCCACAAAAGAAGCCTGAAAGATGCTGCTGCTGCTGCTGCTGCTGCTAAGTCACTTCAGTCGTGTCCGACTCTGTGCGTCCCCATAGACGGCAGCCCACCAGGCTCCCCGTCCCTGGGATTCTCCAGGCAAGAACACTGGAGTGGGTTGCCATTTCCTTCTCCAGTGCAGGAAAGTGAAAAGTGAAAGTGAAGTCGCTCAGTCGTGTCCGACTCCCAGCGACCCCATGGACTGCAGCCCACCAGGCTCCTCCATCCATGGGATTTTCCAGGCAAGAGTACTGGAGTGGGGTGCCATTGCCTTCTCCACCCAAAAGATGCTAGTGTTGGCTAATATTTTAGGTTTCAGGTGGGACTATGACTGAATAGACATTTCCCTATGGTAATATAGAAGCTGAAGAACTTTGAGTATCTCCTGTGATGGGAGACGGAATTTTACCTGCACAAAGATCAAGTTAACGCTAAAGGGGACAGGGGTGAACCCTACTGAATAGCTTCTGCTCATCTCTCCAGATCCAGTATCTGTTTGTGTATTCTCTGATCTATGCCCTGAGAGGCTCACCTTTATGGACAACATCAAAGTTTCCTTTAATCTCTGCTTCTGATTAGATTCAGTTTTGGGAGAGCAGGTGAAATAAGACGGAGAGAAGGGTGAGGTTGAAATGTTTACCATCCCCAGGCTCCCTGTCTGGGGAGTTGCTGCCTGGTGGCCATTTTAGTTACATGTCACAAGCCTAATTAGAACAGCCACCATTCTAATATTTTCCTTGGTTCTGTAAGTTGAATAAATCTCAGCTGAATGGTTCTTCTGCTGGCCTCACAGGTTTGTCTGTATGTGTATGCTCAGTCATGTCATGTCATGTCCAACTCTTTGTGACCCCATGGACTATAACTCACCAGACTCCTCTGTCCATGGGATTTTCTAGGCAAGAATACTGGAAATGGGTTGCCATTTCCTCTTTCAGAGGATCTTCCCAACCCAGGGAATAAACCCACTGTCTCCTGTGTCTTTTGCATTGGCAGGTGGATAATTGATCACTGAGCCACCTGGAAATTCGTCCTCATGAGTAGTCTCCCATAAAGCTGCCATCACCTGCCAGCAGGGACTGGAATGTCCAAGATGTCCTGACTCTCATGTCTGGCCCCTGAGTGGCGGGGGTTGGGGGGGCAGTAGGAAGCCTGTGCTCAGTTGAAGTTCTGAGAAGGTGAGACTCCTCTCTCCCCCTTGAGTAGTCCCAGAGCCTCGCCCTCCCTGTGTGGCCCCTCCACAGATTCTACTTGGTCTCATCAGAAGACTAACTGGACCTGTTGACTCAGGGATCCCCAAACTGTAAAAGTGGAGGTGGCCAGATGGAGGAGACCTTTGGCTCTAATGCTTGCTAAGTCATTAGACAGGGTTTGTTGCTGAGTCACATCCTATCCTATCCTGACTAAGACAAGTATGTACCATTTGATTTTTGTTGGAAAGGAGAACTGAACAGTACCTGATTCCTGGAATGTCCTTTTCAAATCATATCACCCACATGTCAGATGCTTAATGAAAAGTTGATTTTCAGCCAGCAAGCAAGACACATAAAAATAACTTAGGGCTATCAGGAAAGTAATAAATGGCTAACTGCAAGACACCTTCCCTATTTTGTAGATATATCATATGGATGATTTAGGAGAAAATGTCAGAAAGTCTGGGCTTCCCCAGTGGCTCAGGGGTAAAGAATCCTTCTGCAATGCAGGAGCTTCAGGAGACACAGACTCCATCCCTGTGTCAGGAAGATCCCCTGTAGGAGGGCACGGCAACCCACTCCAGTACTCTTGCCTGGAGAATCCCATGGACAGAGGAACCTGGCAGGCTCCGCTACAGTATGTGGGATTGCAACTGAAATGACTTAGCACATGTGTCAGAAAGTCTAAATAAAATTGTCTTAAACATAAGAAAATGCATTAACTTGCACCACTAAAAGTTTCAGCTAAGACAGGGAGTGCTTCAGCATTGGTCAGTTTAACAGCTCAATGTGCCATCAAGGACCAGAAGTCTTTTCAGCTTTCTCTTCTGAAATCCTTGGTGTTGGCCTTGTCCTCAAGCTCATAATAAAACAGCAGCAGTTATTCTAGTATCCACATCCCGAAAGGGAAGGAAGAGGAATAGGGATGACATCTCTCTTACGAATGAGAGAAGTTTTTCTGGAAGCCTCCTAATGGCCTTCTCATCATGTCTCCTTGGCTGGAAATCAGTTTGGGGCTCACTCATAACTGACCATTAACAAGGGGTAATGTGATTATCTGAGGAGGAATCGGGCCTACTCTTGGAACTGGGGGTATTGTGACTATCGGAAGGATGGGTATTATTATAAACAAAATCTGGGTGGCGTTAGGAAGGAAAAACTGTGGCTGAAGCCTGGGTAGAAGTGTGGCCCACAGTAGGGAATGATGGAATGAGGCTCACTTGTGGCCCCCTCTAAGATGTGCATTATCAGTAATTAATAGCCATGTGTAGAACATCACCAACTCAATGGACATGAGTTTGAAAAAACTCTGGGAGATAGTGAAGGACAGGGAAGCCTGGCACGCTGCAGTCCATGGGGTCACAAAAAGTCAGACACAAGTTAGTGACTGAACAACAATGTGTAGAATTGATCCAAAGAAAACAAACACTTAAAGAACTCCTGGTCCCGTCACTTCCACCTTTTTGGTGCTCAATTTTAGATCATCCAAAGCCTATCTAATGAAGCTATTCATAGACTAACAAAGAGATTAAAAAGTTGAGGATTATATGCAGTTATTTTAGGAATGATAGTGAGAACTGGAGAACTATATCAGGTAACATGTTTTGGTTCCAAATTAAAGTCTAGAAACAAGACTTAAATTGGCTTAACAGAAAGGAAATTTATCACCTAATGTAGCAATTAGCAATTAACCTTCATACTGTAAAAAGAATCAGGGTTGACTGGTTTAGCTCTTCAATGATACCTTCATTTCAGGGTTTTTTTTTTTTTTGCATCTTTCTGTCATCCTTAATACTGGCTTCATTTTCAGGTTGGTGGCAAGATATCTGCAGGATGTCTAAACATCACATTCTAAAATGACAGTGTCCAGGTGATAGACATAGAACACATCTGTTCTCATCCAGCATCCTTGTCCCTACATCTCACTAGCCAGGTTTTGGTCACAAACCCATTTATGAACCCACTAGCAAGGAGTATAGAATTTCAATGATTGATTTATATTAATTATCTGGAGGCAAATAGAGATTTGGGAATCATTTTTACCCCCTGACCATGCTGAGCAGCCTGTGGTATCTTAGCTCCCGGACCAGAAATTGAACCCAGGTCCTGGCAGTGAGAGCATGGAGTCCTAACCACTGGACTTCCAGGGACTTGGGAGCCAAATTTTAAAGTGAGAAGCTGAAGTCACAATAAGTTATACAATTTGTGTAGAAGAAACAGCAGGAATAAAATCAACAAATACTGAAGACTAAGGTTCCTGAGTCAGTCTGGTAATATGGAAGGAGTGAAGCTTGTCCCTATGCTGTCTCCAGTTTGCAAAGGATCCTTGGTCATAACCCTACAGGGAATCAGGGGCAGACCATAGTTTCTCATGGCTATTTTACTAAATAAGTCACATGGAGCAAGGCTGTCATTCACTCATTCAACATTTATTGAGCACTAGAATAAATAATGAGGATAAAAATAAATGATTTGTGGGACTTTCCTGGCAGTCCAGTGGTTAAGACTCCACACTTTCAACGCAGGGGGCATGGGTTTGATCCTTAATTGGGGAATTAAGATCCCACATGCTGTGGCCTAAAAAAAAAGAGAGAGAGTGATTTGTGGTTCCCATCTGCAAGGAAAATACAGCCTAGTGGAGAAGTCATACTAAACTGTTCCAGAGACTGTAAAGTGGACTGTGAACTGTGTCCACGGCAAAGATGATGAAGTGAGGGTGGAAGGATTCACAGGGGATAATCACAGGTGTCTGACCTAAGCACATAAGAAAGTGTCAGACTAAGAGATGGGGAAGAGCCTTCTAGGAAAAGGGAACAGCAGGAATGGAGACCCTGCGGCAAAGAGGAAGGGCAGAGTAGAGAAACATGAAGTTACCTGGTATGGCTGGTGAGGCAGAGTTGTTCTGAGTTAAGGTTGGTAAAGCAGGCTTGGCACTGAAAGGTCTCATAAACCATGATAAGATCAGAATCTTTAGGCCTAGTAGAACCACTGGAGGATTTTAAGCAGGAGTGTGACCTAGGCAAATTTATATTTTCCAGAGCTTACTCTGGCAATAGATGGAAGATGGTATAGGGAAGATCAAGCAAAATATTTAGGGAGATAAATTCAGTGGGCTTCATTTTCCTTAACTACATTGGCATCAGACTTGATTTGGCATCACAAATACAATCTCCAAAGGGCCAGAAAAGTCCTGTGTATCTGTCAAGTGTGCTGTGTGTGGTTGGGGCTCTACCGATGGATAGAACACATCCCATCTAAAAGAGGGCAGAAACTTTCTGGTGGTACAGTGGTTAAGACTCTGGGCTTCCAGTGCAGCAATCGTGGGTTCCATTCCTGGTCAGGGAACTGAGATCCCACATGCTGCAAGGGGTGGCAAAAAAAAAAAAAAAAAAAAGAATTTTAAGATGGGGGATAGACCCAAACTATACTTGAATGTGCTTCCAAGAATCAGTCAGCAAGTCTAGAATCATAGCAAGAAAACTTCACTAAGTCATAGATTAAACAGAAAAATGAGCAAGTTGCCTTAAATATATAGCAATCATTTGACAAGTGAATGAAAATCCACTATTGGTTGAATAAAAGAGGGCAGCAGCTACTCAGCCCAGGCTGTTGTGTGTAGCTATGGACCTAGTGGTGCCAGAATTTCCAGTTTAAAAAAGCTCCAAACACTGTATATGAATCTCCCATATGTATATGTTGGTAACCACTTTAAAGGTAGGGAGTTGCCTGGCGACCCAGTGGTGTGGGCTCTGTGCTTTCACTTCCAAGGTCTGGGTTCAATCCCTGGTCAGGGAACTAAAATCCCATAAGCCATGCGGCTCAGCCTAAAATAAATAAAATTTAAAAATTAATAAATAAAAGTAAAAAATAAATAAAAAATAAGTAAAAGTCAGCAATGAGACTGCTGCTGCTAAGTTGCTTCAGTCGTGTCCAACTCTGTGCAACCCCATAGACAGCAGCCCACCAGGCTCCCCTGTCCCTGGGATTCTCCAGGCAAGAACACTGGAGTGGGTTGCCATTTCCTTCTCCAATGCAGGAAAGTGAAAAGTGAAAGTGAAGTCGCTCAGTCGTGCCCGACTCCCAGCGACCCCATGGACTGCAGCCCACCAGGCTCCTCCGTCCATGGGATTTTCCAGGCAAGAGTACTGGAGTGGGGTGCCATTGCCTTCTCCAGCAGTGAGACTATGCAAGCTAAATAAATACATCTGTCAGCTAAAGTCTGATGGTATTCACTAGTTGGGAACCTTGGGACATGAAAAGGTCAAGGGCCCTTTCCAGGTCTAACAATGTATAATTCTGTGATATCCCAATAGTATATGTGCTACCCTGTCACTGATCATTTACAGTGAGTGACATATGGATCATTATGTGACTCACCATCTGTATGTGACTTGCCATAAATCTTTGGTATTGCTGTAACAAGCCTAACCAGATATTTCCAGGGTTAACAGTCACCCACTGATATATACATTTATTAGTTCATTCATTCAATACATATTTATATAAAGTCAATTATATGCAAAACTTTGTTAATTTGAAATCAGTTCAGTTCAGTTCAGTTGCTCAGTTGTGTCCAACTCTTTGACACCCCATGAACTGCAGCATGCCAGGCCTCCCTGTCCATCACCAACTCCTGGAGCTTGCTCAAACTCATGTCCATTGAGTCGGTGATGCCATTCAACAATCTCATCCTCTGTCATTCCCTTCTCCTCCCGCCTTCAATCTTTCCCAGCATCAGGGTCTTTTCAAATAAGTCAGTTCTTCGCATCAGGTGGCCAAAGTTTTGGAGTTTTAGCTTCAACATCAGTCCTTCCAATGAATACCCAGGACTGATCTCCTTTAGGATGGACTGGTTGGATCTCCTTGCAGTCCAAGGGACTCTCAAGAGTCTTCTCCAACACCATAGTTCAAAAGCATCAATTCTTAGGTGCTCAGCTTTCTTTATAGTCCAATTCTCACAACCATACATGACTACTGGAAAAACCATAGCCTTGACTAGATGGACCTTTGTTGGAATAGAGAGATAAAATAAAGAAATAATCCTGAGGAGGAGAGGTTGAAATCTCTTAAAATAACAATAAGTCAGTCATTTCTCACTTCTTGTCTCCACCAGCAGGTCTTAGAGGAGAGATTCGGCAGCCTGGCCCAGGGGCTTAGTACCCACCTTTTCCAGCTCACAAGACACAAGGGTAGGCAAACTTGTCCCTCGTGGGTCCCAGAATACTCAGGATCTGACTGCTTACTCTTCCATCTGAAGAAAAGGCAAGTGGAAAGAAAGGAAAGAAAAGTAAAAGGAAAAAGAAAAGAAGGAGGAAAATAAATCGTTGCTTAAAATGGATTCCTTGTGTGTTATCACAAGACTAAGGTAATAAGTGACATTTGTTAAGGAGGACTTTTTTTTTAAGCCAGCCTAGAATTTTCTTTAAAAAAAATATATATATATAGTGCTCGCTTCGGCAGCACATATACTAAAATTGGAACAATACAGAGAAGATTAGCATGGCCCCTGCGCAAGGATGACACGCAAATTCGTGAAGCGTTCCATATTTTCAAATGAGTTGCCAGTCCAGGTTCGATGCATGATACTGGATGCTTGGGGCTGGTGCACTGGGACGACCCAGAGGGATGGTATGGGGAGGGAGGAGGGAGGAGGGTTCAGGATGGGGAACACATATATACCTGTGGCGGATTCATTTTGATGTTTGGCAAAACTAATACGATTATGTAAAATTTAAAAATAAAATAAAAGAAAAAAAAATATAAATGTGAAAATTAAAGGCATAGAAAGGGTGCATTTAATGGTACTTTTCTATAGAAAATGCATAAATCACCTCTAGAAGAAAACATACACGTCAGAACTGGCATTTGATTTCTATTTAACTTCTGCTATCAACAGAAAGAAGCTTCCCAGGTGGTGCTAGTGGTAAAGAACTCTCCTGCTAACACAAGAGACATAATGAGACATAGGTTCGTTCCCTGGGTCAGGAAGGTCCCCTGGAGGAGAGCATGGCAACCCACTCCAGTATTCCTGCCTGGAGAATCCCCTGGACAAAGGAGAGTGGAGGGCTATAGTCCATAGGGTCGCAAAGAGTCGGACACCACTGAAGCGACTTAGCACCCAGCACAGCACATCAACAGAAAGGGAACTTGAGGAGAAATTAAGTTCTTTTTTTCATTTATGTATTTCTTGGAATATAATTGCTTTACAATGTTGTGTTATTTTCCGCTGTACAACAAAGTGCATCAGCTGTGTATAAACATATATCCCCTCCCTCTTGAACCTCCCTCTGTCCCCCATCCCACCACTCTATTCTTGCCATTTAGTAATTATCATTTTAAACTTCCCTTAAGCCATGTAAAATTTTAATGCAAATTTTTTAACAAAATTACTATGGACATCATCAGATGGTCAACACCGAAATCAGATTGATTATATTCTTTGCAGCCAAAGATGGAGAAGCTCTATACAGTCAACAAAAACAAGACCAGGAGCTGACTGTGGCTCAGACCATGAACTCCTTATTGCCAAATTCAGACTTAAATTGAAGAAAGTAGGGAGAACCACTAGACCATTCAGGTATGACCTAAATCAAATCCCTTATGATTATATAGTGGAAGTGAGAAATAGATTTAAGGGCCTAGATCTGATAGAGTGCCTGATGAACTATGGAATGAGGTTTGTGACATTGTACAGGAGACAGGGATCAAGACCATTCCCATAGAAAAGAAATGCAAAAAAGTAAAATGGCTGTCTGGGGAGGCCTTACAAATAGCTGTGAAAAGAAGAGAAGCAAAAAGCAAAGGAGAAAAGGAAAGATATAAGCATCTGAATGCAGAGTTCCAAAGAATAGCAAGAAGAGATAAGAAAGCCTTCTTCAGCGATCAATGCAACGAAATAGAGGAAAACAACAGAATGGGAAAGACTAGGGATCTCTTCAAGAAAATCAGAGATACCAAAGGAACATTTCATGCAAAGATGAGCTCGATAAAGGACAGAAATGGTATGGACCTAACAGAAGCAGAAGATATTAAGAAGAGATGGCAAGAATACACAGAAGAACTGTACAAAGAAGATCTTCATGACCCAGATAATCACGATGGTGTGATCACTGACCTAGAGCCAGACATTCTGGAATGTGAAGTCAAGTGGGCCTTAGAAAGCATCACTACGAACAAAGCTAGTGGAGGTGATAGAATTCCAGTTGAGCTATTCCAAATCCTGAAAGATGATGCTGTGAAAGTGCTGCACTCAATATGCCAGCAAATTTGGAAAACTCAGCAGTGGCCACAGGACTGGAAAAGGTCAGTTTTCATTCCAGTCCCAAAGAAAGGCAATGCCAAAGAATGCTCAAACTACCGCACAATTGCACTCATCTCACACGCTAGTAAAGTAATGCTCAAAATTCTCCAAACCGGGCTTCAGCAATATGTGAACCGTGAACTTCCAGATGTTCAAGCTGGTTTTAGAAAAGGCAGAGGAACCAGAGATCAAATTGCCAACATCTGCTGGATCATGGAAAAAGCAAAGGAGTTCCAGAAAAACATCTATTTCTGCTTTATTGACTATGCCAAAGCCTTTGACTGTGTGAATCACAATAAACTGTGAAAAATTTTGAAAGAGATGGGAATACCAAAACACCGGATCTGCCTCTTGAGAAATTTGTATGCAGGTCAGGAAGCAACAGTTAGAACTGGACATGGAACAACAGACTGGTTCAAAATAGGAAAAGGAGTTCGTCAAGGCTGTATATTGTCACCCTGTTTATTTAACTTATATGCAGAGTACATCATGAGACACGCTGGGCTGGAAGAAGCACAAGCTGGAATCAAGATTGCCGGGAGAAGTATCAATAACCTCAGATATGCAGATGACACTATGCTTATGGCAGAAAGTGAAGAGGAACTAAAAAGCCTCTTGATGAAAGTGAAAGTGGAGAGTGAAAAAGTTGGTTTAAAGCTCAACATTCAGAAAATGAAGATCATGGCATCTGGTCCCATCACTTCATGGCAAATAGATGGGGAAACAGTGGAAACAGTGTCAGACTTTATTTTGGGGGGCTCCAAAATCACTGCAGATGGTGACTGCAGCCATGAAATTAAAAGACGCTTACTCCTTGGAAGGAAAGTTATGACCAACCTAGATAGCATATTCAAAAGCAGAGGCATTACTTTGCCAACAAAGGTTCGTCTAGTCAAGGCTATGGTTTTTCCTGTGGTCATGTATGGATGTGAGAGTTGGAACTGTGAAGAAGGCTGAGCACCGAAGAATTGATGCTTTTGAACTGTGGTGTTGGAGAAGACTCTTGAGAGTCCCTTGGACTGCAAGGAGATCCAACCAGTCCATTCTGAAGGAGATCAGCCCTGAGATTTCTTTGGAAGGAATGATGCTAAAGCTGAAACTCCAGTGCTTTGGCCACCTCATGTGAACAGTTGACTCATTGGAAAAGACTCTGATGCTGGGAGGGATTGGGGGCAGGAGGAGAAGGGGACGACAGAGGATGAGATGGCTGGATGGCATCACTGACTCGATGGACGTGAGTCTGAGTGAACTCCGGGAGTTGGTGATGGACAGGGAGGCCTGGCGTGCTGCGATTCATGGGGTCTCAAAGAGTCAGACACGACTGAGCAACTGATCTGATCTGAAGAATTATAAAATTTTTAAAATTTATAATACCTAACATTGTTCATGTAATACAGAATGGCGTCAAAAGCTTAAAAGATTATATTAGTAAGAACTGATCCAAAGGAAATGATTTAACATTGGTACAAAGATTTAAACATAAAGATGATTATCATAATACAAAATTTAGAAACTTGAAAATAGACTAAATAACTAGCAATAGGGAATTGATTAAATAAATGGCTTACATGTATTACTCCACTATCATTAATCATGACTCATTTCTTCTCATAGAAAGCTGTCCCAGGGAAGCCTATTTTGGTTTATGTATAAAAAAGAATCTTCTAACCACTAGAATCATGTAGCAATGGAGTGGGCAAACTGGGGCACCCCAGGAAGACTTTCTAACATAAGCTGAAATGTGTCACACAGCTCCATGGGCAACAAGATAGGACTCACCGTGAAGGAAAGAACTAGGAGGAACCAGAAAGATCATGCTAGGGAAGTGGTTAAGCCCCAAAAGGTTAAAAACAGTTCAGTTCAGTTCAGTTGCTCAGTCGTGTCTGACTCTTTGTGACCCCATGAATCGCAGCACGCCAGGCCTCCCTGTCCATCACCAACTCCCGGAGTTCACTCAGACTCACGTCCATCGAGTCAGTGATGCCATCCAGCCATCTCATCCTCTGTCGTCCCCTTCTCCTCCTGCCCCCAATCCCTCCCAGCATCAGAGTCTTTTCCAATGAGTCAACTGTTCACATGAGGTGGCCAAAGCACTGGAGTTTCAGCTTTAGCATCATTCCTTCCAAAGAAATCTCAGGGCTGATCTCCTTCAGGATGGACTGGTTGGATCTCCTTGCAGTCCAAGGGACTCTCAAGAGTCTTCTCCAACACCACAGTTCAAAAGCATCAATTCTTCGGTGCTCAGCCTTCTTCACAGTTCCAACTCTCACATCCATACATGACCACAGGAAAAACCATAGCCTTGACTAGACGGACCTTTGTTGGCAAAGTAATGTCTCTGCTTTTGAATATGCTATCTAGGTTGGTCATAACTTTCCTTCCAAGGAGTAAGCGTCTTTTAATTTCATGGCTGCAGTCACCATCTGCAGTGATTTTGGAGCCCCCCAAAATAAAGTCTGACACTGTTTCCACTGTTTCCCCATCTATTTGCCATGAAGTGATGGGACCAGATGCCATGATCTTCATTTTCTGAATGTTGAGCTTTAAACCAACTTTTTCACTCTCCACTTTCACTTTCATCAAGAGGCTTTTTAGTTCCTCTTCACTTTCTGCGGTAAGGGTGGTGTCATCTGCATATCTGAGGTTATTGATATTTGTCCCGGCAATCTTGATTCCAGCTTGTGCTTCTTCCAGCCCAGCGTGTCTCATGATGTACTCTGCATATAAGTTAAATAAGCAGGGTGACAATATACAGCCTTGACATGGTGTAATCACTAAGTCGTGTTCAACTCTTGTGATTGCATGGACTGTAGTCCTCCAGCTCTTCTATCCATGGGATTTATTAGGCAAGAATACTGGAGTGGGTTGCCATTTCCTTCTCCTGAGGGTCTTCCCAACCCAGGGATCGAACCTGCATCTCCTGCATTGCAGGTGGTCTCCTGCATTTAAGGGGGATTCTTTACTGACTGAGCCACAAGGGAAGCCTGGTTAGAAATAGTGGAAACCATTAGGTAAACACCATAGGTCCAGACCAATAGCATCTAAACCATGTTATATAATTTTAAATTGCCTTGTAGCCAAATTTGAAAATGACAAACAAGTAAAATTAATTTTAATAATACCTTTTACTTAACCCAATATATCCAGAATATTATCATTTCAACATGCTACCTATCTGTCTATGGGATATTTTATATTCTTGCTATGTGTCCAGAGGCTGGTGTGTGTTTCACACTTATAGCACATTCTTCATCAACCACATTTCAAGTGCTCAGTGGCCGGATGTGGCTTGTATTACTACATTGGACAGCACTGCACAGATTCTGAGATTAGTGTCCACACTAGTAACACTAGTGACCAGTGTTAGTGACCTCCTAGGCTTTTTTATGCTTCATCTCTTTTCTGAGCCTTGCTGGGTGAGGAAGCACTTGAGTACTCAGATGAAAAATATACCTGAAAACAGATCCAAGGGAAGATAGCTTCAGAAGTCAGCATCTAAGACAATGTCCCCTCAGTGAGTATGAGGGTATGGGATTCCTGCCATGGGCAACAAGTTGGACTTCACTGCCTTTACTAACACTGAGTCCTTGAATCCTAGGGTGGATTTAACATCCCTATCCTCATAGTTTCTGTCTAACAGAAACAGCAGATGCTCACTTTCAACTTATTCCTGCTTACGTCAAAGGGACAGTGGCATGCCACGCCCTCCACAGACGGACAGACCGACAGAAATAAAAGGTGCTTCAGCTGGGCAAAGCTACCCACCACACAATTGTTTTGGTAGGTAGCCTTTATTTATTTAAAATTTTATTTTATTGAAGTTGATTTACAATGTCATGCTAATGTCATTTACAAGGTCATGCTAATCACTGCTGTACGGTGGTTCAGTTTATATATGGATGTATACATTCTTTTTCATACTCTTTTCTATTATGATTTATGACAGGATATTGAATATAGTTCCCTGTGCTATACAGTAGGGACCGTGTAGTTTATCCATTCTCTATATAATAATTTGCATTTGCTAATCCCAAACTCTCAATCTATCTCTCTCCCACCCCCCTTCCCCCTTAGCAACCACAAGTCTGTTTTCTATGTCTGTGAGTCTTTTTCTGTTTCATAGATAAGTTCATTTGTGCCATATTTTAGGCTTCCCTGGTGGCTCAGAGGTTAAAGCGTCTGCCTGCAATGCGGGAGACCTGGGTTCGATCCCTGTGTCTGGAAGATCCCTTGGAGAAGGAAATGGCAGCCCGCTCCAGTATTCTTGCCTGGAGAATCCCATGGACGGAGGAGCCTGGTGGGCTACAGTCCACAGGGTCACAAAGAATCGGACACGACTGAGTGACTTCACTTTCTTTCTTTTCACTTTTCTTTTAGATTCCACATATAAGTGATACCATATGGTATTTGTCTTTCTCTTTCTGACTTCACTTAGTACACTTATCTCTAATTGCACCCATGTTGCTGCAAATGGAATTATTTTGTTTTTATGGTTGAGTAATATTCTAGTGTGTATATGTACCACATAGAAATTCAATTTTTTAATCCTTGACATTTTAACTTTAGCGTTAGGGGTATAAATTAAGGCTTCTCAGCAAAGAGTCTTGCTCAGAAACATTAGCCTGATGGATGAAAAAAGAGGGCCCAGGAAAGGGCTGAAAAACTTATTCTATGATGTGTTTCCGGGGATGGAAGCCAGGTGGTTCATGCTTATGCACCCTGGCTGGTGCTCACATCACTCACAGTCACGGTGGTGGAGTGGGGAAGTGGCAGCATAAACACAGACACTTGTTACGTAGACAGCAGGTATCATCATCATCATGTCTATGAAGTCACAAGTATATGAAGCAATTTCTAAGCCTTGGCTTGCCTCACAATCACTTAGGGATCTGGCTAAAATGCATAATTCTCATCTCTACCTTCAGAGATTCTATTGCAGCAAGTCCAGGGTTCACCAAAGGAGTCTGGATGTAAGCAGCATCCTAGAAGATTCTGATGCAGTTGGTTCCTGGAGAAATATTGGTATTTCTAGCAACATTTCCAGGCAGAAGGATCAAAATCTGGCCCCTCGCTCACTAGGAGCACTAGGGTAGATGTTAGAGTCCTAAGAGTGGCCACCAAGTCATACATAGTGAGCCTTGGAAATGGGAGGTAGAGAAAAGGGCAGAGAGATTCCAGGGAGCCAGCTATCCAGATTGCAAGCATAGAAAATATGAAGCTCACCGACACTCCCTCTCCCCACTGGGACTGACAACCATCTCTCCAAAGGCATCTGCTTTTCCTGTGAAATGAGCCAACATCAAAGAGTTGGCAGCCCTACCAAGTTAGTTTGTTCATGCTTCCACTCTAAGCTTGCCTGGAGTCCATATTTCCAATACTGAATCTCATAACCGCTTCTTGGGGGGTTTCATAGAGTTATCAGTAAAAATATTAATCCAGAAGCACGCTAACACAGGACTCAAAGAACAAAAACTGGATTATTTGGTGACAGGGATAGAAAGCAAGGCGTTGTGAGGCGAATGGTGCATTACTTGGGATTGGTCACCAGAGGGCGCCAGAGCATCCTTCGCTAAAAGGTTTCAGTTCAACAAAACCCTTATGGCGTCAGTTAAACAAAAACATTTCCCCAAAACGACAGGCTCCACCGAAGTAACCCTAAAGGCAGAAGAGAGTGGACAGGTGGTCCCTGGAAAAGTCTTCTGAGGCAATGCAATTTCATTGCCGTTATCCATTTGGTGTTAAAAATTGACACGACTTTCCAGACTCTTCCTGGTACATCCTGGTTTGCTTAACACACAAAGTTTTACATTTCAATATTAAAAAGCAGAGACATTACTTTGCCAACAAAGGTCCGTCTAGTCAAGGCTATGGTTTTTCCAGTAGTCATGTATGGATGTGAGAGTTGGACTATAAAAAAAGCTGAGCACCGAAGAATTGATGCCTTTGAACTGTGGTTTTGGAGACGACTCTTGAGAGTCCCTTGGACAGCAAGGAGATCCAACCATTCCAGCCTAAAAGAGATCAGTCCTGAATATTCATTGGAAGGACTGATGTGGAAGCTGAAACTCCAATACTTTGGCCACCTGATACAAAGAGCT
Organism: Bubalus bubalis; assembly: GCF_019923935.1. NCBI lineage: Eukaryota > Metazoa > Chordata > Mammalia > Artiodactyla > Bovidae > Bubalus > Bubalus bubalis. The sequence continues at coordinate 80,660,366 of NC_059164.1, forward strand.
GACTCATTGGAAAAGACCCTGATGCTGGGAAAGATTGAAGGTGGGAGGAGACGGGAGGACAGAGGATGAGATGGTTGGTTTGTATCACTGACTCAATGGACATGAGTTTTAGTAAACTCCTGGAGTAGTGATGGACAGGGAGGCCTGGTGTGCTGCAGTCCATGGGGTTGCAAAGAGTCAGACACGACTGAGCGACTGAACTGAACTGAACTGATGTCCTAAATAGGGTGCTGTGAGGATGGGGGTGGGGGTTGCTGTAATGGTCTCTGACACACTGTGGTGGGTTCTGGATTCTTGCAGCTGGAACTCACTGGGGACCATGAAGCCACTCGCCTGCTGTGGACACTTCCTACAAGCCCTGATTCTAAACCTGGAACCCTGGCTGTCAGGGCTGATGACCTTGGAGAACCCTTATTTCACTTTCTTCATCAAGGCTGTATATTGTCACCCTGCTTATTTAACTTATATGCAGAGTACATCATGAGCTGGGCTGGAAGAAGCACAAGCTGGAATCAAGATTGCTGTGAGAAATATCAAAAACCTCAGATATGCAGATGACACCACCCTTATGGCAGAAAGTGAAGAAGAACTAAAGAGCCTCTTGATGAAAGTGAAAGAGGAGAGTGAAAAAGTTGGCTTGAGGCTTAGCATTCAGAAAACTAAGATCATGGCATCTGGTCCCATCACTTCATGGGAAATAGATAGGGAAACAGTGGAAACAGTGACAGACTTGATTTTGGGGGGCTCCAAAATCACTGTAGATGATGAGTGCAGCCATGAAATTAAAAGATGCTTGCTCCTTGGAAGAAAAGCTATGGCCAGCCTAGACAGCATGTTAAAAAGCAGAGACATTACTTTGCCAACAAAGGTCTGTCTAGTCAAGGCTATGGTTTTTCAGTAGTCATGTATGGATGTGAGAGTTGGACTATAAAGAAAGCTGAGCACCAAAGAATTGATGCTTTTGAGCTGTGGTGTTGGAGGACACTCTTGAGAGCCCCTTGGACAGCAAGGAGATCCAACCAGTCCATCCTAAAGGAAATCAGTCCTGAATATTCATTGGAAGGACTGATGCTGAAGCTGAAACTTAGCCACCTGATGCAAAGATTCAACTCATTGGGAAAGACCCTGACGCTGGGAAGGATTGAAGGTGGGAGGAGAAGAGGATGACAGAGGATGAGGTTGATGGGCATCACCAACTCGATGGACATGAGATTGAGTAAACTCTCAGTGTTGGTGATGGACAGGGAGGCCTGGCGTGCTGCCGTCCATGGGATCGCAAAGAATTGGACACGACTGAGCGACTGAACTGAATTTGTTTTACACAGCGGAAACTGAGGCTCAAAGGGAAACAGGGGCCTGTTTCGAGTTACAAATCAGTTTAGTCTTGCGGCCAAGGTGAAACTCTCGTTTTTCTAACCTGTAAATTGACCCTGGAGTCCCCAACCAGAATGAGGCTCGATCCACTCATGGTCTAAAACCTAGACAATTTAAGAAAGGGCCTGAGATCCAGGAAATGGAGTTCAAAGTGCAAGAAGACAGCCTCAGGCAGGGGGAGGTGGCTCTGAGAAACTCTTCTGCCAAATCCTGTGTGGTGCTGCCACCTTCTGTTCAACTAGGAAATTAAACTCAAACTTTGCTGTAATGCTAATGAAATTAAATTTTGTGAAAGACCTGGCCCTTGCTGTATTTCTATCTTTTTTCCTAAATGCATTTGCTTGGTTTTTCCAAATTCCCTGATCATTAGAGAAAAACGAAGGGACAAATAGGAAGAGACATGACAAGTTCACAACCGATTACTTAGAAATTACATTAAAAAACTTCCATTTCTTCTAGATACAGTCTAAAAGATCTGCAGATCTGGAATATTTTATAATATGCATTTTCTATGTAATCATTGATTCACAAAACATTCTGAATTAAAATAATAGCAAACATCTGAGTATTTACTGTGTGCGGTATCCATATTTTATATGGATAAAGTACTTTATAGATGCATAAAGTATCTATACATTATGGGGATTAATTTATATAATCCTCAGTATAACTCCCAAAGATTGTGTCATTATTATCCTCATTTACATATAAAGAAACTGAGGCTTGAGGATATTGAGAATTTGCTCAAGGCAAATAGAAATTGATGATGAGTTGGGAGTCCAGCTCATGACGTATCTCACCTAGAAGGTTGTGATCCTAACCACAAGGCCAGTGGTTCTCAAAGTGTGGCCCCCTAGACCAGAAGCACCATCATTACCTGAAAACCCAATAGAACTGCACGTTTCCAGGCTCTCCTTACCCCAGAACTTTTGAATCAAATTCCAAGGATGGGAGCCAGCAGGGTTTTAGTCAGCCCTGAGGTAAAAGAATCTGCCTGCAATGCAGAGACTCTGGTTCAATCCCTGGGTCAGGAAGATCCCCTAGAGAGGGAAATGGCAACCCACTCCAGTGTTCCTGCCTGGAGAATCCCATGGACATAGAAGCCTGGCAGGCTACAGCCCATGGGGTTGCAAAGAGTCAGACACAACTGAGCAACTAAGCACACAGCAGGGAATTCTGCCGCAGCCCAAATGATGACAGCACTCACCTAGGCAATGCTGCCGCTAATTGTTAGAATATTTCAATAAAAGAACTCTGTGCCCACACCTACCCTGGAGATCAGTACACTGCTACTGCTGAGTCACTTCAGTCGTGTACAACTCTGTGTGACCCATAGACAGCAGCCCACCAGGCTCCCCCGTCCCTGGGATTCTCCAGGCAAGAACACTGGAGTGGGTTGCCATTTCGGTTCTCCAATGCATGAAAGTGAAAAGTGAAAGTGAAGTCCCTCAGTCGTGTCCGACTCTTAGCGACCCCATGAACTGCAGCCTACCAGGCTCCTCCATCCATAGGATTTTCCAGGCAAGAGTACTGGAGTGGGGTGCCATTGCCTTTTCCGGGAGATCAGTATGGTAGATCATATTACACTGTAATTTATGCTATTTCATATAATTATGGCATATTCACAAGCCACTGAGACTTAAAAAATATATATTGACATATATGTTTGGAACATAATAATTGTGTAATTAAGACCCTAAAAAATTAGCTTCATTTCCCAATCTCATCAAACCACTGGTGACTGTCAGGAATTTAACTTACTTTTGATTAAGATAATAACCCACTTCTTGGCAGAGGGTATAGGTGGTTCCAAAGAGAAGCAAAGGACCCAACCAGGAGCCCAGACCAGAGGCTGGCAGCAGGGAAAATTTTCATTTTTTCATTTTACACAATGTAAATATTAAAGACAGGAGATTGCCTGAGCAGGGTATTTTTTTCCCCTTCTGCTTGACAGCCAGAGAAAGAATGGTGGGGCTTCCCCAGTAAAAGTAGGCTGTACCCCATTGCAACAATTTAGTTAAACTGGAACTGCTGCTGTTGCATGGATGTTCAGTCATGTCTGATTCTTCTGGACTCCAGTCTCCTCTGTCCATGGGATTTCCCAGCAAGAATACAGGAGCAGGTTGGCATTTGCTCCTCTAGGGGATCTTCCCAACCCAGGGATTGAACCTGCATTTCCTGCATTGGCAGACAGATTCTTTACCACCAAGGCACCTGGAAACTATACTTCTCCAAATTCCCTTCCCTGCACAGTTCCAGGTTGGCATGGGCCACTAGAGACATCTGGGATGGAATCTGGAGGGCAGATAGGGAACAATAACAATATTTGCCCCATCACTTACCAGCTGGGGTACTTAAGCAAGTTACTTAAATACTCTTCGTCTCAGTTAACTCACATGTAAAATGGAGATGATAATATTGTGCATAACTCACATGTTGCTGGGAGGTTTACATGAGTTATCATATATAAAGCACCTAGAATAATCCTTTGGCATATAGTAAGCACTATCTTACTTTATTCTCTATTTATAAGAGATATTCATATTCACAGGTAAGGCTGGTTTTCCAGTGTGTTCCTCAGAGCAATTTTCCACATGTTCCTCTGTCTTCCTTTCCCCTGCCATTTGCTCCAGAAATTCCCCTTGTCTCCCTTGCAAGCATTTTCCTTCTCATCCGCCTCACTGAAAACCCCACCATCAGCCCTTACGGAGGAAGTCTTTGAGCAGCCTACCAACCCTTCCCGGGGCTTCTCTGCCCCGATCTCACCTTGTGTGTGCTGTCACTTCCATCGTGTCCGACTCTGCGACTCCTCTGTCCATGGGATTCTCCAGGCAAGAATACTGGAGTGGGTTGCCTTGCCCTCTTGCAGGGGATCTTCCTGACCCAGGGATCCAACCAGCATCTCTATGTATCCTGTTTTGGCAGACAGGTTCTTTACCACTAGCGTCACATGGGAAGCCCTGCCAGAAACCAAATATCAGCATCAAAAATCCAAGGCGCAAATGGCCCGGTGAGGTCTGAGTGGGCATGGTGGGGAATGTCGGGGAGGCAGCAATGAGAGGCTCTTGCTGCCTTCATCACTAACTTATTGAGCATCTGCTGTATACCATGTGGTCCACCAGGCCACTCATCTACAATTCTTCAGTCTTCCCATCTGCGTTTGGGGTGATACTATCTTTGTTTCACAGTAGCTTGATGCCAAGAGAGGTCAGGTAATTACCAAAATCACATGGCCAAAGAGTCATGGGATCAGGATAGAAAATCAGGTGCCTGTGGGCTGCCAGGCCCAGCACTTCCCACTAAAAATCCTGCCCTTCGGCTCCTGAGTCACTGCTGGGAAATCTAGAATGACGCTGTTTTAGGGACGGAAGAGAAGGGAAGATGAGGTGAGGCTTCATTCTGGGGGGCTAAGAGAAGAGGAGAGAAACAGGGATGTGTGGGCAGACTCCAGAGGAGTGTGCCCATAATCACTGCTTCCAAGGCTTCCTCTTCCCTCGTCGCCTGTTGTGGCCTTGGGCAGAAACCACCACGCTCAGATAGTACAAAATTAATAGTCCAGGGCAACAAGAAGGGCAGGCAGTTCATCCCAACTCCTTATGAGGTGGCTACTTTTATTATCTCCATTTTCACATCTGTGTGAACTGAAGCAAAGAAAGATTAGTTAAATCCTGACTGTGCCTTCCTGTTGCTTAATAGGGTGTCCTGCTCTGGCTTTCGCTTTCAGAACTTTCAGCTGAGGAGGAGGAACCACAGAAACCACAAAGAAATACTCTTGAATATTTTGTAGCACCCAGCTCTCCCAGAGTGCTATCCAGCATGAGACATAACTAGTCTCATGCTGGATACAAAGGAGCAAACTTAATTCATTACATGCACAAGCCTCTGGGTAGGAAGACTTGTTTCTTTCAGGAAAAGGGCGGTTTACCTTTTGTTACATACAGGAAAATGGAAAGAATAGTACAATGTACACTGTAACAGAAAGTGAAGAGGAGCTAAAAAGGCTCTTGATGAAAGTGAAAGAGGAGAGTGAAAAAGTTGGCTTAAAGCTCAACATTCAGAAAACTAAGACCATGGCATCTGGTCCCATCACTTCATGGGAAATAGATGGGGAAACAGTGGAAACAGTGTCAGACTTTATTTTGGGGGGCTCTAAAATCACTGCAGATGGTGATTGCAGCCATGAAATTAAAAGACGCTTACTCCTTGGAAGGAAAGTTATGACCAACCTAGATAACATATTAAAAAGCAGAGACATTACTTTGTCAACAAAGATCCGTCTAGTCAAGGCTATGGTTTTTCCAGTAGTCATGTATGGATGTGAGAGTTGGACTGTGAAGAAAGCTGAGTGCCGAAGAATTGATGCTTTTGAACTGTGGAGTTGGAGAAGACTCTTGAGAGTCCCTTGGACTTCAAGGTGATCCAACCAGTCCATCCTAAAAGAGACCAGTCTTTAGTGTTCATTGGAGGGACTGATGCTAAAGCTGAAACTCCAGTACTTTGGCCACCTCATGCAAAGAGTTGACTCATTGGAAAAGACTCTGATGCTGGGAGGGATTGGGGGCAGGAGGAGAAGGGGAAGACAGAGGATGAGATGACTGGATGCCATCAACAACTTGATGGACGTGAGTTTGAGTAAACTCCAGGAGTTGGTGATGGACAGGGAGGTCTGGTGTGCTGTGATTCATGGGGTCGCAAAGAGTTGGACATGACTGAGCGACTGAACTAAACTGAACTGAACCCTAAATAATTCATATCTAATGGAGAACTAAAGTCCTAGATTTTGTGGGATTTGTAATACCTTACAAGGCTGACATAGTAATTTTGTATCTTTGTGTATAGAGAAAGCCACGTATCAGTGTATTATATTTAATATGCATATTTTATGCTATATTTTCTACATAGATTTAGCTTAGAATTTTACAATACATTTTATCTTTTCTCAGGATTTATACATTTTTGTTTCCTTTAAGTAATTTTTTTTCCTTCACTCTAGCTGTTCTCTGGCTAAACTATGTAAGTTGTTCAGTCTATCCTGTGGCAAAATCTTTGTCCTTGTAACTTTTAATTTTTTTAATAGTAAAACATATATAACATAAAGTATATCACCTTAACCATTTTTAGGTGTATAGTTCAGTGTCATTAATTTTGTTGACTCTGTCGTGCTACCATTAATGCCATCCATGCTTAGAACTCTTTATCATGCAAAACTGAAACTTGTGTCTATTAATCAATAACTCCCCATTCTTCTCTCCCCACTGGTCCCTGGAAACTACTACTTTACTTTCTGTATTCCACTTTCTGTTAATTTCACTACACTAGAAATCTTATGTAAATGGAACCACAAAGTATTTGTCCTTTTGTGATTGGCTTATTTCACTTAGCATAATGTTCTCAAAGTTCATCCATGTTGTAGCATGTGTCAGAATTTCCTTTCCTTTTAAGGCTGAATGATATAATAATAATAATATAATATGTAATATAATATATTATATAATAATATATAATATAATGTATAATATAATAATAATATACTATAATAATTTTAAGGTTGAATAATAATAAAATGTGCCTGTATATGCCACATTTTCTTTATCCATTCATCCATCGATGGATATCTGGGTCACTTTCACCTTTTTACTATTGCAAATAATGCTTCTATGAGTATAAATATCTCTTTGAGATCCTGGTTTTAATTATTTTGGGTATATATTGGACTGTATGGTAATTTTATGCTTAAGCTTAATTTTTCGAGGAATTGCCATATATTTTCCATAGTGGCTGCATCATTTTACATTCTCACCAAATGTACAGAAGAATTCCAATTTCTCCACATGCTCACTAACACTTATTATCATCAGTTTTTTTTAATAATAGCATTCTAATAGATGTGAGGTGATATTGAGGTTTTATGTGCATTTCACTATTTATTAGCAATGTTCAGCATATTTTCATATACCTGTTGGCCACTTGTATGTCTTCTTTGGATAAATATCTATTCAAGTCCTTTATTCATTTTCAAATCAGTTTGGTTTTGTTGTTGTCGTTGAATTGGCCCTGTAATTTTTTTTTTTTTCTGGCTGCACCACACAGCATGTAGGCCCCCAGTTCCCTGACCAGGGATCAAACCTGCATCCCCTGCATTGGAAGAGTGGCATCTTAACCAATGGACTGCCAGGGAAGTTCCCATCCATGTAATTCTTTATGGTTCTATTTCTTTATGTAACTTTTGTCCATGTCCTCCACTTCTTTCTTTCAGCAAAGCATGTAGCCTCTTAGAACTCTGGTGTGTCATCTCAGTGTTCATTTAGAAATGAAAATGAACAAGTGGGGGGAAAAGAATGAAAAAAAGCAAAAGAAACATAGTAACTTCTGGAACCTGGTGAATGATACATTTCGCAAGAAATCTTTTGAAGAGGAATCATTTGACTCATGCAAGCTGAAATGTACAGAGGCAGAGCAGACCAGCTAGTTTACATCTTAACATAGGGCTCAATAAAATCACCTGGATCCACCTCACACTGCTGCTTCTGGGTCTATTCCATTCTGAGACAGCCTTTCCCAGTGTGGTTTTAAGGTGGCTGCCAACAGTAATTTTCTTCTTTTTCCTCCTCTGTTGCCACTTCCTCCTCCCTCTCCTGTACTTGCTCGAGTAAACTTTGTTTTGACATAATTACAGATTTACAGAAGTTCCGAGAATAGCAAGACTTATTTCTGTGTCTGCTCTGTAAAGGAAAACTCACTTCCTCTGTGTGTCCTTCACTCCCCTACTCATGCACTCCACTCCACTTCTGACACCAAGTGTGTGATGGGTTTTTCCCAGACATTAAGCAATTCTGCTACACAAGCTGGGTGTCCTACAGTTTAACTCGATTCTGACACTAACTACTCAAAGATAGTGTCAGATCCCACAACTGAAGGGCTCAGTCCTATGAGATTGCATCTGCCTTTTCAGATGCCAACAGAAATTCCAGATGCTTCTGACCAACTGGCTGTAAACTGGAGATTCTCATAACCCTGTTTTTAAGTTCAGTTGCCTTGCTAGAATGACTCACAGAGTTCAAAAATATTTATTTCCAGATGAACAGTCAGATGAAGAGTTACATGGGCAAGGTCTGGAAGGGTCCTGAGGAGAAGAGTTTCTGTTCCCATGGAACTGGGGTGCACCACCTCCTTATGTGTGGAAGCTTTCACCAACTAGGAAGCTGATCAAATCTTGTTGAAGAGCTTTTGTAGAGCTTATTGCCAGCCTCCTCACCTTCCCAGAGGTCGGTAGGTGTGGCTGAAATTTCCAGCCTACTCATCCCTTTGCCTTTCTGGTGACCGGCTCCATCCAGGGGTTATCTTGGGACCCAACCTCAGTCAACTCATTAGAATGTACTTAGGTGTGCACAAAGGGGGCTCCTTATGAATGACAAGACATTTCTATCATTCAGGAAATGCCAAGGGTTAAAAGTAGTGCGGTGGTAAAAGATCTACCTGTTAATGCAGGACATGCAAGAATCATGGGTTCCATCCCTGGGTCAGGAACCACTGGAGGAGGAAATGGCAACCCATTCCAGTGTTCTTGCCTGGGAAAGCCCAAGGACAGAGGAGACTGGTGGGCTACAGTCCATGGGGTTACAAGGAGTCGCACACAATTGAGCACGCACGTACACACACATACACAAAACCCTCCTAAAGGAGCTCAGAGTCAGGAACTATGACAAGAACTAAATATATGTCTTGCTGTACCACACCCCTTAATCAGGTTCCCCAGTTACTTCTTCTCCCATTTTCTTTTTCATTCTTTTCCTGTCCCCTACTTTATACATTTACAATCTGCATGTGTATGTGTATAATGGCTTTTTTTTTCAACCATGGGCAATGAGTCATAGATGTAATAACTTTTGATCTCTAAATACATCAATGTGCATTATCTAAAAACAAGAATACCAACCACAATATAGTTATCAAAAAACAATGATTAAAAACAAGATATTAGTTCAGTTCGGTTCAGTCGCTCAGTCATGTCCAACTCTTAGCGACCCCATGAATCACAGCACGCCAGGCCTCCCTGTCCATCACCAACTCCCGGAGTTTACTCAGACTCACATCCATCGAGTCAGCGATGCCATCCAGTCATCTCATCCTCTGTCATCCCCTTCTCCTCCTGCCCTCAATCCCTCCCAGCATCAGAGTCTCTTCCAATGAGTCAACTCTTTGCATGAGGTGGCCAAAGTACTGGAGTTTCAGCTTTAGCATCATTCCTTCCAAAGATCACCCAGGACCGATCTCCTTCAGAATGGACTGGTTGGATCTCCTTGCAGTCCAAGGGACTCTCAAGAGTCTTCTCCAACACCACAGTTCAAAAGCATCAATTCTTCAGCGCTCAGCTTTCTTCACAGTCCAACTCTCACATCTATACATGACTACTGGAGAAACCATAGCCTTGACTAGATGGACCTTTGTTGGCAAACTAATGTCTCTGCTTTTGAATATGCTATCTAGGTTGGTCATAACTTTCCTTCCAAGGAGTAAGTGTCTTAATTTCATGGCTGCGATCACCTGAAGATATTAAACATGATATAAAAACTCAAGTTTTCTTGATTTCGCTATATATTTCACTAAAAAAGCTATAGATTTCACTAAAGGTCCCAATAACACCTTTTATAGGGGAAAAAAATCATGGGTTATGAATTGCTTCTATTGTCAGTCTCTTTAGATATGGCTGAATTCTCCGTAAGCTTGTAACATTTTGCATTCTCTGCCAGGAACATATTATAGCAGTAGCTGTATTCTTACTCACACCCAAGGAGAAAAATTAGGTCCAGGTAACCCACCAATGGGCTCAATTTCTTGGTATTGAATCTTTTATGCCCTGATTGGTCTCATTTGATTCATGTGTTCTTCTCTGAATCAAGAACAGTTGTCAGGGGACATAGGTATGCTGTTCAACTTAGCCTGGATCACATACTTCTTTCCAGGAGCCATGGTGGATTCACCTGAAGCATGTGGGCTCAAAGTGTGGGAAAGGGGCAGTCCCCCAAGGCAAAATTCAGGGTACCATCACCACAGAGTAAAACTGTGTAAAAACAACAGCAACTACAATAAATATTCAATACATTCTCCCCTTAAAGGATGTCCAACATCTGTACCAAAACAACAAATGTTTACTGAACCTGGCAAAAGAAGAACAAATATATCAAAAGTCGAGCGTAGGTAGTTGTTGTTTAGTCCCTAAGTCGTGTCTGGCTCTTTGCAACCCCATGGACTGTAGCCACCAGGCTCCTCTGTCCATTGGATTTCCCAGCAAGAATACTGGAGTGCATTGCCATTTCCTTCTCTAGGGGATCTTCTCAACCTAGGGATCGAACCCACATCTCCTGTGTCTCTGGCATTGGCAGGCAGATTCTTTACAGCTGAGCTGCTAGGAAAGCCCAGAGCTAGGTAGACTCCAACCTAATTTTTCATTTTCACATATTAAAATTTTAATTTTATTTATTTATTTAGGCCACACCATGGAGCATACAGGATCTTAGATCTCTGACCAGGGATCCAACCCATGCCTTCTGCATTCGGAGTGCAGATTCTTAACTACTGGACCATCAGGGAAATCCCTCATGCAGTAAATATTTTCATCTCTCTTCTTTTATTCATGTTGTTCAGTCACAAAGTTGTGTCCAACTCTTTGTGATTCATAGCACAGAGATATTTTGACCTAGCCACCGCCTCTGTTTTGTTTTATTTTGTTTGTCAATTTATTTGATTCTCACAACAGCTCTAGGTAGCACCAGGAGAGGTCCATGCTCCACCTGACCAGTTCTGCTTGCTTCACCTACACCATATTAACCTGACTGACCCTACATACTTGCCCCAGGCTCTAGCTAATAATTTTTCTTTTCAAAGGATTGGTGGTTTCCTAGGTAACCCGTGAGCCCACAGACAATCTCCTCTTCCCCCAGGAGCAAGGCCTGCTGCTGTGTCCTGCCCGCTGTCGGCTGCACGCAGTGAAGACTCGCTACAGGTCCAGGACCCTGCTTCAGATGTGCAAGCTCTCTCATCCATTAAACCACTGACATCTTTGTCACTGAGTTGAGACTCTTTCTTTCTCTTTAAAAATTATTTTCTCCATGCTGTGTGGCATGTGAGATCTTTAGTTCCCCGACCAGGAATTGAACCTGAACCCCATCATTGGAAGCTCAGGGTCCCAACCACTGTACCCTGAGAGGCAATTTCCCTCTTTCTTCTGTCTTAAACCTGGCAAGTGCAGTCCCTGCAGGCCCATGGGGTGCAGCCCAACACATATTCTTTCTACTTTTGAAAAGTATGTCTTAGGAAAATAAAAGTATGCGCTTAAAATCACTTTACTAAGTCTTACGCAAGTAAATAAACTTAAACCAGGTTTTTGTTTGTTTTGCTGTTGGTGCAAGCCACAGCTCTTCAAAGATTGTGACCTTTTTAAAGTAGCTTCGATGCTATTTTCATCCCTGTTTCTCACAAACAGAAAATCTTAAGAATTTTCATCATTAGAATGTTTATTTTTTTCTGCCTTTTCAAATGACAGAGAGTTTTCATCTTTCACAGAAACTGGAGGGCTCACTGTGTAGCATGGTGATCTGTTGCTGTTCCATATTTCTTCTCAAGCTCATTTTTCTTCTGATTGTACAGCTTCTAAATGGTCAGTTGCTGTCACAGCAGGTCTTCACATTCTTGTTGTCCTGCTCTCAGCCCCGTCTTCTGGGCAGTTTCTTTAAGGTCAGAAACATTAACCCTCCCAGACATGTCACACAAGGACAAGGTGAATTCTTGTTTTAGATCGAAAGATTATTTGGCAAAGTGTTTTCTGAACCTAAATGCTTAGTGTAGTTTGGAAGTGCACACATCTTATTCTCCTAGTCACTAAACCTCAAAAAATATCCTACCATTCCTTAACATAGGAATGAACTCCTTTTTATTTTGTATAATTAACTTCTAACTTTCTGCCTAACAGAGACCAGAAATACCATTAAAAAAAAAAAAAAAGTCGCATTTAAATGCCTCTCTCCATTCTTAGCCAACAACCAGGCTAATAATAACCAGGGGAAATTCAGTGGTGGCCTGCCTGCCTCTTCTTGTATTTGAAGAGAGAAAATGCAGGGGTTCCCTGGTAGTCCTGTGGCTAAGACTTTGAGCTTCCAATGCAAGGAGTGTGGGTTTGATCCCTCGTCAGGAGACTAAGATCCCACATGGTGCACAGTGTGGCATAAATAAATAATAATTAATTATGTATTTTTGTATGAATAAATGTGATCACCCCAAGGAGACAAGGTGAACCCAACAATCAGGTATCAAGCTGGTGACTACTACCTAGTGTCTCTCTTCTCTTCCTTTGGCTTGTTACCTGGTGAATGAACTATTTGTGGGTATGACTGGCACTTGTTACAGGAGGAGAGAGAAAAGAATAGAGAAAATCAGAGCTATCACATGATAGATGGAAACTATTATCTTGTGAGACTCTTGCTTCATTTTTACACAGATATGCCAGCGGCTCTGTCGCCTGCTGGCGAGCATGCGTTCTGAGCATTACAGGCTGGCTGGCCTGTGTGCTTCTTTGACCTGTTTCTGTCTGCTGGGGCACTAACACCCTGAGCTGTGCTAGTTTGTGCTGCATTTGCTGAGTCCTCCCAAGCCTCCTTCACACTTGTTTGTTGAAAGTTTTGATCATTGATGTTTAGGGCCTGGAGAATGGCTTTGAGACCCCCTTTCAGGTTAGCCGTGGGTCAGATGTCTCATAGCTTTTGCTAGATGTGACCATGCTGGAGGAGGTCACCCCTCTCCAGACCCCTGTGGCTACTTGGGATCCATACAGTGAATAGCAACGGAAGTTTGAATGGTTTACAGACAGCAATGCAGTCGGTACACAAGACGGAGCTTGCTGGAGAGTTGCTGCTTTTTTTCCCATCACAGAGTCATCCCTAACTAAGGATGGGCACAAGGATCAGCATAATTAGCTATACTTCAGGCAGTCATCTTAGCCCTGGCCCCAGCTGCACATGTTTACAGACATGTGAGTCATTCATTTCCAATGGTCAGCCATCTGGTCCAGCTGATGGCAGCAACAATTCCTGATACAAGGTTGCATCCTTATAGGTAAAAACTCTAGGAATCTGTACCTTCACTGACACATAAATATATAAACCAAGGTCACACATACCTCTGCACCTACAAAAGCCACAGTGTGAGGGTTCACCAGGATACTTCTTACCTCATTATTGCAGTTTCAACTATTATTTATAATGACCAATGCACACATTTCATTTTGCGAAATATACAACACTGAACTCAAACAGATATTCAACAGAACTCTCACCTCCTAAACCAATCTCAAGCTGCAGGCTTTGTAGAACACCATAATGGACTATTCATTACAGGTTCAAATTCAATTAAATGAAGCATGGCACATTTCAGTCACTGGTCCAATATCAGGAGTGAATTTTAGTAAGGAGTCTAACTCTGTCATTGCTATTTGACTGTTGACATCTTTCAACCTCTGTCCCTTACCCGGCCCTCTTGCCCTACAACTGAAGGCAATAACAAAGCGCAATGAGCTGCCTCCCTTTGTACCAACAAAAAGTTCAGGCCACAGACAATTTGGCCTAGCTCCACCCCCAACCACCAAAAAACTCCAAATCCGTCACCTCTCTCTGGTTTCGTAAGCTGTGTTTGGACCTTCCTCGAGAGCCTGCCCTGCTCTTCCCAGAAAGCTTCATTATGTGCAGTAATAGAATTCTTTATACCCTCTTGGTGTGTGTGGTGTGTCAAATTGTGAGCCAAATTTTTCTACATTAATGTATTTATTTTAATTGGAGGCTAATTACTTTACAAGACTGTAGTGTTTTTTGTCATACATTGACTTGAAGCAGCCATGGGTGTATGTGTGTGTCCCCCATCCTGAAGCCCCCTCCCACCACCCTCCCCATCCCATCCCTCAGGGTTGTCTCAGTGCACCAGCTTTGAGTGCCCCGCTTCATGCATCAAACTTGCACTGGTCATCTATTTCACATATGGTAATATACATGTTTCAGTGCTATTCTCTCAAATCATCCCACCCTCACCTTTTCCCACAGAGTCCAAAAGTCTGTTCTTTATATCTGTGTCTCTTTTGCTGTCTCACATATAGGGTCATTGTTACCATCTTTCTAAATTCCATATATATGCATTAATATACTGTATTGGTGTTTATCTTTCTGTTTTATTTCACTCTGTATAAAAGGCTCCAGTATCATCCACCTCATTAGAACTAACTCAAATGTGTTCTTTTTAATAGGTGAGCAATATCCCATTGTGTATATATACCACAGCTTTCTTATCCATTCATCTGTCAATGGACATCTAGGTTGCTTCCATGCCCTAGCTATTGTAAACAGTGCTATGATGAACATTGGGATACACATGTCTCAGTTCTGGTTTCCTCGATGTATATGCCCAGTAGTGGGATTGCTGGGACGTATGGAAGTTCTATTTCCAGTTTTTTAAGGAATCTCCACACTGTTCTCTATAGTGGCTGTACTAGTATGCATTCCCACCAACAGTGTAAAAGGATTCTCTTTTCTCCACACCCTCTCCAGCATTTATTGTTTGTAGACTTTTGGATAGCAGCCACTCTGACCAGCATGAGATGGTGCCTCATTGTGGTTTTAATTTGCATTTCTCTGATAATGAGTGATGTTAACAAACACTTTTCATGTGTTTGTTAGCCATCTGTATGTCTTCTTTGGAGAAATGTCTGTTTAGTTCTTTGCCCAATTTTTTGATTGGGTTTTTTATTTTTCTGGTATTGAGCTTCATGAGCTGCTTGTATATTTTTGAGATTAATTCTTTGTCAGTTGCTTCATTTGCTATGATTTTCTCCCACTCTGAAGGCTGTCTTTTCACCTTGCTTACAGTTTCCTTCATTGTGCAAAAGCTTTTAAGTTTAATTAGGTCCCATTTGTTTATTTTTGCTTTTATTTCCATTACTCTGGAGATGGGTCATAGAGGATCCTGCTGTGATTTATGTCAGAGAGTGTTTTGCCTATGTTTTCCTCTAGGAGTTTTATAGTTTCTGGTCTTACATTTAGATCTTTAATCCATTTTGAGTTAATTTCTGTGTATGGTGTTAGAAAGTGTTCTAGTTTCATTCTTTTACAGGTAGTTGACCAGTTTTCCCAGCACCACTTGTTAAAGAGGTTGTCTTTTCTCCCTTGTATATTCTTGCCTCCTTTGTCAAAGATAAGGTGTCTATAAGTGCATGTAGTTATCTCTGGGGTTTCTATTTTGTTCCATTGACCTATATTTCTGTCTTTGTGCCAGTACCATACTGTCTTGATAACTGTGGCTTTGTAGTTTAGTCTGAAGTCAGGCAGGTTGATTCCTCCAGTTCCATTTTTCTTTCTCAAGATTGCTTTAGCTATTTGAGATCTTTTTGTATTTCCATGCAAATTGTGAAATCATTTTTTCT
The DNA here is from genome assembly GCF_019923935.1 of Bubalus bubalis. Lineage (NCBI taxonomy): Eukaryota > Metazoa > Chordata > Mammalia > Artiodactyla > Bovidae > Bubalus > Bubalus bubalis. The sequence continues at coordinate 80,676,198 of NC_059164.1, forward strand.
AGTTCTGTGAAAAATACTGTTGGTAGCTTGGTAGTGACTGCATTGAATCTATAGATTGCTTTGGGTAGTATACTCATTTTCACTATATTGATTCTTTCAATCCATGAACGTGGTATATTTGTCCATCTATTTGTGTCATCTTTGACTTCTTTCATCAGTGTTTTTTAGTTTTCTTTATATATGGGTCTTTTGTTTCTTTAGGTAGATTTATTCCTAAGTATTTTATTCTTTTCATCTCAATGGTGAATGGAATTGTTTCCTTAATTTCTCTTTCTGTTTTCTCATTGATAGTGTATAGGGATGAAAGGGATTTGTGTGTATTAATTTTATATCCTGCAACCTTACTATTTTCATTGATTAGCTCTTGTAATTTTCTAGTGGTGTTTTTAGCATTTTCTATGTAGAGGATCATGTCATCTGCAAACAGTGAGAGTTTTACTTCTTCTTTTCCAATCTGGATTCCTTTTATTTCTTTTTCTTCTCGGATTGGTATGGCTAAAACTTCCAAAACTATGTTGAATAGTAGTGGTGAGAGTGGGCACCCTTGTCTTGTCCCTGACTTTAGGGGAAATGCTTTCAGTTTTTCACCATTGAGGATAATGTTTGCTGTGCATTTATCATATATGGCTTTTATTGTGTTGAGGTATGTTCCTTCTAGGCCTGCTTTCTATGCCTGCTTTTTTTTAAAATCATAAATGGATGTTGAATTTTGTCAAAAGCCTTCTCTGCATCTATTGAGATAATCATATGGTTTTTATCTTTCAGTTTGTTAATGTGGTGTATCACATTGATTGATTTGCAAATATTGAAGAATCCTAGCATCCCTGGGATAAATCCCACTTGGTCATGATGTATAATCTTTCTAATATGTTGTTGGATTCTGTTTGCTAGAATTTTGTTGAGGATTTTTGCATCTATGTTCATCAGTAATATTGGCCTATAGTTTTCTTTTTTTGTGGCATCTTTGTCTGGTTTTGGTATTAGGGTGATGGTGGCCTCATAGAATGAGTTTGGCATTTTACCTTCCTCTGCAATTTCCTGGAAGAGTTTGAGTAGGAGAGGTATTAGTTAGCTCATATCTAAATTTTGTGAGCCAAAATTTAAGCGTGGGGTCCATGTACTTCCATGGGAAAGGCCAGAACAATACCAATAATAAACCCATTTCATGTTAGGTAAAACAGTAACACATTTTTTAAAAAATAGAAAATAAACATCTTCAAAATAGAAAAGCATTTAGTGAGAAGAATGGATTTTTAAAATTAAAAATGTTTTAAGGCCTAATAGAAGATAGTTGATCTTAATAGAAGATATTTGATTCTCATCTGATTCTTTATTCAGTTCAGTTCAGTTCAGTCACTCCATCATTTCCGACTCTTTGCAGCCCCATGGACTGCAGCATGCAAGGCTTCTGTGTCCATCACCAACACCCAGGGTTTACTCAAGCTCATGTCCATTAAGTCAGTGATGCCATCCAACCATCTTATCCTCTGTCATCCCCTTCTCCTTCTGCCTTCAATCTTTCCCAGTATCAGGGTCTTTTCAAATGAGTCAGTTCTTTGCATCAGATGGCCAAAGTATTGAAGTTTCAGTTTCAGAATCAGTCCTTCCAATGAATATTGAGGACTGATTTCCTTTAGGATTAACTGGTTTGATCTCCTTGCAGTCCAAGGGACTCTCAAGAGTCTTATCCAGCATCACAGTTCTTTATTAGTCTGTTGCTATTTGTTGCTCTGATTAAAACGTTTGAAGAAAATTCATCCTTACTGTTATGCAGTTTGAAAGGGGAATATATTTTGTTTTAAGGTGATTTTTATATAATTGTGGCTGTTGTTTCATACTACCCCAACACTACACAAGTGGTAGTTTCCCAAATTGTAATGTGTAATCCAAAACTGTATCAATGAACTTTTCATATTCTGCTACATTAAAACTCATTTTGTACTTCAAATAGATCTTTTTACCCATGTGTGGTTTCTTAACATCATGGATTGAAAATGCGGAAAACACTGATTTACTGAGTTCTTCAAATCTCACAAAATTTGACACATTTCATTATGTAATATAAAAAAATCACCTTTGTTAATACGGCTATAGATCTTATCAGAAAAGTTTTTATATGTTGGGAAACTGTCAAGTGCATGGTGGTAGGCACAAGTGTCCCAGACTTCTGATTGTTATTTGAAGGATCAGATTTTATCATTGGCAACAAAAGCTGTCAGTTGTCTTCATTTATTCATTTTTGTGGAAATACCTGCTAAATACTCAAATGTGAATAATTCTAGTTTGGCAGGTGTTCTTTTTAAGTAAAAACAATGTTCCATGGAAACGCAATTCAGTTTGCAATTCAAACAATAGCTCAACTGCTCTTTGTGGACAATCACTATACTTCAGTATGCCATAAAAGTGCTTTATACATGTTTATTTCATACACAGGATATTAAGAAGATGTGTAGGCAAGTATCAAGACTTGATAACATTTATGACTTTATGCTGCTTTATGACTTTATTGGCTTTTTTAAAAAGTGTATGGAAGACTTCCTGGCTGTCCATCTGTAACCTGTGAACATAACCTTGTTTGGAAATAGGGACTTCGCAAATGTAATCAAATTAAGATGAGATCCTGCCAGATTGGGGTAGGGCTTCTGATAAGGAGAGAGACATTTGGAGACAGAGACACAGATACAGAGAGAGAAAGGTTATGAAGCTGTGGGGGCAGAGACTGGGGTCATGAAGCTTCAAGCTGAGGAATCTGAAGGATAGCCAGTAGCCCAGAAGCTAGAAGAAGCAAGGAGAGGTTCTCCCCTACAGGTTTCAGAGGAAGCCTGGCCCTACCAACACCTTGATTTCAGACTTCCGGGCTCCAGAACTGAGAGGAAATAGCTACTCTAAGCCACCTCACTTATGGTACTTGGTTACAGCAGCACTAGGAAATTAATGCAACATCTTAGAAAGCAGCCATTTGAGAAAAGTGAGGGTCACTAATTCTGAATAGTTCTTAGACATCTCTAGGTCTGAAATTTAGGTGGAAACATGGCCTTGTGCATGTGACCTTTACAGATATGAGTTTTTTTTTTTTCTTTTATTGGCTGCACAACGCAGCATGTGGGATCATAGTTCCCCAAACAGGGATCAAACACCCCTAACAGTGAAAGCGTGGAGTCTTAACCACTGAGCCACGAGGGAAGGCCTAAGATACGAGATTTTAAAGATAACAGTGAAAACTCATTGAATTGCCATGTTGTTTAAGTCAAGAGGCCTTATGGATGTAACCTGTGTTTTTCTGACATTGGCCACTAGCTCCAACTCCCTGGAAAGACCTATTTTTCCTCCACACATTTTTAGGAGTCTCTAAGGCAGGGCCTTGGCTTCTCTGGTGGCTCAGATGGTGAAGAATCCTCCTGCAATGCAGGAGACCTGGATTTGATCCCTGGGTTGGGAAGATCCCCTGGAGGAGGGTAAGGCAACCGACTCCAGTATTCTTGCCTGGAGCATCCCCATGGATAAAGGAGCCTGGTAGGCTACAGTCCATGGGGTTGCAAAGAGTCGGACACAGCTGAGCAACTAAGCGCACAGCACAGTGCAGGGCCTGGACTGGGGTGAGACAAGGGGGACAGGGCAAGTGCTTCCCGAAGTGCTATGCCCCAGGGCTTGCTCTTACTCTACTTCCAGCCCTGCCCCAGAGTGCTCACAAGTGTGCATGAACAAAAAGACATACGTCCAAGGGTGTCCAAAGACACCCTGGACGAGACTTTCTGGGTGAGAAGTTAGAATCTGCATTTTCTTGACATTTTCTGGGTAACTCGGAGGCTGACTCAGATTGGGGAGTGGGTCACAGCCAGGCCCAGAAATATGATTTAAAATGTTTCTTTTTGCTTTAAGCTGCTACATTTATATGGGTTTACAGCATAAATTTTCCAAGGAAAGATAACACAGTGTCATATTTGTAGCAAGGAAGCCTGGGGGACCTACGGAAGAGGAGAGGCTGGAAATAAAGAACAAATGAAATCAAGACTGAATAATAAGGAAAGTACAAAGAATTAATGAGATTCCATTTGTATGAAATATCCAGAATATGCAAATCCATAGAGACAAAAAGTAGATGAGCATTTGCCATGGGCTGGGAAGACCAGGACTTGCAGAGTAAGTGTTTAATGAGTACAAAATTTCCTTTTGGGGAGATGAAAAAGTTCTGGTGAATGGATAAATTATGGTATATCAGACGAAATATAATTCAGCACTGTTAAGCAATGATCTATGAAGCTGTGCAAAGAAATGGAGGAAACTTAAATGCATATTACTAAGTGAAAGAAACCAACCTGACAAGTCTACATACTGTATGATTCCAAGTACAGGACATTCTTATGGAGATGGTAGAAGATCAGTGGTTGCCAGGGGTTAGTGAGTAAGGAGAGATGACTGTGTGGAGCACAGAGGGTTTGGAGGGCAGTGAAAACATTCCAGATGATACTGGAATGTCTTTGCAACCCCGTGGACTGTAGCCCACCAGTCCATGGGATTTCCCAGGCAAGAATACTGGAGTGGGTTCCCATTTCCTTTTCCTGACATAGGGATCAAACTGGAATCTATTGCATCTCCTCCATTGGCAGGCAGAGTCTTTACCACCGTGCCACCTGGGAAGCCCACTTTGGTTTGGTACTGCCCAATTCAAACTGATGTTTGCTGAAATAAACTTTTCAATGGTGTCATGTGCATTAGCTTATCTTTTAACAATCTTGGTGTGCTCAGTGTGCACAGAGATGGGAAGAAATCACTAGGACACCCTCCAGCTCCAGGATGCTGTGATAAAAGTGATCAGACAACCAGCAAGACTCAGAGGAAATCTCAAGTTGTTAATCAGGTTTTCTGAATCCACAGATACTTTCTCCACTAGCTTACTGAGATGCAGCACTTTTTTTTTTTTTTTTTTTTGCACCTTGGTTATTTCACTCTACAGTTTATTTCAAAGGTATTTTCACATCAGCACATTCTTAATTATGCATTGCAGTCAGATCTGCTGTAAAAGGCACAAATTTGTGCACACAATTTATATATTAGGGAACAATCTGAGCATAATGGGAATTTTGCATTTGCTTATGTGTGATTTCTTCTGTAGGAAATGCTAAATGCACACAGAAAACAGCACACTGCTGGACTGAAGCCATGGAAGGGAACTGCACACGGGTACCCACCACAAACATCCTTCAGGACTGCAGCTTTCTGCTGCGCTTTGAGTCACACCCTGGCAGATGCAGTGCTTCTGAAGAAAGGACTCCACTCAAGGGAGAAGCGATCCACCCAACCTGCATTTCACTTTTACCAAAGAAATGCCTGAACCTATTTTTCTGGAGAGTTCATTCCAAAACACCGGAAAGGCAAAATCACAAGTAGCTGAGACATTTAAAGAGACACTCAAACTTCTTAAATGCAAGAGAATCTCATTCCCTTCTGACATTAAAAAGATTCTGAACACAAATGTGGGAGGATGAGATTAACACCACTGGAGAAAAAAAGTGACAAAACTATGTGGCCAGGAGGTGGCGCTTGGCGTGCATGTGGCTAGGACTCTGCCAACCCAGAAGCTGCTTTCTGGAAAAGTGAGGCTGGTAAGTCATGACCTTCCAGAGAACTGAGGTTTCTCCAGCACTGCTGGTGGTAAGGAGACTAAACCGAGAGCTTAGTGGCCCAACAGCAAAACACAACAATTAAGAATGACTTGTTTTTTCATCTTCCACTCACTCCTCAGCATAAGTTGGTGGTTCTCAAACTCCTTGGGGTACCCAAGACTCACCCAAGATGTATTAAAATGTATAAAAATGCTGTATTAGAGACACTGATGCTGGGAAAGATTGAGGGCAAGGAGGAGAAGAGAGTGACAGAGGATGAGATGCTTGGATGGCTCAAACTCAATGGATATGAGTGAGGGACAGGGAAGACTGGTGTGTTGCAAACCATGGGATTGCAAAGAGTTGGACATGACTGAGCAACTGAACAACAACCCAAGGTTCAGAACTACTGAAGTCTGCATTAAAAGAAGCATCCCAGGGAGTCCTGATGTAGGTGAGGTTCTTAGGTCACAGCCATGATAATTTTAGGAAAAATAAACACATTTTACAATGTTAAGTTTGGGCATAATAACTGACATTGAGTCTCACCTCTCGGTTTACACATCACAGGTATTTTTTTTGACCCAGAATGATCCTTGTCTCTCTGTTGTTGTTTTTTTTTTTGGCCTCATACCATGTGGCTTGTGGGATTTTTGTTCCCTGACCAGGGATTGAACCTGGATGGACCTTTGGCAGTGAGAATAAAGTCCTGACCTCTGGACTCCCAGGGAATTTCCCCAGATGACCTTTTTATTGTGATAGAAAATGAGGAGTCACTCAAGTCAGCCCACAAGCACAGTTCCAGCTTCCGAATTCCCCATCCTTCCTCAGCTGTAAGGCCCCTGTCAAAGAGAGGCCAGACCTGGGTCACTTCAGTTCTCAAAATATGAGAACCAAGATAGGCAATACGCTCCAAGGATATATTGCACAATACAGGAAATATAGCCAATATTTTCTGATAACTATAAATGGAATATAACCTTTAAAAATTGTGAATCAGGACTTCCCTGGTGGTGGGGTAGATAAGAATCTGCCTGCCAATGCAGGGGACACAGGTTCAATCCTTGGTCTGGGAAGATTCCACATACCATGGAGCAACTGAGCCCCTGTGCCCCAATTACTGAAGTCCAAGCTTCTAGAGCCTGTGCTCTGCAATAAGAGAAGCCATTGCAATGAGAAACCTGGGCACAGAAACAAAGAGTAGCCCCTGCTTGCCGCAATTAGAGAATGCCTACATGCACCAATGAAGATCCAGCCTAACTAAAAATAAATAAATACATTTAAAAAAACTGTGAATCATTAGAGTTCCCCGATGGAACAGACTGGTTCCAAATAGGAAAAGGAGTATGTCAAGGCTGTATATTGTCACCCTGCTTATTTAACTTATATGCAGAGTACATCATGAGAAATGCCGGGCTGGAGGAAACACAAGCTGGAATCAAGATTTCCAGGAGAAATATCAATAACCTCAGATATGCAGATGACACCACCCTTATGGCAGAAAGTGAAGAGGAACTAAAAAGCCTCTTGACGAAGATGAAAGAAAAGAGTGAAAAAGTTGGCTTAAAGCTCAACATTCAGAAAACGAAGATCATGGCATCTGGTCTCATCACTTCATGACAAATAGATGGGGAAACAGTGTCAGACTTTATTTTTCTGGGCTCCAAAATCACTGCAGAATCACTGCAGATAGTGACTGCAGCCATGAAATTAAAAGACACTTACTCCTTGGAAGGAAAGTTATGACTAACCTAGACAGCATATTAAAAAGCAGAGACATTACTTTGCCAACAAAGGTCCATCTAGTCAAGGCTATGATTTTTCCAGTAGTCATGTATGGATGTGAGAGTTGGACCATAAAGAAGCTGAGTGCTGAAGAATTGATGCTTTTGAACTGTGGTGTTGGAGAAGACTTTTGAGAGTCCCTTGGACTGCAAGGAGATCCAACCAGTCCATCCTAGAGGAGATCAATCCTGAGTGTTCATTGGAAGGACTGATGCTGAAGCTGAAATTCCAATATTTTGGCCCCCTGATGTGAAGAACTGACTCATTTGAAAAGACCCTCATGCGGGGAAAGATTGAGGGCAGGAGGAGAAGGGGACGACAGAGGATTAGATGGTTGGATGGCATCACTGACTCAATGGACATGAGTTTGGGTAAACTCCAGGAGTTGGTGATGGACAAGGAGGCCTGGTATGCTGCAGTCCATGGGGTCACAAAGAGTCAGACACAACTGAACAATTGAATTGAACTGAACTGAACTGATGGTTCATTGGTTAGGACTTTTGGTTTCCACTGCAGGGGGCACAGATTCCATCCCACACATTGCATGTGCTGGGTTCAGTCATGTCCGACTCTTTGAGCTGCATGGTGAGAGCAAAAAAAAAAAATTGTGAATCACTATGTTGTACACCTGAAATTTTTATAATATCATGCAGCTAGACCTCAATTAAAAACAAACCAAAACAAACAAATAAACAAACAAACCAACCCTGAGAACTGGATCACCTGGGAACTTGTATACAGTTGAGTTTTGGGGGCTCTACCCCAGACCCATAGACCTCGGAGGGGTGCCTCAGTAATCTGTGTTTAACAGGGCTCCTCAGGTGATGCTGAGGCTTGAAAGCCCCACTTGGTTACCTTATCCAGACCCTAAAACTTACCAGCATCCTCAGTGTGCAGATCTCACCACACTGCTGAGCACAACCAGCGGTGGGAGACATTGTGGAGGGTGGAGCGGGTGGGACGGGTAGACCGGGGCCAGCCTGCTTGTTGCTCAACCTTGCTCCCTAGTCAAGCATGAACCAGTGCCTTGGAGCCTGCCTATCTTTTCTGCTTCTTGGAAAGGCCACACTCCAGTCCATATTTTCCACACTTTTCCCCAGGAAGTGTATCTGATAGCAGATCAATTTTTTCAGAGCCTGCCTGATTTGCAGCCCCACCCTTCTCTCCCTCAGGCCATCTGGATGCCCAGACATACAGACCTAGCCCCAACTTAGGGCCTAGTACAAGCTGTCCCTAAGAAGGTTTGGAAGGAGGACCAGCCCCACCCTCCATGGACTAAGTCATCTGTGTTCTCATCTGCCTGCCTGGGTCCTACTGCTCACACAGACTTTTTTTTTCAATTGGAGTATAGTTTCTTTACAATGTTGTATTGGTTTCTGCTGTAGAGCAAAGTGAATCATCTATCAGATCAGATCAGTCGCTCAGTCGTGTCCGACTCTTTGCGACCCCATGAATCGCAGCACGCCAGGCCTCCCTGTCCATCACCAACTCCCTGAGTTCACCCAGACCCACGTCCATTGAGTCAGTGATGCCATCCAGCCATCTCATCCTCTGTCATCCCCTTCTCCTCCTGCCCCCAATCCCTCCCAGCATCAGAGTCTTTTCCAATGAGTCAACTCTTGGCATGAGGTGGCCAAAGTACTGGAGTTTCAGCTTTAGCATCATTTCTTCCAAAGAAATCCCAGGGCTGATCTCCTTCAGAATGGACTGGTTGGATCTCCTTGCAGTCCAAAGGACTCTCAAGACTCTTCTCCAACACCACAGTTCAAAAGCATCAGTTCTTTGGTGCTCAGCCTTCTTCACAGTCCAACTCTCACATCCATACGTGACCACAGGATAAACCATAGCCTTGACTAGATGGACCTTTGTTGGCAAAGTAATGTCTCTGCTTTTGGATATGCTATCTAGGTTGGTCATAACTTTCCTTCCAAGGAGTAAGCGTCTTTTAATTTCATGGCTGCAGTCACCATCTGTAGTGATTTTGGAGCCCAGAAAAATAAAGTCTGACACTGTTTCCACTGTTTCCCCATCTATTTCCCATGAAGTGGTGGGACCGGATGCCATGATCTTCGTTTTCTGAATGTTGAGCTTTAAGCCAACTTTTTCACTCTCCACTTTCACTTTCATCAAGAGGCTTTTTAGTTCCTCTTCACTTTCTGCCATAAGGGTGGTGTCGTCTGCATATCTGAGGTTATTGATATTTCTCCCGGCAATCTTGATTTCAGCTTGTCTTTCTTCCAGTCCAGCATTTCTCATGATGTACTCGCATATAAGTTAAATAAACAGGGTGATATATAGGTATATATTATTTTTATTCAGTGGCTTAGTCATGTCCGACTCTTTGTGACCCCATGGCATGCGGCATGCCAGGCTTGCCTGTCCTTCACCACCTCCTGGAGCTTGCTCAAACTCACATCCATCGAGTCAGTGATGCTATCCAACCATCTTATCCTCTGTCGTCCCCTTCTCTGCCTACCTTCCATCTTTCCCAGCATCAGGGTCTTTTCAAATGAGTCAGTTCTTCGCACCATGTGGCCAAAGTATTGGAACTTCAGCTTCAGCATCAGTCCTTCCAATGAATATTGAGGACTGATTTCCTTTAGGATTGACTGGTTGGATCTCCTTGCAGTCCTAGGCACTCTCAAGAGTCTTCTCCAGCACCCCAGTTCAAAAGCATCAATTATCGTGGGCTCAGCTTTCTTTATGTATACATATACCTATATATATTCCCTCTTTTTTAGATTTCCTTCCCATATAGATCACCACAGAGTATGGAGCAGAGTTCCTTGTGCTATACAGTAGGTTCTCATTAGTTATCTATTTTATAATAGCGTATATATGTCATTTCCAATCTCCAAATTCATCCCACCCTCTCCCTCCTTGGTATCCATACATTTGTTCTCTACATCTGCTCACACAGACTTCTGATCCTGGTTGTTTGGCTCTTCAAAGCTGAGAGTCCTCTGTCCCTTACAAGGAGATCTGTGATACCTTGTCTTGCCTGCAGAGCCCAACTCCAGCAATGCCTTTGTGACAACTTTCCAGGTACCCATCTCAACCCCTTCCCAGGAAAAGTGAGCCAGCTTGCTCTTCCTCTGGGCTTCTGGAACACCTTGGGCTTAATTCAGGGCATTTACCTCACTGTATTATGCCATCCCCTCTCCTGAAATCCTTTTCTGATTCCCAGTATCTGTCTACTCCTGGCCCAAAGGAGAATATCAGTAAATGTTCCTTAGATGAGATGAATGTCTGATTCCCTTTGATTGGTATACTGTGCTTTATGTATCTGGAGTGCTAGTACTCAGGGTAACAGAGCTGGCACTCAAACAAGGATGCCTGGGGCAGGGAGGTGAGCCAGAGCATTACCATTCCTTCTGCGTCCATCTTATGTTAGGCCGAACAGTTTGGACCCTCCGCTGCTCTCCATTCCTTTTACCTTTTGGGAACCAGTCCAGTATCCCTGGATCCCTGCTCTTCCAGACCTTAGGCTTCCGTGTCTTGCTAACCATTGAGACCCTAGTTGGGTTTGTCAACTCAAAATATTTTCACAACCTAAAAGTTGAGAGTTCTGCTTCATTGAAAGTGAGAAAGAAAGTGAAGTTGCTCAGTCATGTCTGACTCTTTGCGACCCCATAGACTGTAGCCGACCAGGCTCCTCTGTCCATGGGATTTTCCAGACAATAGTACTGGAGTGGATTGCCATTTCCTTCTTCAGGGGATCTTCCCAACCCAGGGCTTGAACCCAGGTCTCCCGCATTGTAGACAGATACTTTACCGTCTGAGCCACCAGGGAAGTCTTCATTTGGCAGGAATTTTTAGGACTTCAAACCAGGAAGTTAGCATCTCAAGTAACCCTGAGAGAACTGCTCCATGGAGGTGAGTGGGGAGCTAGGATGTATAGCAGTTTTGCGACAAAGGACAGGTAGTCTCAACATCAAAAGATGATTATAAATTTAAAAAACCTAGATATCCCAAATTAAGGAATTTCACACTTTTCTGTGTATGGGAAAGATGCAAGAGTCTGGACTCACTGACATTATTCCTTTGCTATGAAAGTGAATCTGTTAGTTGCTAAGTTGTGTCCCAGTCTTTGCGATCCCTTGGACTGCAGCACACCAGTCTTCCCTGTCCTTCACTATCTCCTGTCCTTCACTATGTCCTTGCTCAAATTATGTCTAATACATTTCCATTACTGGAAACTATATCATGTTTTCTTTTTTCAACATATTTTAAATATAATTTTTATTGCAGTATAGTTGCTATACCACATCATATTAGTTTCTGCTGTAGTACAAAATTTTGGCTGTGGACAGACCAGCTTAGGAAAAAAATTGAGTTTTACAGGTCTTCTTTGACTTCCAGCTGCCTCAGTCATCTCCTCAGTTTTGGCATTTCCTCCACTTTCTTGGTCAGTTACCTGTTTCCCCAGATGCTCAGGGGCCCCAGAAAGACCCTCAACCTGATTATAACCCCCAGCCTGTCTTGCTCTGCAGTTAGAAAGCATTTCCCCATGCTTTATCTCTTTGGCATCACACAATAACTTTCTGGGAGGGGAGTACTTGGAATGCCTGGGTGTCCTGTCAGAGAAACACAGGACACCACAGAGTGTGAATCAGAGGAATTCTATGTGTACAAAAATACCCTCTCCCTCACTGGGCTGCCTCCTCCAAGACAGAGCCATTTACTTGCTTACTGAAACTATGTAACTCAGATTGGGACTTGAACCCACAGTCTTTTAACTGAGATCACACACCTGATCTCAAGACTTCAAGAAGCTCAGGTTCTTGATGTCTCATGGCAGAAAGAATTCAGTGAGAGATAAGTGAGAGGTAAGAAGTGGATTTATTTATAGAGAAACATAGACAGTATGGTCATCTCAGGCAAGAGTGGCACCAGGGTACAGAGTTGTCAGTTTTTACAGGGCTGGGTAATTTCATAGGCTAACGAAGGAGAGTACTCCAGCTGTTTTAGGGAAGGAGTGGGAATTTCCAGGAACTGGGCCATTGCCCACCTTTTGACCCTTTATGATTGGCTTCAGATCTCTCATGACACAGGGGGTTGGGCAGTCATTTAGTGTGCTGCTGTGTTACAGTAGTTTTATACTGAGGCTCAAGGTCTAGTGGAAGTCAACTCGTCTACCATCTTGGCCCTATTTGGTTCTAATCAGTTTATGTTGTGTCCTCTGGCTATGTCATTCTTTCAAAGGTTGTGCTCCACATCCTTCCCTCCTGTTTCATTGAAAAAAAGTGAAAGTCAAAGTGCTCAGTCATGTCCAACTCTTTGTGACCCCATGGACTATACAACCTTTGGAATTCTCCAGGCCAGAGTACTGGAGTGGGTAGCCTTTCCTTCTCCAGGGGATCTTCCCAACCCAGGGATCAAACCCAGGTCTCCCACATTGCAGGAGGATTCTTTACCAACTGAGTCACAAGGGAAGCCCATGAACACTGGAATGGCTAGCCTATCCCTTCTCCAGCAGGTCTTCCTGACCCAGGGATTGAACCGGGGTCTCCTGCATTGCAGGCAGATTGTTTACCAACTGAGCTATCAGGGAAGCCTCATTACTGCATCAAATTGGAGGGTGATGTCACTCCCATGACAAAAGGCTTGCCCATATTTCTAAAAGGTCCTTTGAAGAAGCTGCTTCTCATGTACTCACTTACAGGTGGTTAAATGCTTAACAGGGAGAGGAACCAAAAGCTGCACTGTTCCAATTTGCTGCTTATTGTAAATGTAATTTAAGAATAAGATAGGACTTCTCTGGTGGCTCAGTGGTAAGAACCCACTGGCCAAAGCAGGAGACATGGGTTTGATCCCTAATCTGGGCTTCCCTGGTGGCTCAGATGGTAAAGAATTTGCCTGCAATGTGGGAGACCTGGGTTCCATACCTGGCTCGGGAAGATCCCCTGGAGAAGGGAATGGCAATTCTCCTTCTCTTGCCTGGAGAATTCCATAGACAGAGGAGCCTGGTGGGCTACAGTCCATATATGTATATGTATATATACATAAATATGTATATTCTTTTCCATTATGGCTTATCCCAGAACATTGAATATAGTTCCCTGGTCTATACAGTAGGACCTTGTTGTCTATCCATTCTATATGTAATTTATCACCAGTAATATTTTTTATGGAATCAAATAGGAAGCTACAATGCCAGATGTCCTGTTAAATATGGAGCCCAGGGAGAATTCAGCCACTGGGCTGAACTGCCAGTGCAGGAGAAGTAAGAGACGGGGGGGGGGGGGGGGGGGGGGGGGGGGGGGGGGGGGTCGCGCGGTGATCCCTGGGTTGGAAAGATCCCCTGGAGGAGGATCCACTCCAGTATTCTTGCCTGGAGAATCCCATGGACAGAGGAGCCTGGCGGGCTATATAGCCCAGAGTTGGACAGGACTGAAGCGACTTATCAGGCAAGCACACCTCATTCCCACAGCTAGAAGGAGGCAGCCCTGGAGCTAAAGACTCAGTATCTCTGGATCCACACCACCTTTCAGCCAGGGCCGCCAGCTTGCCAGTCCCCAGCTTGTTGCATTCATTTGGGTCTCTTCCAATCAGCTAGAGTGGGAAGAGCATTGTGTCAGCAGATAATCCTGCTTACGCGTCCCCATTCATGACTTGTCTCTGGACACACCCTTCTCTCACTACAGCCAGCAGCATTCTTTTCCCTTCTCTGAATGTGCCTCCCACCTCAGGGCCTTTCCCTTTGTGGGTATCCTGCTGGCAATTTCTTGCCGTTACCTGGCTTACTCTTTCTCCATAGGAAACTGAAAGTTCTATAGGTGTCCAATAGGATCAGCTATCTCTCTTCTTCACACTTAGTAATACCTGACACATAAAAAGTACCTGCAAAAGCACCCAGGCTTTAGGTGTTCTTCCCCATCAACGTGAGTGGAAAACTACAGCGACTCCTGAGATGGGAAAGCTTCCAACACCACCATGCAATTTTAGAGTTCTTCAGAATTCTATGTTGTGTTTGTACCACCAGGAATAAAAAGCCAAGGGGACATGTTGCTAAGCAACTAAATGGTTGTTCTAAGTGGTCATTTACAAACAAAGGAGACAAGTAGAATTCCTCTCATTTCTTTTTCTTTTTTTGGTCACTCAGCATGTGGGATTTTAGTTCCCTGACCAGGGATTGAACTTGTGACCCCCGGCACTGGAAGCACAAAATCACGACGACTGGACTGCCAGGGAAGTCCCGAGATGGGTAGAATTTCTGTAAGATACTGAATTTCTGAACAGTATTCATTTACTTCTTTTGTACAATGTCATTGAAAGACCTCCCTGGAGGAAGCTTTCATTCACAAAAGTGATGAAAGGTATAAACTACCAAGGAATAAATTTTATTTATAAAAATAAGTGTGTAAAAGTGACATGAAGAAAACTATAAAGCTTTATTAAGAAACATGGATTTTAATAAACACAGGGGAATTCTGAAAATTAAGATATTAAATTAACCTGTGTGTCCTGCACTATCCAAATCAAAATGCTAACATTCATTTCCCTAAGATTTTTAGCACATGATACTAAAGTACATCTCTATGAAAATAACATGCAAAGATACACCAAGAATTGGGAAAATGGGAGAAAGTTCCCCTTTCTGGAAAGAAATGACTGATAGAAAGCACAAAGTTTGCTTCTGGTATGATGGCTTCACATGAGAATTCATTTGCAAAAATTCACTATTAGCATGAAAAAAACACATCAGTGAAAAGTTACTGCTGTACTTGACCTCATAAGCTCACAAAGATCATACTGAGTGAGAGAAATCAGACACAAATGTATGTACACTGAATGAAAACGTTTACATAATGTTAAGAGTCAAAATCAATCTGTGATGTTAAACTTTAGAAGAGTGGTTACGTCTGGAAAGGTGAGAGCAAGAAAGGTTGAGAGGAAGCATGAAAGGGGTTGGGGGTTCATAGTTTTCTGTTTGTTGTTCTGGGTGATATTTACACAGGTGTGCTCCTTTGTGATGCTCGGTCAAGCTGTCCACCTATGATTTGTGAGCTTTGTGTATACATGACATGTGCATGTACATGGTAACTCGCTTTAGTCGTGTCCGACTCTTTGCGACCCTATGGACTGTAGCCCACCAGGCTCCTCTGTCCTTGGGATTCTCCAGGTAAGAACACCAGAGTGGGTTACCATGCCCTTCTCCAGGGGGTCTTCCCCACCCAGGGATTGAACCCGTGTCTTTTATGTCTCCTGCATTGGCAGATGGGTTCAAGTATGGCGCTAAAAGTTTGTTTTTGGGGAATTCCCTGAAAGTCCAGTGTTTGAGACTGTGCACTTCCAATTCAGGGTACAAGGGTACCCTGATTCCTAGTTGGGGAACTAAGATCCCCCATGTCACACAGTACAGCCAAAAAATTGAAAAAATTTAAGTTTGTTTTTGGAGCCTTTCTGTTTGCCTCCTTGCATTCGAGAAAGCAAAACAGGTCACCAGCAGCTCTACTGGAGCCATCTAAGAAAATTCAGCCAAGGTTCTTGCTCTTGCTGCCTCTGCTCAAACCAGCACAGTCTGATCCATCAGTACATGAAGGATATTGGGTTCATTATGGATACTGGACTAAGTGAACATCCTCGAATGGTCATCCAGAACATCCTCATGGCCAAAACAACATAGAATAAAAATTTTTTAAATCTTTCAAAAATAAAATCAAAAGTTTGTTTTCCAAGAAAGTTCTGTGCATTCCCTTTGACTTTGCAATTTCCAGAAATTTTTCCCCCTAAGAAAGCTATAATAAAAGCACCCAAATATGTACAAAGATATTCATTGAACACCATTTGTAATAAATAAAAATTAGAAACCATATAGATGTCTAATGATAGGGAAACTAGATGAATAATTTAGGAGACATGTGTATACTGAGATACCACCCAGCCAACTGTAGATGATATAAATCTGTATTTATTGACCTAGAAAAATAACCTCACTATAAAGGCCCCCATGACAAAAACAGGGAAACATTAATATTTTCAAATATTAATACAACCCCAAAATGTTTTCTGTGGTAACTTGGATGGTCATGGCAAATGATTATTTTTCCAATTGCTCCTATGTATTTTCTGACTTTTCTAGAAAACCTTATCTTTAAAAAGACATTTAGTCATTTTATTCAAGGAGGGCATGGTAACCCACTCCGGTATTCTTTCTGGAGAATCCCATGGACCGAGGAGCCTAGCAAGCTACAGTCTATAGGCTTGCAAAGAGTCAGACATCACTGAAGCAATGTAGCATGCATGCATTTTATTCAACCTTAGACAGCCTCATTGTCTTGGGTAAACAGATGACTTGCCTCCCCTGAGAACTCAGGGTCTATGGACAGATCTGGAATGATGTTCCGGCCCCAACCTTGTGTTAGCCATGCTACTTTGGAGGTGTTACCTCAGTATAAGAGCTTCCTTTTACAGACAAATAAAAAATGAGATACTTTTTAAGGGTTAAGAATTAAGAGGATTTTAAATGATTCACATATGTAAAGCCTATATCCTTGAGCAACACACACAAAAAGACACCAATAATTGTCACTGCCCTGCTTTTGCTAGGTTCCAGGAACTTAATTTCAGAATTTGGATTTCAGGTACAAGAAATCATTTCAAAAGATGCCTACTTTTCCACGGGATTAGAAAATAGTCTACAGTCTCTCTTGCTCTGATCAAGTTTGTTTTTACCCTGTGTCAGTAGCTTTTAATCAGAATTGTTGACAGTTCTCGGGCCGTTTTTCTTCATGAGAGAAATGGGATTGCCCTTGGAGGGCGGAGTATTCTAGTTTAATTCTGTCAGCAAGTGGAGTGGCCACGCTTGTGTTCCACATTTCATACCTGAAGAGTCAATACCACAAGGGGCGGAGGAGGTGCTCTGGTAATACCTCAGACCCGATTTGTGTAGGTCAACATCCCTGGAGAGCAGCAGGTGGGTGCCTTCACCATTGTATCTCTCTATGGGACAGGTAACCTAGTGACCTCACACAGACAGGACCTGCCATTCCCCACTGACCTGGCCCCAAAATTTCAGCCTCTTTAGTGTCTTTTTTCCAATAAGCTAAATAAGAAGGCCAGGCTGAAGATATAAGCACAACATTTGGTTGGTAGAGAGAAACCTGGGTTCCTTCCAAACCCACTCCATGGATCCAGCATGTTGAGTTGCACTCCCCAACACAGCAAGACTTTGTATAAACCCCAATGCCTTGCTGATGTTCCAAAGAGGAAAATGCAGTGATCAGAAGCTTGCCAGAACAGGAAGCATGTTAGGACATGAAAATTACATGATTTATGAAGCTGAAGTTCATTTGCACTAAGTACAACATTACAATTTTTTTTATTATGATAGGAACTAAAAACAATGTAAACTGTGAACCTCTTCATATGAGGAGATTGGCCAGGGAAGAAATATGTGTAAAAAATCTTATTTTATCCACTGAAACACTGTCCTATTTCCTCACTGTTCCAAACCACAGTAGCAGTGAAGACTTATATACCCCTTAGTAACATTTCATATACATTAAATTGTTTATTCTATGTAACTACTAACAAGGCAGGTAGTATTTATTCCATTATAATTTAGTACAGGATATTGAATATAGTTCCCTGTGCTATACAGTAGGACTTGTTGTTTACACTTTGTTTATATATAATCATTTGCATCTGCTAATCCTAAACTCCCAATCCGTCCCTCCCCCACCCCTCCTTTGGCAACCACAAATCTGTTATCTATATCTGTGATTCTATTTCTGTTTTGTGATTAAGTTCATTTGTGTCATATTTTAGATTCCATGTATAAGTGATATCATATATTTTTCTCGGACTTACTTTGCTTAGTATTGATATCATAATCTTTGGGTCCATCCACATTGCTGCAAAGGGCATTACATCATTCTATTTTATGGCTGAGTAATATTCCACTGTATATATTTATACCATTTCTTCATCCTTTCATCTGTTGGTGGACATTTAGGTTATTTCCGTGTCTTGGTTATCGTAAATAGTGCTGGTCTGAACATTGGGGTACATGTATCTTTTTGAATTACAGCTAGGGTTAGAGTTGTATGTATGCCTAGGAATGGGATTGTTGGAACATATGGCAATTCAATTTTTAGTTTTTTGAGGAACCTCCATACTGTTTTCCATAGTGGCTGCACCAATTTACATTCCCACCAAGAGTGGAGGAAGGTTATCTTTTCTCCACACCTTCTCCAATATTTATTATTTGTAGACTTTTTGATGATGGCCATTCTGATCATTGTGAGGTCATTGTAGTTTTGATTTACATTTCTCTAATAATTAGTAATGTTGAACATATTTTCACATGCCTATTGTTCTTCTTTGGAGAAATATCTATTCATATCTTCTGCCCACTTTTTGATTGGGTTACTTGTTTTTCTGTTATTGTGTGAGCTGTTTGCCTATTTTAGAAATTAAGCTCTTGTTGGTTGTGTCATTTGTCAATATTTTCTCCCTGTCCAAGGTTGTCTTTTCACTTTGTTTATGGTTTCCCTTGCTATGCAAAAGCTTATAAGTTAAGTTAGGTCCAATTTGTTTGTTTTTGCTTTTATTTCTATTGCCCTGGTAGGCTAACAAAAGTAGACATTGGTACAATTTATGTCAGAGAATGTTTTGCCTATATTCTCTTCTAAGAGTTTTATGGTGTTAGGTCTTACATTTAAGTTTTAAAGCATTTTGATATTGTTTTTGTGTATCATGTGAGGCTGTGTTTTAACTTCACTGATTTGCTTGTGACTGTCCAACTTTCCCAGTACCACTTGCTGAAGAGACTGTCTTTCCTCCATTGTATTAATATATTCTTGCTTCCTTTGTCAAAAACTAATTGACATAGATGTGTGGATTTTATTTCTTGGTGCTCTATCCTATTCCATTGGGCCATATGTCTGTTCTTGTTCCAATACCATGCTGTTTTGATTACTGTAGCTTTGCAGTATTGTCTGAAGTCTGAAAGGGTTATAAGAGAGGTAGTATTTTTGTTTGTTTGTTTCACTGGGTCTTCATTGATACACAAGGGCTTTCTCAAGTTGTAGTAAGTAGGGGCTACTCTTTCTTTGTGGTGTACGAGCTTCTCATTGAGGTGGCTTCTTTTGTTGTGGAACACAGGCCCTAGGAGCACAGGCTTCAGTAGTTGTAGTTTGCAGGCCCTAGAGTGTGCACGCTTTAGTAGTTGTGATGCACAGGCTCAGTAGTTGTGACTTGCAGGCTCTCGAGCTCTGGCTCAGTGGCTGTGGTGCATGGGCTTAATTGCTCCTTGGCTTGCAGAATCTTCCCAGACCAGAGATTGAATCCATGTCTCCTGCATTAGTAGGCGGGTTCTTATCCACTGTACCATCAGAGAAGTCGGGGGTAGTATTTTTATCAACATTTTAAAGCTGAAGAAACTGACATTGACATTTGCACAAACCTGGGCAGCACAAGCCTCCTTATTCTGCTTTGTCCTTATTCAGCTCTTGCAGCTGCTTTTGTAATCTGACTGAAGATCAGTCTCCCTTTCTAGGCCTCTTGGTGATGAGACCAGAGCTGGTTTTCTGCCACCAGTTGAGGTTGGTGATCCTAGGTTACCTGTAGTTGTCTAGAACTGTTATTGCAGAGATTGCTGGCACTGCTCACTGCCGGTCAAATTGCCAGTACCAGTAATGTGTCACCCAAATGAAAACCCACTCCATTGTTCCACCAGGGCTGTTATCACAAGTCTGCCAGGAGGGAACACTGATGATGCTCTACTTCAATCTGACAGGGATTCTCATCTTTAGCTGTACATTGGAATCACCTGAGTAACTTTCAAGAATCTGTTGCCCAGGCCATGCCCTAGACCAACTGCATAGAATTTCTGGGGATGAGTATTTTTTAAGACTCCCAGGTGAGCTACAGTTGAGAATGACTGTTGGTTGTCACTGGAATAGGGGAGGCCAGATCTCTATGGAAACAGTCTTCAAACTGAACTGTTGGCAAACCCAACACAGGGCTGTGATCTGGCCTCCCTTTTTTTCTAATTTGTCTATAAAAAGTACAAAACTTTGAAAATGGGCTGGATTCCCATTTTCTTGTTACAGAGAACATAAAGATAAACATTCTGTAATAAACATATGGTATGCATTATTCCTTCAAACTAGGAGGGACAAAATAAAAGATAACACTGTCTACCGGATAGTCATTATCAGAAAGAACAGTCACAGATTGACCATTTAATTGTTTTAATTTTTTTTCCTGCACTGCATGGCTTGCAGGATTTTAGTTCCCCAACCAGGGATCAAATCCAGGTTCATAGCAGTGAAAGCGCTGAGTCCTAACCACTGAACTACTAGGGAGTTCCTCATTTACAAAAAACTATTATTTATTTGGCTGGACCAGGTCTTAGTTGCAGCTCTCAGGATCTTTGATCTTCGTTGTGGCATGTTAACTCTTAGTTGAATGATGCGGGATCTAGTTTCCTGAGCAGGACTGAACCCAGATCCCCTGCATTGGGAGCGAGGAGTCTTAGCTACTCGATCACCAGGGAAGTCCCCTCCACCATTTTTTAAATTTAACAAGTATTTATAGAGCATCTATTCTATGCCAGGTATTATGCTTGATACTGGGGAAGACAGATAAGCAGTTAGTTCAGGAAGCCTTCCTAGAGGAAGTGATGTCTAAGCTGAGATCAGAAGGTTGGAGAACAGCAAATAGCCTGGTGAAAATGTAGGTGGCACAGCTGGAACAAGGAGCAGGGTAGAGTCTAGGCAGAGGGAAGAGCTTATACAAAAACTTCAAGGTACATTTTGAGGAGAAAGAGATCCATGAGAGATGTGATGATGTAAACTGTGGCCCTTTCATGAAAGGTTTTGTGAGCTTTGGGTTCCAGAAGCCATAAATTAACTAGAAGAGTGAGGAAGGTGAACACAGCACAAGGAAAGATTTCTCTGTTCCACATGGACCCCTCTTGGACCAAGGCTTCATTGCTCTGGGGTCTACTTTCAGTTGATGCTGAAGCTCCAATACTTTAGCTACCTGATATGAAGAGCTGACACATTGGAAAAGACTCTGATGCTGGGAAATATTGAAAGGAAAATGGGAAGGAGGCAGCAGAGGATGAGATGGTTAGCTAGCACCACTGACTCAATGGACATGATTCTGAGAAAACTCTGGGAGAGAGTGAAGGACAGGGGAGCCTGTTGTGCTTCAGTCCATGGGGTGGCTAGGAGTTGGACACAGCTTAGCAACTGAATAAAAACAACTGAGGTGGGAAACAGAGTCCAGTGGTTCTCAAAGCATCATCAGAATCAACAAAATGTGTATTTTAGGGGACTTGGATCTCTTACATAGCATCCTTATTCCTGTTGGCAGAGGTAGATTGGTTCTTGCCTAGTTCATCCCTCTCTAGGCTGCTAGATCAGAAATGGGCACTGGACTTTCACTGGCTTATTCCTTGCAAGACCTACCCAGAGAAGTGGAGAGAGACACATGTTCTTGAGTGAAAGAATGAAGACATTACACAGTACACAGTTGAGGCCACAGGTCAGGAGAGATCTGAGCTGGCTACAGAGATTCAGGAATGACCTGTAGAGATGGCATTTGAGCTGAGAAGTGAGCCTAGGCCAGTACCCAGTGGGATGCCTGGCAGAGGAGTCATGTTTCATCTTGGTATCATTTTCCTGAGCTTTGTAATTGTCCTGATTCCTTTTTTTCTTGTCCCCAACTGTATTCCTATAGTAAATGTTGTTTAGTCGCTAAATCATGTCTCTTTTATGACCGAATGGACTGTAGCCCACCATGTTCCTCTGTCCATGGGATTTCCCAAGTAAGAATACTGGAGTTGTCATTTCCTTCCCCAGGGGATCTTCCCAACCCAGGTATGGAACTCAGGTCTCCTGCATTGCAGGCAGATTCTTTGGCACTGAGCCAGTGGGAAGCCATTTATAGTATTTATAAATGTAAATTTATAGTATTTATTTTATAGTATTTATAAATACTATAAAAGCCATTTATAGTATTTATAGTAAATACTACAAAATCCCTAATATAGTAAAGTTGTGTGGCCTTGCTTTGAGCATAGTGAAGACAAGAAGAGAGATAGGGTTTAGGGACTTCCCTAGCTGTCCAGTGGTTAAGATTCCATACTGCCAATGCAGGAGGTACAGTTTCCATCTCTGGAAAGGAACTAAGATCCCATACGCCTTGCTGTGTGACCAAATGATTAAAAAAAATAAAATAAGATATAGGGTTTTATTCAGCTCTACAGCAGGCTGGAGTAAAGATCTCAAGGAGGGGGCTGTGAAGTGACCCAGATGAGAGAGAAATAAGCTGAGTCCCTAGGAATTATAGAAATGGGGGAGGGATGGGGGAGAAGAACTGGAGAAGCCAGACTAGACAAAGGGAAAAAATAATTAACAGAATAAGCTTAGGGACACAACACTGAATACACTTAATAAGAATATATTTTCTTTATTAAAAATTAAATACACTTTAGTGATTTTTTTTTATTAAGTGCCGTGTACTTGGCACTTACTCTACACGTTTTTTCCTAATTATAGGGACACACCATGGAAGAGGGGTTCACAGTCCTCAGTCTGAGTCTGAGTGACCTTTCAGAGCCTCAGTTTCCTCATTTGTAGACTGAAAGGTCACTCAGTGTCTTGCTCATTAGAAGCACTGGAAATGACCTAGGTTCTGATTCAGTTTCTTCCTAAGCAAGTGACTGGAGGCTGGTCCCTTCATCTGAAACCCTCAAAGACAACTGGCCATTGAAAGAGATCCCAGGCTTTGAAGACAGGCTGGAAGGGGCTCTAATGACCCTCCACCCCTTCTCCCATGTTCCAAGTCTCAACACTCATATTTTACAGATGAAGAAACTGAGGTAGGATACAAGGCCAGGTCAGGAATCCAGGCTCCTGGATGAACCGCTCATTCTCTGATTCTGAAGCCGAAACTGCTTCTGGATCATCTCCGACAATATCTTCTCTCTGATTTGAGGAGAGACTAATCCAAGGCCACGATGCGAAAAACAAAGCTAGTGGCCACAGACTCTAGCGCCGATGGAGGCTGAGTGCCTCCTTTCTGCGCTGGTGCTGCGGATGCACTAGGGAGCAGGGTGGATCCGGTTTCCGGTTTTCAGGCACGACAGATGGAGCAGTCTCTGCCCAAGGAGATCCCATCTCCTAGAGAGGGCTGGGGGAGGCCCACGTGGGCGCCTCGGGTGCAGCCAGCTTACAGTCACCAGGGAAACAGCCTTCGAGATCTCAAGGAACCACGGCTCTCCCTTCTTCCCACGCACAGGCAGAGGAATATCGACCAATAAGATAGCGGGAATCCCGAGACGTCGATGGTATCTAGGCAGGTGTGGAAGAGTAGGCCGCGAGCAGAGGCAGACGCCGGAGCCGCTAGTCAGGAGTTTGGAAAAATAGTACCTGGCAAGGAGTAAGTCTGAGATGCGCAGCTTCCTCTCCTCCTAGATGTTCCACAGGCACCTCCTCTCATGCGGTCCCCAATTTCACTTCTCCCCTCCTCTCTGATGATCCTCTTGAATTCAGTTCTCAACGCTGCCCGTCCGTTTACCCTAGGAGCGGTGGCCATGGTACCGGAGGGTGGAATCCATCGCTGTGTTTTGATTCTGCCTGGAAAAGCTGAGTGGGGTTCAGATGGCCATGGGAGAGGGGCCCTTTTCATGAATGTGGATGTCAGAGGAGGGTAGTACCATCCTGGGAAACAACAGACTAAAGTGTACCTGAGGGGAAGGAAGGGCTAGTTAGAGCCAAGTTGTAGGGAGAGGAATGCCAGCTGTATCCACTTTGTCCTGCTAGACATGGCCAGCACACAGTGGAAAATGTGGGTATGTAGCCACAAGAGGCCAGGCTGGACATTCCTACATGGCATGCATCTACTATTTGTGTGTCTGTGGGATAGAGATGGGGGAGTGGTATCTTTTGGACCCCAAAGGCCAACGTACTATTTCTCAAATGACTACAGAACCTGGTTCAGCCTAATCTGGGGAGGGTTCCTGAAAGGAGGTAAGTCCTCTTCCTTTCCTTTGTTCAGTGTGTATTAAGGGTCATCTTTGCGCCAGGCTTTGTTCCAAGGACTGGGGATACAGTAACGAATAAGTCAAGGTTCTAGTCCTCAAGGAGTTTGGATTACCAGAGGCATTAGGAACTGCAATTCTAGACTTTATAGCTCAGCTGCTGCTTTGATATAGCTTCAAAGTCAGAAATCTAGATCAGATTTTTTGTGTCACTTTTGTGTCTTTTGTACTTTTCTGTCACTGTACAACTCGGCCCCACCCCCATTCTCTGGGACTATGAGCCCAGAACGTTGTAGCTGGGACCCGAAGAGGGAAAGGATCACAAGGGACCGGGGATGTCCAGGAATGAAGACATGTTCACTAATTTATCGGCTATAACCGACCCATCTATGTCAGTATTCACCTAGATGGTGTGCCCGAAAATGCCAGCACTAGAAGTCTTAAAGAATTTCCCCCAAAAGAAAAGTTCTAAGTTCAAAAAGTGTGAGAAACAGAACTTTTTTTTTTTTTGAGTACAGTTAATTTTCAATGTATTAGTTTCAACTGGATAGTAAAATGATCCACCTAAATATACATATATATTCTTTTTAAGTGGAGTAGGAAATGGCAACCCACTCAAGTATTCTTTTTAAGATTTTCTCATTATAGGTCATTACAAGATAATGAGTATAGTTCCCTGTGCTATACAGTAGGTCCTTGTTTATTTTATAAAAAGTATGTGTTAATCTCTTAATTTATTTCCCCCTCCTCTTTCCTCTTTGGTAATCAAAAGTTTGTTTTCTGTGTCTGTGAGTCTGTTTCTGTCCTGTAAATAAGCTCATTTGTATCATTTTTTTAGATTCCACATATTAGTGATATCACGGGTATTTGCCTTTTTCTGTTTGACTTACTTCACTTGGTATGATAATCTCTAGGTCCACCCTTGTTGCTGCAAGTGGTTCTATTTCTTTTTTTGTAGCTGAGCAGTATTCCATTGCGTGTGTATATACCACATCTTTATCCATTCATTGTTGGACATTTAGGTTGCTTTCATGTCTTGGCGATTGTACTGAATAAATAGTGCTGCTATGAACATTGGGGTGCAGGTATCTTTTCACATTAGAGTTTTCATCTTTTCTGGATATGTGCCTAGGAGTAGGCTTGCTGGATCATACGTCCACTCTATTTTTAGTTTTTTAGGCAACCTCATACTGTTTTTCATAGTGGCTGCACCAATTTACATTCCCACCAACAGTGTAGAAGGGTTTCCTTTTCTCCTCAGCCTTTCCAGCATCTGTTTGTAGATTTTTTTGATGATGGCCATTCTGATCAGTGTGAGGTGATACCTCATTGTAGTTTTGATTTCATTAATGATTAGTAATGTTGAGCATCTTTTTATGTGCTTTTTGGCCACCTGTATGTCTTCTTTGGAAAAATGTCTATATCTTCTGCCCATTTTTTTATTGGGTGGTTAGGGTTTTTTTTAATATTGAGCTTCATGAGCTTTTTGTATATCTTGGAGACTAATCTCTTGTGGGTTGCTTCATTTGCAAATATTTTCTCCCATTCTGAGGGTTGTCTTTTCGTTTTGTTTATGGTTTCCTTCACTGTGCAAAAGCTTTTAAGTTTAATTAGGTCTCATTTGTTAGTTTTTCTTTTTATTTTCATTACTCTAGGAGGTGGATCAAAAAAGATCTTGCTGCGATTTATGTTGAAGAGTGTTCTGCCTGTGTTTTCCTCTAAGAGTTTTATAATGTCCAATCTTACATTTAGCTCTTGAATCCATTTTGAGTTTATTTTTGTGTATGGTATTAGGCAGTGTTCAAATTTTATTCTTTTATATGTAGCTGTCCAGTACCGCTTATTGATGGCCGTTCTGACTGGTGTGAGGTGGTACTTCATTTTAGTTTTGATTTGTATTTCTCTAATAATTAGTGATACTGAGCATCTTTTCATGTGCCTTTGGGCCATTAATCCCTTCTTGGTCATATCATCTGCAAATACTTTTCCCCATTCTGTGGGAGATCTTTTCATTTTGTTTTGTTTGTGGTTTCCTTTGCTCTGAAAAAGCTTTTGTTTGATTAAGTCCAATTTGTTTATTTTGCTTTTCATTCTCTTTACTCTAGGAGACAGATCAAAAAAAATATTGCTGTGAACACTCAGAAATTTTAATATGCACTATGCAGTAGATAGGGTGCAGCATATCCAAATGTTTCTTTCTCCCCAGAAGCTTTTACAAGCACATTAAATCCCACAAGGGTCTGTGTCTTCTAAAATGCATCTCTACATGAGTATATGTGTGTGTTATGGCAGAGAGTGTTTGGGAGGAAAAATAAGCTGATACAAATGGTGGCCTCAGGACTTTCCTGGCAGTCCAGGGGTTAAGACTCCATGCTTCCACTGCCATGGGTTCAATCCCTGGTTGGAATGAAGATCCCATATGCGATGCAGCAAAACAAAAACAAAACAAAAACAAAAAAAACAACAACAAAAAAACAAAAACCAAATGGTGGCCTTTGGGGAGCTGGGTGGGAATTAGGCTTTGTTTACACTGAACAGCTTTCAGTGCTTTTGGCTTATGTTTACTATGTGGCTCAGATGGTTAAGAATCCACCTGCAATGCAGGAGACCCATGTTCAATCCCTGGGTGGGGAAGATCCCCTGGAGAAGGAAATGGCAACCACTCAAGTATTCTTGCCTGAAGAATTCCATGGGTGAAGTCCTGACAGGCTTCATGGGGTCACAAAGAGTCGAACATAATTGAGCAACTAACACTTACGTTAAAATAGATACAATAAATTTGTGGAAGCTTAGATGAGTCTCCAAGCTAGATGTCTGGTTGACATCATATTTAACTGAATCCTCCTTAGGAATGACCCTCCTCTGAGAACCAGCATAAGAAATATGCCTCAGAAACTCATCATCCAGCCTGATGTAAGAATGACATTGAGGATGCTATAAAATAGAAAAGCAAAAGTGAAAAAGAACACTCCAAACTGATTTAACTATAATGGCACCCCACTCCAGTACTCTTGCCTGGAAAATCCCATGGGCAGAGGAGCCTGATAGGCTGCAGTCCATGGGGTCACTAAGAGTCGGACACGACTGAGCGACTTCACTTTCACTTTTCACTTTCATGCATTAGAGAAGGAAATGGCAACCCACTCCAGTGTTCTTGGCCTGGAGAATCCCAGGGACAGGGAGCCTGGTGGGCTGCCGTCTATGGGGTCGCACAGAGTCGGACACGACTGAAGTGACTTAGCATGTAGTATAAAACTGGATCTGCCATATTTCTAAAAGCTCTGATGTGCTGCCAGAGTTGAGACCCACAGGGACTGGGAGTGATATGTAAGACATGCTCATCTGCTAGCCATTCCCTTGTGTTGGGTGAAGCCCTGGGCATGGGGAATTCTAGAGGGAGTGAGATTCAGTCTCTATCTTCAAATGGCTCCTAGAGCAGGAAGTTGCTTTTTATCTTAGGAAAAGATTTTCCAGACAGAACCTCAGCTTCACTGGAGCTGGGTTTGCCCAGAGAGAACTGAGTTTGTCAAGTCAGCCTTGGGAGATAAAGAGCTTTGGGTCACCTGGAACCAGAGGGTAGCCTGGCCCATCCAGGCATTTCTGAGAGCCTCCATGTCCCAGACCTCATTCTCAGGCCTAAAACTGTAAGTAGGGACAGGGCTGGCTTGTGTAACAGCTGGATCTGGAATTTGCCGTGGAAAAAAGTCTTTTCAATTGCCAGCCCTCTACAATTTTTAGTATCCCAGATACAGATTCACCTAACCTTTAAAAAATTTATTTATTTTTATCTTATTTTTTACTGAAGCATAGTTGATTTACAATGCTGTGTTAGTTGCTAATGTTCAGCAAAGAATATATTTGTTTCCATTATGGTTTATCATAGGATATTGAATATAGTTTCCTGTGCTCTACAGTGAGACCTTGTTGGTTATCTCTTTTATATGTAGGGTAGTCTGTATCTGTGAATCCTAATTTATCCCTTCCCCACCCTCCAAAGAGGGGAAACACGTTTGTAACTTTAAGTTTGCTTTCTATGTCTGTGAGTCTGTTTTTTTTTATAAATAAGTTCGTGCATGTATGTATGCTCAGTCGCTTCAGTCGTGTCTGATTCCTTGTGGTGCCATGGACTTCAGGCTGCCAGGCTCCTTTGTCAATGGGATTCTCCAGGCAAGAATACTGGAGTGGGTTGCCATGCCCTCCTCCAGGGGATCTTCCTAACCCAGGTCTCCTGCATTGCAGGCAGATTCTTAACCCACTGAGCCACCTGGAAATCCTGATAAATAAGTTCATTTGTAACTTATTTAAGTTACAAATAATAAGTTCATTTCAATCTAACATTTTAGATTCCACATAAAAGTGATATCATACGGTATTTGTTTTTGTCTGACTTCACATCCTATGATAGTCTCCATGTCTTGGCTACTGTGAATAGTGCTGCTATGAACATTAGGGTGCGTGTATCTTTTTGAATTTAGAGTTTTATCTGGATACATGCCTAGGAGTGGGATTGATGGATCATATGGCAACTCTATTTTTAGTTTCTTAAGGAACCTCCATACTGTTTTCCACAGTGGCTGCACCAGTTTACATTCTTATCAATACTGTAGGAAGTTTCCTTGATATCCACAGCCTCTCCAGTATTTATTATTATTATTATTTAAATTTTTTTATTGGAGTATAGTTGGTTTACCATGCTGTTTCAAATGTATATATACATATGTACATATATATGTGTACATGCATGCTAAGTCACAACCCCATGGACTGTAGCCCACCATGCTCCTCTGTCCATGGGATTCTTCAGGCAAGATCACTGGAATGTGTTAGCTGGGCCCTCCTCCAAGGGATCTTCCTGACCCAGGGATCAAACTCATGTCTCTTATGTCTCCTGCATCCTCAGGCAGGTTCTTTACCGCTAGTGCCATCTGGGAAGCCCGCATGTACATATATCCACTTTTTTTAAGATTCTTTTCCCATTTAGGCCATTACAGAGTATTGTGTGGAGTTCCCTATGCTATTCTAGCATTTATTATTTGTAGAATTTTAATGATACCAAGGCTTTTAAAAAACTCTGGCAACAGATAAATCATTCCATGGGAGAAAGTGTTCCAATTTTGGACAACTGTAATTCTATCTTAAGTTTTTATCCTGAAATAGTTATAGGCTTGTAGAAAACTGTAAAACTAATCCAACAAGCTTCCTATACCTCTCACCTATTTCCCCCAGGTAGTGACATCATATGGGTGTAGTACAGTGTCAAAGCCAGGAAATTGGTACATTACTGTTCTAGACTACAGGCCTTATTCAGTTTTAACCACTTGGAAAAAAAAAAAAGAAACACTGTATTCATTTGTGTGTATATATATCCACGCAGCTTGATCGCCTCTGGAAATTTCTGTCATCACCACCACAATCAAGATACAGAACTGCTCCATTGCTGAGAAAGAACTCCCTCCTGCTGCCTTTTTGTATTTATACCCACCCCTCCCCCTCCTCTTCCTGGAAACCACTAATCAGTTCTCCATCTCTAGATGGAGAATGTTATATAAATGGAATCATACAGTATGCAATCTTTATTTGAAAGATATCAGCTTTATTGACATATAATTCCCATACCATGCGTTTCATCCATTTAAAGTGTTCGGTTCGATAGTTTTTTTCACATATTAACATTTGCACAACCATCACCACAGTCAATTTAGAACCTTTTCATCACCCTCCAAAGAAACCTTATCAGTCACTCCCTGTTTTTCCCAAACCCCCAGTCCTAGGCATGCGCTCATCTACTTTCTACCTCTATAGATTCACTTATTTTGGACATTTCATATAAATAGAATCATATAATATGTGTTTTTTTGGTGACTGACTTCTTTTACTTAGCACAAAGTTTTCAAGTTTCATCCACGTTGTTGCAACTGTAGGAAGAGCTGAAACAAGTCGTACTCTGTCAATAATAAGATACTGAGCTGTTTTTCAAAGACAACAGAGCAAAACCATAAATTATGCACAGAAGAGAAAGTTTTGACCTTTAATAACACTCGGAACTAAAGTTCCCCCCAACCCCCTTGTGTTGGGTGAGGCCCTAGGCATGGGAAATTATAAAGACAGTGTGATGCCCCCCAAACCCCGGAACTAAACTATGGAGACATGACTGGAACTTGAATGCTAGAACCCTTTCAGAACCCAGAAGATCCACTGCCGAAGCCTCCTCCCATATCTTCCCATAAATGCCAAGTTCCAAAGCCCTCCTTTTGAAACCTGTCCCACCAGCATATCTGCATACTAATCCATTCTCCCCCAACTCATAAAAGTTTGCCTGAATCCCAGATTTGGGAAACAGATTTGAGCTAGGCCTCCTGTCTCCTTACAGGTTCATGTTGCAATAAAGCTTGTTCTTTCCTCAAAAGCCAGTGCCGCAGTATTGGTTTCTATGCACATGGGGCAGCAAGCCTTTGGCTCAGTATCACTATAGCATGTACTTCATTCCTTTTTATTGCCAGGAATATTCCCTGTGTGGATAAACCACTTTGTTTATCTAGCCATCAATTGATGAACATTGAGTCATTTCCACTTTTTGGCTGTGATGAATAATGCTGCTGTGAACATTTATGTACAAGTTTTTGCATGGACATATGTTTCCAATACTCTTAGGTATACCTGAATGAAATTATTGAATCATATGATCACTCTGTTTAATCTTCTCAAGAATAGCCAAACTGTTTTACAAAGCAGTTATACTATTTTACATTCTCACCAGCAGTGTATGAAGATTCTGATATCTCCACAACATCACCAATACTATCTTTTTGATTACAGCCATTCTTTTCTAGTGAAGGTGAAGTAGGATCTCATTGTGGTTTTGATTTGAATTTCCCTAATGTGTAAAGACATTGAACATCTTTTTGTTTCACTTTAAAAAAAAAATAGGCAAATTTATTGTAGGACACTTGGACAGTGAAGATAAATGGAATGGAAATACCTATGTATCATTTTGGAAATCAGCCATGATTTGAATTTTAAAATTGTTACAAGCAAAATTTAATCTCATCATGATGCTTTCTTTTGTTTCTTCTTTTCATTTTCTTCTTTTTTTTTTTCCCAATCTCAGCAATGTACTTCTCAATTTCTTCAGGATTTAAAATCTTGAGGGGTTGATCTCGCCTCACAACAGCAAGCTCTATGTTTTTGCCACCTGACTGAACCATTTCCAGAAGGACCCTGATAGCCAGCTTAATAGTCAGTTCGTTTCAATGGCTTCCTCAGTATAATTCTTCTCTAGGAATTCACGCACTGACTTGGCAACCCGGCCTATGGCATTGGCTTTCCAGGCATGGTATGTGCCAGGAGGTCAGTCTGATAGAGTCAGGGGGTGCCATGAAAGTCAAAACCCACAAGGAGGGCAGAGATGCGAAACCCCCGGCACCCCTTGCTCTGTGTGTAGCGCTGCTTCAGACTGGCGATATAACGGGTAATGTACTCCATGGTGACTAGGTCCTCCACAGTCAGCCGGGGGCTCTGGCATTCCACCCGGGCCCTGTTGGTGACTATCCTTGCGTTAGCAGTGAGCCGGCAAATGCCATGCAGACATTATCATCCGGAGCACAGACCTTCCGCACTGTCCTTTCATCCTGCAGTTTGGCCACTGACTTCTTCTCCACACCAGGAACAACAATGTCTTTTCCTCGAACACTGATCATGGTCCAGCCCTTCTTCATGGCCTCCTGCAAGTACTCCACTTGGAAGAGGTGGCCGTTGGGAGAGAAGACGGTGATGGAGTGGTTATAGCTCATGCCTGTGGAACGTCGCTGTTGGGCTGAGAAAAGCACCCACTCACTGCCACGGAGCCAGCGATTCACAACGTTGCTGCGCCAGCCCGCCCCCCCCGCCTTTGTTTTGCTTTTATCAAGACTTTATTTCCATCAGTAGTGTATCAGACTTCTAGTTTCCATATAACTTTGCCAAGCCTGCATAGTATATATGTGTATATATTATATATCCAGTATAGTTGATTTACAATGTGTTATTTTTTGGTGTACAGCAAAGTGATCCAGATATATATATATATATACACACACATATATATATATATACACACATATATATTCTCATATTTGCTTTCATTATGGTTTATTACAGGATACTGAATATAGTGCCCTGTGCTATATAATAGGACTTTGTTATTCATTCATACTATATAATCCTGAATGCCCAATCCTTCCTTTCCTTTGCCCTTGGCAACCACAAGTCTGTTCTCTAGGTCTGTGAGTCTGCTTCTGTTTCATAGATAAATTCATTTGTGTCATATTTTAGATTCCACATATAAGTGATATCATATGGTATTTGTCTTTCTCTTTCTGACTTCACTTAGTATGATAAGCTCTAGATCCAAACATGTTGCTGCAAATGACATTATTTCATTCTTTCTTATGGCCGAGTAGTATTCCATTTATATATTCATACCTACACACACACACACACATACACACACACACACATTACATATTCTTTATCCATCATCTATCAAGGGACATTTATGTTGTTTCCATGTCTTGACTATTGTAAATAGTACTGCAATGAACATTGGGGTACATTTTGTTATTTCAAGAGAATTCTCTTGATTTTTAAAAATTTATTTTTGACTGTGCTGGGTCTTTGTCGCTGCCCATGGGCTTTCTCTAGTTGCAGAGAGCTGGGGCTCCTCTCTAGTTGTGGTGCAAGGGCTTCTCATTGTGGTGGTTTCTCTCGTTGTGGAGCATGGGCTCTAGAGAGCACAGGCTTCAGTAACTGTGGCTCCCAGACACTAGGGCCACAGGCTCAATAGTTGTGGCACATGGGCTCAGTTGTTCTGCAGCATGTGGGATCTTCCTGGATCAGCCTGCATTGGCAGGTGGATTCTTTACCATCAGGAAGCCCTTCTTTTTATTTTTTTAAGGTTTTTTTTTTTTTTTTTTTTTTTTGGTGTGGATTATTTTAAAAGTCTTTATTGAATTTGTACAATATTACTTCTGTTTTATGTTTTAGTTTTTTGGCTGCAAAGCACATGGGATCTTATTTCCCTGACCAGGGATCAAACAAACCTATACCCCCTACATTGAAAGGTGAAGTCCTAACCTCTGGACCACCAGGCAAGTCCCAACAATGAGATTTCAGTGGCCGTGTCAAGCCCACTGTGAGCCAAGAGCAAGGCTCCAGCCCCTTCCAGCTGTCTCCGTGCAGCCCATCCCAGTCTTCTCCCCATGTTTGTCTGCTGAAGCCAGAGTTTCAGCATCCAGCATCCAGTGTCCACATGCACTAGCCGATGTGCGTCTCAGTCTGGAGAGTGCGGGGAGGTGGCACAGACCACCTATGCAGGTCTTGCTCTGTTCTGTGTGCTGCGAACTGCCTGTTTCACTGAGCCTCTGAAACTCCTTTTCTGTCCTGACTGATCACCCCACTGGTGAAAGGCCTTCCCTGGCTGCGGGAACCTTTCGCCTTTCACAGCCCCCTCCCAGGGGCATAGGTTCTGTCCTGATTCCTTTCTCTCCCCTCCTTTCATCCTACCTGGTTATATGGAGATCTTTTTTGCAGTGTTGGGTGTCTGAGTTAGGCCAGCATTGAGTAGGTATTAGATGTATTTTGATGCATTTGTGGGAGGAAGTGACTTCCACATCCTATTGCACCATCTTGATTCTACCTCTGAGCATCTTTTCATGTGCTTATTGGCGATTTGCGTATTTTCTTGGGGGAAAAAATGTTTACTTGGAACTTTTGTGCATTTTTAAATTGGGTTGTATTTTAATTGTTGAGTTGTAGGTTTATTAATAGTCTAGATGCAAATTCCTTATCAGATATAAGATTTGCAAATATTTTATTTTGGGGGTTGTCTTTATGCTTTCTTGATGGCATTCTGTGAAGCAAAAAAGTTTTAAATTTTGATGAAGTTCAATTAATTTTTTTGTTCTTTGTGTGTTATAGCTTAGTAGGCTTTGTTGAATCTAAGGTTAGAAAGATTTACTTCTCTTTTCTTCTAAGAGTTTTGTAGTTTTGTCCTCATATTTTAGGTCAGGGATCCATTTTGAGTTAATTTTGTATATGGTATGAAGAAAGAATACAATTTCATTCTTTTGTTTGTGGATATCCAGTCTCAGCACGATTTTGTTGAAAAACTACTCTTTTTCATTGAACTGTCTTGGCACCTTGGTCCAAAACAGATTGACTCTAAATGTGAAGATTTGTTTTGGGACTCTAAATTCTGTTCCATTGATCTATTTGTCTATTCTTATGCCAATACCACAGTTTTTTTTTTGTTTTTTTTTTTAACAGTTACTAAGACCTGCAGGAGGTCTTAGTTGCAGTCCGTGGGCTTACTTGCTTTGAACCACGTGAGATCTTAGTTCTCCCACCAGGGATGGAACCCATGTCCCCTGCATCGCAAGGAGGATTCTTAAACAATGGACCACAAGAGAAGTACCAAAACTTTATTTATAGTTTTGGAAGAAACCACCAAGCTGTCTTCCAAAGGGTCTATACCATTTTGCATTCCCACCAGCAATGAATGAGAATATGTACTGCTCCACTTCCTCACCAGCACGTGGCGTTGTGATTCCAATAGGTGTGTGGTACTATCTCCTTCTTGCTTTAGTTTGCATCTCCTTGATGACCCATGATGTGGAATGTTTTTTCATGTACTTGTTTGTTTTCTGAATATCTTCTTTGGTGCGGTGTCTCTTAGGGTCTTTGGCCTATTTAAAAAAAAATTGGGTTATTTTCTTAATGTTAAGATTGAAGAATTCATTGCATATTTTGTACCACAGTCCTTTAACAGATGTGTCTTTTGAAAATATTTTCTCTCAGTCTGTGACTTGTCATCTAACTCTTTTGACAGTGTCTTAAATTTGCATTTCCCTAATGGCTAATGATGACGAACATTTTTTCATGTTTATTTGCCACTTAGTGAAATGTTTCTTTTGTCCATTTTCTAATTGCTTTTTCTTTAATGTTGAGTTTTGAGCGTTCTCTATATATTCTAGGTATGAGGACTTTGGCTACATGTAATCATATATTTAAGAAAATTAATTTCAATTATGTGGGTAATGCATGAATGCATCCTTCATTTAAAAATGACAGGATAGGACTTCCCTGGTGGCTCAGTGGTAAAGAATCTACCTGCCAATGCAGGAAACACAGGTGTGATCCCTGATCTGAGAAGATCTCACATGCTGAGGAGCAACCAAGCCCGTGCACCACAGCTATTGAGCCTGTGCCCTGAGCCCGGGAACTGCAACTGCTGAAGCCTGCACGCTCTAGAGCCTGTGCTCCACAACAAGAGAAGCCTGTGCGCCACGACTAGAGAGTAGCCCCTGCTCACTGCAATTAGAGAAAAGTCCATGTAGCACAAAGACCCAGCACAGCCAAAAATAAATAATTTTTTTAAAAAAGCAGTCAACCTGACAATCCCCCAGGTTGACTTAAAATTTTTTTTTTTAAGGATAAAGTTTAAACCCTCAAATCTGTTCCCTTTTCATCATTCTCTCATGAGTAACCATAAATTATGTGTTTCAGGTATATTCCTCTAGATTAAAAAAAAATAGCTTTCTCAAGATAAACAAACTCGTACAATGTGTATGGTGTTGTTTGTATATGGGTTTTACAAAAAAGTTATAATGTTTGTACCATGGTCAAAGATGTATTTTTTAATTTAAAAATTAAGAAAGCTTTTGGCAGCATTGTGTGACATATGGGATCTTAGTTTCCTGACTAGGGATTGAACTCATGCCCCCTGCATTGGAAGCACAGAGTCTTAACCACTGGACTGCCAGGGAAGTCCCAAAGATGCATTTTTAACCCAAGAATATTGTAAAGACTTCTCTATACTGATAAATATCTCTAGTCTGTTCCTTCAAACTGTTGTATAGTATGGATTGTCTATGTTTCTTCAGCCATTCCTGAGTTTCTAGACATTTAGGTAGTTCTCAGTGTTCTTCTAGTAAGCAGTGCTACAGTGAACCACCGTGGGCATGACTCTGGGCACATGTGCAGTTATTTCTTTAGAGAGATATAGGAAAAGGGAATTTTATGAATGTTAAGGTATGTGGTTTTCATATTTGAAGACTCTGCCATACTGCCCCCTCCCCTACCTGGATGTGTTTACCCACATCTTGGACAACAATCACTTATCTTTTGACTACAAAGTCCACCCACTATTTTATATCCCAACTATCTACTAAGTGCTGCACTCAATATGCCAGCAAATTTGGAAAACTCAGCAGTGGCCACAGGACTGGAAATGGTCAGTTTTCATTCCAATCCCAAAGAAAGGCAATGCCAAAGAATGCTCAAACTACCGCACAATTGCACTCATCTCACACACTAGTAAAGTAATGCTCAAAATTCTCCAAGCCAGGCTTCAGCAATACGTGAACCGTGAACTTCCAGATGTTCAAGCTGGTTTTAGCAAAGGCAGAGGAACCAGAGATCAAATTGCCAACATCTGTTGGATCACTGAAAAAGCAAAAGAGTTCCAGAAAAACCTCTATTTCTGCTTTATTGACTAAGCCAAAGACTTTGACTGTGTGGATCACAATAAACTGTGGAAAATTCTGAAAGAGATGGGAATACCAGACCACCTGACCTGCCTCTTGAGAAACCTATATGCAAGTCAGGAAGCAACAGTTAGA
Organism: Bubalus bubalis; assembly: GCF_019923935.1. Classification (NCBI taxonomy): domain Eukaryota; kingdom Metazoa; phylum Chordata; class Mammalia; order Artiodactyla; family Bovidae; genus Bubalus; species Bubalus bubalis. The sequence continues at coordinate 80,713,244 of NC_059164.1, forward strand.
ACTGGACATGGAACAACAGACTGGTTCCAAATAGGAAAAGGAGTATGTCAAGGCTGCATACTGTCACCCTGCTTATTTAAATTATATGCAGAGTACATCATGAGAAACGCTGGGCTGGAAGAAGCACGAGCTGGAATCAAGATTGCTGGAGAAATATCAATAACCTCAGATATGCAGATGACACCACCCTTATGGCAGAAAGTGAAGAGGAACTAAAAAGCCTCTTGATGAAAGTGAAGGAGGAGTGAAAAAGTTGGCTTAAAGCTCAACATTCAGAAAACTAAGATCATGGCATCTGGTCCCATCACTTCATAGGAAATTGATGGGGAAACAGTGGAAAAGTGGAAACAGTGGAAAAGTGGAAACAGTGTCAGACTTTATTTTTCTGGGCTCCAAAATCACTGCAGATGGTGATTGCAGCCATGAAATTAAAAGATGCTTACTCCTTGGAAGGAAAGTTATGACCAACCTAGATAGTTATATTGAAAAGCAGAGAGAAATTACTTTGCCAACAAAGGTCCATCTAGTCAAGGCTATGGTTTTTCCTGTGGTCACGTATGGATGTGAAAGTTGGACTGTGAAGAAAGCTGAGTGCCGAATAATTGATGCTTTTGAACTATGGTGTTGGAGAAGACTCTTGAGAGTCCCTTGGACTGCAAGGAGATCCAACCAGTCCATCCTAAAGGAGATCCATCCTGGGTGTTCATTGGAAGGAATGATGCTGAAGCTGAAACTCCAATACTTTGGCCACCTCATGCGAAGAGTTGACTCATTGGAAAAGACCCTGATGCTGGGAGGGATTGGGGGCAGGAGGAGAAGGGGACGACAGAGGATGAGATGGCTGGATGGCATCACTGACTCGATGGACTTGAGTTTGGGTAAACTCTGGGAGTTGGTGATGGACAGGGAGGCCTGGTGTGCTGCGATTCATGGGGTTGCAGAGTCGGACATGACTGAGCAACTGAACTGAACTGAACCAGAGACTAAGGAGACCTGAAGACTAAGTTCAAAGTGAATTCCAAGCTCCTTCTAAGCCAACTTCCAGGTGTCCAGGAAAATCATCCAAATACCTTTTCACCAAATTGGCACCTTTTGCCAAGATCAGTCTGTAAACAAGAGTTGGTATCAGTTCAGTTCAGTCGCTCAGTTGTGTCCGACTCTGTGACCCCATGTACTGCAGCATGCCAGGCTTCCCTGTCCATCACCGGCTCCCAGAACTTAACCAAACTCATGTCCATTGAGTTGGTGATGCCATCCAACCATCTCCTCCTCTGTCATCCCCTTCTCCTACTGCCTTCAACTTTTCCAATGAGTCAGTTTTTTGCATCAGGTGGCCAAAGTATTGGAATTTCAGCTTCAGCATCAGTCCTTCCAATGAATATTCAGGACTGATTTTCTTTAGGGTGGACTGGTTGGATCTCCTTGCTGTCCAAGGGACTCTCAGGAGTCTTTTCCACCACCACAGTTCAAAAGCATCAATTTTTTGGCACTCAGCTTTCTTCACAATCCAACTCTCACATCCATACAGGACTACTGGAAAAACTATAGCTTTGACTAGATGGACCTTTGCTGGCAAAGTAATGCCTCTGCTTTTTAATATGCTGTCTAGGTTGGTCATAAACAATAGAGTGGCATGTAATGGTGCAATGCTGAGGGCGCCAGCATACAATTCCTCGGCAAAGGCCCAGAAGTTAGCTCTTATACCTGCTCCTTTCCCTTCTAATTCAGCAAGTCTTGACTCTTCCTTTTGGGTTGTTTCACTTTGCCCTTAGGAGAACTTTCTAGCTGCTAGGAGCTTGGAAGCAGCTGTTTTCGAGAAACTTCAGCTGTTCTCTTTCCTTAGGGCTTTTGATAAAAGTGATCTTGTTCTTCTATCAGATTAGCTGTGTAAGTTATCACAGTTCTCACGGCTTTTTTTTTTTTTTTTTCCCCTTGGCTGCACTGCATGGTTTGGAGGATCTTAGTTCCTTGACTGAGGACTGAACTTGGCCCCAGCAGTGAAAGCTCCGAGTCCTAACCACTGGACCGTCATGGCCTTTCTTAAACAGATGTTAAATGCTCTCTGGGCCCCTCACTCTCCCCAGAAATGGTGCTTCTGTAAGGACCGAGAGTACTCAGATGGCTGAACGTCCCTCCCCACCTACCTTCATGCGTCTCCAGGCAGCTGTCCACAACAGCTGCAGGCAGTGCTGCTGGAGCAAATGACTAGGAAATTTTTTGCAGTTAAAGAAATGTAGGATACAGGCTTCTTGCCTGCCAAAGAATGCTGCCTCTAGACTGATGTTATGGAAAAAGCACTGTAAGGCTGACTCCACAGCTGAGCTCTGCACAAGGTTTCCCCTCCACACTTGATTTCTCTCTTAGCAACCAGGCTGCATGCCCAGGAGGCCTCTTGGTTCACAGCAACCTCTGCAAGCTCTCTGAAGGAAATCAGCCTGGGGAAAATCCTGGCTGTTTCCCCCTGTAGTACAGGCCCCTGTATCATTAACTCTATCCTCTACTCCTTCACTGTGCAGGGATTCAGAGCACGGACTCGGGACCGGACTACTTTGTTTCCTATCTGCTAATAATTTTGCCATTTTTTTTGGCTCTGGGCAAGTTATTCAACTTAGTTTTTCCATCTGGAAGATAAGGGCTAATGATAGCAAGTACCTCAAAGAGTTAATATTAAAAAACTACAGTATCTTGCATATAGAATGCACTGTTTGCTATTACTGTATGAGTTTACAATCATAAGAAACAGGGTGTCTGGCCCAGGATAAGGAGACCTAGACTTAACCTCTATTTAAAACTTGCTTTCCGTGTAACACAGAGGTACTTTCCTGTGTGAATCTCTATACTTGTCCTGAACGCATCATGTCTGTCCTTCCACCTGTTATATTCGCAGCAGTGCCCACAGTAGAAGGTCCACAAAAACCTATCACAAACTAAGGGCATGAATGAAGGCCTCCATTGGTCTGTCCACTCTTGACTTTCAAAGCAATTTGCTAAAGGGGACTTCTAATGATGGATTTTTTTTTAAAAGGATTAGTTTGAAAACTGTTCAATTCTGGTAAATGCTTTGATAGTTTTAAATTTTACGTTCTGTTATAAAATTTTGAAAATGACATTCTGATTCACTTTGAGACAACTTAGTCTAACCTTTGTTTAGTATATAATGTTCAACATCATGCCCCCGATTGGTGTTAAGAATGGGTCCATACAGCGAGATTAAAATTATGCCAATTATAAATGTGCTCACTGCTTAGGAATTAAGAAATTAAAGTGAACTGGATCTTGAAGGGTTGTGTTCAATGTTGGGGCAAGATCATTTCCAGCCCAGGGGCTGTGTGACAGCTAGTAGCCCACTGCTTTCCAGACATCAAATGTGAGTGAATGCCTGAAGTATGATGAGACGGCAGGGGGTGGGGGGATTCCTCCTGCTACAGTTTGGAAATGGAATTGTCTCTGGGGATCAGTCTAATTTACAAAACGAAGATAAAGCTACCACCTGCCCACTCAGGAGTCGAGTAGTATTCGAAAAGTAACGTACAAGGGAGGACTCTCGTGACAGCAGAAGAGTGCCTTCCGTGCAACTGCGCATGTCGGGGCTCTGCCATTTCTGAGCCTTGTTTAAACCTGAGTAATGATGGCCCTGTGACCGAGGACATCTGGCTCAGGACTCTTCTCACACAGAAGTCCCTAAACTGATAGCTCAAAAGACTGAGGTGTTTTCAAGTCTCTGGTAAGGATACCCAGGTTGAATTTTACATGTTCTATTGTAAACATCAAGTAACACCACAAACATTTAAAAAAAGAAAGTTTATTGGTCTTTAAATGGCTCAAATTGCAAATAAACCAGTCGGGTAGTGGCATCAGCCTAAGACATGTGATGCATCTTTGTCATTTGGCTTCATAGCACCTCAGTACCCAGGAGAGGAAAGGTCTCAAAGCAAAGTCACGACATTAGTGGTCAGGACCCCTGGTTAAATGAGACTGCAACAAGTACACGTGGAGACTGCTGGGCCCGTGGGGCGGCGCTTATATGGGGAACTTTAATTCTGCACACAGCACAGCCTATGAAAAATAGGAAATGAAAGATGTACATCTCAAACCCTTTAGGGACAAATATTTAACATGACAAGCTGGATGTAGTATCTAAAGAGTTCAGTTCCTAAATAGCCTATTTGTGTTAACTTTACGTACACATCTGTTATCTGGAATGCCTGAACACATCTTTGACTTGCTGAGATTAAGACTGAGCATAAAGAAAGCAAAACTTTATTGAAACAACTGCCCTAGTCCCATTCCAAAGAAAAGAAAAATCTGATAGTGGTATTTTTCCCATTGAAATTATGTCCCTTCAGTGGGCACGCCGTACAACAGGGACAGAGCCTACTGTTTGGTGGCAAACATGTTTTCTGCACTATCCTCAGGTTTGGCTGTTCGATGTTAACTTTAGGAAAATGTAACTACAGTGTTCTTCATTATGAACACAGACTACAAACACTCCTAGTAACTCCCGCACAGCCAAACTGCAACCTCAGGAATACAAATTTAGAAGTTAACAGATGGCAAGCACAACTATTTTCCCGAAGTGGTCTAGTGCAAAATGCATTAGCACCGTGGACACTTTTCCTATGCCCTGCTCCAAAGAGATCAAAATCTTAACACATATTCACCACTTGCATAAAAGGATTTCTAGGGATCAGCATCTTAAAGAATAAGGGTTCACTGAGACATACTGAATCCTCATAGTCTAAAATTATCTTACAAGTATATGCTGGTCCTTCATTTTTAAACTACCTTACAGTTAATTAAAAGCAATCAAGGAGCTCTGGAACTTCATTTTCAAGAACCAGAGTATGGCACACATTTTACATTTGGACAGACTCTAGCAGTTATTTCTTGAACATCTTCTATACAAAAGTTGTCCCCCATCCTGACATATATTCTCTCACCAGGACACGTGGGCAGTGGGCCCACCGCACCATGAGGATGCCAGATACAACCCAGAATGATGTAACCAGGTATCTTTCAGTTTCTAAATTAAGGCATATTAAAAAATTTCCATGTACAAGTTTACACCACTTTTCTAAGTTAATCACCAGGTAATTAATGCAGGTTCACAGATGAATTACTCTCAATTGAACTATATGCAACAATCATGCCAGTCACTTTTTCTTCTATATTTTGCATAACAATGGTTAAAAAAAAGTGGTACAGTTTAACTATCATGTTCACAATTGTCATTTCTTTTTCAAGGCAGTAGAAGACCAAGACATTTTAAAATGATTATAAAATTTAAGCTTTATAATAAACCAGAGGAAGTAGCCTTTCCTCCCATTGTCCACCCCCATTCTCACCTCTCGAACAGTTCAAGAAAGACTGCCGGCAAAACACAAGCACCCACGCTACATTCAGGACCGTGATAAATGTAGGCAATTATGAAATAAGTTGAACTTTGCTTCTTGGTGAAGCCACATTAATTTCTTTTTAAGTGAATTTGACTTTCAGTGCAGTTCCAATTCATGCTTTTAGAGATACATAACAATTTCCAAAATGTTAAAGTAATTTCAGTCAATTGAGCCTTCAATGGCAAAGCTTATAAATTATATTTATTAGTATGGTCAAGATAAGAAAGGAGTTTGGGCTCTGATTATAAAATGCAGCATCTTTCTCTGATTCTCTTGGCTAAACTTTTCCTCTTCTTTTTTCCATTCTTTTCTTTGCTGTCTTCCATCTTTCTGGCCCGAATTTCCCTCATTAAATCAAAAAATACCTACAAAAAAAACAGAATAAAGCAAGTGGATAATTTGTGCCTGGTACATCTCTGAATCACAGCAGTAAACATTGGGAGTACTATATGAATATTAAAGAGCTCTTATTTGGGGAGTACAGGGACAGGAAAGTATAGAACTAAAGTCTGCTTCTTCCAAGTATGTTAAAAAAATGGGAAAACAGGAAGATTTTCTGAATTACACTTTCGGGTAAAATCTGCTTACATAATATAACCTAATCTTTCATCTGAATTTTCAAGATAAAAATAAACATGCACTGCAAGTGATAGCTCCAAAGATGTAACCCAATGGATTACATTTGAGTAATTAATAATTAGCAAATATATTTTATCAATTACAATTTTAAACTAATTTAATAAAATTTTCACTTATTAACCTTTCTTCAGCCCCACTTTTAAAAACAGCTGTGGAAAATGACTGCTTCCTTTATTATTTTGATACCAGACACTAGAAAACAATTGCTTGTTGCACAGTATTTTAGGATTTATCAATTTTTGTCTGTCTAGAAATTGGCAAGTAATGGGAGATATTAGCATAATAATTTAAAAGCTATTAGTGTAATAATTAAAAAGTTCAATATCACTAACAAGTGTCTGTGCATGCATGCATGCTAAGCTGCTTCAGTTGTGTCCGACTCTGTGCAACCCTATGGACTGTAGCCCACCAGGCTCCTCTGTCCATGGGATTCTCCAGGCAAGTGTCTGAGTGCACACTGAGTAGGGCCTGAAGGATGTGGACTCATGCTGTGGCTGAAGAGTTGCTGCACGTTACTTTTCTGCAGCCACTGAGGTGCTTGTGAAAAATGCATCTACCTGGTGGCAGTCACAGGCACTAGATTCTTGCATATCCCCGATACACACAGATGTGTGCTTGTGTGCATGATGTGTTTCAAACACAGATGGCAGCAAACTACAGTTACTGCTACTGTTCTGTATTTCATTTCCTAATGCTGAAGATCAGCACATTTAGCTCTACCTTCATTTTTAAAAAAATACTTATTTTTGGCCTCCTGGGTCTTCACTGCTGCTCGAAGTTTTCTCTAGTTGTGGTGAGTGGGGACTACTCTTGGTTGCGGTGCACAGGCTTTTCTCACTGCAGTGCGTTCTCTTGTTGGCGAGCACAGGCTCCAGGTGCACGGGCTTCAGTAGCTGCAGCTCCCAGGCTCAGCAGTGGCAGCACACGGGCTTACTTGCTCCGCGGCACTGTGAGACCTTCATGGACCAGGGTTGGCCTGTGTCCCCTGCACTGGGAGGCAGTTTCTTATCAACTGTGCCACCAGGGAAGTTCTCTTCATTTCTTTTTAATGGTTGTACAGTATTTCATTATATGGATGCACCAGCCTTTAAAATAGTCTCTTATTGGACACTTTGATATTTCCAGTCTTTTGTTTCTACAGATAATGCTTCAGTGACTACTGCTACATGGATGTATGACTTTATATAAATTTTAGAACTTGAACTGATGGGGTCATAATTTTGATAATTACCAAACTGCCCTTCTACGAACTATGAGAGTTCCTTTCCCCTCCTCCCCATACTCCTGTCAACAGTATTATTATCAGTCTTGTTGCTTTATTCCCCAATGTAACAGGTAAGAAAAAAGTCCTATTTTTAAATTGTGCTTCCTATTATAAGTTAGACTAAGCCGCTTTTAAACTTTAAAAGCAATTTGTACTTCTCTTCTATGACAAGGGTGTCTATATTTTTTGACTGTTTTCCCATTGGGTTGCTGGTCTTTTTCTCACTGTCCTGTGATAACTCTGACAATGTGCATGACCGTACTTCCCCCGGGCCTCTGATGCCAGCAGGTGACACCACAGGACTGCTGCAAGCCTCAGAGCCGGACAGTTACTGTTCACCTCTCCTCCCCACTCCCCTTAGTTCAAATAGGTTTTAGTGTGTGTTCTACCATCTGCTCCAGATATTAAACAGGAGGAAACAAAGTATATATATGCTATGATACTGTTCTGTGGTGCCTTTCAAAACCCCATACACACTGAATCTTAAACTATATTTCATTAGTATTTTGAAAAACATTTGCTGTAACTAGCGGAAACTGGTTTACTGAGTAGAACTCTTGTAGCATGTTGTAAAGATATCCTGGACTTAAAGGAATCTGACTGTGTGACTGGAAAAAAAAAAGTGAGCTTAAAATGACAATGTCTTTAAACCTACAGTAAACAGGCAGAAAGAACCTCTAAACTTTTAACATCATGATTTCTGGACCAGGGTTATGGATCTACAGACACAGCAGACTAGTTCACAAATGCCGGCAGACACCTAGGGCAGTGTTACTTCAAGTGCGGCCCACCACCCCACCTGCACACCCAGGAGCTAACGAGATCTATAAATTCTTAGGACTGACCCCAGAGCAAATGAATCCAAGTCTCTGGAGAAGACCCAGGAACCTGTGTTTATCAGGCTTTATAGGCAATTCCTCTGCATGTTAGTTTTTCTGAGGCACCTGTAGGGCCGAGATAGTCGGGGACTGAAAAGGTCTCCCTGGAAGGGCTCCCACCCAGAGCTGCTCCAGCCCTACCAGCGGGCTTCCTGAACGCTGACAGTGGTGTCTGCGGGGCAGATGAATGGCACCTGGGAAGGCTCCAAGGTGTTCCTCCCCTGGTCTCCAGGAAGGGCCAATCTGCACAAAGTGCAAAGATGAGGGAAGAGGGCAGAGGAGTTCTCTTCCCCCTGGGTGGAGAGCGGGGTGAGGGGGTGGAGAAGAGAAGTGGAGGGTGGGGAGTGCAGCTGTGGTGACCGAGATTTCAAAACCCTCTCCCTCCGGGCTCCTTCATCTTGGGAGCCACCTTCCCTTGGGAGAACTTGAGTGGGGATGGGCAGGTGTCAGCGCAGAGATCCTCCAGCCAATCAGGAAAAGAAAAGCAAAGAAAAAAGAAAAGAAAAGATTCTCCAGCCAATCAGGAAAAGAAAAGGAAAGAAAAAAAAAAAAATATTCTCCAGCCACAGGAAAAGGAAAGGAAAAAAAAAAAGAAAAAAGAGGAGGGATTCAAGTCAGGAATCTGGCCAGTGCTTTGCTGTGGCTGTCTCATGTTTTTGCACCCTTTGGGAACCTAAGGACAAGGTGAAGTCAAGAAAGTCCTAACAGCGTCCTTGAGCATTCAGGGCTGATAAACATCAACGTGTATTAAATTTCTCTCTGAAAGTCTCAACAGAATCTCTAGACACAGATGGAGCAGAGTTAAGCAAATCAACCTGTTTTAACATGATGTTGTGGTGAGAAGGGTCCCCTTTTACCTTGTCAACATTGGCCCGCGTCTTGGCAGATGTTTCCACATAGTTAACGTTCCACTGATCGGCTCTGGTTTTCGCCTCTTCTACGGAAACCTGCCTTTTATCTTCCAAATCTGATTTGTTTCCAACGAGCAAAAATGGAACATTCTCATCTTCTTTTACTCTTAAAATCTGCTCCCTGGATAAGAGGAAATGAGCAGGAAATATCTCTATGTGTTAAAATAACCAATAACGCATGCAGGCATTTATTTATGCTTCTTAGCAATGAACTCATTTATTACACGGGAGGAAACAAGCAGCACGTCTTCCTTTAGCTACCCTCAATCATTTGAGCTTCACATTCACTTCATTAATGGAGGAAAAATACACCAAGGAAGAGTACAAATATGGCAGTAGAGGCATGAAGTGAAAGTATCAAATGCAACTTCATTCTAAATGCCTTGTTTTTAAAACCTTTTTTACGTTTTGAGAATCTCAGTTGGGATCTTAGTTCCCCAATCAGGGGCTGAACCCGCACCCCCTGCAGTGGAAGTACTGAGTCTTAACCACTGGACTGTCAGGGAAGTCCCTCTAAAGGCTTTTTCAAAACAAACTCTTTACATTAGAATGATTTCAGATTTACAGAGAAGGTGTGAAGAGAGGACAGAGTTCCTGCATGTCCCCACGCCCAGTTTCTCCATTGTCAACACACTTTATCACCATTTATGAAGTACTACTGATACAAATATATCTTGTTATACTGCAGTTACTTTACTGTGCTTTGCAGATACTGCTTTCTCTCTCTTTTTTTTTTTAACAGACTGAAGGTCTGTAGTCGCCCTGTGTCAAGCTAGTCTATCGGTGCCACTTTCCCAACAGCATTTGTTCACTTTGGGTCTCTCTGTCACATTTTGGTAATTCTCACAATATTTTAAACTTTCCCATTATCATTAAATTTGTTAGGGTGATCAGTGACCTTTGTGATGACTGTAATCATTACCGGCATTTTTGCTTAAAGTGATGCTCCCTTTGGAGTTTGAGAGACAATTATAGAATTTTAGAATAGAAAAGCACCTTTACAAACTGGTCAAGCTTCATTTTTATCTTGAGGAAAGTGAGAACCACAAAAAGCAACAGGGTTTTCTAACATTTCTATCGAAACCTTATAAACACTGTAAGTTATATGCTAGCAACTGTGCCAAATGTGGGTATCAGGGATACTGAAATGGGTAAGAAATGGGTTCTGCTCTCAAGTGTTTTTACCTTGTCAGGAAAAACACACAGCATACAGAAATCAATCTCAGTGTCAGAGTGTGGTGAGTGTGCTACTGGGGCTGTGCAGAGTACATCACAAACACTGATGAGGAAACAGTGGATTCTGCCTTTGTGACAGGAGGCCCAGGAAGGCTATATTTAGGAGCTGACAATTATTAGAGAAATGCAAATCAAAACTATACTGATGTACCACCTCACACCAGTCAGAATGGCCATTATTAAAAAGTCTACAAATAGCAAATGCTGGAGAGGGCATGGAGAAACAGGAGTCCTCCTCCACTGCTGGTGGGAACGTAAATTTGTGCAGTCATTGTGGAAAACAGTATGGAAGGTCCTCAGAAAACTAAGAATTACCATATGATCCAGCAACCCCACTCCCAGACATATATCCAGACAAAACTCTAATTCAAAAAGATACATGTGCCCCAGTGTTCTTAGCAGCACTAGTCGCAATAGCAAAGACAAAGAAACGGCCTAAGTGTCCATCAACAGATGAGTGAATGCATAAAGAAGATATGGTGCCTATAAAATGGAATACTACTCAGCCATAAGAAAGGATGAAATGATGCCATTTGCAGCAACGTGGATGCAACTAGAGATGATCATACTACGTGAAGCAAGTCAGAAAGAGAAATCCCATATGAAAGCACTTATGTATGGAATCTAAAATATGACATAAATGAACTTATCTATGAAAAAAGACTCACAGACATAGAAGAGAGGCTTAGGGTTGCCAAGAAGGAATGGGTTGGGGGAGTTTGGGATAAGCAGATGTAAACTATTACATGTAAAATGGATACACAACAAGGTCCCACTGGATAGCACAGAGAACTACACTCAAAGCCTATGATAAACCATAATGGAAAAGAATATAAAAAAATAATTAGGTATGTAAAACTGAATCACTTTGCTATATAGCTGAAATTAACATGTCATTGTAAATCAACCATACGTCAATAAAAATTTTTTTAAAATCAACTACAATAAAAAAAATTAAAAAGAGGAGCTGACATTGTGCTACACTTTGCAGGTCAGATCATGTGGAGTGCCTACTATTCTATTACCATTCAAACCACCTTAAAAATGGCTTTCCTACTGCTGGTCAGTTACCAGGAACATTTTTTATTTATGGGAAGGGCAACACATTGGAGGTAGGACAGAATGAATGATTCACTTATTTTTCTGTAATAGCAACAGCCCAAGACTTTTTCTCTTGGCATAAAAATACCTCATTCCCTTGAGAAACCACTTTGGCTTTGGTGACTATGGTGACAAAATATATTCTATTACTTAGAACAGAATCTGCTACAGAATAAGCACTCAAATATTTTTTGAAAGAATGAATAAGCACTGACACGAAACTTTCAATATGTCTCCCAGGGTTACAAGTTACCAGAATCTGCCACTCTTTGCACTTTATCACGTACAAAAAAACTTTTCCTTACAGAAACCAACAAACTTAATTTTACAAATAAATTTACATTTCCTAGGTTTCTCAGTGACATGCTCTTTTGCAAAGAAGGTTCTCTTACAATCTTTTGAGTTCTTGGGACTTTCATGTATACATGAAGAGGAATGCTTTGTGTAAGCCCTGGTTCAGTTTCCTGCCCAAACGCTAGGGATGACGTCTTTCGTCATCTTTGGAAATCCTTGTTGTCCTTCAAGGTTATCTAGCTCTTGAAGGCCTCCACCTCTCCTCTCTTGGATCCCCTGTAACAATTGCTGTCCATATCTTCTTTATCACTAACTGACACTGGGTTTCATGCCTTATTCAACTTGGCTGTGTGAACGTTGAAAACAGAGGATATATTATATGCTTCTTTCGTGCCTGCCCCCCCACACCAAAGCAGACCACGTGTACGTGGTAATAATAATAAAAATTATTTTATCTTTATGTGGTAATAAAATAAAAATACATAAAGAATATTTGTTTTTATTCATGCTGTATTTATGACACTACTCAAGAACTTATTTATGCTATATTTGTCTTATGTATAGAGAGAACATCTCTCCCCTTTTTCACTTTCCCAATCCCCTGCCCCAAATCAAGTGGAGGACAGATTTCGATTAAACAAACAGTAAATAAGATATTAAAAAGATTGTATAACAAGACAGTGTGTCAATCTATGGTGGTATTATTTCCACTAAAAGTTCAGTGTGTGTTATCAAAGTGTCTACACTGTGAGGAGGATGGCGACGTGCCTGCTGGGCACGACACAGGTTCCGAGACACCCGTGACTAACACAGAAAGACTCAAAATCTGGGTCAGAGATCGTTATGTGATCCAGGCATCTGCTTTTACGGCAGCAGCAGTACTGTACTGCAAAGGGAAACGCTTCAGTACACATAAGGAGACTGCGGATGTAGGCTGTCACACACTCAGGCTGCGCTGCAGCTGGCACTGGCAGAGCTGGCTGTGAGGTTAGGTACGGTGCACTGAATATGTGAGTACAAGCGCACGGAGGACAGAGTCATACTGATGTCAGAGAGGGACTAAACACAGTTAGAGGGAAAGACAACCAGGTTAAGAGCCTCTAGCTGTCCACTCGTTGCTGAGGAGGCAGTTGTTCTGCAGTGTCATGACACGACTCCCTGACATACCTGAAGTCGGCTGTGGCTGCAAAGGATTCCATTTCTGTAATGGAGAAGACACAGAGGAAGCCCTCGCCGCTGCGGAAGTAGTTATCTCTAATGGCAGCATAGTCTTCTTGCCCAGCTGTATCCAGGATGTCAATCTGCACTTCCTCCCCGTCCAGCACCACCTTCTTCCGATAGCTGTCGGCTTTGGTCGGCTCGTAGTCCTCCACAAACTGGGAATGAGGAAAAGCACTTCCATTTCTAAATCATCTTTACTTTTCAAAGGTTCTTATTTTGAAATACAGATTCACATGAAGGTGCCAAAATAGTACTGAGAAGCCACATGTAACCTTCATTAAGTTTTCCCTAGTGGTAAATGCTACATTCATTTAAATTTCCTTTGTAGACAATTCAGAGGTCTTTTCTTTTACAAAAAGTGGAGGTTGAACAGCTCTAGGTCATTGACAGGTTGAAAACTGTGACTCTTCCTTAAAACGCTATACCTGCAAACACTATTACATAGGTATTTTATCAAATGTTTAAGAATCCTTTTTTGTGACTCCAAATATAAATTTTCATGTCAGAATTGTAGAAAATGACTTCAAAGTAAGTCAATATTTAGGTAAGGATTGAAAGTATGGCTAAATCTTTTCCTTCTCCAAAATGAACCAAGTCAAAAAAGTGCCTTATACCACTCTGTAGAATGTCAAATCTTGAACTTTGAGATTTTCCCCCAGTCTTCCCATTTTTAAAAATAGCACAATTAAACAACTTTACAATTGTACTTCTAACTTTTACTCTCTAAATCTCACCTTGATATTTTTCATCAGTGTATCACTGTTGGTGTGTGTGTATATAGATTACACACATACTTTTGTGGGCTTTTAATTAGTTCCTATAAATATTTATCTGATATCTTATTTATTTGCTCAATGTCTAAATCCCCATACTAGAATTTAAGCCCTGTGGGCAGGGACCTTGACCAGTCTATTCATCAATGTCTCCTCAAAGCCTAGAAGAGTGTCTGGTACATGGAGACACTCAACAAATATTTACTGAAAAATCAAACACAGTGTATTTGTAACTGTAAAAGATATAGAACATTCTACCATAATTACATGCTATTATTTCACAAATATAAAATATTTATAAACATTTATGAATATTTAATGGATACATTCAGTTATTGTATCTGATAATATTATGACTATTAAATGAAAGCTTTACCATTTATCAAACATTAGACATATGAACATTCTTACTTTTGACTGCCTTACTGTCAAGAAGGGTACTGACTTAAGGATTAATTTAAAGAAAAGCAGCTATTCAGGTGACTAGTATGAAGAACAGAACTGAACAGATATTAGCAATTCCATTTAAAATACCATTTCAATTTTCCCCCTCCAAATTGTTTAAGCAGGACAACTGGAGGATTTAAGTGTTCTGTGTGAGAAGAAATTAATACAATATTGTAAATCAACAATAAAATTTTTTTTAAATTTCTGTGTGTATGAAAGAAATGCTGATGAGCAGGCAATGAAAAGAGACATTGGGTGATAAAAAATCTGCAGGATATTTTTCTCAGAAGACTAGGTTTAACACTGAGTTACTCATCAGAGGTCACTCTACATGGGCAGGTTGGGTAACTTCTGTTTTCTCATCTGTAAAATGAGGATACCACTACCTACCACACAAGACTGTTGTGAGGACCAGGTAAGAAAGAGTAATCATAAATCCTTACTTCTATTTGGGAGGCAGAAGAATTGAGGATAAATGCTAAAACTTAATTAGCATCTCAAATCATTTAGCCTTAATAACAAGGCTCTATGGAAAAAATACATTGCTGTATATAGACTGAGACCTTAACTTTGGGGCCATAAAGTCTAATACAAATACATGCACACAAATCTATAACCTGTTAAGTAATTTTATTTCAGAGACACAGCCTTCACCTGCTGAGTGGTGAGTGTAGTACCAGGCCAAATATACAATAAATTACTGATTTTTTTTCATTGAGTTATTAAAGGATACCTTATATATGTTGACCTCAAGTCTCAACTAGGTACTATATCTACCAGTTTTATTAATTCAAGGTGGGTCTCACTATTAAGACACTAAAAATTAAAAAAAGTCACATATTGCTCAGAGAAAGGTACTGTTTTCACTTTTGTTCTGTTTTTTAAAAGCATACGTTTTTAAGGACCTTGAATTCTCAACTTGGTAAATCAAGCTGCATACAAATGTTGGCTCTGAATTTAAAACCAGGAAAAAAATGATCAGTAGCTTTCAAAGACTCAAACACAACCAAAGCTAAGCTAGAGAAACACTCTCTGAAAGCCCAAACTTTGACATCCATGATACAATCAGCACTTACCTCATCATACATGAACTGCAGAGTCAGAGCAGACTTGCCCACACCACCGCTGCCCACCATGATGACTTTGTGTAAGGCCAAAGAATTCTGACCCTTGGGCTTATTTGCAGCCATCTTGTGTCACAGAGTTTTCACCAAAGGATTAAGAAGAATCTAAAAAGAATGAAAGAACAAGTAATGCTCAATACATTCTTTGTCAGAATTCCAGTGTATGAAAGAGATATGAAGTCCTTAGGCTTCAAGTTACTAGTTTCCATTCTGCTAGGATTTTAAACAGATGGCAAATGAAGTATGCTCATTTGTGGGAAGAACCACTTATCAGAAAACACCATGGCAATAAGACAAGTATATGACTCAAGGGCATTTCTTATAATAGTTTTCAGTCATGAGTTTGCTGACAGAAAGCAAAAACTTCCCAGGACGACCACATGCTGACAGTAATGGAGTATTAGCTGTACAAGAATATGGTCACGCAGAGTACAAAGCAGGCTGAACGATCACTTTGTTTCCACATTAATCTCTGTTGGCAATAATTATAGAGACGTTTCTCCTAACTTCAGAAAAGAAACCTCATCCTGACAACTTGGAAGTTGAAGTATAAGTAGAATCTAACACTGTGCACCCAATTCCCAAGGATCGTGTTGCTGGAACACCTGCACATACTGTGATGGGATGGGTAACCTAACTTAAATACATGAATCAGCGTGCCCTCACTTTCCTTAGAACATGCATTTGTTTACCACATTTATGTGCTCAGTGCAGAAAGACCAGGTTCCCCCAGAAGCTGGAGTGGTGATGCACACCAATGGTACCCAGTTACCTTTGGTCATGGTTACCAGTCCTTAGAAAAAAGAGGCGGTGAGGTCAGAGCAAACACTGAGTCTGTGTGGAGGCCCATGCAAAGAGACTTTTTGTTTTTAGAGGTTGGAGGGGGGTTCCTTCTTTAGAGGTACCTTCTCAGCATCTCTGACTTGTTTCAGTCACAGCACACCTTTCACAAGCTGCAAC
Organism: Bubalus bubalis; assembly: GCF_019923935.1. Lineage (NCBI taxonomy): Eukaryota > Metazoa > Chordata > Mammalia > Artiodactyla > Bovidae > Bubalus > Bubalus bubalis. The sequence continues at coordinate 80,729,488 of NC_059164.1, forward strand.
TCACAGGACCACCCCTCACGCTGCCCACTTCTCCATCTCATGCTCATTCATCTCGCCCAGGCTGGCTGCATCAGACCCACACTGGTCTCCCTTGATTCTTCATGTGCTCTTCTCTGCCTCCTGACCTTTATCATGCCATTTCCTACATTTGGCATATTCTTGGCTAACTCCTCTCAGTTTTGAGGTTTCGGCTTACCTGAAACTCTCAACCTAAACTAGGCTCTCCCCTGCTCTGTGCTCACATGATACATGATACCTTTCCTTCATGACCATTATCACGAGCTGGAACTGCTCAAGTGTGCTCTTCCTAATAGAGGTCTTCTTCCAAAAATACTGGAAGCAACTTGAGTATGGGCGCTATGTCTGCTGGTTTACTTGGCAACATCAGTACATGTGTGTCAAATGAACAAACAAATGTCGGAGTCTGACTTAACCTGGGGAGTGCTTTGGATGGTACTGGTATAAAGCAGTTACTGCTACTAGAGATTCCATCACAAGTTCAGGCGAGGACAGTCTGCTCTGGGTTTGTGCTTCACACACTGGTTGTGCAGGGCACCCAAGAGCTGGGTGCTGCTCAGGCCGCCCCAGAAATCATGCCCATATTCCTATCTGCCCAATATAGAAAAGTCTTAAGGAAAAAAAAACAACAACCCAAATCTTGTTATCCATATAACAACAGGAATAAGTTGAGACATATTTGAGAGAGTCACAGCATACCTTTCACAAGCTGCAACCTGTAAGCATAACTGAGATCACACTATATATGCAATTTTTGATCCTATTATTCTTATGTCATAAACATTTTTTAGTAGAGGCAACCTGAACTGTGACAGGTATGATAAGGAATCCACATTTGGAGGCTAATAGTTCAATTTAACTCAATAAACAAGGATCGAGTCCCTCTTTTTCCTGGACATCAAGGACAAAATCATTGGATTCTAAATGATTACCACTGCTCAGAAACAGTGAAAATTAATAGTGTACTTCAGATAAGTAGAAGTCTAAAAGACACCTCATCTAAGAAAGCGTATGGAGCATGCTGTTGCTGGCATTCCTAATGAAGGCAGGAAATGACTTCTCACTCTTATGATCTTCACTTGCTGGCAGCTGTAATCACTTCATGGCTACGTAACTACCATTTTATTTTTAAAACAGTTATACCACAAGAGCTGAGGGTGTTACTGTATCAATTAATATTCTAAGAGTTGAGTATGTATGCTTTTAAAGCAAAAAATTAGTTAGCAGTTAGACCAACTGGGTTAAAACACTTTCCCTTTCAGAAAAATTTACAATTCAGTCTGTGACTTAAAAAATGCAGAGATTCCCAAAGACATTTTCTCAAAGTGCAAACATTCCTCAGTAACTATGAGGTGCAGATCCCTTACTTTTAAAAGGCTATCCAGGAAAAGATCCCACCAAGGAGACACTCCTCAGCCCCAATGAAAAACACCTGGCTTTCCACAACTCAGGTCCCAATCCCTGGTCTAGATGTTGGAACCTAAGACAACACACACAGAAACAGACTCTTCCACTGGTGGTAAGTGCAACGGAGAGCACAGGGGCACTGGGATAGACAGTGAGGACGGGCTACTTTAACCAGGATGCCCAAGGGTGACTCCTGTGATGAGGCAGCATTTGAGCTGAGATCTGAATTTTATAAAGACACCAGCCAGCTCTGAGGGAAGAGCACTCTAGACACAGGAAAAGAGGTCCAAGACAGGAGAGGGTGTGCCACATTCTCGGGGCCAGAAGAAGGCCAGAGTAGATGGAGTCCATGAGTATCAGGGAGCATAAACAGGAGGTGAGACAGAGAGGGAGCAGAGACTAAATCATAAAAAGCCTTGAAGGCCATGGAAAAGTGTTTGAGTTTGATTATAACTGTAATGGGAAGCCACTGGAGAGGGTGTAAGCAAGACTGTGACATAATTTCATCCATTTTTAAAAATTACCATGGCTGGTGTGTGGAGAATGAATGGAAGAGGTGCAAGGGCTGAAAGCACAGGAATCTCTCCCACAGGCCATGACTAAGTTTGGCAGATGGAGGCTGCCAGTGACCTTGGGAAAAGTCATTTCATCAATGAGATAGAAACCACAGCTGAATGGGTTGGGTTGAGGAGAAAACAGAAGGTGCAGAAACAAACTCTGAAGACAAATGGAGAAACTGGGCCATAGATGAACACAGATTTTAGTGTAGGTTGCTTCTTAAATATTCTTAAGGGATATGACAACCATTTAGAAGAGGCAGAAATTAATGATGAAGAAGAGACAGTGCCTCTAGGAGCAAAGTGACCATTAGTTGCAGACCAGAGGAGTAGGGGCCCAGGGCACACAAGAGCAGGGACACTGCTTCCTTCGTACCAGGTGTGGTGGTAAAGCAAGACGTACAGGCTGCAGGTAGATCTGGCTATTTATTTAACTGCATCTGTATTTCCTCAATTAAATAGGACTCACAGAGCAATTTAGTGAGGGAGTTGGAATTCAAAAGTAAGCCTGTCTAGATAAGATCAATGGAACATTGATCAGGATATACAGAAATAGATCCAAGTACAGACTATAGTTTAGTGTGTAATAAAGGTGGCGTTTCGAGTGGGGGAAGGAAGCATGAAGGATAATTCACATGGTAATGGGACAACTGGTGAGCTCTGGGAAAAAAAAAAAAAAACTGTTAAGTGTATCAGAGGTTTAAATGACACAATGAAATCACGAAAGCACCAGAAAAAAAAAAAATCCCACAAAATTTCCGTTTTATAATCTTAGAATGGGAAAGGCATAAAGTACTATCTAAAACCCAAGTCATAAAATAACTTTGATAAGTTTTACTACTTAGAACAATTTATATGTGGCAAAAACGTCTATAAGCAGAATAAAAAGATAAACGGAGGCAAATATTTTGTGATCCATTTCAAACAGGTAATTTCTCGACATTAAAAAGTTACTACAAATAAAATCAACAATAAGACACAAATGGCTCTAGTAGGTTCAACCTTGCTTATAAAAGAAATACAAATAATAATCTTAATAATAATCTAATCAATGGAGACTCAATTGTTTTACCCATCAGATTGCTATTAATATGTTTGCAAGGACCAGTAAACTATCGCCTCCTTGGTCTACTTTTTATATGGTCTGTGGCTAAGAATGGCTTTACATTTTTAAAGGGTTGTAAACAAAAGAAAACTAAGAAGAATATGCAACAGAGAACGTGGACAGCAAGTCTAAATAATCTTTTCTTTCCTCTCATCTACAGAAAAATTTTGTTCCTTCCTGGCAGACAAACAGGCACATTCCTTCTCTGCAGTGGAAGGATAAACCGGAAACACGAACTAATTAGTAACCACAGGAAAAGTTTGTGTTGCTGTTGTTTAGTTGCTAAGTCGTGTCCAACTCTTCTGCGACCCCGTGGACTGCAGCTTGCCAGCTCCTCTGTCCATGGGATTTCCCAGGCAAGAGTACTGCAGTGGGCTGCCATTTCTTCCTCCAGGGGAACTTTCTGACCCAGGGATTGAACCTGTGTCTCCTGCATTGGCAGGCAAGCTGTTTACCGCTGAGTCACCAGGGAAGCCCACACAGAAAAACAGATGCTCTTTACCCACTGATATGGAGGGAGCCAAAATATACTGGTAAAGGGAAAAAATATAAGATGCAGAACAATACACCTTGTAAGCTATGAACTGCATAAAAAGATGAGAAAAAGGGGATTTAGAAGTTCACTTGTTTATCTACCTGAAAGAATATAAAAAATGGTAACCCAGGGTTGCCTGTGAGAATGGAAACTAAGTCACTGGTGAACAGACCTGGGATAACGGCATTTGGCTAACCACCATTTTGATTTTTGTATAATGTGAATGTACAACTTGTTTTTAAAATCAAAATTAGTCATACAATAAACTAATAACGTAAATCTGCTTATTTCCCACGTCCACTTGGTAAAAATATTATTAACTACTTTCCTGGCACATTAAACAAACTAGGAATTAGAGAACTGAACCTGAATTTTAACTTCTTGGAGAAGTTAGACTTCTCATGGAGAAATACGACTTCTCCATGTATGTGTATGCATTTGTGCTTTCCCTCTGCAAGTAAAGAGTTAGGGATCCCTGAACTTCAAATTGCTTGATTTGGTTCCTCAATTACTTTCTACCTCTTACTGTTTAAAAAAAATTATTTTTTAATTACACAACTGCCTCCTCCCTGTCACCTTTGGGGTAACATTTCATCCCCATGACTTACTTTTTTCCTGCAAGTGTGTACCTGTTAATCCCTTCACTGTTTGTTCCCTCACCCCCATCCTGGCAACCACCAGTCTGTTCTCTGTATCTATAAGCTTCATTTTGTTTTTTTCTAGATTCCACATGTAAGTGAAATCCTATAGTATTTATCTTTCTCTGACTTATTAGCATAATGCCCTCAGGGTCCATCCATGTCACAAATGGCAAGATTTCACTTTTTTTTAATGGCTGAGTAATAGATTACATTGTACATATATGCCACATTTTCTTCAACCATTAATACACTGATAAACGCTAAGGTTGCTTCCACGTCTTGGCTACTGTCAGTAATGCTGCAATGAACGAGGGGGTGCATATATCTTTTAAGTATTTTCATTTCGTTTGGAGAAATACCCAGAAGTGGAATTGCTGGATCATATGGCAGTTTGAGTTGGTCAGATGGCATCACCAGCTTGATTGACATGAGTTTGAGCAAGCTCTGGGAGCTGGTGATGGACAGGGAAGCCTGGCGTGCTGCAGTCCATGGGGTCACAAAGAGTCAGACACTACTGAACAACTGAACTGACAGCAGTTCTATTTTTAAAAAGTGATGTCCCAGAACAATACTGTAAAATCTATGGTTATGGGTGGCCTTCAAGTTTTCAACCTTACTGCATATCTCTGCTTCACCCAGAAGCTAGATACCTACACCATGCTCACAATGTTGATTTAAATGATAAATTACATGATTTTTTTCCTCCCTGTCTTCCTCCCATCCTCCATTAACAAATACACTCAGTGCTTGCCTTATTAAAATACATAAGGCACAGTTCTAGGGTCTGAGGATGTGAAGCTGAATTCCACAGGCCTAGGTCCCTGCCCTCCTGTGTTTAGTTAACAGGTACCCATATTGTCTTAAGGGACTTCCCAGGTAGCGTGGTGGTGAAGAATCCACCTGCCATTGAAGGAGACACAAGAGATGTGGGTTTGATCCCTGGGCCGGGAAGATCCCCTGGAGTAGGAGATGGCTACTAACTCTAGTATTCTTGCCTGGGAAATTCCATGGACAGAGGAGCCTGGTGGGCTACAGTCCATGGGGTTGCAAAGAGTTGGAAAGGATTGAGCAACTGAGCGCACACACATTTACCAAATTAAGTTTCCTGTCACTGTAACAAATACCACAAATTTGTAGGGGTTTTTTGGGGGGCTCCAAAACCACTGCAGATGATGACTACAGCCATGAAATTAAGACGCTTGCTCCTTGGAAGACAAGTTATGACCAACCGAGACAGCATATTAAAAAGCAGAGACATTACTTTGCCAACAAAGGTCTGTCTAGTCAGGGCTATGGTTTTTCCAGTAGTCATATGGATGTGAGAGTTGGACTATAAAGAAAGCTGAGTGCTGAAGAATTGATGCTTTTGAACTGTGGTGCTGGAGAAGACTCTTGAGAATCCCTCGGAGAGCAAGGAGACCCAACCAATCCATTCTAAAGGAAACTGGTCCTGAATATTCCTTGGGAGGACTGATGCTGAAGCTGAAACTCCAATACTTTGGCCACCTGATGTGAAGAACCGACTCACTGGAAGACCCTGATGCTGGGAAAGATTGAAGGCAGGAGGTGAAGGGGATGACAGAGGAAGAGATAGTTGGATGGCATCACCGACTCAATGGACATGAGTTTGAGTAAGCCCCAGGAGTTGGTGATGGACAGGGAAGTCTGGCACACTGCAGTCCAAGGGACTGCAAAGAGTCAGACATGACTAAACAACTGAACTGAAAACAACACAAAATATATCGTCTTAAGAGCTCCTGTTGTCAGAAGTCCGAAATGAAATTTCAGAGGCTAAATTCAAGGTGTCAGTAGGGCAGGTTCCTTCTGGAGCCTCCAGAGGCAAATCTGTTCCCTACCGCTTCCACTTCTAGGGACTGGCTTTCCTTGGCTCCTGGCTGTACCACCACCTCTGCTTCTGTGGTCATGCAGCCTTCTCCTTCACTGCACTCAAACCTTCCTCTGCCTCCCTCTTACAGGCAGACTCATGATGAGGAGACTTGTGATTACATTTAAGGCCCACAAGGATAATCCAGAAAATCATCCCCAGATCCTTAACTTCATTACACCTGTACCCTTTGCCACAGGAGTTAATAGTCAAAGGTTATGGGAACCATGGATATCTTGTAGTTGGGTCATGATTCACCTTGCCACACCAGTAGGAAGTTGGTCACAGTGCTTTAGACCATAGATCTCCAACCGAAACTCGAAGGTCTCTATTTTAAACTTTATGAAAATTTCTAAGTGATCAACCTAGTTCTCCAATAAGGAATACTCTACCAAGTAAAGTCTCAAACAATACTCCTTGTCCACTAAAAACAATAAACTCAATGATCTTTTTATTTCCAGAGTTCATTACTACCTTTTTTAGACTTTCAAAATAGAGACACTTATCATTAGACTTTAGTTTAGTAAAACCATTAGCTGGTAGAAATTCTTACTGAGAGATTCCTTGTTAAAAAGAGATTAAATGAGAAAGAAGAATGGAACTGGAGGAATCAACCTACCTGACTTCAGGCTCTACTACAAAGCCACAGTTATCAAGACAGTATGGTACTGGCACAAAGACAGAAATATAGATCAATGGAACAAAATAGAAAGCCCAGAGATAAATCCACGCACATATGGACACCCTATCTTCGACAAAGGAGGCAAGAATATACAATGGATTAAAGACAATCTCTTTAACAAGTGGTGCTGGGAACTCTGGTCAACCACTTGTAAAAGAATGAAACTAGAACACTTTCTAACACCATACACAAAAATAAACTCAAAATGGATTAAAGATCTAAACGTAAGACCAGAAACTATAAAACTCCTAGAGGAGAACATAGGCAAAACACTCTCTGACATACATCACAGCAGGATCCTCTATGACCCACCTCCCAGAATATTGGAAATAAAAGCAAAAATAAACAAATGGGACCTAATTAACCTTAAAAGCTTCTGCACATCAAAGGAAACTATTAGCAAGGTGAAAAGACAGCCTTCAGAATGGGAGAAGATAATAGCAAATGAAGCAACTGACAAACAACTAATCTCGAGAATATACAAGCAACTCCTACAGCTCAACTCCAGAAAAATAAATGACCCAATCAAAAAATGGGCCAAAGAACTAAATAGACATTTCTCCAAAGAAGACATACAGATGGCTAACAAACACATGAAAAGATGCTCAACATCACTCATTATCAGAGAAATGCAAATCAAAACCACTATGAGGTACCATTTCACACCAGTCAGAATGGCTGCGATCCAAAAGTCTACAAGTAATAAATGCTGGAGAGGGTGTGGAGAAAAGGGAACCCTCTTACACTGTTGGTGGGAATGCAAACTAGTACAGCCACTATGGAGAACAGTGTGGAGATTCCTTAAAAAACTGGAAATAGACCTGCCTTATGATCCAGCAATCCCACTGCTGGGCATACACACTGAGAAAACCAGAAGGGAAAGAGACACGAGTACCCCAATGTTCATCGCAGCACTGTTTGTAATAGCCAGGACATGGAAGCAACCTAGATGTCCATCAGCAGATGAATGGATAAGAAAGCTGTGGTACATATACACAATGGAGTATTATTCAGCCATTAAAAAGAATACATTTGAATCAGTTCTAATGAGGTGGATGAAACTGGAGCCTATTATACAGAGTGAAGTAAGCCAGAAAGAAAAACACCAATACAGTATACTAACGCATATATATGGAATTTAGAAAGATGGTAACAATAATCCTGTGTACGAGACAGCAAAAGAGACACTGATGTATAGAACAGTCTTATGGACTCTGTGGGAGAGGGAGAGGGTGGGAAGATTTGGGAGAATGGCATTGAAACATGTAAAATATCATGTATGAAATGAGAAAAAAAAAAAAAAAAGAGATTAAATGAAACATCTCTTTCCCCTCCAATCTGAACAGCCCATGAAAGGCTACGATCATGGAAGTTCAGTTCCGAGCGAATCATTACAAACCATTACTAAGCACCAGTAGGTAGAGGCCAAATTAGTGACTCATTCTCCAAGTGAAAACTGGTTCATACAGACAACTCCCAAATGACAATCCCTATCTGCATTAAGAATACCTGCTCAATAAAGAAATTTAGTAGAAAATAAACAATTGAGTTAAAATATACTTGATCAAGAAAGCAAGATACACAATTCTAATTTGAAAGCGATTTGAATCTATTCAGGTTTATTACCAGGCTCAGATACAGACAGTATCACTGGTGTATTTTTCCAACCATTTAAAGAACATGTCTTATTAATACAATTTAATATTTCTCAGCATACAGAAAGCCTCCAAATTCTTTTTTGAGAGCTAGTTAAACATTGATGTAAAGTTCCTAATAAAGAGAGACTAAAAGAAAAGCAGACTGGTGATCTATAATGTAAATATGATGCAAAAGTTCTAAATAAAAAATGTTAGAATTCAGCACATTAAAAGAATAAAAGTAACCAGGTGGGATTCAACCGGATTCAACCAGATACACAGGATATCTTTACATTTTAGAAAATCAATCTAATTCTTTACATTAATAGAAAAGTCACAGATTATACGATCTGGAATGATATCTGATAAAATTCAAAGTCCACTGCTTATACCAATGATGCTTTCACAGTGAGGCCAAAAGAATCAACTGAAAAATTACTACAAATGAGAGATTTCAAAGGTAAATGGTTATATAATCAAAACATTATGTGAAAAATAAATTTCTTTTCAAATAAGCAGTTAGAATATAAATGGAAGGCTCAATTTACAACAAGACTCACAAAAGAACACATAACTAAGAATAAAATGGACAGTAAGATATTCATGAAGACAATTTAATAACAATACTTAGGTAACAGAAAGGGGGACTAAATGAAAGTAGATCCTGTTCTTGGGATAAGATTGTATATTGGTAAAGGGATAAAACTCTAATAGGAAAGATGATTAATTTCTAATATATAAAAATTACTTCACAATGAAAAAAAATTTTGACCATTGAGTCGAGACACAAAGGACCTGACTTAGGAGTCATCTGAACTATTTCCTAGCTTTCTTCACCCTTAAATTTGTGAAGATAATTTCTGATGTTAAAAGCCAACTTTAACATTTTCTTTTAAGGCAAGCTGATTACATACAATAATATTGCCCTTTTTCTGAGCTTTGATAAATGTATACAGTCATGTACCACCACCACAATCTAAGCCACACAACAGTTCTATCACCCCAGAAGGTTTTCTCTTGCCTCTTTGCAGTCAGTTTCCTACGACCACTCCATCCCATGGCAGCCACTGTGGCAGCTACTGACCTTAGTTCCTATTTTCCAGAATGTTATATATAAATGGACCATATTGTGCATAGCCTTTTGTGCCTGTTTCTTTCACCCAGCTAAGGCTTTTGAGATATTCATATTGTTACACGTATCAGTAGGATGTGCCCTATTTTTTTTTTTTTTAAACTGTTGGACAGTATTCCATTGTCTGGAAGTAGCATAATTTATCTATTCACATTTATTCAGGGCGTTTCCATTTTTAAAATTTTATGAATAAAGAAGCTATAAACAGAGGTGTACAGGTCTTTGTATACCTATCTGCTTTCATTTCTCTCGGAGTACCTTGGAGTGGGAATGCTGAACTGCATGGTACGTAAATGAATGAGACTTCCAGTTGCTCCCCGTCCTGGTACAGTCACAGCCTCAGGCTTTTCATGTTAAGTGGTCTATTGGATGTGTAGTCGTAATTATATTGTGGTTTTTAATTTGCATTTTCCTAATGACTAATCATGTTCGGCATCTTTTAATGTGGTTACTTGCCATTTTATGTTCTTGGAATTAAAATCTTTGGCCCATTTTTTAAAATTGGTCTTTTTTTTTTTTTAAGTGATTCATAAGAGTTCGTTGGATATTCTGGAATCGAATCTTTTACCAGAAACATTATCTTGAAAGTATTTCTCCCAGCCTGTGGCTTATCTTTACATTTTCTTAATATGTTTTCTGGAGAGTAAGAAGCTTTTAATTTTGATGAAGTCCAATTTATCAATTTTCTGTGTTTCATATTTTGGGAGTCCTAATCTTTGATAATTTTTAAATGGCAAAGAAGCTACTATAATTTGAATATTTATAAACAAAATCTTATTACTTAGTTATTATTAAAAAGAGAAAATGGAAGCACATCCAAGTGAAACATAATATAAGTAGTAACTGACACCCTGAACTCTTAGAAGGTCCTTCTTTATTTTAAGGTATTTGATCAGCTCAAAAGAAGCAACAAAGTCAGCAAGTCCCTGAGGTGTAATAACTTAATATTTTCCAATAATCCAAACTGCAATGAATAAGGAGAACACAAAATTATAACAAAGACTGAACTAAAAAAAAAATTACATTCTGTTTTAAGGGTTAAGATGACTTAACAATTTGCCTTGTCTGCACAATAAAACTTATTTATCTGACTTGCCAGACATGTTGTCAGACATCAAAGCACAGACTCAAATTCAGGGAAGGCTCAAAATTACTTTATTTCCTTCGATCTCAGTTTGTTTGTAAAACTAAGGTTAAGATGAATGGCACCTGTAAGATGTCTAAATACACATCATTTAAGTATGGGTAATGTAAACATTCAGGCATCTTTTTAGAAGGCCCTACCTTTATATGCCAGGTATATTCAGTCCCCATCAGTATTAAGTTACTACCAGCAGCACAAAGGCAAAGCCCTCACCACAGTTAAGACTAACAAAAAATGTCTAGAGCTCAGGAGAAAGTCACGACTAAGTTGACATTTGAAAGACAAAGCATCAGCAGATGAGGTGAACTTTGGGGATGGTGGTGAGAGATGAAGCTGTAAGTAAAACTGACTAAAAACAGAAGTTTACATGCCAGGAATTTCGGTTTTTTCCTCAGTGATAAAGAATCTGCCTGCAATCCAGGGTTTGATCCCTGGATCGGGAAGATCCCCTGGAGAAGGAAATGGCAACCCACTCCAGTATTCTTGCCTGGAGAATCCCACAGACAGAGAAGCCTGGTGGGCTACAGTCCATATGGTCACAAAGAGTCCGACACGACTGAAGTGACTGAGCACGAACGCACTCAAAGAGAACCACCAGGAGTTTTTAAGTCTAAGAGTACGACTCAGAAGGCAGGAAGAACAGCTGCAAGGCTACAGGGCAACGGTGACTTGAGTGTGGACTAGGGAGAAGATGGTGATGGATTTAAGATGTTAAGATAAAAAACATCAATCAAATCTGGGGACAGACTAAATGCGAGGGGTGAAGGGACAATTCAATTCAGAGTACCCAACTTCCCTTTTAAGGCTAGAGTTGATTGGGGTAAGGAAAGGAAGAGAAACAAGCGGCCTTTTTAGGGGAGTGGGGGTGTGTGAAAAGAGTTGGTGCTAGGAAATGATGGAAATCGATACTGATCTTTTACTAGATCAAAATATTTTAAAAGAAGAATATAAGTATAGTATAGTATAGTATAAGCAGTTTAGTCTTATACTAAGTATAGTCTAAGTATAAGCAGTTTTCTCACTCCAGTCCCAGAGGTTTCGCTACCACGCTATGACTTGATTTCAGCAACGCTGAGAAATAAATAACAGGGTGGAACCTGAAAGGTGGAAGAGAAACACTGACCAACTACTATTTACAGCTATTTTAACATTTGTCTTTGAACCCCTAAATGTGTTTTAAAAATAGGATTATGTAGAAACATTTAATAATTATTAATTATAAGAATATATGTTTTGCTTCTGCATTCCTATGCTAACTATGGCAAGATACATAACAATAATCTTGAGTTCTGAACCAGGTGAGTATTTTACCTATTTGAAAATTCAATACCGAGTTAGAGGAGCAAGGTCGTGAGGCAAGGAGCGGTAGGTTTGCAGCCACCATTTCTTCCGCCTCCGGTCTCTGGATCTTTTGTAGAGCGTCCAACAGCGCTATGTTGGGACAGAGCATCCAGAGGTTCACAACCTCAGTGGTTCGTCGGAGCCACTGTGAGGAGGGTCCAGGGAAGAACCTACCATTTTCAGTGGAAAACAAGTGGAGATTACTAGCTATGATGACTTTGTTCTTTGGGTCTGGATTTGCTGCACCTTTCTTTATAGTAAGACACCAACTGCTTAAAAAGTAATCCATGAGACAGATAGGAAGAGGAGCATATTAAGAGGTGTAGTCTCTTAAAAGGATCAATCCCTTGAATTCAGCATCCTAGATATATTTGTGAATAAACTTATAGCATAAATCCTTAAAAAAAAATTCAATACATATTATTTACTGAACTTAACAACTACAAAATTAGATGAATAGTCAAAGCCTAAATAGAATAAAAAACTATGATTTATGTAATTTATACCTGCTTTATATTCTATTGCATCTGAGCTATAAATTGGGTGTATAACTACTGCTATTTTGAATTTCTCTGATATATTTATAAACCTGATATTGGCTATGAAAACTGATTAAAAAAGTGGAACCAGATAAAAATAACAGAATTATCCATGTCTTAAGGATCCAACTTAAAAACAGGGCATTTGATTAACTGAATGACATTAAAGTGTAAGTTGCTCAGTCATGTCCGACTCTTTGCAACCCCATGGATGTAGTCTGCCAGGCTGTTGTGTCCATGGAATTCTTCAGACTCGAATGCTGGAGTGGGTAGACATTCCCTTCTCCAGGGGATCTTTCCAACCCAGGGATCGAACTGAGGTCTCCTACATTGCAGGCAGATTCTTTACTGTCTGAGCCCCATATCAAACTACATACTAGAAGAAATACTGACAAAAAGTTTTAAATGTAAACAGCTGTTAGCAAACGAAATACTTTAGAAGAATCTAAGCATGGCCTCTGGTTTACATGAAGACATCTGTCAGTGCCCACTTTGCAATTCATGTTTCATTAAGTTATTAGCTCTCTCTTTGTATAGTGGCTTCCCTGATCTTTTGGTTTGCTTTTGGATTTTCTTTCTGTTTCTTCTTCTTATGCCCATTTTCTGAGTCAACATATATTTATTAAGGACCAGATACTGTGCTAGGCATTGGGAGGGGCTGGTGGGTGCGTATACAGATGAGCAAGTCAGAATCCCTGACTTCAAGATCTTACAATAAGTGACAGATGTGGGGGGAGGATGTTATTAAGTTGCAACACATAAGTTTGCCCTCTGCATCCCTTTCCACCTGCTTTTTCTATGTTCTTTTGGTTAACTTCATAGCTGCCATTTTTATTTTTGAATTTAATTTAATCCCATCATCCTATAGATATAGAAAGTCTACTTAAAAACTCTTATATAAGACATTATGGCTGTTTGAGTTCTTCTAAATGGATAACCATCTATTTCTACATTTAAAATACTTTCCATGAGGCATATTTTAAGGAACTGTAATGAGTTAATGGATTGTTTAAGGTTTATTAGATATACTGGCCAATGCTTTTCAAAAGTGCTATACAGTCATTCACAACATTCCTATTAGGAATGAAGATTCTTTTAAAAAAATCTGCTAATTATATAATGGGGGAATGATCTCACTGTTTCTAATTACACCTTTGATTACATGATGAGGGTGATCATTTTTTCCATGTTCTTATGAATTCTGTGAATCATATCCTTTACTCATCAGGCAATAGTATCTCATATTACACTTCTTATTCTTTCACGTCTCCCCTAGCTAGGCTTTCTTTCCTCTTGTTTCCCAGTTCACTGTAGCAGGTTTCTTCTGTAGCTGGGTACATCTGCTACCATGACAGATCAGCAGAGGTAACAGACTCTATTACCACTGGCATTTTAGTGGAAATGCCTTACTTCAGGGTTCATGGGCAAGGAACAGGTTGACAGGTAGGATCATTTTCCAGATATCAAAATAAGGAGGGTATTATCTGGGGCACTAGCTCGTGCATCAGAACTCCTAGTCCTCCTTAGGCTGAGAGTTTAAAAATAAGGTTTTTTGAAAGCAGATTTCCAAAATCAGCGTGGTAACCAATGTTGCACAATCTTTGCATGGATTGGATGAGTGGGCAGCATATCCAATTAGCTCTTAATATATCCTCTTTTACTTACTACCATGTCCTAGCATCTCTTCCACTCTCTGCTGCTACAGACTCAAGCTGGAAGTCTCTTCAGGAGTCTGTGGGGAAAGAGAGACTGCATTGGCAGCTTCCCTCATGGCTATGCTTCACTGGGGCTTTCTCCACTCTGGTTCATCCACCAGTACCATCTGTCTTCTGGAACCTGGAAAGTGTCTGCTTTGCTGATGGTCACTCCATCTGTTCCCACTCTCAGTTATGGATTTACAAATTTCTGCCTGTAAATTTTTCCCCTCTGTCATTTCACAGGGAGTTGGGGCTACAGAGGAGTAGCACACATTAGTTTAGTCTGTTGGCCTTCCCTGTAAATGACTTAAAACTCAGAGTTGACTTGACTTGGAATCCTCAAATATTCCAAATTTTAAAACTATGAAAAGCTGTATTAAAGACATCTAATTATAAGAATTATAAGAATGTTCATACTACCTTACAATTACGCTCATTTCACATACTAGCAAGCTGATGCTCAAGGTACTTCAAGCTAGGCTTCAAAAGTACATGAACCAAGAACTTTTAGATGTACTAGCTGGGTTTAGGAAAGGCAGAGGAATCAGAGATAAAATCGTCAATATCTGTTGGATCATAGAAAAAGGGAATTCCAGAAAAATACCTACTTTTGCTTCACTGACTTTGCTACAGCCTTTGCCTGTGTGTAGTCGTCACTCAGTCATGTCCAACTCTTTGCGACACCACAGACTGCAGCCCACCAGGCTCCTCTGTCCATGGGGATTCTCCTGCAAGAGTAATGGAGTGGGTTGCCATGCCCTCCTCCAGGGGATCTTCCCAACCCAGGGATTGAACCTGCATCTCCAGCCCTGTAGGTGGATTCTTTACTGACTGAACCACCAGGGAAACCCCAAAGATACAGGCTGCAGATTGGTGGTGGTGGTTTAGTCACTAAGTTGTGTCTGCCTCTTTTACCCCATGGACTGTAGCCTGCCAGGCACCTCTGTGCATGGGATTCTACAGGCAAGACTACTGGAGTGGGTTGCCATTTCCTTCTGCAGGGGAATCTTCCTGACCCAGGAATCGAACCCAGGTCTCCTGCACTGGAGGCAGATTCTTGACTATGTAGATCACAACAAACTATGGAAAATTCTTAAAGAGATGGGAATACCATGCCACCTTATCTGTCTCCTGAGAAACCTGTATGTAGGACAAGAAGTAACAGTTAAATCAGACATGGAACAACAGACTGGTTCAAAATTGGAAATGGAGTACATCAAAGCTCCACTATATTGTCACCCTGCTTATTTAACTTATATGCAGAGTACATAATGAGAAATGCCAGGCTGGATGACTCACAAGCTGGAATCAAGATTTCTGGGAGAAACAACAACCTCAGATATGCAGATGATACCACTCTAATGGCAGAAAGAAAAACTAAGATCATGGCATCTGGTCCCATCACTTCATGGCAAA
Source organism: Bubalus bubalis (assembly GCF_019923935.1). Taxonomy (NCBI): domain Eukaryota; kingdom Metazoa; phylum Chordata; class Mammalia; order Artiodactyla; family Bovidae; genus Bubalus; species Bubalus bubalis. The sequence continues at coordinate 80,745,224 of NC_059164.1, forward strand.
CAGAAGGGGAAAAAGTTGAAAGCGGCAGACCTTATTTCCTTGAGCTCCGAAATCACCGTGGATGGTAACTGTAGCCAGGAAGTTAAAAGATGCTTGATTCTCAGAAGAAAAGCTATAACAAACCTAGGCAGTGTATAAAAAAGCAGAGACATCACTTTGCTAACAAAAGTCCATATAGTCAAAACTATGATTTTTCCACTAGTCATGTATGGATGTGAGAGTTGGACCATAAAGAGATTGAGTGCCAAAGAACAGATGCTTTTGAGCTGTGGTGCTAGAAAAGATTCCTGAGAGTCCCCTGGACAGCAAGGAGATCAAACCAGTCACTAAAATGTTCACTGGAACTGTTGCTGAAGCTGAAGCTCCAATACTCTGGCCACCTAATGCGAAGAACCCACTCACTGGAAAAAACCCTGATGCTTGGAAAGATTGAGGGCAGGAGAAAAAGGGGGTGACAGACGATGAGATGGCTGGATGGCATCAATGGACAGGAGTTTGAATAAACTCCAGGTGATAGTGAAGGACAGGGAAGTCTGGCGTGCTGCAGTTCAGGGGTTGCAAAGAGTTGGACATGACTTAGCTACTGAAAAACAACAACAGCTCTTTCAGAGACCACCTGCTGAGTTTCTGTTTTTGTGGAATTGGGGCATCAGTCGGACACAACTGAAGCGACTTAGCAGCAGCAGCAGCTAATTCTTTCAAAGGAATAACACGGAGCTGCTGAAAAAACAGAAAGAAAGAAAGAAAGTATAAACTACTAACCTTTGAAATTCTGACCTGCTACGCATGGTACCACCCACCACTCCAGACACGTTAACATCTTGGTATGTTCTGTAAGATGCTCACTGTTAAGTATGGCCTAACAAATATACAGGAAATATCACTTTTTCAAATAAAAACCTCCTTTGACAATGAATATATTATCTGAACTCATTTAATGACAACCTGAATATTAAACTTGTTTACCACAGGTTCACTTCCAAGGGCTATCTATCCTGAATGCTGTTGAATACTCATCTTACCCTTAGTGTTGATCACCTTGCCACGCATGTATGAAGTACACAGGCATGGACGAATAGACTTAAGCTGCCTCATCAAGTTTTCACGATCATAAAAATAACATGTGGTCATCATATATAATGTGGAGAGAAAAGAGAAGAGGGGAAAGGTCACTTGTGTGCTCCTGTCATCCAGAGTTAGTATTTCTCAATTTTTATCTTACAGGTCTATCTTACAAAAAGCATTCAACCAGTCAAGAAACTAGGAGGAATATTCTAAGAACAGAAAAGAAGAAAAAAAAGGAGATTAAAAGACTCATAATACCTGGAAATGGTACAATAAACACTGGAGGAGAATGAATAGTTTCACTTAGTGAGACACTTTTTCAATTACCTGATTATCTCATGGAACTCTCAAAAGGCTTTATGATCTTTATTTCTGTGAGAAAATTCACAGAGTTTCAAACTAACCACACACACAGAGTTTCAAATTAACAAACCCCAAATCTCATTGCTGATATGGAGCCAGGATTTTTTAAAAAATCCAGATCCTAAGTGTTTACCATCTAAAGTTCACTACCACTATGGAAGAAAATGTAAGAATGATCTTTGTACAAGGTTTGGGGCACAGACAGGTTAAGATGCAATTTCTTTTAAACATAAAAAGATAATTTTCATGGGTGGCACAGAAAAGGTAGCCAAATCATTTTATTTGGGTAATAATAGTGGTAACAAAAGAGCAGTAACTGTACCCAAAAAAGCCATATCACAATATCACAATTGCATTTATGAACACAGAAATTTTATAAAACATGAACACCTGAATTTTATCTCTTAATAAAAGAGTAATTCAGTTGAGTCAAATGTGTTTTATCCTAGGAATACAATAATAGCTTGATACTAAGAAAGCTATAAAATAACAGTCACATGATTAGGCCCAATGAGAAAAGCCATATAATTACCCCCCCAAAAAAAAAAAAGAAAAGAAAAGAAAAAGGCATCAGAAAAATTCAGCAGGACTTGTTGATAAAATATTTATGAGTTCAACACCAGAGGTTACCCACTGTTGGTGCACATATGTATTTCTAATGAAATGCTTCATACACAGCTTTAAGAGCCATTTTTATACAGAATTCATTTTTATACAATATACTTCTCTTTTTTTTTTTTTAATATATAAAGTGTATTTGCCACTAGAGCAAGCTCATTTCATGTGCAGAGAACATGATACGGGGAGGTAGAAAAATGACTCGCAATTCTCTTTTCTGGGTTTTAATATGCTTGTCTACAGCCACCAAGGAACAAAGTAAAAAATTTTGTTCATCATTTTGGACTTACCTAGAGCCCACTTACCCAGATTTCAAAACGCTGGTCAATCATAAGAGTATAACACACAAATTACCATCCGTGAACAAAGACAGATACTTTCAAATGAAGCTGCTTCCCTTTTTGCTTGGTTACATTAAAATTATGAATCATGTAGGTATGCTACACTGTGAGTCACGTGAGTCAGGATAAGTTACTACTCAATTGTAGCCTGCTTAGTGCTGTTCATGCTCTTTTTCATGAAAAGGCAAAAGTGCATTTGAAAAGTACAAAATTCTAAGTTATATGAAAGATAATGTGGTGCTACAAACTAGGAGGAAAAAAAGATTTTGGAATTCCCTGAAAATCATGAAAATGTCTTGTAGTGCTTAGATTTTTCTTCCCAAGATTAAGTATTGATAAATCTTAACCTGAGGTTTGATCATATCTCAAAGTAAAAAAATGACCATAATTTGTAGAGCCATAAAATTAAAGTTTCAGTTAATGATCAGACAACTGACTATATAAAAAACATACAGGTCTGTATTAAAAAGAAACTTCTACATTAAAAGAAAACTCACCTGAAGGAAACATTCTCTCATAGGTGGTTTTAAGATGGAATATGAATTAGAATCATCTGGGGAGCTTCATAAAAATGTTATTTACCCAGGACCCATGCATGAAGCTTCTCATTCACTGGTCTAAGACGGGGACAGTGTATACATATTTTATAAAAAGCTGCCTAGGTTAATTCCAGTTGCATCCTAGTGATGGCTAAGAATCATTGCTCTCTATGTCTATCCATAAAGTTGAACTGCATGACACTGCCAACATAAGGTTTCCCTTTTTACATACAAAAATAGCAATTTCATATGATTCATCTGATAGAAAGTGGTCAAGTGGCCAAGGATTAAAAACAGCCAACACTGTATGACTTTGTACCAGGCACTAAGTTCTTTATCCTTGTTGCTGAAAGGTTGGTAACACCAGGCAACAGATGAGCAAAAATAAACCCAAACTTCACATGACAAGGTAAGAGGGACAGAGGGGCAGCTGAGAAAGAAGATGAACTGAGTTAGAGATGAGGCCACAGGGCAAATTACTGTTATGATTGGGATAAACAACACTGGGGTGGGAGTTCCCTGGTGGTCCAGTGGTTAGGCTCCTCTGTCCATGGGATTCCCTAGGCAAGAAAAGGCTTCAACTAACACAGAGGACAATGATCCAAGAGATAACATTTGGAAGGTCCATGCTCCAGAGAAAGTGAGATTTTTCCTGGAGATCTCATTCAATACAATATCTTTTGGTATAGTAATCTACTTTTTCCAATTTTACATGTGATATGATTTTTTTTTTTAATTTTATTTTTAAACTTTACATAATTGTATTAGTTTTGCCAAATATCAAAATGAATCCGCCACAGGTATACCTGTGTTCCCCATCCTGAACCCTCCTCCCTCCTCCCTCCCCATTCCATCCCTCTGGGTCGTCCCAGTGCACCAGCCCCAAGCATCCAGTATCGTGCATCGAACCTGGACTGGCAACTCGTTTCATACATGATATTTTACATGTTTCAATGCCATTCTCCCAATTTTAACAAGTTACTTTCATTTTTACCTAAAAGTTTTACCACAAGATATTTTTTAAAGTCAGGTAAATAAAATGTAACTGAACCACAGATGAATTCTTAAAATAATCCCCTCCTTTTTTCATATGAGGAAACAGGGCTTGCGAAGAGTAAAGTCACTTGCAAGAAACTCAGCAGAAACTTGCGACAGAGTTAAAAATGGCACTCACCCAGGATGGCATGATCCAGCAGATTCTATGTATCTGTGCCAGTGTAGTTAGATCAGATGTGAAATCACTGTGTTCTCCCAAATGACATTTGAAGCAAATATCCCTTATCCACTCTGATTCTTTTACTCTATCCCCAAATCTGGGGTTCAGTTCAGGGTGTGAGTTGAGCATGTTTGTTCCACTGAGTAACTGGTACCCACTTACAGGTCTCCACGTTCACCAATCCACCATACTGGAGGGTTGAGTTAAAACTAATGGAGAAATTTAACTCACCTGAGGGACTGGCTTCAAAGTAATATAGTGGTTTTATGCTATGCCAGGTGTTCAAAAACATGGTCTTGGTTACACAGTGACAGGTGTTGAATGATGACAAAGAGACTTACTACAATAGACTCTGTAACAACAAAGCGTTCTGGTTGCCAAAGTGGCTGCTGCTCATAAATTACCTTTTTTCCTTTTTGGGTTCTTGCTGTAGTTAAGAATCAGTAGTGGCCTCACAGAGAACCATAACTAACCAAATTACTGAACCTAACTCTAAAGGTTTGAAAGGAGAAACATTTTAAGGCTCTTACATGTTATTTTATAAGATTTCATATTGGGAACCAGCCAGCATGAACAGATGAGACCTGCATTTGTTCCAGTTCTAGCAGACTAAATTCTTAGGCCTAAATATAGTTGTCATTCTCATAAAATCAAGAAGTAGTCAGAAGCGAGAAAATTCAAATAGTTCTGAACTTTGAATTGCTAGTTATATTTCAGTTGACGGGCTACGACTGTAACGTACAAAGCACGGGAACAATTCATTTAAGATGTAAGAATAGGGTGATCCTGTCACCCCCAAAAGCTATATACATACTAAAATACCAAATGGACTGACACAAATACTCTTATTATTAATACTGTCTGCCTTTTATGTAAGCACCACCTACCACAATAAAAAGTAAAATTAGTTTGACATGGCTTACTTAAAATTTTCCAGATCCATGCTGCTTCTGGGTTAAAATTTAAATTTCTTAATACTGTTTTACCTATATTATCTGTCCCTTTTATACTCTTCTCCACTAAACCTCATATACCTGAATCCGGATGCATTTTTCAATTTCTACGAATGAAATATGTATGGACAATTTGGGGAAGTTTGAATTAAGTGATAACGAGTGAAGTGGATTTGTAGGTAGTTGAACAACATGGTACCGAGGAAGGTTAACAGATCCTACGGGGACTGGCATGACATGTTACTGTCTTGAATAAAGAAATACAACGCATGGTTGAAGTGAGTTTACAATCATCACAACATTTTCTGGATGTTATGTTCAGACTCACACATCTGTTTTTTAAACAGCAGTAATAATCTGGAGTTCCAGTATGAAGAAACGATTGAGGAATGGGGGTAGAAAAATTGTGGCTATCAAAACTTTATCCAACTACTGTGTTAGCCTGTATCATTTTAAGAAGTTTATTTTTAACAGCTTTGAGGTATAACATAATAAACTGTACATATTCAAAAATTTGCCTTATTATAATTCCCTCCTTCCCACTCCCCCACCAATACATCAATCTGCTTTCTGTAACTATAAATAAGTTAGCATTTTCTAGAATTTCTAGAATTATGTAATATGTACTTAATCTGGCTTCTTTCGCTCAGCGTAATTTTGAGACGCATCCCTGTTGTTGCTGTATCAATAACTCATTTATGCACAGTATGCCACCAGTATGGGTACACCACAATTTATTTATCCACTCACCTGTTGATTTACATATGAATTTAGTTTTTGACACCCCCTGACAAAGGTGAAAAAGGAAGTGTGGTTTAAAAAAAAATAAAAAGCATCAACAATGATAACCACAGAACAAATTAGATATCCATATACCAAAACAAGGACTTAGATCCATATCTTCCACCACACACAGAAATCAAGTCAAAATGTACCCATTCCCATATATAAAACCTAAAACTAACTACAACACTTCAAGAAGAAAGCATAGGGTTAAATAGGTACGTGGTCTTGAGTTAGGCAAATTTCTTACATATAATACCAAAAGTAAAACCCACAGAAGAACTAGTACTAACTATATCAAGTATGAGGTTCTGGTTTTTTCTCTGACTGGGTCATCTGTATCACTACTAGCTTTTGCTCTGTTATTTAAATTATTTTTCTTGTGTTTAGAAGCAAGGCATGCTTGTAATGACTGTAACAGACTAATTTGGATTCCTGAAGCTGATTCCGCTCTTGAGAATAGTGGTGTTTTTTCTCCTTTTCTTTTACTTTTGAGAGGAGGGAGGATTTCTGTTATCAGTCCTTTTATTAAAAAATAAAACAAAATACTGAACAATCTTTAACAGGAAGGCAGATTGATACTGTATTCCAATTCCTGGATCTAGTTTAGAAAATGCGTTCCCCACCTGGTGCTCCTGGGAAGGAGTGCAGGAGACACGGTATGTAACTCTGTCCTTTGTGAAGCTGCCTCTTTCCCCCACCCCCGAGTGTGTCCAGTATTTGATGAATTTCATGAAAGTAGGTGAAACTTGACTTGCCTCTTTTCTAGGATGCGCTATATATGTGACTTTCAAGGAAATTTGTTTGCCACTGGACAATCTTTTTAAAATTTCTAACTTCTTTCATTGATAAGTGAAGGACAGTACTGCACCTTCTGAAATATATTAAATGGATTAAGCTAATAAAAAAAATTTTTCCTGTCCAACAACAACAACAAAAAAGGGAAGGTAAGCCACAGACCAGGAGAAAATTTTTAGAATTTAAAACTAAAATTACTGGGTAAAGAGAAAGGCAGACTTTGGCTTACTGGCAGGAACTCAAAAATGAACTGAATTGTATGTAAGCTACCATCAAAGAATTCAAGCAGAGAAAGAAAGGGAAATAGAGGAGACTGAGCTGATTAAATTTAAATTCTTTCTTACTCTATAAATATACATTTTAGCTATTTATAAGATGACCAACTTAATGCATATTTGATATCATATTAAATCAATGATAAAAGAAGTTCTTGATCCATAAAACCTGATAAAAATGTTTTCAGTTAGAACATTTTTTGCCTAATAGGGTGATGTAAATAAATGTGTAAGTAAAGATTCTTTACCATCTGAGCCACCAGGGAATCCCTTAGAGGTTCTATCTACACAGAACCTCTTAGTGAAGCATTCCTGGCCTTCTCTCCAGGCCTAGGTGGGTAACTCCTCACTGCTCAGTAGTCCAGAGCATTTTGGACAAAACTTCTTCCAGTGCTTCCCACCACATTAATTATTGGGAGTTTTTTGATAGCAAAGAGCTCCCCACCTCCAATTGTGTAATCTCAAATTTAGCACAGTATCTAGCAAATAACTAGTATATACATACACAGTTGAAAAAAAAATTAAACTCTTGAAAATGACCTTGGAGAATAGGTAATCAGTACTGGTAAAATTCTGAGACATTCATTCCCCTTGGAAGGCTGGCGCTAGTTAAGAACTGACTGAGGTGATGGAGAAACCAGCCACAGAGAAAGGCAGACTGCTCCCATATCTGATAACGCCTTGTTGTATTACCTGGAATTACAATGCATTATGCAGTATGGACAAACTGAACACTGGTCTCAGAGGCTAAGTTAGCTTTTATGAGACTAATGTTGAAAAAGAAACCCTGAAAAAAAGAAAATGGAACTGTCAGATAATTCTGCTGAGATGAGCTGATCTGTCATGCAGTTTTCTTAATAAATACAACCATGTCAATGTTATATAACATTTAATTACAAAGAAATTCAGTCTTCTGATGACAGTCATTTACTAAAATCACTATAGCAAATTGCAAATCTCTACAAAACTTTTGCGCTTCTTACCTTATATACATATTACAAGGTTAGATGGATTAGACCCATGTTCTGTTCCTAAATCCAATCCAATAGTTTTACTTATGTAAGCTATGTTTACAGTAACTGAATTATTTTCACAAGTTAACTTGACATGTGAATATCCTATTCCCCTTTGAGAACTCAATAAAGTTCATGGAACCTCAACACAGAAGACCCACCATGGTTCTAGTTAAAAATTAATCTAAATGCTATAAAGCTTATACCTAGTTACTGCTTTTGCTGAATTTTTAGTGGATTATCAGCAATAACTGCTTTAAAGAAATATGGCTGGCATAGAGAATTGATAATGAGGATATTTACTGTAACATTATGTGTAACAAAAAATGAAGAATAGCTGTAAAATAGAATTATAAAACAATTATTAAAAAGTGACACTGAAAAATGTTCACAAAATATGTGAAAGTAGCTTACAAATAGGATCTATGTATAAACTTTTAAAACAGGTATGTACTAGTACAGACAGGAAAAACATTAGATAGCAAAATGAAAATCTGGTATGAGTAATCTGAGGGCTTCCCCAGTGGATCAGCAGCTAAGAATCCGCCTGCAATGCAATCAAGATGAGGGTTCGATCCCTGAGTTGGGAACATCCCTTGCAGGAGGAAATGGCAACTCGCTCCAGTTTTCTTGCCAGGAAAATTCCATGGACAGAGGAGCCTGGCGGATTACAGTCCAAGGGATTGCAAAGAGTCAGACATGACTGAGTGACTGAACAAGCATGCAAGAATAATCTAAACAGGGGAACATGAAAATTGTTTAATTTCCAGAGCTTTTCATTTATTTCTCTGCTAGTTTTTTTTTTTTTAATACCATGAATACTGCTTTTACAACCAGGAATAAAAAAGCTTATTAAAAAAACAGAAAAAATATTTAAAACAGTGTCTGTGATTGGGCTTTAAGAGACTCAAACCATCACAGGCTGCTTTGGGCAACTGTGAGGAGAGGGACACACACAGCAAAGCTGCAAGTACACAACACACTGAACTCTGTAGACAGTCAAGCCCATCTGCGGTAGGCAGCCTCCAGGAGGAGTCCCAACAACTCCCGCTTCCCGGCATTCACACCCTCATGTAGTCTCTTCCTATACCATACCAGCCTTGATCTGTGTGATCAATGTAGTACAGCAGAAATGAAGGCACGTCACTTTCTAGAACTGGTAATAAAAGACTGGAAGCCTCCATCCTGGACTCTCTTGTAATTCTCTGCATGGGAAACTATGCTGTGAGCAGTCATATGTGAGAAGCCCAAGTGGCAAGGAACGGAGGTCTCCTGCCACCAACCCTGTGAGCAGGATAGGAAGCCGACCCTCTGGACTTAGACAAGCCTAGGTGCTCGCAGTCCTGGCTGCCACTTTGATTACAGCCTCCTACGAGCCTGAGTCAGAACTATACAGCTAAAGCTACTTCCGATTCTTCCCCCACAGAAACTGTGAGATAGTTAAGAGTTTGTTGTTTTAAGCTGATAAGATTGCAGTCATTTGTAATGCAGGAAGAGCTGACTATATACAGTTAGCTTACAGCTTTGGAGACTATAAAGTCCTAAGAACTCATCTCAGGAAAAAAGCACCTAGGCTATAGCTCATTTTGCTCAAATTCATGGTTCTGATTTTTCTCTTGGTCTGACCCAAATCAGAAAAGATATTTGAATACCTTTGCAAAAGGTTCAGCTCCTTCGATTTGACTTCTACTGCCTTCCTTCCCCCACTCCTATTTCATCCCATCTTCTCCTTTAGTTACTATAAATCTAGGGTCACCAGACTCCTGTAAAGAGCCAGATAGCAAATATTTTAGGCTTCTCTGGAGCAACAACTCAAGCCTGCTGCTGTAGTTGGAAAGTAACCATGGACAATATCTAAATAATTGGGCATGGCCTTGTTCCAATAAAACTTAAAAGCAGGCAGTAGATGGAATTTGGCTGCAGAATTGTGGCTTGCCAACCCTTGCTATAAATGAAACTGATCAAGATCCTATGAGACGAATGCTTCTGCTCATGCAGCACATCCCATTTCCTCTGTTGATTCAACAGACACTGTTCCAGAAATCCCCCACCCTCCCAATTTGCCCCTCTGTACTGGATGCAAACATGTTATTCTCCTATCTTAAAAAATTCTCAACCCTACTTCCATTTCTTAAACTCACTGTATCAAATTCTGCTACTTTCCTCTCCCTAAGCCTGCTTTTACCCAAGCTTTTGTTAAGATCATCAATGATCTTCAAATCACCAAGTGAAAAGGTCAAAGTGTTACTCAGTCATGTCTTGACTCTGTGACCACATGGACTATAGCCCACCAGGCTTCTCCTGTCCACGAATTGTTCAGGCAAGAACATTAGAGTGGATACCATTCCCTTCTCCAGGGGTTCTTCCCAACCCAGGGACTGAACCCAGGTATCCCACATTGCAGGCAGATTCTTCACTGTCTGAGACACCAGGGAAGCCCAAACCCAGCCAGAAATTCTCAGTCTTCAACACACGTTGCTTAGCAGCAGGGACCGAGATAATCACTCTCTTTCTTAAAATACTTTTTTTCTTTGCCTTACAAGATACCTTAATCACATTGTTTTTTTTTCCCCCTTGAATCTCTTCGGCTATTGCTCTTCCATTACCATCATTTTAAATTCTGGTGTTATCTTAGGGTTCATTTTGGATCCCTTTTGGCTAGCTATAGTCTTTCCTTTCATGCTCTCACTCAGAGTACTTTTTTACATGGAAAGACACACAAATTTATATCTTCAGATTTCATTTCTCCCCTGAACACCTGGCTCATATTCAACTACCAATTCAACATCTTCAACTGGTTGTCTTAACAGGTAGTCCAAACTCAACTGCCCGAACTCCAAACTGTCCAGACTCTGCTGCTGCTGCTGCTAAGTCACTTCAGTCGTGTCTGACTCTGTGTGACCCCATAGACGTCAGCCCACGAGGCTCCCCCGTCCCTGGGATTCTCCTATCTAATTTACTTACCCCAAACTGCCTCTCTTAGTTTTCTCTTTATCAGTAAATGGCAATTCATTCTTTGAGTTTCTCAGACCAAAACTACTGGAATCATTTTTGACTCCTCTTTCATAGGCCATACCTGATCTGCTGGCAAATTTAATTCCATCCTGAGAATATATCCACTCCTCAGAAGACCTCCCATGATACTCAGAATAAAATTCTTACTATGGTTCTAACTTTTCTTGCCATTCCTTCTACTAGAAGATAAACATACGGCCCACTTCCTCATATCCTTCAGGATTCTGGTCTGTAGAATGTAAGATCCATGAGCGCAGGGAGTTTTTGTTTATTGTTGCATCTCCATTACCTCAGCAGTACCTGACACATACTAAGTCCTTAAGAAATATTTGTTGAATGAGTTAACTGTGAAGAGACTCCCTCCCTACCAAAAAAAATCCCCCAAACCAAAACCCAGATCACTTACAAAGTTGATGGAAAACTTATTAGCAAAATAAACTGTGTATATTAACTTTGTCCTCAATTTACATTCTCACAGTGTTTGTAAAACATAACCAGAGCCCCTGATAACTTATAGCAAAAAGGATGGAATATGAGTCAACACACTGAGATTTTGCCACACACTAGCCTGCAAAGACTAGTTTTTCTGACACTTACCTAACTTCTGACGACCATGGTTTTCAGATCTGTAAAATGAAGACTAACCCAGGAGCCTTAGACTCCTTTAAAATCTACAAACTTCCAAAAGTTGACATATAACTTCAGGGTTGTGTGATGACAGATGCTTCCAAACCCACAGGGAGCAGACCACAGCTTCTATAAAGGTGTATTGATAGGGAAGTACAATTCTGACTTCCTGGAAAAAATGACATGCTATGTAGAAGAAGTATCATACCAGCTGATATAACCTGGTGACACAGAAGTGAAACAAGTTTCACTTTTACAAGATGAAAAGAGCAGTGGGGATGTATGGTGGTGATGGTTGTACAACAATGAGAATATACTTAATACTTACTTAAGGGCTTAAAATGTCCAAGGTGTTAGGTTAGATATGGAAAAAACTGTCTTCTGGTTTCCAACAATAACAATGGCAAGTTGGTAGAAATTTTCATTTTTACAAATTTCAAATTGTAAATGAGTCCCTAAAGTTATGTAAGATGTGCGAGGTCACACAGCTAATAAATGGCTGTGCAAGAATTCAAATATAGGCCTATGAAACCCCAAATCTACACTATTTCCAATGTACTATATACCATAAGATTAAGTTCAAGGACACAGTATATCTGAGATAGTTGCACACACTGATGGAATTCTGATTAGACACACAATTAGTTGGATTCTACCTCTAGTATATTTACAAAAATCATTTTTATAGCTGAGTTATAGGTTATTATGAAGATATTTCCAAAATTCATGGGTAAGTCCCATAAGAGCAGAGGCTATGCAGATTTAGTACCAAAAACAACCTGCTTATAAGCTAATAGGAATATACTCAGTTATATTTCTGAATATAAACTAATAGCTTATATTAGTTTAAATAATAGAACCTTAAATAAGTTCCTGCTTATTTTTAAAGGAAAAGATGCTAAAATTTGTGGATGAATGCTTACAATATTCTAACATTTTATGATATTTATCAAAATGATTCTATAAGGTACGCATCAAACAGATGAATAAAAAACAAGACAAGACTGTACAAGGGATTATGCATCTTCAATATTAATTAATGGAGAACTGAAGAGAGTCCGTCTGATGCTTCCAACTGCTACTGCTTATAATGACATGGATATTCAGAGAACTCAAGCTGAAAATGATTAAAATAGCCTGTTCTTTCTCCTCTGTTCCTCATTTCAGTGAATGACATCATCACCCACTTGGGCTCAAGAATAACTAACTTCATGGCTATTAGGATGCTGCTACTACAAACAAAACAAAACAAACACAAAACAGAAAATAACAAGTGCTGGTGAGGATGTGGAAAGGCTGGAACCCTTCTGCACTCTTATTGGGAACACAAAATGGTACAGCTACTGTGGAAAACCGTATGGTGGTTCCTCAAAAAGTTAAAAACAGAATTACCATATGATACAGCAATTCTACTTCTTAAGTATATATACCCAAAAGAATTGAAACCTCCATAAGAAAAGAGAAGAAAGAAAGAAAAACAAGGTAGGGTCTCAAAAAGATATCTGTACACTCATTCGCACAGCATTTGTCATAACAGCTAAAGTATGGAAGAAACTCAAGTTCAATGGATGAAGAGATAAGCAAAATGTGGTATAAACATACAATGGAATAATACTCAACATGAAAAGCAAAGAAATTCTGCAGTCTGCTACAACATGGATGAATCTTGGGACACTGGGCTAAGTGAAATGAGCTAATCACAAAAAAGACAAATAGTGTATGATGACATTTAGCATAGTCAAAATCATAGACAAAAGGTAGAATAGTGGCTACCATGGGCTATAGGGAGGGAAGACTGGAGAGTTATTGTTTAATGAATACAGAGTTTCAGTTTTACAATGAAAAGAGTTATGGGGATAAATGGTGGTGATGGCTGTAGAACAATGTGACTGTATTAATACCATGAAACTGTACACTTAAAAATAGTTAAGATGCTAAATGTTATGTTACTGTATTTTACTACAAAAAAGGTAGAAACAAAAAAATAATTACACAGAATTTAAAAATTAAAAAACAAGTACATTACTAGTTATTGCTCCATAATAAATTAATCTAAAACTTAGTGGCTTAAAATAACAAACACCTATTATCTTAGAGTTTGAGCAGCTTAGGTAGGTGGTGTTTGTAGTTCAGGGAGTCTCATGAGGTTGCAGTCAGGATGCTGGCAGACTGCAGTCATCCGAAGGCTTAAACAGAGCTGGACATGCTGCTTCCAAGACGGCTCACTCACATGGCTGTTGGCGAGAGACCTCAGAGTTCCTCACCATCTGGGCCTCTTCACTGGGCTGCTTGAATGTCCTCATAACATAATAGCTGGCTTCCTTCAGGTAAGTGATCCAAGACAGCAAGGCTGAAGCTGAAATGTCTTTTTTTTCCTTTTTCTTTTTTTTTAGTTTTATTTATTCATTTTTTTACTTTACAATATTGTATTGGTTTTGCCATATATTGACATGAATCTGCCATGGTGAAATGTCTTTTATGATCTAGTCTTGGAAGTCATACAATATCATTCAGTCAATCTTACTCCCTTATTCAATGTTAAAGAGAATCACTTACAAAAGGGTATGTATGAATACCAAGAGGCAAAAATCTCTGGTGGGCATATTTAGATGGTCTTTACATTTTCTTAGCAGTGTTTTATAGTTTTCTGTATAAAGTTTTTTGTAATTTAGAGGATAGCAACAACAAAAAACTATACAGAAAACTATAAAACACTGCTAAGAAAATGTAAAGACCATCTAAATACTGCTCTAAGTCATGTTTATGGACTGGAACTCAAATTATTGCAAAAGTATCAATCCTCCCCAAATTTATCTACAGACTCAACTCGATCTCAATAAAAATCCTGCCAGAATTTTTCTTTTTGGTGGAAACCAACAAACTGATTTTAAAATTTGTATGGAAACAGAAACATCAAGAATATCCAAAACAGCATCAAAGTATGTAGAAGGTTGTCAAACTAGACTGTCCTGCCAATAAATCTATTTTACTTTTAATGATATATACATTTAAGATGTCAAAATAATCTCAAATTTATAGAAAATTGCAAGTATAACCGAAAACGACTTTTTCCCTGTGCTATTTGATAGTAAGTTGCTCACTCTGTATCACTTGAACACCTCTGCATTTATTTCCAACAAATGAGGACAAGCATCTACAAATCATAATGCAGCCACCATCACTGGGAAATCAGCATGAACACATTTCTACCAGAGACTCCTCAGACCTTATCCAAGATTCTGCACTGGATTAGAATCATGCACTGCATTTAACAGTCATATCTCTTTGGTCACCTTCAGTTTAGAAGAATTCCTAATATTTTCTCTGACTTCCATGAAGTTGGGAATTTTAAAGATTACTGACCAATTTTTTCACAGAATGTCCCTTAAGTGAATTATATGATGATCAGATTCAGGTTATGCATCTCTGGCAGGAAGAACAAAAAAGTGAGGCTGTTTTTTTTCTGCCTTCATTTCTTTTTAATAGGTTTCATTTTTTTAGAACAGTTCAGGTTCACAGCAAAATGCTTCTTTGTATATAAACATGTACTGGGACACAGTAGTTCCAAATTATTTATGTATTATCTAGGGCTGCCTTCTATTTACAGTGGCTAAGGTGTGTACTATAACGGACCATTTGGCCTGCAAAGCCTACAACATTTAACACTTGGCCCCTTATGAAAATATTGCTGACTCTTATTATATTGACTAAGAAGACTTATTAGAAAGCTATAAAGACAGTGTGGTATTAGTGAATGGATACAGGAAGAATTGATAAGCTTGTACCCTTATAAATGTAATATGCCCACTTTACATCTCACCTGAATACCAATTTGAAAATTCCTAACCTGTTTAAATCTACAGTTTCACTGGATTTTGAATACACTGATTAAACACACACACACACACACACACACAAAGGGAAGACATTCTGATGAGTTTGTAAGAACTGACTGACATCAGGGGAAAAGAAAATGAGCAAGACAAACTTCATTAAAAATCTGTCATTAACTGCTGGATGAAACTGAAAACTGAGGCCCATTACCAAGGAAACCCATCCAATAACACAGTTCTCCCATTCTAATCTATATACTTTATAAAGCATTGATTTCAACTATGACAGCCATTACAACAAATACAAAACAAACTCAACCCTAAAACCAGGCCTTTGAATCACGAAGTGTTAATAACCTCCACTAGAAAGAAGACCCCATGTGTGTAGGGGTTCTTGTATATATTATGGTCTGGCATCATCTGGAAGAGAGCTGAGACAATTTATTTCTTACATAATTTTTCCAGCTTTATTGAAATATAATTGACAGTAGAATTATATACAAAGTATACAATATGATCATTTAATACACTGATTACTTTTATGAATGAACCAAGTCTTTTAAAAGCTGTAATGAAGTATTCAATTATACTGCTCTCACTAAACAATATTTTAGTGCAAAGTATTTTTTTTAACTACAAAGAATAAAACATTTTCATTTAAAAGTTAATAAAATCTGTTATTTTTTAATTTGTATTTACAGTTTATGGCACACATCATATAACTGCACAGTAGCACATGTACATGATTTGAAAGTAAATATACACATGAGAGTTTCCAGAACTCTGTACCGATGGAGGTACATGATCAAAAAGAGATTACTCCTCTGTAGGAGAGGTACTCAAAGCATAACTAGTTCAAGAATAGGAAAGAACCAATTTTAGAGTATACATTTAGAAACTCAAAGAGGAACTTGACAGTAATTTTATGTTTGTTCAACTTAATTTTTAAAATGGGCTTGTTTTCTGTCTTCTTAAATTTTCATTTTTCTAGTATTTTATTTTTTACTATATTTTACAAAAGTATCAGTCTGCTGTATACAGAAAACTTAAAAAATAGACCTTTATCAGAGATCATTTCAGAAGCGCTGCTGCAGAGAACACTCAAAAGGCAAACTTGATCATGATGCTTCCTAAATTTTTCCAATGGCTCCCCAGAGGCCTGAAATGAGGGGCTTTAAGATCTGCCTGCAACTCTCCCAGTCCTCTCTCCCCTGGGCCCTTTCTGGAATACCCCTCAGGAATACACCACATTCCCTCTAAAGTGCACAGCATGAATTTTATTCCCTAGTTCTGAACACTCAATGTCCAACTCAATGTGATTCATCTCCTTTATCAAAGCCCTGTTCATCCTCCTGTGGTCACTTCTGGGGGTGCTCCCTGCCGCTTCAGTGCAGGTTAAGTGCCTTCCCTCATGTGTGTCTAGCACAGTGCCTGGCACACAACAGTGCTTTTCACTCAATAAATATTTTACTAAACAAAACTTATATTCAATATTCAATATACCTGTCTCCCCCAAAATGTTCTATACTTCTATTCAAAACTTTACACTGTAGTGAGAATAAATGGATGTCTATGAGCTTAAATATTAAAAAAAAAAAACAAAACTATAATTTCTAAAGAAAAAAACCTCTCAATTACTGTCTTTCTTCTCTTTTTCACTTCATTTATGAGACCGTTTTTGCCATCATGTCCCAGTTTTGGAATGAAGAAAACACACATTAGAAACAAATTTCATCTCAAAATTACTTTCATATGACTGCCTTAAAAGGGAATGTTTCTTTTTGAACCCATCTGCTCAATTGTGACACTGTGACACAGATTTCAAACAGAGGTTTATTGACTAATATAACAAAAATAACCTACAAAAAGGAAATTTGCTTCTATTTATCCTTGGCCCAACAAAAATAACCTACAAAAAGGAAATTTGCTTCTATTTATCCTTGGCCCAAGAGCTTTATTGTAATTGATAATCCTTTATACTGACATTAAGTTGAAAACAAATTCTGACCCAAATGATGTTACAATTATAATCAAAAAAGCACTTCATCTTTTTAAGATTTAAGGAAACCTGGTCATATCATACTTCTTGATTTATCAATAAAGAAACAGCAAAAGGCAATCCATAAGCAGAAACAGTTTCCTACATTTTGCACAAATCTGTCAGATAATGACATACATTCTACACTGCACAACAACACTGGTCTTAAGAAGTTACTAAATTTCACTAAGAACACAGATAAGCTTACTATCTTACAGTTCTCTACGGCAGTAATGCTCTGATAAGGATTACTCCTGAGTTTTAAACAACCAAAAAAGGACCCTATAAATATTCTGGACTGTACATTTTAACTAGTCTTTTTTGATTGAAGAACACATTGTCAATATTTGTATCAAAGCTTTAAAGATGCAATAAAATTAGACACAGTTTAAACTCATAAGAATAACAAAGAGTAGTTATTTCACTACTTACATTGAAAGGACAACCAAATGGACAGCTGGGATTTGGAGGAAAATGAGATGAAGGCTGAAACTAAAGTATTTCTGGAGTAATACAATCTTCTTCCTTTACTTCCTAATTTAAGAAAAAAGCAAGCAACTGTTAACTAGATAATCTTAAAAGTATTCACATATATTTTTATTTAAAACTTTAAATTATGTTTCACTTAGTCTAGTAACAGCATTCTCTAAATACTTAGTAACTGACAGCACAAGACGTGGACCAGTCAACTTGTGATAAACCTAAACACATCCACAATGGGAAAACCCTGGGAATTCAATCAAAGCTATAAACGGTAAAGTTCAGCTCCCCAAATCACCAAAGAGCGATATCTCCTGTTTATCAAGTATACTTAACACTCAATATACACACACCTGGTGCAGTGGTAAAGAACCTGTCTGCCAATGCAGGCGATGCGAGAGACATGGGTTTAGTCCCTGGGCTGGCAAGATCCCCTGGAGTAGGAAAAATGGCAACCCACTGCAGTATTCTTGCCTGGAAAATCCCATGGAGAGAGGAGCCTGGTGGGCTACAGTCCACAGGGTTGCAAAGAGTCGGACACACATATGTATACGCACATCAAAAAAAATAGTAATAACCATGAGAATTTCTCAACAAGCCAGTAATAAAAATAAGCAACTTAGGCATCAGAAGCAGTATTTAGATAGGATGATATTTTAATTTCTGAGTTGTATTTGACAAAAATTGAGTTCAGAATTTCATGTCAAACAAATTCTTCCACTTAACTGAACAGTTAAAAATTTTTTTCTTGATAACCCAGAATCATAATGATCAACTATTACCCTGTTCTCAGAGGTGACTATGAATTTAGGGCAGTTTTCCCTAGATTCAATAGCTCTAGAAGATGGAAATCTAAATTCTAATGTTACGCTATAGTCTTTCTGCCTCATCCTTACACAGTTGTCCCTCACTGATCACTAACTGCCTACGTGCCTTCAGAGCACCCCTCCATCCCCCAACACTGTCTGGAAGCAAATTACCAGGCCTATTGCATTAGATATAAAATAAGAGTAAGTAGGTTCTGAAAGACTTATTACTATTCTCTTGAGCACCGGACACATAATGCCTTTAGCGTTAGGAGCTTACCTTTCTACTTTGGATGTTCAAAGGTATCTCCACCCCCGACCCCACATGTTTTGAAACCTTACTTTCTAATTCTCAGTGGGGAGCATCTTCTACCTCATAGGGTTGTGTTTGGAAGATTAAATGGAAATAATGAATCTGAAGTGTTTGGGTGAGGGCCTGGCCATGGAAGGAAAACTACAAATTCCAGTCATTTCCTTCTCCCTCTCTAAGTACATTTCATATTTCAAGTTGTAAAGTTTGACCCCAGATAAGTGAATGTTGCTGTATTATTTTTAGAAGCGTGTGACCAAGATGGTTAGGGAACTAACTAAATACATGAAGGATGTGTCTGAACAGGCAGACGCTTGGGAAGCTGGCAAGGGAGTTGCATGGCTGCCATCTTCAATTATTTGAAGACAAGTACATGTGAAAATGACTATTCTTGATTCTGTCAACAGATGCACTGTTTAACAGGGGCTCAAAAACTTATTTGTGCGCTAAGTGCTTCTCCAGAGAAAACAGGAATAAAGAGAAGCCACAAGGTAATAGACTACAGTTCAAAACAAGGATGGATTTTTAAATTAAGACATCCAGAAATAACACATATTTCCACAATACCACTACAAGTGGTTAAGCAATGGCTAGTGGCCGAATTTTTGAGGAGATTTTTGTAAACAGTGGAAGAATGTATTAGCTGCCCTTTGAAGACCTGTTCTAACTCTGTAAGAGATGATACATTTTATACACAGTCCAAAATCAGAAGCTCTTGTTTCTGCATTTATTTTCACACTAAAAATAACTCCTAAAGAATACTGGAAAAGTATAGACGCAACACAAGAGCCACAGTATCCAAAATTATTTATTTGACTTCATGATAGTACTTACATATCAGTTGTATGACTACTCAAGAATTTAGATTAGAAATGCTCCGAGTGATGAAAAGTATTTTCTTTTTTGAGCAGGGAAATCACAACTGCATCAACAGCATCGTCACCATCACCATACACTCAATGTCATGAAAAGGAACTGGGAACAAGCCTTACTTTAGGGAAAAAAAACCGCTTTGAAGA
Organism: Bubalus bubalis; assembly: GCF_019923935.1. Classification (NCBI taxonomy): domain Eukaryota; kingdom Metazoa; phylum Chordata; class Mammalia; order Artiodactyla; family Bovidae; genus Bubalus; species Bubalus bubalis. The sequence continues at coordinate 80,765,316 of NC_059164.1, forward strand.
TGAATCATGTAACATATGGACACAGACAGAGCTTGAGAATCCAAGTAAATGAAAGAAGAGAGGAAGGCAACTAATTATAAAAATGCGTTTCAGCAATCTGTAGGAATGCAGGAACTCCAAGAGAGTTGGCTATAACCCCCACTCAGAGAGCTAAAGAAAACTACATAAAAAAACACGCAAGAGAAGTACAGAAAAATAAGCCACAATTATCAAGTTATCACTGTTAATGTAGGTCCTCCCCTCACTTCCATGCGAGAGATACCTGGAATGTTTTAGCTTAAACCAAATATCACCTGTGTTTGGTTAGGTAAGAAAAGGTGCTACTAGTAAAGGCTACTTTAATCAGCTAACTAATGTGATTTCCCCCTTAAACTTCAGATATTAATATCCTATTCATTACTTTTGGTTTCATTTCATAAAAGTGAGCAAAAAATGACCCTTTGCCCCTAAAGAGGCATTAAACACGGTTTGTCTGCCAGCACGCCCTCTTCTTGTGGGAACCATTCTCTCCTATTACAATTACAATGGGACTATATATACGGGCAGGACTACAAAGCAGGACAAGAGACACAGGCCGGCCAGAGTACTCTACTCCTTAAACGAGTGAGAGAGACAGGCTCTTTGATGAATCTGGAGATGAATGTGGCCACCACACAGTCTGCCAGTACAAAAAAAGAAAGAAGCAGAGCGGGGGAAGGAGACAAAGCCTGCACACTTCTGTTGTGCTTAAGGTAGCCTAAACCGGATTTCTGACTCTGACAACTGAAAGAATGCTAACGGTTTATAGGGTCTCTAATTGCTTCTTACAGCTTAGAAGAGTTTCTCACTGCTTAATGGCAGAATGAAGATAAAGGGGTCTACGCTGTCTTTGATTAGTCTTTAATTAATCTAGTACTTCAGTACTAGACATGTGGAAGGATTATAAACAGAAGATTTAGCTTTTATTCCAACTCTCCAAAAAGCCCCATGACAAATTAGAAAAATTAAGCAAGGCTTGTGGTTAACTTCATTACACTCTAGGAGAAAATCTTTGAAAATCACAGATCTTAAGGACCTGTATCCAGGACTCACAAAGAACTCTTAAGACACAAGGAGAAAAATAATCCAATTTTTAAAAACTGGGCAAAAGATTTCAGTAGACACTTCACTAAAGAAAACAGGTGGAAGACTAATAATAAGCACATGCAAAGATACACTATCATTCACTAAAGAAATGCAAATCAAATTCTCAACAAGATACTTATTTATACCCAACAGAATGGCAATACATTTTTTAAAACATGATTAACAATTGTTCATGAAGATGCAGAGAAACAAGAATTCTCAAATATTGCTGGTGGGAATGCAAAATGATGTATTAAACATCAGGCTACCACACAACCTAGAGATTTCACTCTACATTACCAATGAGAAATGAAAACGTATGTCCATTAAAGACTTCTACATGAATGTTCATAGCAGGATTATTCACAATAACCAAAAAGGGTAAACAATCCAAATGTCCATCAACCAGTAAAAGGATAAGCAAAATGTAGTATATTCATAGAATGGGAATTAACTACAAAGGGGTATAAGAGATTTTACACTAAAGAGATGAAAATGTTTTAAAACTGGATATGGTGATGATTTATACAACTCAGTAAAGTTACTAAAAATCACTGTAAATCTAAAATGGGTGAATTTATGGTATGTAAACTATGTCTCAAAAGTTACTTAGAAAAAGTGAAAAGAGGCTAGAGAAGTCAAAATAAGCAAGCAGAAATTATGAACCTTGACTGGGTCCTGGTTCAGAAGGAGAAAAACAGCCATTTAAGATGATAGGAGACAATTAATGAAATCTGAACTTGGACTAGATATTAGATGATGTAATGAAATTATTGCTAATTTTCTTAAATATTACAACAGTAGTATGGTAATACAGGAGAATGTCGTCATCTTCAGAAGATGTAAACTCAAGTACACAGAGGTGAAATTTCATGTCTCCAACCTTCTTTCAAACAACTCAGAAAAATAAAACCATCTACACTTAAAAAGGTAAAGCAAATGTAGCAAAACAATAACTGGTGAAAATAAAGTGATTAGTAACTACTGGCTTTCAACATTGTACTCTTATTAACTTTTTTGTAAACTTTTCAAGGCAGCAAAGACCTACCGTATAGCCCAGGGAGCTATAGTCATTGTCCTGGGATAAACCATAATGGAAAGAATATAAAAAAAGAATGTGTCTGTGTGTATATATATATATGAATTATTTTACTGTACAGCAGAAATTAACACAACATTGTAAATCAACTACACTTCAATTAAAAAAAAAAATCTTTCAAAGCACAAAGTTGGGGGAAAAGATTACTCATTTTATATTCTCTCTTTAAACATGGTTTTTATTGAGGTAATATTGGCTTACAACATTATATAAATTTCATCTGTACAACATATGTTTCTACTTCTATATCCTACAATGTGCTCACCAAGAATTTACTTTTCATCTGTCACCATACAGCTTATCCCCTTTATCTATTTTGCCCTCACCCCTGCCCCTTCCCTTCTGATAACTAGTACTCTGTTTTCTGAATTTGCTTTAGTTTGGTTTCTTCACTTTTTTTTTCTTTTTATATTCTACAAGAGTAAAATGAAAAGGTGTTTATCTTTCTCTGACTTTAATGTTGTTACAGATGGCAAGATTTCATCTTTTTCATGGGTGAGTAGTATCCTGTGGTGTGTGTGTGTGTGACTGCATGTGTGTGTGTCTGTGTACACCATATCTTCTTTACCCATTCATCTGCTGATGGGCACTGAAGCTGTTTCTAAATCTTGATGATCATAAATAAGGCTGTGATGAACCTAGCAGTGCATACATGTTTTTGAATTCGTGTTTTCACATTCTTTGGATAAATACCCAGAAGTGGAACACCTAGATTATATGGTAGCTCTCTTCTAGACTTTTTGAGGACTGTCCATACTATTTTTGATAGTGGCTGCACCAAAAGACTGGAGAAGGCAATGGCACCCCACTCCAGTGCTCTTTTTTTTTTTTTTTAAATTTTATTTTATTTTTAAACTTTACAATATTGTATTAGTTTTGCCAAATATCGAAATGAATCCGCCACAGGTATACCTGTGTTCCCCATCCTGAACCCTCCTCCCTCCTCCCTCCCCATACCCTCCCTCTGGGTCGTCCCAGTGCACCAGCCCCAAGCATCCAGTATCGTGTATTGAACCTGGACTGGCGACTCGTTTCATACATGATATTTTACATGTTTCAATGCCATTCTCCCAAATCTCCCCACCCTCTCTCTCTCCCACAGAGTCCATAAGACTGATCTATACATCAGTGTCTCTTTTGCTGTCTCGTACACAGGGTTATTGTTACCATCTTTCTAAATTCCATATATATGCGTTAGTATACTGTATTGGTGTTTTTCTTTCTGGCTTACTTCACTCTGTATAATAGGTTCTAGTTTCATCCATCTCATTAGAACTGATTCAAATGTATTCTTTTTAATGGCTGAGTAATACTCCATTGTGTATATGTACCACAGCTTTCTTATCCATTCATCTGCTGATGGGCATCTAGGTTGCTTCCATGTCCTGGCTATTATAAACAGTGCTGTGATGAACATTGGGGTACACGTGTCTCTTTCCCTTCTGGTTTCCTCAGTGTGTATGCCCAGCAGTGGGATTGCTGGATCATAAGGTAATTCTATTTCCAGTTTTTTAAGGAATCTCCAGTACTCTTACCTGGAAAATCCCATGGACGGAGGAGCCTGGTAGGCTGCGGTCCATGAGGTTGCTAAGAGTCGGATACGACTGAGCGACTTCACTTTGACTTCTCACTTTCATGCACTGGAGAAGGAAATGGCAACCCACTCCAGTATTCTTGCCTGGAGAATCCCAGGGACAGAGGAGCCTAGTGGGCTGCTGTCTATAGGGTCGCAAAGAGTTGGACCTGACTGAAGCGACTTAGCAGCAGCAGTAGCAGCACCAAAAGACACTTGTTCTTTGGAAGAAAAGCTATGACAAACCTAGAGAGCATATTAAAAAACAGAGAAATCTGTTGCCAACAAACCTTTGCTAACAAAGGTCCATATAGTCAAAGCTATGGTTTTTCCAGTAGTCAAGTATGGATGTAAGAGTTGGATCATAAAGAAGGCTGAGAGCCAAAGAACTGATGCTTTCGAGCTGTGGTGCTGGAAAAGACTCTTGAGGGTCCCTTGGACAGCAAGGAGGTCAAACCAGTCAATCCTAAAGGAAATCAACCTTGAATACTCATTGGAAAGACTGATACTACAGCTCCAATACTTTGGCCACCTCATACAAAGGGTCAACTCATTGGAAAAGACCTTGATGCTGGTGAAGATTGAAAGCGAGAAGGGGATGAAAGAGGATGAGATGGTTGGATGGCCTTACTGACTTGATGAACATGAAGTTTGGCAAACTCTGGGAGATGCTGAAGGACAGAGAAGCCTGGAGTGCTGCAGTCCACAGGTTGCAAAGAGTCAGACTCGACTTAGTGACTAAACAACAACCAACAATGTGTAAGGATCCCCTTTTTTCCCCGCATCCTTGCCAACACTTGTGGTTTCTTGCCTTTTTGATAAAAGTCATTCTAGCAGGTGTGATGGAGAAGGCAATGGCACCCCACTCCAGTACTCCTGCCTGGAGAATCCCATGGACGGAGGAGCCTGGTAGGCTGCAGTCCATGGGGTCGCGAAGAGTCGGACACGACTGAGTGACTTAACTTTCACGCATTGGAGAAGGCAATGGCAACCCACTCCAGTGTTCTTGCCTGGACAATCCCAGGGATGGCGGAGCCTGGTGGGCTGCCGTCTCTGGGGTTGCACAGAGTTGGACACGACTGAAGCGACTTAGCAGCAGGTGTGAGGTGATATCTCACTGCGTTTTGATCTGCATGTCCCTAGTAACTGGTGACACTGAACATCTTTTCATGGGGCACTCGCATTTTAAAATGCAAATGTAATAGGACTCACCGATATAGTTCACTGTGCATTTCAGAAAGAGGCAGAGATGAGGTATACTGTCATCTCTTTGGCTGATACAAAGATCAAATGAAATCACATACACAAAAGTGCTAAGTGTCAATTAAAAAAAATTTAGTCACTTACACTTTGTACCTTCCTAGAACAGAAACACAGAATTAAATCTAGCATCGTATTTGATCACTCCTGTCTACAACTGGAGTTCCTCAATTTTGTAGTCAACACTGTACAAACAATTCTACAAAGCACTGTCAGTGTTCAATATGAATAGTTCCCTTTCACCACTCTAATTTGGGTATTTTGTCTTTCTACTTACTATACCACAATCTGTTAACAGTGTACTTTTAAACAATTTAGAGTTTTAATGGCTTAAATTCAGACACAGTAATGTAAGACAGGAATCCTGTTATGAATCAAAAGGACTGTTCACCTGGGAAGTTCAAACAAAAAGCACTGAATTAAACACTTTAAAAGTAAATTTATTGGTATGTGAATTATACCACATAAAATTGACAAATTCATAATTAAAAAAAAAACAAAACAGCCTCCCCATCCCCACCCCAATAAGCAAAGGACATAAAAAGACAGTTGACAGGATTAAAAAAAAAAAAACAAAACAATGACTAATGAATGTGCAAAAAGTTCAAACAGTCGTAACCAAATATATGTATATATTTAAATTTTAACAAAACATAAAAACAAGGGTGGGTTTAATGATCTGGGCCAAAGCAAAGGACAAGAAAAGATAGAGCAAATGGTCAAGTTTTATTTTATTCTGAGGGATCAAGAAAGCTCAGTAAATAAGAATAAATGAAGTAAGAGACATAGAGAATTATTTTAGTTGCAGTGTAGACACATGAAATAGGGAGAGCTTAGAGACTGACAGGGTAGTAGTAAAGTTACCACTAGTCCAAGCACTAAGAGACTAGGGCTGGTGTCCCAGAAACTTAGGATCTCAGAGGACAGGCTGTTTCTGTCACAGGGAAGTGTTTTAGGCAGAAAGATGAAGGAAGACAAAATGTCCTCAGACTAAAAAGATGGGGGCAGGGGAAATAAGGCAAAAACAGAGAACAGAAAAGATCAGCCAATTGTAAGCCCAGATATCGGGGTAGCAGCATGTAGCAGAGGATGAGACCTGAGGATCTTCGGGACAGGAGAGCCCCCAACCACCACCTGCCCGAGGTAGAACTGTGGACTAGGAGGCAACAAGACCCACAGAGAAAAAGGCAACATAGATCCCAGGAAAAAGTGGAGACAGACGACTGGCCACAGACCAAGAGTATTCAGCTGGGGGGTGAGAGCTCCTCAACCTAAAGACCTACCAGCATTTCTGGGACAATGAAGATGGACTTACAGGCCACAGACTTGGATTTGAGGGGACTTCTAGGGAAGCACAAGGGACAAGAAATTAATAAATATCCCATCACCCTGCACTCCTGGGAAAGGAAATGGAATGACTGAAACAGAAAATGAGATGTGGACTGCAAGTTCACAAAATGGACCTAGACAATCTTGAGATTATAAGAATCTACAGAAAATATGCTTCTTGAACTTTCTGGGTGAAGTAGATAGCAGTGAAATGAACATGTTCTCCAGAACATGGGAGACTGAGCATTGGTGTGTGTCCATAACTGCCATGTGAATGGAATGTGCCCAGGATGCCAGCATCTGATTTCACACCAACATACACCTCCAGCCAGAGGCCTAGATCATTTACAAATGAATTCTGGAGGCCGAATGGACCCAGGCCCTACAAACTTGCCTACAATTACCCCATGTCTGTGTACCATGGGTCACCCCATGGATAAACTCATCTAATTACAAGTCTGACTTGCCTTATTGACTAAGGACTTAAGCCATAATCACATCAATACAAGGTGAGCCTAATTCATCTGCTAGGCACAGAAACCACTTAAAGACCATGAAAGCCTAGAAGGAAATTCTTCGATTTTCATAGACCTATGGCTGCTTTTAACCTGTGGCACCCATGACTCGCTGAGTGAAGATTACAATGAGGTTCAGAAGAATTATATGGAGGGGCAGGAACAGAACTCAGGAATGGTTGTATGAACTGGGAAACCAAGGATCAGTACCTCACCTCGACTATCATTACACTTTGCTGCTGCCCACTAGGTAAGTCAAGATTCCTGCCTCTTATATCTATCAACATTAGTATCGCAGAAATAGTGAAAGACTGTAGTCATAGCAAGGAATTTCCATAGTTAAATTAATATCTAGTGTAATGTTTATCTTTGTACATGCACAGAAAGATAATACAATAAACAATCAGCATCTCTATCAAAGACACTCTTAACACCACTATTTAACATTGTTCTGGAGATAGTAATCAATGCAATTAGATATGACAAACAGAAATATAAACACTGGAAAAGAAAAGGATAAAACCTTTATTTACAGGTGATATAACTATATATCGCAAAGAGTTGGACACAACTGAGTTACTGAACAACAAGTAACTGTATATCTGGGCCAAAGAGAAGCAATGATAAAATACAATGGATAAGAAAATTCTGTTTATAATAGTAACAAAAGACAAAATACAAAATACATAGGAATAAACATGAAATGTTCAAAACTTATGCAAAGTAAATATAAATCATTCTGCAGAGACAAAATAGTGGATTTAAGAAAGTGAAAAGATTTCACTTATTTAAGATTAAGGTGTTCCAACATCATCAACAGATCAGTTCTAAGTTAAATAGTAAGTTTAATGAAATCTCAATAAAAATAGTGAGCTTTTCAATGGACTTAGACAAACTGATGCTCTAGAGTTCAAATAAAAAAAATATGACATGCAAGACTAGTAAAGAACACTGAAGGAGGAGCAATAATGGGGAACTAGCCCTACCAGATACTGAATCATATACAAAGCCTTTATGATTAAAACAGTGTAGTACTTACTGGTACAGGAATAGTCAGACATACAAAAGAATGAAACACACCCAATTACATATGGAAATCTAGAACATGATAAAGGGGGCAATGTTTTTTCTTAAAAGTAGTATTAGAACAACTAGAAAGTCATGTGGAAAAGATAAAATTAGATCCATTCCTTACATCAAAACAGAAATATACTCCAAATGGATCACAGAACTGAATGTTCTCTATATTATAAATAAAACTGTATTAGTACTGAAAAAAACATGGCTAAATTCCTCTCTAACCTGTGGGTAGCAAAAGGCTCTCTATGACTAAAAATCCAGATGCAATAAATTTAATATATTTTATTACACAGAAACAAATTTTTGCAAGTCAAAAGGAAAAAAACAAACAAACACACGTACCACTAGCAATACCAAAAGATAACTGGGTAAAGTATCTGCAATATGTGGCAAAGCTAAATGACTAAGATTCTTAAATATAAAGAAGTTTTAAACTCTGAGGAGAAAAGACCAAAATTTATTTAGAAAGTGAGCAAATAACGTGTACAATTTTAAACATACAAAAAAAAGGCCCTTTAAACATATGAAAAAATGTTCAATTCACTTGTAATACGAGAAATACAAATTAAAACTACACTGAGATACCATTTCTCATCTTTCAGATTAGCAGAAGCTGCAGTACTCATATACCACAGGTAGGAATTCAAAATACTACAATCCTACAGAAGAAAAATTTGGCAAATCTAACAAATCTTACATATGTATTTACCCTGAAGATATGCTTTCAACAATACAAAGAAACAAAGATTAGCATTATAACATCATCTGTAATTGAAAGATACTAGATATTACTTGGGGCTTCCCTGGTGGCTCAGAGGTTAAAGCATCTGCCTCCATTGCAGGAGACTTGGGTTCGATCCCTGGGTTGGGAAGATCCCCTGGAGAAGGAAATGGCACTCCACTCCAGTATTCTTGCCTAGAGAATCCCATGGACAGAGGAGCCTGGTAGGCCACAGTCCACAGGGTTGCAGAGCTGGACACGACTGAGCGACTTGACTTCACTTCAAATATTACTTATAGTGTAGTGTGTTAGTCACTCAGTCCTGTCCACATCTTTGCAACCCAATGGACTGTAGCCCCTCAGGCTCCTCTGTCCTCGGAATTCTCCAGGCAAGAATACTGGAGTGGGTTGCCATTCCCTTCTCTGGGGGATCTTCCCAACCCCAGGATCAAGCCCTGGTCTCCTGCATTGCAGGTAGATTCTTTACCACCTGAGCCACCAGGAATAAAGATGTCATTAAGAACTGAGAGTTTGGGAACTTCTGACGAAGTCCTGTGTAGGCTTTTAAGAATGCATGGGTACCTGTAGTTATGAGGTTACCATAGACTGCGGTCAACAAAATTTATACTAGGCCAATGAAGGTACTGTCCATAGTAGTATAAGGTATATTTTATGGCAGATCACAAGGGGAGTAACTAGCCCAGTCTTGAAAGTTGTTTTTTTGTGTGTTGTTGTTTTGAGGGATGGAGTTGAGAGAAAAAAAATCGAATCAAGATACAATTTTTGGAGAGGTATAAGTTAAACTTATATATGAAATTAAGGATAAAAGGAATTTGGATTTTTTTAATTAGCAAGAAGGAGGTGTGAAAGGGTTTTAAGCATGGGAATATCAAGAATGCTCTAACCCCCAAGCTGTGGAGAAAAGACTGGGCGGGGAGACCCCAATCAGAGGCTGAAAAGCTGCTACAAGAATCCAGAATAGATCCAGATGGGGCAGCAGAACTAAAGCATCTGCAACCACTCAGTAGTGGGGCAGCCTCATTTTCAATGGATTACTATGCTAGCTTCTCAACTGCACAAGAAAGCAGAGAGCCTGTGGTTTTAAGACTACAATCATGATCTATTTAGAAACTGGCGATCTTTGCCCCACCTTCACAGTGTATTTGGGGGTAGAAGTCATTTCATAATCTTGCTGTGTTTTATTCTCCAAGATGACACTGACAAACCCTGATATTTAGTTTCAATAAGTGAATTCTGCAATGAAACTGGATCCCAGACTTCAAAGAGATTATGTGTCAAGCATTATGTCCGTCTACTCAATCTGATACAGGACCCTAGCTGTGGTGTATTTAAGAATACTCATGTATTTTATAGAAGCCTGCTTTTTGGGTCAGAGAGAATACCCTCTGATGTTGAGAAATTAAGTTTTCACCTGCAGATGTAATAAGTCAAAGATGCAAATTCTTTTCTATAATTTATTCAAACATCTTTAAGAACTCAGAGCTTTAATTTTGTTTTTTCTATATTGTAACCAAAGCCTTATGAGTGCAATAAAGTAGTAAGAAAGATGTTTTAGAGCTAAAGAAAACAAAACGAATAACTGTCACTAATGGGGGCTGGAGGATAAGTTCCCGTATCTCCTTCGGTCCAAGAAAGAGCTAAAAAACAAGATTTCAGGAAAGGTCACCACAAACAAGCCTCCAATAGTCTTCTCAAATAGGGACTATTCAGCTACTTGAAAGGTAAAAAGTAATCATCAAACACCAAAGTTGAGTTCCTAATAGTTTACTCTCCCAGGACACTTACATGAACAACGTCCAACCATTTTTTCATCATGGCACATGCAGAAGGGGATGACATATGAAAGGTCATAAACAGAAGACTGGCTGCTGTCTGAAGCCACCTGGCCAGGGTCAGTGGTTACCCCAGGCCCCATCTGATGGGCAAGAATACTGAGGAGATCAGTATCTTTGCTTTCTTAAAGCTCAGCTAAATCAAAAATTTAATTTTTTTTTCTCAGTCTTTTAGGATTAATTGCAATAGCCAATGCTCTCAGCAATCATTACTTCAAAATCCAGATGATGTTATTCACTAGTGGCCCAGCTTCCAGCAATTAACTTCACTTAGCCTTAGTAAACTATGGAAAAGTTATCTCCTGTAGTGTGGAGATTAAAAATAATACAAGTAAAGTTCTTATCGCAGTGCTTGGCAGGCAATCAATGTAGGAGGACTGCTAGGGTTGTTAAAATAAGGGAAATCTGACCTCTGTATAGTGGTTATGTCACTGAGATAAGAAACTGCAGGCTTCGGTCTCCTTAGTGTCTAAAATGAAAAATTTCATAAAACAATGAAAACCATGAACCGTCTCCCTACTTCTTCAAAATCACAATCTTTTCCCCATGAATACTCACAGCCTCTTAATCCAATATTTTAAAAGTAACTGTCTTTGCAATCCATGTACATGTGCATATTACACTGGTACACACAGATACAAGAAGTGATACTGATATATTTATTTCTGTTCTGCAGAAGCTAAGCTTGGAAAACCAGTGCAGGACCAGACATGGAGAGAAAAGAAGGTATCAGCGCTTTTTTATCTGAACCTCACTACAGTGAAAATAATCCAACCATCCACAGGCAAAAATTATCTCCCTGCACAAATGGTAGACAATATTCTTTCCTATAATTAGCCCCTTTTCCCTGAAAGCCCCGCAAAGAAAGTGTTGTATGAAGAATTACTTCAAAATAACTGATACAGATGACTGCACACTCAGCAGACACACTGGAGAACAGCATCTGGATCGCTGAAAAATCGTGAAAGTGGTTAATTGGTAAGTCATGTCAAGGTCATAACAAGAGAACTTGTTATGTCAGACTTCATGCACCCATGGGGGAAGAAAAATGAGCCATTATAAGCAATTTTGCAATGTACCACACTATCCCACAGTGGTAACTCCCAATTCTCTCTGTTTGATTAAGATAGGGTATGGTTACAAACTCCAAACACAATTTACTATCACCAGGAAATCCTGATAATTCTGGGCAAAAAAAGCTCAAGTGTAAACATTTCCCACTGAATACAAGTTATTATAATGCTCAATCACAGCACCCCAAATATAATTTTAATCTTTCATGGTAGGATAGTTTTGGAAGGATGGCAAAGGATTCTTCTTGATTTGTCCTTTGACCATGTTAAAGAACGGAAAGACAAAGCAAAATCTGCATGTGCCCCAAAACTGAAAAAAAAAAAACACACAAAAAACACCTTAGCCCCCAAAAATAAATGACTACTAGAAGGCAACTGTGAGATCACCTATACATTCATTCACTCGGTGAAGAATTGTGTGAATAACTTCTATATTCTGGGCACATGCCATGTAAGCACAGGGATGAGAAAGATATGACTCTGACCCTGAAGAGATTCAAAAACTAAAAATAATGTTTTAAGAATCACAAGTCATTTTATAATATTGCATTAATAGAGACAAAAACGTAAGCTAATAAGACACACTGAAATACACTAATAAACATAAGCTAAGAGGAATACCTTTCCTTTAGTGGAAATGAGTTTACTAATGAAATGTGTTATTCAATATGTGGAGCATGATTAAAGTCGGAATTTATTTCCAGGACAAGAATTAACTCATGACACATATTTTATAACGATCCTCCCCCCCGCCTCCCCGCTCCCGACACAATTCGTAAATTAGGTGCTTTTTAGCTCGACAGGTAGGGCGTGGTCCTGGAGTTCTCAAACAACGTCAATGACACTTGGATGAGCTCTCACAAGTCTGGACATTCAGGTTCCCAAGAAAAGGCCAGTCAACTCCCTGATTCTCCCTAAACCTTGAAACAACACTGCCACCTCTCTGCGCCCTCACCTCCGCCCACTTACACACAGATCCCAGCCTGGAGCACACACATCACATCTTTCACTTTTGAAAAACCTTTAGAACGAACCACGGAGGAAACAACCCCTTGCTCAAAACACCCTTATCGCGTCCTCGTTTCAGAGGCTTGATTCCTGACTATTGGCTAAACCTGTGCAAGAGCCCTGGACCGGCTATTTAGTTCAGTGCGGACCATCTAATGACTTCAACCTGTAAAACCCGTTCCTTTAACTGGCACAAAACCCTAACAGAGATGTTTAAAAAGCAACTGCCCGCAAACAGACAAGGAGTGGAAGAAAGGGGAGGGGAGAGGGGCGGAGTGAGGCGCGGGGACTGCGGCGACGGGTCCCCCAGGTCGCGGGCACCGCCCAGGCGGGGACCTCGGCGCGGCGGGCCAGAGATGCAGGGTGACCTTCCGACGAGGCCAACTCAACGGGGCGCCGGGCTCGGGGGACCCCGCCGTAACCGCCCGCTCTCGGGAGGTGCACTAGTCCGCACAGCGGCGAACACGGCGCCCCGGATTCCAGCTCAGGCTTGTCCCGCAGCTGGTTCCCGGGCAGAACGCGGGAGGTGCAATCTCGGCGTCCGGGCCCTGCGCCTGGGCCTCGGATCGCCGCCGCCCAGACACACCCCCGCCGCCCGGGCGGGCGGCCCCAACCCCTCCCAGGTCGGCCCGGGTGGGCACCGCTCACCTGCACCGCAAGCCGGTCAGCCGCCCCGTGGGCTCCGGAAGCCGCGGCTGAGCTGGCTCCAGCCGGACAGTGCTCCGCTCTTGTACTCTAGGAGGCTCCGCGCCGGGAGCGGCAAAAGGAATAGTCCGACAGGCGGCTGTGGAGCCTGGGCGGCAGGAGGAGGTGGAGGAGGACTCCGGGCGCTTCGCTCTCGGGAGATCCACCCTCCTCCTGGCCGCTCTGCAGCAGCTGCCGCCGATCACTTCCGGGGCGCTGGGGAGTGGGGCGGAGCCGGCTGAGAAGCAACTTCCTGTCTGAGAGTTGAGAGGAGGGTGGGGGGCCGGGGCTGGAGAACAATGGCCGGAGGGCGCGGGCTCTCCTGTGTCCACTCTGAATGTTGAGGGCGGGCTTCACGGCCTTTAGGGCGGCTCCACCCCCGGCTCTCTGCGCCGGCGAGGTGAAGTCACCTCCCGGGGGCCCGGGAGTGGCCGCGGGCCTCGCTGAGTTTCCCGGATCTCGACGCCACGACGTCCTTGTCTCTCTTCTGGGGACCAGGAGGGGGTTTTTGGAAGGAGGGGGAGAGCGGAGGCCGCCATCTTGCTTCTAGAGGGCAGCCCCTTCTCCCGGGGCGTCCTAGGGTGTAGGCAACTCTAATGTGATCGGGGTTTCCCGAATGGAGCCGGCGACGTGGCTCGTCGCGGGCCGAATCCCGGGAGATGAGTCAGTCGCCTGCTCTGCCTGGAAGGTCTGGTGGCCGCCCTGGACCTTCTATTCTCCTGCTGATCCCTAGAGAACTCGCATCGGCGGATAGTCAGGGATCCTTTCCTGAGGATTCCTGAGCCTCCTACGACACTGCGGCTCTGATGTCTGGTGTGGCATTGAGATCAACCTGTAGCCTCGTCGTGTAATTTGGGAACCTAAATTGGAAGTAGTTCCACTAAATCGTTTATTTAATCCATCCACAGGTTCGAAATAAGATCGTTAGACTAACATCCGTTAGCAGCTACAGTCCTGTCTCTTAATACTTAACTCCCTTCTCCTCCAGCCTCCCCACCCTCCAACTGAGTATCAACTCTGCGCTTGACACAGTCCATTCAAAGGATGCCCAGTCTAATGAAAACTAATTATGGTTGGAAGTGTAGTATATCAAGATATAGAGAGAAAAGAATGGGTGAGTTTACTGAAACTGCTTTAAGCTTTTAATGTGGGGATTTTACAGCACCAAAAGGGGTGGAGTGGCAAATCCAGATCCTGACAAGGACGTGCAGCAAAGGAACAAATAGTATTGAAAAGTCTAAGAAGTAATTACATTTCAAGCCTGGGCTGCTGAAAAAGATGAATCTGAAGTAGTAGACAGGAGCCAAACATGAACCGTCTTATGCTGTGCTGAGGCAATGCATAGAGGAATGACCTTGGACAGATTGATAATACAATTTAAGTTGGTGGATAGATTAGCTGAGGGGAGGAGCAGGGCAAGCAGAGAGCTTGTAGACCAGGGACCATTACAGAAATCAAGAGAAAAGAACCATAATGTGAGTGGCAGTGAACATCCAAAGATGAATTCCTAAAGTACAGGATGCCAAGTGAACTGGTTATGATAATTGATTCATGGGGGGCAGGTGCTTGCTGGGTAAAAGAATAGAAATGACTAGAAGTATGCCTTGTCCTGCTTTTGGGGGGAGGATAAAGGTGTATTTTACAAATAGGGAAGGATTGGGATGGGGTAGGGTGCAGAAAATAAGTGCCATTTTGGACCTGGTGGATTTTAAGCATGGATGGTGCTGTCTAATGGCAGTTGCTATATATATCTAGAGCTCTGGGTAGGATGTGGTATGAAGTAACAAACACCACAGGCTTGTATTACCACATTCAAGCCAACTATGCAGTCTCACTTCATTGAGCACAGATTTAAAACCACTTCTCCTTTCTCCCTACTTTTTCTTGGGAAAAATGGTGAAATATTATATTTAAAAAATCCCCATGTGGTGATATATGCTTAATGGCCTTCTAAGGACAATAAAAGTTAGGCTTGTGCCAGTTGCTAAGTTGCTTCAGTCATGTCTGACTCTGTGATCCCACGGACTGTAGTCCACCAGGCTCCTCTGTCCATGGGAGTCTCCAGGCAAGACTACTGAAGTGGGTTGACATTTCCTTCTCCAGGGGATCTTTCTGACCCGGGATCGAACCCACATCTCCTGTGTCACTGCATTGCAGGCAGATTCTTTACCACTGAGCTATCTGGGAAGCCTATAAAAGTTAGGTTTGCAAAAGCTGAATATGACAATTATAACTAGGATAGCATAGTATTTTTAAGAGTCTTTGATTTTTATTAAAAGCAGATGAGTATTTATTTATTTGGCCCCATGGTACACCATGGGGGATCATAGTGCCCTGACCAGGGATCAAACCTATGTCCTCTGCTTTAGGAGTGCAGAGTCTTAACCACTGAACTGCCAGGGAAATCCCTATCTTACTTTAATTAAAATTTAAAAATTTAATAATTGACAAGGCATTAGTTAAACTGGCCATAGATGGAGGATTGAGGGTGGTAGACTGCACAGATACCTGTTGAATGGAGAACTAGAAGGAGGATGACTTTCAGAAGAGTGAGCAATGGAAGCACAATGAAAGACAACTTCAAGTTAGTCAGCCTGTCTCAGCTGCTGCTTGGTTGTTTACAGCTATGCTAACTTAGCTCAAAACAGTCAGAAATAGAATGGATCATTTTTGAGCAGAGGCTTCAGAAAGCCACAAATAGCAAAAGCCCTATAAATAATAGCTACAGCAACAAACCAAAGACTAATTATTAGTTATTCCATATTCCTGTATAACAGCATTTTTTAAATACACAAAAAAATAAACTCTCACCTTTAGTTCTTAGATTATTCAAATACATTATTCTCAATTTTCCTGGAATAGAATTACATTTAGGTGTAGTAAACA
Organism: Bubalus bubalis; assembly: GCF_019923935.1. NCBI lineage: Eukaryota > Metazoa > Chordata > Mammalia > Artiodactyla > Bovidae > Bubalus > Bubalus bubalis. Next base: position 80,781,501 of record NC_059164.1, read on the forward strand.
ACCATGTAATGGATAATATACTGAACTCTAAATGAGAACAATGATCTTGAGGTCCAAAGTTCTTTTCACCATATGACCCCAGCAAAGTCATTTAACCTCTCAGTGCCCTAGCTTCTTTGACTATAAAATAGAGTTAATAATAACTTTCTACCAGTCTGCCTCTCAGAGCTATTACAAGAAATAACATATATATTGCTTTAAAAGCTCTTTGAGGTACTTGGATGAAAGGTCATAATGGTAAGTATATGTTATTAATAATAAGCACTAATATCCAGTAGAATGCATGAGCATTTCAAAATTTGCTGCCTGAACAACTCAAAGAACATGAAGGATTCTGTTTTAAAATATACTTGGATTTCTTCTTGACTTGTTCATTTAATTTTTATTGTTTATAAACCTACCTTATTTATGAGGAAAAAAGGTAAGTTTTAGTAACTATAATTCTTACATTTGCGTGTAGCTAATTATGCTTTTGGGAGAAGTATAAGGTATGTATGCTTTTGTCAGAATCACATTTTAGAATTAATGATCAGTTTACTGCAGTCATTTAACTGGAATTTTCTATTAAAGCATTACTCACATCCCCATAGAATAGTAATTTACATGTAGTTACATGTTTGAAGTATGAAGGTAAGTGCATAAATCTGTCATTTTCATCATTGTTTAATCAGAAGGTCTTGTCCAGCATCTATTTCCAAAGTAGATGAAATTTTGCCTCTTAGATTGCTGCCCTCAGTATTTCTCTTTTGAAAGGTGTATGTGTATATAAACATGCATTTAAATATATTCATGGCTATATAATGTGCATATTTCTTTTTATATACCTGCTTATATATCAATTTATAAAAAATATATTAATGTACAATAGATATACATATAGTAAATGACAAAAGCCACCTAGATGTATTGGGAGTAAGGTGAGAAAGTAGTTCGTTACTAGCAGTTTATCCCTATTGGTAGAAAAAGAACTCAAAATACATGTTTTATTATTAGTAGAGTTGTAAATATTATCTGTAATACCCGTGGTATATTAACATTTGTATTTCATTTTGTTTTCATAACAACTTTGTAAGACATGCATTGTTAAAAAAAAACAGGCTCAAAGGGTTTGAAGATTTGCCTAAGAGCTGAAAGACTCGCTACAAATTGTCATGTAGCCAAGTCAAACTCAATCTCTTATCCCGAGACTCTCAAATTAGCCTTCTTTCTAGGACTTCATAGATTGCTACCAGCTTGATATGGCAGTTATTTGCATTTCTGGCTTATGATTGATTGCTTGTTAGAATCTCAGAAATCCAGCCAAACTTAAATTTTTAAAACTTAAACTTCTATTCTTATGTTTATAGAGATGCCTTTACCACCTTGAAGACAGACATTTTGTTTTATTCATCTTCATGGTGTCAGGCATAAGTAATAAAAATATTTTAGGGATAAAAATAAAAAGTATATTGTGATGATTAGTTGAATATGAAAAATATGTGATCACCTTAGAAACTTTTAGGTGTGTGTGTCCATTTTTAGCACATTTAGGTAAAATTTTGTTTTGATTTGTTTTTTGGCTTATGTTTATGAGACTCATAAGTTTATGAGACTCTGTTTCCTGCTTCACTTTTGCTGACATTAGGCCTAAAGGGGTAGGTTTACATAGGTACCATGACAGTCACTTGTGTAATGTTTCTGCCCTAATGTTGTGGCCACTCTAGTGAGAATGCATGAAGAATGGAGGTCTGACATTTAGACTTTATAATCCTGCCCTTCATTTCCACTTTTGTGGACCACATATTTCCATACTTGTTCTGTTGGGATTAAAGGCTAAGACCACTAGATCAACGGTCCCCAAGTGTGACTGCTAACCTTCAGAACCACCTGTACAGACAGTCCCTGATTTTATGATGGTGTGGAAGCAATACATGTTCAGTGGAAACCATATTTGGGGTTTCGAAGTTTGAGCTTTTCCTGGGCTAGCCATATGGGTACAATACTCTGTCATGAAGCAGCTTCCAGTCAGCTGCATGAACACAAGGGTAAATAACTGCTTTATCTCCAACCATCCTGTGCCCAGACAACCATTCAGTTTTTCATCTTAACTACAGTGGTCAATAAATTACATGAAATTTATAAAATAGATTTATTATAAAATAGGTATTCATGTTAGCTGATTTTTCCCAACTGTAGGCTAATGTAAGTGTTCTGAGCATATTTAAAGTGGACTAAGCTCAGTTATGATGTTCAATAGGTTAGATTTTTGACTTATGTTATTTTCAATTTATGATGGATTTATTGAGATATAACCCCATCATAAGTTGAGGAAGATATGTTTAGCTTTAAAGCAAATTCAGATTCTTGAGTCCCATTCTAAACAAAGTAAGTCTTGGGTAAAACCTTATATGTATATTTATATAAATTTAAATATATAACAAATATAAATAGTTCTGTTTATAGCTATAACACCCTCCTTCAAATTCTAATCAGTTAGGGTTGGGAAGTTCTGGTTTACTAACTTACCCAGTGTCACCCAGAACCCTAAATAGAGCTAGAAATGGACTCAAATTTTATGAATCTGAGTTAAGCATTTTTCACTGGACTTTTTCTGTCCTTTCACTGACTATGTATGATGGGGTGGAATGGAGAAGTGAAGGAAAAAATAGCAATTTCAGTTTAAAATTTTTTTCTACGATATTCTGTTCCATGGTTTTTGGATTAAATGAGTTAATATCTGTAGAGTACTTAGAACAGTATCTGGCACATGTCTAGTACATGTAGGTGAAATGTTAAATGAGTAGGTGAAATGTTAAATGAGTAGGTTAAATGTTAAATGAATGCTGTTGTCTAATTAGAGCATTTACTTTGCTCAGGGTTAATAAGGTAAAATTGAATTAGATATAAATACTTTCTATGTAGAAAAAAAATGTGTATAAATAACAGTGGCATCCTCCACTTTTGTGTATGTATGTTTTGGAAACCCTGAATTTGTATAGCTGAAAATATCTCTATGCTGCTTCTTTTCATCTTTTCTGACACATTAAGAGAAATGTTAGTAATTATTAAATGAACTTAGGGATTTGCAGCTGTGTAGTATTTTTATATTCTTTTATTTAAGATGTAATTACAGTTAAAGTGCATTGGATGATGTATTTTGGGCTTCCCTGGTGGCTCAGATGGTAAAGATTCTACCTGCAATGCGGGAGACCTGGGTTGGAAAGATCCCCTGGAGCAGGGCATGGCAACCCACTTTAGTATTCTTGCCTGGAGAATCCTCAAGGCCAGAGGAGCCTGGTGGGATACAGTCCATGGGGTTACAAAGACTCAGACACAACTAAGTGACTAAGCACAACACAGCAGAGCATGATGTATTTTATACTGTCCTTCTATCACTGAATTAGCTCTAAAATTGATTTTTACTATTGTGAAATCAAGTATTCATTTTTTACAAGCCATTGTCTGCTTGGATTGATCTTGCAAATGAAATATTTCCCTTGAATTAGGGAATAGATTTGCTTGGTTCTATTTAATGTCTGTCCTTCTCTTCAGGTTTCTTTCATAATCTTTCAACCTTGAATAAGTTTTTATACTTTTTAACTATAAATAAAATTGTGCATTTTTCTCACCAGTAAATGAAGAATCTATTTTGATATTTTAAAGAGCTCTTGATTACATTTTGACAAAGTCTGTGAAAATATACCTCTGGTCAGAATCTATCATTGTGAAAATAAATACCCACTTTAGTTTTGTTCAGTTTTATAAGTTGTATTATTTTTCAGAAGAATCACTGCATACCTAGCATCAATATCTAGTGAAAGTGAAAGTGTGAGTTGCTCAGTTGTGTCCAACTCTGTGACCCCATGAACTGTAGCCCGCCAGGCTCCTCTGTCCATGGAATTCTCCAGGCAAGAATACTGGGATGGGTTGCCATTCCCTTGTCTAGGGGGTCTTCCTGACCTAGGGATCAAACCCGGGTCTCCTGCATTGTAGGCAGATTCTTCATCATCTGAGCCACAATTCTTGGGCTTCAATGGCTTCTATTAATATATTCTTGTGTGTCTGTGTGTGTTTGGGTGTGCGGGTGAGTGTGTGGGTATACAAATACACAGAATACTTTCATATCTTCCTGTAGAACACAAATCTAGTCTTTAATATACTTCATTAAAATGAATTATTGTATCATAAACAAATTGATTTGTCCTGGAAAAGGGTAAAGGTGGGGATAGACTAGAACAAAAAGGTATTTATAAAATCAGGAGGAATCTGGTAGGTAGCAGGGATTACACCAGAAGATACAGATCTAAGAAACCAAAAGAAAGAATTAGATGCCATCCATTGGGAAGCAATTGACTATCTGAGTCCAGAGTCAGCCAAGGAAAGGGAATTAGATTACCATTTATTGAATATTTACCATATTTGAAACACTGTACCAGGCACCTTACAAAAGAAGGGATGTCTGGCTAGGTCCCATGAATCTGGATGGTTTGAGTCTTGGGGAATCAGAGAAAGAGGCATAAATCTCTTTCCTGGTTTTCCACTGAGAAAGAATTACACTATACAAGTCAGTCCTCCTGTAAAGGTTAGTGGGGTACATATTATGGTCAAGACACAAATCGCCTGAGTGTTCTTATTTTTGCCACATTCTCCTTTCTTTGTTTTCTCTCTCTTTTTCTCCATTTAAAAAATCACCCATTAAACTTCCTCTACTTCCCATTCCATCTATTCTTCACTTCCTGTCTCTCCATCTTTACCTCTTCTCTCAAGTCATTTGCTCAAGAACTTTGCTACATGTATCAGCCCAATTTTTAACTTACCTAGACTACTGTGCTGGATATTTTATAGACATTCAAGAGATTATTGGCTATGGAAATATTTTATAAGTATAAGCAAATGGCATTTCACTTATATCCTGGGATCTTACTCAAGTGAAAAACTGCATATCTTTATACTCTTAAAACAATAGGCATTTTTGTTGACTTCAGGATTATTCCATAGTTTCATTAATTTTCTGACAGACAAAGAAATCAAGGGAGGATGAATAGATACTATGATCTTTGGGTTTGGCATGAAGGTTATTAAGGATTTCAATGAAAATGGAATCCATGCAGAGGAAAGGCCTAAAACAAAACAGATGAATTAGTTTTCTAATGCTGCTGTGACAAGTTATCATAAACTTAGTGGCTTAAAACAAAACGCACTTATAATCTTACAGTTCTGCAGATCAGAAATCCTACCCAGTGTTCAGTTCAGCTCAGTCGCTCAGTCGTATCCGACTCTTTGCGACCCCATGAAACGCAGCACGCCAAGCCTCCCTGTCCATCACCAGCTCCCAGAGTTCACTCAGACTCACGTCCATTGAGTCGGTGATGCCATCCAGCCATCTCATCCTCTGTCTTCCCCTTCTCCTCCTGCCTCCAATCCCTTCCAGCATCAGAGTCTTTTCCAATGAGTCAACTCTTCACATGAGGTGGCCAAAGTATTGGAGTTTCAGCTTTAGCATCATTCCTTTCAAAGAAATCCCAGGGCTGATCTCCTTCAGAATGGACTGGTTGGATCTCCTTGCAGTCCAAGGGACTCTCAAGAGTCTTCTCCAACACCACAGATCAAAAGCATCAATTCTTTGGCGCTCAGCCTTCTTCACAGTCCAACTCTCACATCCATACATGACCACAGGAAAAACCATAGCCTTGACTAGATGGACCTTTGTTGGCAAAGTAATGTCTCTGCTTTTGAATATGCTGTCTATATTAGTCATACCTTTCCTTCCAAGGAGTAAGCGTCTTTTAATTTCATGGCTGCAGTCACCCTCTGCAGTCATTTTGGAGCCCCCCAAAATAAAGTCTGACACTGTTTCCACTGTTTCCCTATCTATTTCCCATGAAGTGATGGGACCGGATGCCATGATCTTCGTTTTCTGAATGTTGAGTTTTAAGCCAACTTTTTCACTCTCCACTTTCACTTTCATCAAGAGGCTTTTTAGTTCCTCTTCACTTTCTGCCATAAGGATGGTGTCATCTGCATATCTGAGGTTATTGATATTTCTCCCGGCAGTCTTGATTCCAGCTTGTGTTTCTTCCAGCCCAGCGTTTCTCATGATGTACTCTGCATAGAAGTTAAATAAGCAGGGTGACAATATACAGCCTTGACATACTCCTTTTCCTATTTGGAACCAGTCTGTTGTTCCATGTCCAGTTCTAACTGTTGCTTCCTGACCTGCAAACAGATTTCTCAAGAGGCAGGTCAGGTGATTTGGTATTCCCATCTCTTTCAGAATTTTCCACAGTTTATTGTGATCCACACAGTAAAATGCTTTGTCATAGTCAATAAAGCAGAAATAGATGTTTTTCTGGAACTCTCTTGCTTTTTCGATGATCCAGTGGATGTTGGCAATTTGATCTCTGGTTCCTCTGCCTTTTCTAAAACCAGCTTGAACATCTGGAAGTTCACGGTTCACGTATTTCTGAAGCCTGGCTTGGAGAATTTTGAGCATTACTTTACTAGCGTGTGAGATGAGTACAATTGTGCAGTAGTTTGAGCATTCTTTGGCATTGCCTTTCTTTGGGATTGGAATGAAAAGTGACCTTTTCCAGTCCTGTGGCCACTGCTGAGTTTTCCAAATTTGCTGGCATATTGAGTGCAGCACTTTCACAGCATCATCTTTCAGGATTTGAAATAGCTCCACTGGAATTCCATCACCTCCACTAGCTTTGTTCGTAGTGATGCTTTCTAAGGCCCACTTGACTTCACATTCCAGGATGTCTGGCTCTAGGTGAGTGATCACACCATCATGATTATCTGGGTCGTGAAGATCTTTTTTGTACAGTTCTTCTGTGTATTCTTGCCACCTCTTAATATATTCTGCTTCTGTTAGGTCCATACCATTTGTGTCCTTTATTGAGCCCATCTTTGCATGAAATGTTCCCTTGGTATCTCTAATTTTCTTGAAAAGATCTCTAGTCTTTCCCATTCTGTTGTTTTCCTCTATTTCTTTGCATTGATCTCTGAGGAAGGCTTTCTTATCTCTTCTTGCTGTTCTTTGGAATTCTGCATTCAGATGCTTATATCTTTCCTTTTCTCCTTTGCTTTTCGCTTCTCTTCTTTTCACAGCTATTTGTAAGGCCTCCCCAGACAGCCAATTTGCTTTTATCCCTGTCTCCTGTACAATGTCACGAACCTCCGTCAATAGTTCATCAGGCACTCTGTCTATCAGATCTAGGCCCTTAAATCTATTTCTCACTTCCACTTCCACCCAGTGTTCACTGGACTACAATCCAGCTGTTGGCCAGGTACATTCTAGAGTCTGCTTGTTTCCTTGTCTCATGGCTTCCTTCACCCTCAAGGCCAGGAGCATCATGGGCCTGCCATCTCTCTGCTTCTCACAATTCTTTTTTCTGCTTCTAAGGACTCTGGTGATTACATTGAGCCCATCTGGATAATCAAGGATAGCTTCCTTACCTTAAAATCAGCTGATTAATTCCATCTGGGACCTTAATGTCCCTTTGCTATGGAACCTAACCTAATCAGAGATTCCAGGGATTAGAATATAGACATCTTTGGGGAAATGGGTATTATTGTTTTTTATGTATTTACTTATTTTGGTGCCTCGGGCAATAAAGAATCTGCCTACAATGCAGGAAACCCAGGTTTGATCCTTGGGAAGGGAAGATGCCCTAGAGAAGGAAATGGTGACCCACTCCAGTATTCTTGCCTGGAGAAATCCATGGACAGAACCTGGCAGGCTACCTTCCATGGGGGTCCCAAAGAGTCAGACAAGACTGAGCAACTAACACTTTCACAGTTGAGTTAGAGAGAGGGGTGTTATTCCACCTACAACAAAGGAGAGGATCCAGGCAGTCCTTAAAAAAGGGACAAATTATGGCTTTAAGTAAACATCATACTTTGGAGGAATAGATGGCAACAAAGAAGTGCTAAAGACAGGACAGTTCATGGCACTGGAAATAACATTTTCATAGATTGGAGGAAAGAACTTGGATATGTCATGTAATCGTTACAGAAAATAACACCAAAGTCAATTTGTACTGGCATAAAATATTAAAATTTCAGGAAAGAATTCAAAGTGTACCACTTATCTCTTGAAAGACTCAAAAATAATGACCTTGGGCAACTATATGCAAGTCACTCAAACAAGAAAGCCTGTTTCTCTGAAGTTTAATAAAAATTACAAAAAGGATTTTACTCCACAATTACACAATTTGATGAATTTTGTATTGTAAATTGCTAAACAATTTTATACTCTTCTTGTAACTCCTAGATAATGTACTCTTGGAGCTTAATATTTTAGTTCTATTTTGATATTATGTCTGGGATCTTCTAGTTTGCTTCTAAACCTAGAGAGAAAATCCTGGGCATGTCTTTGTGTATGCACAAACACAGCAACTGGGGTGTTCTTGTTCCCACCGTTTACCCCATTCTACCTCCATGCTCAGAAAAAGCCGTGAGGGTGGAGTAGATTTATGTAGCACAGAATAACAGTTTCACTTTTTCCTCTCATTCTTGCTGGGCCACAAAATTATCATTATCAGACAGAGTGAGATGAAAAGTATCTGTTCCTTTAGAATTTGCCTGAGGTTTTCTAATGCGAAAAACCTAACTACAGGTGGAATGTAATACACTAGCCTTCTTTTAGTTGCTGCCGCTGCTGCTGCTAAGTCGAGTCAGTCGTGTCCGACTCTGTGCTACCCCATAGACGGCAGCCCAATAGGCTCCTCTGTCCCTGGGATTCTCCAGGCAAGAATACTGGAGTGGGTTGCCATTTCCTTCTCCAATGCATGAAAGTGAAAAGTGAAAGTGAAGTCAGTCGTGCCTGACTCTTCACGACCCCATGGATTGCTGCCTACCAGGCTCCTCTGTCCATGGGAGTTTCCAGGCAAGAGTACTGGAGTGGGTTGCCATTGCCTTCTCTGAGGGTTTTTTTGTTACTTGCAGCCAAAGTCATCTTAATTTACAAATTCTGTCCCTGAACACTTCAAAAACTGAGTTAACTGTTGACTCATAGTTGGTGGGAAATCCAATATCCTCCCAGTTTCTCTTTGAATTTCTTCAGGCTGACATTCTCCAAGTCCAATGTTTTGATTCTATTGAATGCTTGCTGTCTCATCTCATCTCTTTTTATGTCCTTTGGTAAAGTGTTTTCTTATGCAGCCATGAAACATGACTTTTCTTCAATATTAAAATAAAATCCACTTGCATAAGACACATAAAGTTGTGTGTATGTGTGTGTGCGTGCGTGTTCCAAACATTACTGAAGGTTCAGGGTAATGGAATAGGGTTTACATTATTCCAGTAAAACATCTTAACGTGGATTATTAGACATGCTTGTTTTAAACATTCTCAGCAATTCTATCGGAATATTTCACTGGTTGCCTTCCATAGTCACTGGTCTCTGGTTTCATTCTTCAGGCTAATCTCTTCAGGAGGAAACACTTCATCAAAATTCTCAGAGCTTGTTTTCCGATCAGTTTAGTTTTCCACCTACTTAGGGACTCCAGTTTACTTTTGCATATCAAAACTCAGCACAGTTCAGTACAGTTCAGTCGCTCAGTCGTGTCTGACTCTTTGCGACCCCATGAATCGCAGCACACCAGGCCTCCTGTCCATCACCAACTCCCGGAGTTCACTCAGACTCATGTCCATCGAGTCAATGATGCCATCCAGCGATCTCATCCTCTGTCGTCCCCTTCTCCTCTTGCCCCCAATCCCTCCCAGGATCAGAGTCTTTTCCAATGAGTCAACTCTTCGCATGAGGTGGCCAAAGTACTGGAGTTTCAGCTTTAGCATCATTCCTTTCAAAGAAATCCCAGGGCTGATCTCCTTCAGAATGGACTGGTTGGATCTCCTTGCAGTCCAAGGGACTCTCAAGAGTCTTCTCCAACACCACAGTTCAAAAGCGTCAATTCTTTTGTGCTCAGCTTTCTTCACAGTCCAACTCTCACATCCATACATGACCACAGGAAAAACCATAGCCTTGACTAGATGGACCTTTGTTGGCAAAGTAATGTCTCTGCTTTTGAATATGCTATCTAGGTTGGTCATCACTTTTCTTCCAAGGAGTAAGCGTCTTTTAATTTCATGGCTGCAGTCACCCTCTGCAGTCATTTTGGAGCCCCCCAAAATAAAGTCTGACACTGTTTCCACTGTTTCCCCATCTATTTCCCATCAAGTGATGGGACCAGATGCCATGATCTTCGTTTTCTGAATGTTGAGCTTTAAGCCAACTTTTTCACTCTCCTCTTTCACCTTCATCAAGAGGCTTTTAGTTCTTCACTTTCTGCCATAACGATGGTGTCATCTGCATATCTGAGGTTATTGATATTTCTCCCAGCAATCTTGATTCCAGCTTGTGCCTCCTCCAGCCCAGCATTTCTCATGATGTACTCTGCATATGTTAAATAAGCAGGGTGACAATATACAGCCTTGACGTACTCCTTTTCCTATTTGGAACCAGTCTGTTGTTCCATGTCCAGTTCTAACTGTTGCTTCCTGACCTGCATAGAAATTTCTCAAGAGGCAGGTCAGGTGGTCTGGTATTCCCATGTCTTTCAGAATTTTCCACAGCTTATTGTGATCCACACAGTCAAAGGCTTTGGCATAGTCAATAAAGCAGAAATAGATATTTTTCTGGAACTCTCTTGCTTTTTTGATGATCCAGCGGATGTTGACAATTTGGTCTCTGGTTCCTCTGCCTTTTCTTAAACCAGCTTAAACAACTGGAAGTTCACGGTTCACGTATTTCTGAAGCCTGGCTTGGAGAATTTTGAGCATTACTTTACTAGCGTGTGAAATGAATGCAATTTTGCAGTAGTTTGAGCATTCTTTGGCATTGCCTTTCTTTGGGATTGGAATGAAAACTGACCATTTCCAGTCCTGTGGCCACTGCTGAGTTTTCCAAATTTGCTGACATAGTGAGTGTGGCACTTTCACAGCATCATCTTTTAGGATTTGAAATAGCTCTACTGGAATTCCATCACCTCCACTAGCTTTGTTTGTAGTGATGCTTCCTAAGGCCCACTTGATTTCACATTCCAGAATGTCTAGCTCTAGGTGAGTGATCACACCATTGTGATTATTTGGGTCATGAAGATCCTTTTTGTACAGTTCTTCTGTGTATTCTTGCCACCTCTTCTTAATATCTTCTACTTCTGTTAGGTCAATACCATTTCTGCGGCGAGCAGTGGCTGTGGCAAGTGGCGGCTGCATGCCCGGTGCTGGAGCAGCTTAGAGGTGATACCCCACATCCAAGGTCACTAGTGGTGGCTGTGAGGAGATACTCCACATCCAAGGTAAGAGAAACCCCAGTAAGACAGTAGGCACTGAGAGAGGGCATCAGAGGGCATACAGAGTGAAACCACAATCACAGAAAACTAACCAATCTAATCACATGGACCACAGCCTTGTCTAACTCAATGAAACTAAGCCATGACGTGTAGGGCCACCCAAGATGGAGGGGCATGGGTGGAGAGTTCTGACAAAATGTGGTCTACTGGAGAAGGGAATGGCAAACCACTTCAGTATTCTTGCTCTGAGAACCCCATGAACAGTATGAAAAGGCAAAAAGATAGGACAATGAAAGATGAACTCCCCAGGTCGGTAGGTCCCCAATATGCTACTGGAGATCAGTGGAGAAATAACTCCAGATAGAATGAAGAGATGGAGCCAAAGCAAAAACAACAGTTGTGGATGTGACTGGTGATAGAAGCAAGGTCTGATGCTGTAAACAGCAATATTGCATAGGAACCTGGAATGTTAGGTCCATGAATCAAGGCAAATTGGAAGTGGTCAAACAGGAGACAGCAAGAGTGAATGTTGACATTTTAGGAATCAGTGAACTAAAAATGGACTGGAATGGATGAATTTAACTCAGATGACCATTATATCTACTACTGTGGGCAAGAATCCCTTAGAAGAAATGGAGTATCCATCATAGTCAACAAAAGAGTCCAAAATGCAGTACTTGGATGCAATCTCAAAAATGACCCAATGATCTCTGTTCATTTCCAAGGCAAACCATTCAATATCATGGTAATCCAAGTCTATGCCCCGACTAGAAGCTGAAGTTGAATGGTTCTATGAAGACCTACAAGACCTTTTATAACTAACACCCAAGAAAGATGTCCTTTTTATCATAGGGGACTGGAATGCAAAAGTAGGAAGTCAAGAAACACCTGGAGTAACAGGCAAATTTGGCTTTGGAGTACAGAATGAAGCAGGGTAAAGGCTAATAGAGTTTTGCCAAGAGAACACACTGGTCATAGCAAACAGCCTCTTCCAACAACACAAGAGAAGACTCTACACATGGACATCACCAGATGGTCAACACCAAAATCAGATTGATTATATTCTTTGCAGCCAAAGATGGAGAAGCTCTATACAGTCAGCAAAAACAAGACCAGAAGCTGACTGTGGCTCAGATCATCAAATTCAGACTTAAATTGAAGAAAGTAGGGAAAACCACTAGACCATTCAGGTATGACCTAAATGATTATACAGTGGAAGTGAGAAATAGATTTAAGGGACTAGATCTGATAGACAGAGTGCCTGATGAACTATGTCCGGAGGTTCATGACATTGTACAGGAGACAGGGCATCAAGACCATCAAGGGATCAAGACCATCCCCAAGAAAAAGAAATGCAAAAAAGCAAAATGGCTGTCTGAGGAGGCCTTACAAATAGCTGTGAAAAGAAGGGAAGCGAAAAACAAAGGAGAAAAGGAAAGATATACCCATTTGAATGCAGAGTTCCAAAGAATAGCAAGGAGAGATAAGAGCCTTCCTCAGTGATCAGTGCAAAGAAACAGGAAAACAATAGAATGGGAAAGACTAAAGATCTCTTCAAGAAAATATATTAGTAGTTACTGTAATATTATACCAGTTATTTGGGAACTAGTTATTTATTCAGATATTATTCATTCTTAAAATTTTATAGTTTGGTATATAAATTGTATCTTAATAAAGCTGTTAAAGAAAAGACATTTATAGTGTATTCCAATGTCTTTTCCCCCCAGAGACCAGCAGAGTTTGGCACATAAATGTTTCTTGCATTGAGTTCAGCGTGTGGCCTGACTCTGCCCCTTTGCAGTGTCCTTCGTCTCCTCTGAAACATGTCCCAGGGTGACATGTTCCTCCTTTCCTGGTTATACCATTAGATGTGAACTTAAATCTCCTTTATTCAGAAATTTCCTGTGCAACCCTCCAGAAACATTCCATATAAATATCCTTGTCAATAAAAAGAGAACAGTTGAATGGAATGCTTGGAAATGTTCCAAGGTACTTCCTCAACCTCAGGAAAAAAATCCCCAGTCTATAATGTTTCTACTCACGAACCCAAAGAAACAGAATTGGAAGGGTAAGTCAAGACAAATATAAAAGTCCTACTGGTAGGGAGGTCTGGAGAAAAGTAGTGTGGCAGCTTCTTTTCAACAGAGAATTGAGACAGGAACACCAGAAGAGGATAAAGGAGGCAGTCCTTTTTCTAAAAAGGTTTATCTCTAAAAGGTAAAAAAAAATTTAAAGCATGTTTTGATAGGGAATAATAGGGTTGGTATAAATAAATACAATACAGATGTCTAGATATGGAGCAGATTTTTCTTGAGTAAAGAAAAATGAGGTTCTACTTCTGTTAATGGTGAGTAGCTTGTATCACATCAACCATTCCATAGGTAACATTTAATAAAGTCTGGACAAAATAGAAGAAAGCAACTACATGAAGGCACTGAAAAGTGACCAAAGCAGGCAGAAATTGGAGGGGAGTCAACAATTGGAAGAAAGGAAGGACATTGGGTGAATTCTCCCCTTTTCATAACTCTTTACCTCAGGGCAGGCTCCAGGCAGCATCATACAGAAAGCTAAGGCTCAGAAACTTGTAATCTGGAGTATTCAAAGTTAATGCTTGGAGCAACCACAGCTGAAATGTTATGGAGAATATTCCAGAAAGGAGAGAGCCACAGCAAGGTCCCCACTTAGGAGTACAAACTCTGGCTGAAAACCTGGCTCAACTCTGAGCAGGACAGAATCCAAGCAGCTTATACAAGGCTAAAAGAACTGACAGTTTTCAGCTGCTGCCCAACATGGAGAGGTAAAGTTTAGAGTTTGAGTTCTGTGAAGCGGTCAGCTAAAACAAAAATCAATATTCTTGAGAAGAACATAACAGTTTACAGTCTCTGCAATGTATTATTCACCATGTCTTGGATACAATCCAAAATTACTACACAAAAGAAGAAATAGGAAAATATGACCAGTGCTCAAAGGAAAAGACAATCAAGAGATCAATCCCAGGATGCTTCACATGTTGTAGTTAGCTAACAAGGATTTTAAGAAAATTATTATGACTGCACTTAAGGATGTAAAAGAAAATTTAATTTTAATGGGCAAATATATAGGAAATCTCAGCAGAAATAGAAAGTAAAAAGAAATAACCAAATGAAAATTCTGGAATTACATGTTAAAATATCTGATATAAAAAATTGTCTGAATGGGTTTAACTGCAGATGGTGATAGCAGAAGAAAGAATTAGTACCCTTAAATACAGATCAATAGAGATTATCCAATCTGAAAAAAACAGTAGAAAGCTTGGGAAAAAAATGTGTAGAGCCCCAGTGAGTTTTTGAACAACATCAAGCAGACTCTGTATAACTGGAGTGTTGTAAGGCAAGAGAGAGAGAGAAAGAATAATTGATCAAAAATTTGAATAATCAATGGCCAAAGTAAAATTTTGAAATTTCAAAATTTCAAAAAAGTGAATTTCCAAATTTGGTGAAATATCCAAGATTCTTGGCAAACACCAACCAGGGGAATGAGGGCACATCATACTGAAACTACTGAAATTAAAAATGAGACAACATATTTAAAGCAACCAGAGAGTCAGTACATTGTGAACAAGGCAACAATGATATGTAATGCTGCTGCTAAGTCGCTTCAATCGTGTCCAACTCTGTGCGACCCCATAGACCGCAGCCCACGAGGCTTCCCTGTCCTTGGGATTCTCCAGGCAAGAACACTGGAGTGGGTTGCCATTTCCTTCTCCAATGCATGAAA